>NC_047627.2:11963244-12588244 GCF_009650485.2 Drosophila albomicans
AAAAAAAAAAGATTTATTATCTCATTTAAAACCCTCTGCTTCAGCATAAAAATACTTCTCGAGCTCTAATCCTTTTATCGACGCCCTTTTATCGCTGCCTGTCATCGATACTTATTATTCGAGTCCAATTGGAATAGCCCAATAACCCATTCCACTTTGCTGTTTATATTGAGCTTTGAGACAACAACAACAAACAACAGAAAAGGTTTTTTTTTTGTCCGATTTGTCGCTTTCTATCGTTGTTTGTGCGGCATTTAACAAATGACGTGCAGCTCTAAGAATCTTCAATAACAATAGCAACAACAACAATGCAGCATCACAAGAAGAAGAAGAAGCAGCAGCAGCAAACAGCAACAATAGCTTCAAGTTCTGGGTCTTCAAATGGGGAGGGAGGTGTGGTGCGGTGTGCTGAGGTGGGAGGGAGGGGGGCGCGTGACTAAACTGGTTGGCATTTTTAATTTGTTATTCTCGAATGCCAACAATTGACACAAATACACGGAGAGTAGACGAAACGAATTTATCTACAATGCATGGTAAGTAGCTTATTCTGCTACTGCTGCTGCTTCTTCTTCTTCTTCGTCTTCTTATTCGGTGTTAGCTGCTGCAACGGAACTGATCTTTTGTTTCACTGCTGCTTCATTAACTTTTCCACATCATCAGCAGCAGCAGCAACAGCAACAACAACTCTATCCACATTCACCCACTGAAATTTATCGTTTCGTTTCGTTCGTATTCTCTTTTTCATTTTTTGTTTTTGCAGCAACTACTTTTTATTAACATTTGCATTTTTCAGCTTTTGCGTACTTGGGAGTTCACAATATTTACCTTCCGCTGTTCACAAGCTGCTAAAACAACAACCACAACAACAACAACGGCCACACTTGTTGCCCGTTATATTTTTGCTTCTCTTTTTTTTGTGTTGTGTTGTGTTGTTGTCGTATTTATTGGATAAACAAAAGATTTCTAATTTGTATGACACTCACACTAACTCACACGCTCGCTATCTGTGTGTTGGCTGCTGTTCGGCAAAAGGTGAGTTTTTGTGTTTTAACTCGATTTTTTATCTAACGCAGTCGTTCGTTGATATCGTTGCACTTTCCACTGGCCAAAACAAAACAAAACGAAAAAAAAACACACACTAGACGCAACAGGTTGCTACCTCAAAGCGGCGAACAGAAACTAGCGTTTGGTGCGCACGCTCAACTCGACTGTGTACAACTACTGAAGGGGACCAGCAGCGCCGTTTCCCGTTTCGATTTCCAAAATATAACCAAACTCCATTTGCTAGTATTTCGTCAGTATTTTTAAAGCAAGCAGTGCACCAAAGATGTGGTCACATTGAAGCCGGCATGTAGTTCACTTTCAAAATTATCGATAGACATGAGCGAATCATAACAATTGCACCCAACAGCTTAAAGTGTAACGGTTTTTCAACATTCAAATAAAACGGAGTTCAATTTTACTAAAATACGGATTTCCTGCACTGCACCGCTTAAAGAGTGACCGTTTAATAAAGGCTTTCACCGAATAGTTGTGTCAATGTGAATAATTTATAGAGCTATTTAAGGAAGCCACAAGTTGCCTTTTCTGTAGTAATTTAAGCAAAGTTTCAAATTAAGCGTAGATTGCTGTTTTTATATGACAAGGAAACCAAATTGGGATGGTATTTTTCCATTGAATTCTGTTTAATTCAGTTTATTTTTATTGCCAATTATATTATTGTTTTTTATTTCTCTTCTGTCTCTTTGTCTTATATATATATTCTTATATATATATTCAGTCCATTGGTGTTTAAATTTCAACTACTTAAGGACGTAACCATTTGGCGAGAAAAAAAACTAATTTGTTAAATTTGCATATTTGTTAACACCATTGTGCACAATTTGCATATGGCCGTGCCATTTTGTAGATTTGTAAAATATATCGATATATTGATACCTTTATTTATGTTCAACAACCCTAGAAGGTATTTCTGATGCTCAGGTGAGTTGGTCACATTCTTCCACGACAGCTGAGCTAGCAACAAAAATAAATATCGAATTTGTGTTTGTGTGTTAGAGGCTAATAGAAGTGGTTTCTTATGTTTTTCGGGAGCATTAAATAGGTAACGCCCTTGGTAAATACAAAACAATACTACACTTGGAATCAGCTCATACGACCAGCAAAATAAAGTGGCTTATCTAAACACTGAAAAAAAATCAAGCAAAACATTAAAATTTTTAGTGTCGATTAAATTGGCGAGTGGCGGTTTGTTTTGAATTTTTATATAATTATTCACATATATTTTTGTTGTTGCACAAAACAAAAAAAGACTTCAAAGCGGACGCAGTCCCGGCCATGTACACATACTTACACACACACACATGCCCACACATATAGAATTTTCTTGCTTAGAGCTTGTGAAGTGTTATTATACACTTTAACAGACGGAGATGCTGACTTTTACAAGCGCTTTGACAGCTGACAGCTCCCAAATGACAGATTGCATGCACAGCACAGAGAGAGCAGAAGCGTTAGCTGCCTAAAACAATAGTTGGATATTTAAAGTATAGACAAATAATGTATGTATGAGTATATGTATCATTGAAAATAGTTTTTAGCAGACAAACGGTCTATAACACTAATTAATCCTCCTAATGCATGTTGAAAATATGCAAGACGGAATTAAATAATCCAATTGCAAGCAAAGAGACGGAAAAACGTATACAACTTTTTTATATTATTAAACAATAGTTGTAGAAATTCAATTGATGAGTAACATTTATCTAACGGAAAAGTCGATATCAATATATTTGTAATACGTCTTACTTAAATGATAATTCCTTTACTTCGAACGAAAAATGGAATTTAGTTAAATGCCATTTTGAAATTGTAAAATTCGTGTAAAAATCGTAAAAATCAGAAGCTTACTAGTTTGTACTTGTGCGCATTTATAACATACACTTTATAAATATACATTTTGGTTGAATATGTTTCACTTTTCACATTACAGAGGTCGCCGTAGGAAGGAAGGAAGAGATGACCGACCGCCGAGGATTGCGTCGTAGTGTACAGCAGTGTATCAGCGATTATCCGTATCATAATGCCAATGATCTCCAAACCGATCTGCAAGCCAGCTGCAAAAGTGAGTGTAGAACTCATTGTCATCATGATCGACCAGTGCCCATTTTTTTTTTTTTTTTTTTTTTTTTTTTTTTTTTTGTTCTCCCCATGTCTTTATCTCTGTGGTGCAGAAGTGCAATTTTGGGCGATTATGATTGCGATTTATGATTTATGATAGTGGCAACTACTAATTTCTGGATTGTGTGCGTGTTATATATATATATATATATATACATATGTATATGTTTTGTTTTTTTCCAGATTCGCTGGACTTTGTGCAACGCCTGAGCCTCTTGAATAAATTTGATGTGCACACCGGCTGCGTGAACACGGTGAACTGGAATGCCAGCGGCACACATTTCGTCTCCGGCTCCGATGACAATCATCTGGTCATCACCGAGGCCAAAACGGGCCGCATCGCCGTCCGCTCCAAGACAATGCACAAGCGGCACATATTCAGTGCTCGCTTTATGCCGCACACCAACGATCAGGCGATCGTCTCGTGCTCCGGCGAAGGCATTGTGATGCACACCGAATTCCTTGCACCCTACGGATCCGGCAAGAGTCGACCCGAGGAGGCGCTCATCGATGACGCCGGCCGGGCGGCCAGTCTGTTCGATTGCCACGCCTTTGGCAGCACGTACGATGTGCAGCCGCTGCCCGATTGTCCGCGCACGTTCTTGAGCTGCGGCGAGGATGGCACCGTCCGCTGCATCGATCTGCGCATCAGCAGCAGCTGCCTGGAGGCGGTCTGTGAGCAGCACATCTTTATCACAGCGCCCTGTGCTGTCACCGCCATGGATGTGGCGCCCATCAACTATCACAACATCGCCATCGGTTGCTCCGATTCGATAGTGCGACTCTACGATCGTCGCATGCTCACGTACTCGACCACGGATCGTGAACGCATCACCTGGCCACTGAAGGCATATCCCATACCCATGGAGTATACGCGTCGTCACTATCGACCGACGTGCGTCAAGTACAGCGCCGATGAAACGGAGCTGCTGGTCAGCTATTCGATGGAGCAGCTGTATCTGTATGATCTGCGACATCCTGGCTACGAAGATGGCGAGCTGCTCAAGAGCGGCTGCTATACGCCCAAGCTGCGGCGCGACGATGATCCCGAGGCGCAAATGCCGCGTCTGCGCTTTCGCGGCGATTGGTCCGACACGGGACCCAATTCGATGGCCACCACCGAGCAGGGACAGAATCGCCTCAATGTCGGACAGGCGCGACCGCCGCTTGAGCCGGGCGTGTTGAATCGCCTAAGCGACGAAATCTTTCGCATGCTCAACTCCCAGACACGTCCGTCACGTCCCCTTGCTGCCAGTAACAACAGCAGCGGTGGCGGTAGCGGTGGCGGTGGCAACAACGGCGGTGGTGGCAGCAACAACAGCGGCAGCAACAGCACTCCACGAAGCGGCGGCGGACACTTGAGCTGGCAGGATGCCGTCATGCGTACGCTGGACAATCGCAGCGAGTCGGCTTTAAATCGCAGCAGCAGCCAGCTTCTGACACAGATCAGCATGCAGCCAGGCAATCCAATTGAGGCGTCCTCACCACCCACGCCGCCTCCACCGGCAACAGCAACTAGATCCCCAACTGCTGATGGTAAGTCTGAGCACACCATCACACCTAAGTGTCGTAAGTATTACTACTACGAAATATTCCATAAGGTATAGTTTTTCCATTTATTCGAGGGAGAATTATTTTTTAAAGTAGAATAGAATTAGAATTATTTTTTATACCCATACACATAAGTGTAATAAGTATTATTATGAAATGTTCCACAAGATATAATTCTTTCCATTCATTTCCATTTATTCGAGGGAGAGCGCGAATTCTTTTTTAAAGTAGAATAGAATTTAAATTATTTGTTATACCCACTACCCATACACATAAGTCTAATAAGTCTTATTATGAAATATTCCATAAGATAAAGTTATTTCCATTTATTCGAGGAAGAGTGCGAATTCGTTTTAAGGTAAAATAGAATTAGAATTATTTTTTATACCTATTACCTACATAGAGTAGAAGGCTATTATGACTTTGTGCCTCCTTGAAGTGTTCATATGTAACAGAACAGGCAGAAGTAAGCACCTCTGACCCTATAAATTATATATATTCTTAATCAGTGTCAAGAACCTAGACGATATAGCCACGTCCGTCTGTCCATATGAAACACTCGATCTCAGAGGCTATAAGAGATAGAGCTATAATTTGTTATGTTCATGCATCTGTTATGTTTCCACACAGGTCACAGACTTCACACCCACTTTCGCCCCCACAAATCGACAAAAATCGAATAACAAGCGTAGTTTTCTGTAAATACAACTAGAACTATAGTTTAAATGATTCCTGCAAATTTAGTTGGAATCAGATAACAATTTTAGAAGTTATTTAAGAAATACTTTTGCATTATGAAATTCGCTTACTTACAACGGATCTTAGTAGGCTAAGCTGACATTCTGGTATATTTTGCACTTTATGGTATAATTTGAATGTATGAATATAGTACACTATATAAACATACCAAACATATCTTTTTGTATATGAATATTTTAAGTATTTTTGGAGCATATTAATTCGGTATTTTTTTTAATTAATAATGTGCTGATTTGGTTTGGCTCACAATCTTATGTTTTGTGCATTTTATGGTATATTTTGAATGTGGTACTATATCAATATACCAAATATAGCCTTTGAAATATATTTTTAGTATTTTTTGAGTATTTTAATTCGGTATACATATTTTAAAATTAATACCGCACTGTTTTGCTTTTATTCAAAATGGGCGACAGGTATCTCACAGTCGAGCACACTCAATTTCAACTATAGCTTTCTTACTTATTTTGTATCTAAATATGTTGACTATAAAAATTGGTAATTTTTAAAGTTTGCATTGAAAAACATAATAATTTTCATTTATTTTATTTCACAAGTAAAAGTTAATTAATCAAAACAATTCAGTTCAATATAAATAAAATGTTCTTCATTTAATTTATTGCACAAATATAAGTTAATGAAGTAAAATAATTCGGTTCAATAGAAACATTTTTTTGCTTGTTTTCAGTATATTGAAGATTCGCTCTTTTTAGTTTATTTTATTAAATGAAATTTTCGTACAAACAAAAGAACATTTTACCATAACATCGCAGTTAAATATGCCTAATAATGAATAATAATAATAAATTAAAAATTTACTACAAATACTTAAATAACTTCAAGGCAAATTTCTAAAACTTTCGAATTTCAAAGAATTTTAATAAGTTAACTATATCTTACAACAACAAAAATGTATTGATACTGTCCTGCTTTTCGAATATAATATATTATTCGATTGTCTATAGAAACAACAATATGAATAGATTCTTTGTTATTAGATATATCTCAACACTTATAATCCATTGAACAATAGTTTTGGAAAATATAAAAATTGCAATTTTAGAGGTGATCATTAAACGGCATTATTTTTATACAAAATCGGAACTTTCAAAAATAATTAAATAATTCAAGAATCTGTATTTTGGGATTTATGTTGTTGTAACCTATTATGTTAGGTATTAAGTATGTTGATTATATTTAAACTTATATATTGTAATGTTTCCTAACTGTTGAAAACAGTCTTTATAAGGTTTTATTTTTAATTTACAATTTAAACATTTGTATACTTATTAAGTCACAATTTTTGTTATACTATCTTTACTAAAATATAAGCTTTAGATTAGCAAAGTTTTAATTTATGGCTGAAATAGTATGTTTTATTGTAGGTAGACTTTCATTGAACTTTCATAGAATTTGTATGCTATAGATTGAAAGAGCAAAGCAAAATGCACGCACTCTTTCACACTCATTTCGATACGATTTGATTTAAGTTAATAATACCCAATATTCTTGCAGTAACCATGATAAATGCTGAAAAAGTGACAACCGAAGCTGAAACCGAAGCCACAGATGCAAATCAAAAGATGGACACTGAGACAACAGAGAAAAGCGCTGAATCAGAAGTGGAGACGGAGGCGGAGACGGACACCAAAGAGGATACGGATATGGTGGAGATGAAAGGAGATGGCCCAAAGTATCCGATAACGAAATTCGACTATGTGAAAATGTCATTTAGTGGACATCGCAATTCGCGCACAATGGTGAAGGGCGCGTGCTTTTGGGGCGATGATTTCATAATGTCTGGATCGGATTGTGGCCACATCTTTGTGTGGCAACGTCAGACGGGGAAAGTGGTGAAAACCCTGCTGGCCGATCATCGTGTGGTGAATCGCGTTCAGCCGCATCCCACGTTGCCGTATCTGCTCAGCTCTGGCATCGATTACAATGTGAAACTCTGGGCACCCATCGATGCGGCAGCCAGCTTCGATGAGGCGGGCACAACTGGGGTAAGTTCACCAAAGCGAAGATATCCATGATAATGAATAATATAATGTATCACTTGCAGCTGATGCAGAGCAATGAGATAATGCTGGTGGAGGCACGCGATACAATAACGGTACCTGCACAGATCATGATACGCATCCTGGCCAGCTTGCATCAGTATCGTCGCCTGATGCATGCCACCGAAGGAGGCGCCACGGCGGCCAATGCGGCATTCAGACAGCGACGCAACGAAGCCATCGTGGCAATGTCAGCTGGCGAGGGGGGCGAGGCAGAGGCTGGTGCAATGGACACCGAAGCGATGGAGACAGAGGCTTTTGTCACACTCGAGGTGATCGAGAGCGACGGCAGCGGCGGCGGAGGCAGCAGCGAGGCTGCCAACAATAATAATAATAATCATAATAATGACAATGCTAACGACGACGGTGATAGCAATGGTGATAACAATCAGAGCAACAGTAACTCAAATGCAACCTAAACTCCCTAAACACACACACAATCTAGTCATTTAATTCACAAAGCTTACCTCCATTGATATACAGTACAACAGAACGTTATATATTATAATTCATTTTTTTTTTTTTTTTTGGGTTTTTTTTTGAATTCACGGAAATCGGCATTACGTAATCGCGAGCACACAAATCCCCCTAAGTTTTAGATAAGATTCCCACACACACACCAACACACAAATACACATACATTCCCCACAGCTATGCAGTCCTGATACGTCGGCCGATTTCTATATTGTACATGTATATCAATGTTGGAAGATTAAAAACGCATACGAAGAAACCATTCGTATAAGACACAAAAAACAACCAAAAAACAAAAAACAAAACAAAACCAAAAAGAAACAACCAAAACAATACTGAGAACGATATCGTAAACACTTGTTCCTTTTTTAAGTTGTAACACTCGCCATAAGGTGCCATTAAACAAGCTAGCTATCATGCATATAACATTATACATTATACATTATTTTGATTTAATACTCGGTACCCAAGTCTGTAAAAAAAAGAACCGCAAACCGCAACAAGCGATTCCACCTAGAGTCAATATAGCCAAATCGGACGTTATCTCTAAGAAATAATCGTTCAGTTGTCATTCAAAATCCGTCATATTTATAAGTTGAATTTGCAACAATTTCGAAAATGTGATGTGCCATACATATGTTATATGCAACTCCAATGAAATTATGCAAAGTGTTGCTTAATCTTTAACAAGTTTGATCAAATCGAAATAAAATACGTTTTTATTTTTATTGTAATAATAACACAATGAGTGGGGCTATATCGACTCTTGATTTGATTTTTAAGATGTTCTCAATAATATTTGTATACGATACCTAAAAATGTTTAGAATAACTTTGCCCATTTTTTTCCCCCATGAGAAAATTCACAAATTCAGAATTCATTTGAGATGTCATATGTTGCTATATATTTTGTTGTAGTATATATAGTTTATATGTACACAATAATCTGCTGGTTAATAATTATTATGTATGTAGATAATCTAAGCTTAAATGCTACACAACTATGTTTAAAATGCACTATATACAAAACATCAACTGATATTATTTACAAATATTCGCCTTTTTGTTTTTTTTTTTTGGTAAACTACATTTAAATATAAATTATTAGATACGATCTAATCAATATGTTGCACATGCTGATCTTTTAACAATTTGTTTATGAATAAATATCATTCTTAAATGTGAATAGTTAATAATTTTATATATTAATATATATATGTATAGTTCCGACTATTAAGTGCGACGCAAGCCCAGGCTATCGATCGTCTCCGTTAACGCAACTTCATTAATATTCGAATCCTCTCGATCATCGTCAGCATTATTATTACTATTATTTCTATTGGCATTTGTATTAGCATTCGAATTAGCATTGACATTGTTAATAATGCCATTGACTGGCTCCGCTCGTGTCGCATATGTGTCGGAGAAGATGTGGGCCAAGGCAACATAGTGACCATAGTTGGATGCACTTGCGCCACTGACGCTGCCCCTGCTGGCTGCCACATCGCATGGCAACTGCTGCTGTTGCTGCTGGGTTTGGGGCTGCTCAATGCGGGGTCTTCGCTGTGGCGGCGGTTGTCCCTCCTCCTGCGATGATGCTGCTGCAGCTGCAGCTGTTGATGTCATTGTGCATTGCGGACTGCTTTCGGATTGCGACACACTGTTGGGGGGCGGCGGCATCCAAAGACCGTGGCGGGCGATTGCTGCACTGATCGCATTGCGTTCAATATCAAAGGCAGGGGCTCGAGCAATCGCTTCGGTTCGATAGTGACGAACTATTTCCAAATTATGGTTCACATAATTCTCACGTTGCGCCTCCGTTAGGAATGCTGTGTGCCACTGTTGCAATTGCTCATCTGTCATATTGTTAACTACACACAGATATTCCGTTTATTTTGTTTCGGTGTTAACAATTCGAATATATAACGTTGTTCCCCAAATGGCCATGAAAATGAAATAAACAAAAGTGCATTAATTCAAATACAAATACGTAGGCGCATACATGTGCGTGTGTGTGTGTGTGTGTCAAGATCTACTTACAGTTAGCATTGCCATTGGATCCTCGCTTCTCCATCGAGTTATCCATTTTTTTGAATAGCAAAATAAATAGTAAATACTTTTGGCGTACTTGCAATTTTGGGTATGTGTATATTGCGTGCAGTGTGACCGCAAGCTGAACCTACAAAATATACCAAATGAACTGTGTATATGCATGGGCACCTAAAAGTATGCAGCATTTTAGTAACAACTTCAATTGGGCTTAAACCCAGTGAACTTCATTACATTGCCGCTGCTATTATTATATATGTTTAACGGTGTCGAAAGTGTTTGTTTGTTGTCTTGAAACTCTAATCGATAAGTTTTCAGGGCTGCATATCCACAATGGCAAAATATGAAAACATCGTACGGTACGATATTTTCTGGAGCTATTTGGTATATTTTAGTGCTAAAGTTTTATGCATTGTCACAGTACATACACAATGCTGGCACATTCCACACATCAAATTTGAATTGATATTTGTCGCGTTATAATAATAATCGATCAGTCAGCGTAATCTTTTGCGGTAATTGCGGTAATATCCCGGGTCTCCTGCTCTAACCGGTACTTCATTAAATTTAATAATTAGACGTGGTTTCTGTGAAGTGTTTAACAAAAAATTAAGCAAAACTTTGCCGGTAATCAATTAATCAAGTTCTAGAAAACATCCATCTAACATTCTCTGAAGGTCAAAAGAGGTTGTATTTTATTGATGAAATTATTTGTATTTATATACTCTTCGTATGATTCCATATTGAACACTCAACATATGTACAATGGGCGCAGTCAAAAGGTAATTCTGAACAGCAAACATGATCACTACTTTTTGCATGCGGGTGGAAATTTTTGACAATCAGAAGTTTTACTTTTAGTAGTAATATTAATACGTGTAATTAGGGATATTTGTCATTTAATTTAACAATAACTCTATGTACTTCAGTTCTGACATGTTGTAAATGTTATCTATTACTTATGCGACCATTTCACAACTCGACAAAATCGTTTTTCGGCTGTTCTCAATCCGTTTTGAAAGAACCAACATACATACATATCATATGTACATGTATTGGCATTTCTCTTACTGCTTAGTTTTTGCTAATATCAAATTTTTGAATTCTAACTGGTTAACTTGAATCAAGAATTAACTAAAAATTACCCGAAAATGTGAATATACTAATTCTATACTATATAATGGTAATATACTATTAATTTAAAACGAGTTGGTAGTTCCCGCGTTTGCGTTTGAGTTTAAACTGGATTCGGAATCGTATTTTCTCTTTTTCTATTAATCAATGTTTCGTGCCGTAAAAATGTTTAAATCAAAGCGAATATAAACGCCTATTATATGTAAACTTTGTGCCCAAACGAGAGCTTTTTCAGTCTTAATAGCAGAAAATTCTGCATCCACATATCTCCAAGAATACAAATATTTGGAATAAAGGGTTCTATAAATAGAATGTCCCATTAAACTATTTTCAAAGCTGTATTTGTATAATGCTTTTTATATGTACATATATAGTTTGTTGACGTTTTATTAAACATTTATAACAATTATAAGTAAGTAATTATTGGGCTATAACAACGCCAAAATTATGTTATTATTTTAAAGGAAGGAAATCGCATTTTTTATACCCGCTATCCATAGGGTAGAAGGGTATTATAACTTTGTGCCGGCAGGAAATGTATGTAACAGGTAGAACGAGGCATCTCCGACCCTATAAAGTATATATATTCTTGATCAACGTCAACAGCCGAGACGATCTAGCCATGTCCGTCTGTGTGTCTGTCCGTCTGTCCGAATGAAACACTGGATCTCAGAGACTATAAGAGATAGAGCTATAATTCGACAGCATTTGTTATGTTTGCACGCAGATCAAGTTTGTTTCAAATTTTTGCCAAGCCCACTTCCGCCCCCGCAAATCAAAAAAATCGAATAACAAGCCTAATTTCAAAGCTAAAGTTGCGAATTTTGGTATATGGGCAAATCCCACGTGTCGCACGCTACATTCGCACGATTTTAGCTAATGAAAATCAATTTTTTGGGAGGTTTTTTAAAGATTTACCGTAAACTTTTGTTATGTGTTTAGAGAGAATTGAGAGTACTTTCGGAGGGTATAAGATTTAATTTCACTGGAGTCACTGTTTTGAAAATAATTAATAAAATTGTGACGTGTCGCACGCTACACAAAGTGGAAGTTAGTTTCAAAATTTTCATTTCAAACGCAATTTTCAGCGAATTCTGCAAAATAAACCCTATGAAAGTTAATATCCTAAAGAAAGTTAAGAATATTAGAAGACAAAAACTGATCGTTTGGTCTTAATAATGTTTATAGATTTTTAGCAAAGCCGTAAACCCATTGTGTCGCACGCTACGTGTCGCACGCTACACTTTTTCCGCTGGCATTAACATAAGATAAAAATCTTTTTATTTAAACTAAACATTATTTATTATATTCATCAATGTGCTTTACAATTATTTCAACGTGATTTACTTTTGATTTGTATGTGAGCCCAAGCAGAGGCAAAAAATTGTGAAGAATACAAAAGGGATTTGAAGGTGTGCGCAGAGCACGAATTTAAGTAAAATTATGAAAATTACAAATAAAATTGGGTTTGATACAAATTTGTGCATTTTTAATGATCGAAATTTCTTTTTTGCTTTCAATTCTTAAAATTCGATGTCTACTTTAATGCTCCATATAAAAAAACATTACAAAATGTGAAATTTAAAAATTGGTCGCTGGTGGACTGTTTCTGGGATTTGCCCATATACAATACTATAGTAGATATGATTCCTGAAAATTTGCTTGCGATCAGATAAAAATTGTCGAAGTTATTAAAGAAATACTTTTGTATGGGCAAAAACGCCTACTTACTAGGGGTCTTAGTTGCTTTGGCCGACAATCTGGTACATTGTCCCGTCTATGGTATATTTTGAATGGTGTACTATATTGATATACTAAATATACCATTTGGTATATTTCTAGTATTTCTGTAGTACATTTGGTATATTTTGAGAATAATACCGCAAAATATATTGCTTTTATTTAAAATGGGTAGCGGGTATCTCACAGTCGAGTACACTCGACTGTAGCTTTCTTACTTGTTTTACGAAAGTTTTAGATTTACAATCTTATTCTAAATCTAGATAGTCTCGTGCCCGTGTCCGGTTAATACGGTGTTCACTAATACGCTAATATGTTAAGATATGTATTTTTTATACCCGCTACCCATAGGGTAGAAGGGTATTATAACTTTGTGCCGGCAGGAAATGTATGTAACAGGTAGAAGGAGGCATCTCCGACCCTATAAAGTATATATATTCTTGATCAGCGTTAACAGCCGAGACGATCTAGCCATGTCCGTCTGTCCGTCTGTCCGTCTGTGTGTCTGTGTGTCTGTCCGTCCGTCCGTATGAACACCTAGATCTCAGAGACTATAAGAGATAGAGCTATAATTTTTTTTCGACAGCATTTGTTATGTTTGCACGCAGATCAAGTTTGTTTCAAATTTTCGCCACGCCCACTTCCGCCCCCGCAAATCAAAAAAATCGAATACCAAGCGTAATTTTAAAGTTAGAGTTGCGAATTTTGGTATATATAATAATAACTATAGTAGTTAAGATTCCTGAAAATTTGGTTGCGATCAGATGAAAATTGTCGAAGTTATTAAAGAAATACTTTTGTATGGGCAAACACGCCTACTTACTAGGGGTCTTAGTTGCTTTAGATGACAATCTAGTATATTGTGCCGTCTATGGTATATTTTGAATGCGGTACTATATCAATATACCAAATATACTATTTGGTATATTTTTAGTATTTTTGCAGTATATTCGGTATATTTTGAGAAAATTATCGCAAAATATATTTCTTTTATTCAAAATGGGTAGCGGGTATCTCACAGTCGAGTGCACTCGACTGTAGCTTTCTTACTTGTTTCTTCATACTTAAGTTTCACTGAATCTGCTAAGAAATCTAAGGTATGCAAGGATAAGTACAATAGCTGTGACATGTCTCATTGTATGTATTTCAATTAGACATCTTGTACAAACGTATGATTGTATGTATATATTTTGGCAGCAAACGTGAAGAAACTGCAGAAGAAACTGCAAAAGCACCTCGAAGTATCATGAGAAGAATGGTCACTAAACAGGAAATTGAATCCTTTCTGTCAACGCCAAAAGTAAAAAACAATTTTGGTATAAATTGTATATTCAGTATATTAACGCAATTTTTGTTGTAGATTGGCAAAGGCACCTTTGGAGAAGTTTATAGAGGTACTTTGGATGACGGAGATGTGGCTATCAAAGTGCTACACGTAACCGAAGATACAAAAGAGAAGGCTCAACGAGAAATTACAACAATGCGAACGGTTAAACATAAAAATATCGTTGAATTTATTGCCGAATTGTATGAAATACCAATGCTTTATTTGATATTCGAATTCATGGATGGTCCCTCTCTACACAAAATCATACATAACTACAATGATCATAAGTATACAAACGGGGATGCCATTAACTGGCTAATTCAAGCAGCCGAGGTGCGTAGTATAAATCTGATATACTGAATACTGTATATAGTTTATATTAAAGCAGTATTTTATACCTTTATTAGGGCCTTAATCATCTACATAGCTTAACACCAAAGCTAATTCATCGTGATGTGAAGCCAAAAAACATACTCCTCAATAGTGAGAAGAGTATTGTAAAGCTCTGTGATTTCGGAAATGTAAGGCAGCTTGGCTCTTGTATGTCAAACGAGTCTGGCACACACCGGTATATGGCACCTGAAGTAAGCTTGAAATCCTTTTCAAATTCAATTGCTGAACAAATCTTTTGACGAGCAGGTCTACAATGGCGTGAAATATACCGAAAAATGTGATGTTTATAGCTTCGCAATAACCGTTTGGGAAGTCTACAGCCGGACGAATGCTTATGGACCCGATAAACAAAATTATCAGATACTTCTTACTAAGGTGTCCACTGAAAGTATGCACGTGCATTGGTCAATGTTGATCTAGTTAATACAGTATATATTTATTTTACAAAGAACTATCGTTAGAGGGCATACCAAAGTATACGCACAAATTGCTGGAGAGGAGCTGGAGAACGGAGCCAAAAACCCGACCGACCATAAAAGAAATTATGGAAGACTTAAAGAAAACTGATTTCTGTGAAAACTCTCTTAGATGCACTCGCATTGAGGGGCTATCTTCGTCTACCCAAGAATAGTATCTGGTTTGGAAAAAATCTGATCTTTTCATGTTAACGCATGCCATATTATCACATGTCAATACCTAAAAGAATGCATATTTGTGTATGCAAAAATTTAAAAAAATGGTGGAGAAAAAATATGTGCACATGAGAGAGGAGTCTGTAAAACATATACACAATATAATACTGCCTCAATACTTAAATACTTACATCGAATAGTCGTTTGCAATATTATTTTAGATAGCGAGAGACTTAAAATTAAAATTGAGTTGGGTGCATTTATAAACAGATTAATGTATTTTGACAAATTTGTATACAAAATCAAAAAAAAAAAAAAATCGTTTTTATAACTAATTATGTTTTTAATAAAATTATGTGAAAAAAACATTTTATTTTTATTTTTAGAAAATTTTGTTTGTAAGCCAATAATAAATTTAGTTATTTTATTTTATAGGCGTTATAAAAGCTTTTTATAAATTAAAGATGTAAATCTAAAATATATCGATAGTTCGACTAATATTTTTAAACCTTTAACTTAAAAAAAAAAGAAAATCAGGAAGCTACAGTTGGGTCTGCTCGTCTTGTGATACCCGCTACTTATTTTGAATAACATCGAAACAAAACGATATTATTCATGAAATATACCAAAAATATTACGCTATCCCAAAAGCTATATTTGGTATATTTATATTAAATTCAAAATATACCATAAAGTACAAAACATACCAGATTTTCAGCCATAGCTTCTGACGCTTCCAGTAAGCGTACGAAAAATTTGTTAAATAATTTTCTTAAACAGATAGAATGTTTATTATAATGGCTTTGTATCTAAATGTGTCCAAGTTACTTCTGGTGTGCCCCAGGGTAGTCATTTGGGTCCTCTATTGTTCACTGTGTTTATAAATGATCTTCCTTTTATTATTGAGCATTCCCGTGTACTTATGTACGCCGATGACGTTAAGCTTTGCCTGACATTTAATGATAGTCTTGCGAGCTCACTGTTACAATGTAACCTTAATCGTCTAGAATCTTGGTGCAGAGTAAATATATATATATATATATATACCCTATATATATATATAGTATAGGGTTTATCAAGATAGGATTGAGTCGGTGCAGAAACAATTCTTGTTATTTGCTCTTCGTAGTTTAAATTGGAATCCTAATATTAGATTACCACCTTATCGCAGTAGATTTTTATACTTGCTACCCATAGGGTAGAAGGGTATTATAACTTTGTGCCGGCAGGAAATGTATGTAACAGGTAGAACGAGGCAACTCCGACCCTATAAAGTATATATATTCTTGATCAGCGTCAACAGCCGAGACGATATAGCCATGTCCGTCCGTCCGTCTCTATGTCTGTCCGTCTGTCCGTCCGTCCGTATGAACACCTAGATCTCTAAGACTTTAAGAGATAGGGCTCTAATTTTTTTTCGACAGCATTTGTTATGTTTGCACGCAGATCAAGTTTGTTTAAAATTTTTGCCACGCCCACTTCCGCCCCCGCAAAATCGAATAACAAGCGTAATTTAAAAGCTAGAGTTGCGAATTTCGGTATATTCAATAATAACTATAGTATTTATAATTCCTGAAAATTTGGTTGCGATCAGATAAAAATTGTCAAAGTCATTAAAGAAATACTTTTGTGTGGGCAAAAACGCCTTACTAGGGGTTTGAGTTGCTTTGGCCGACAATCTGGCACATTGTGCCGTCTAAGGTATATTTTGAATGCGGTGTTATATCGATATACCACATATACTAATTTGTATTTTTAGTATTTTTGCTGTATATTTGGTATATTTTGAGAATAATACCGCAAAATTTATTGCTTTTATTTAAAATGGGTAGCGGGTATCTCACAGTCGAGTACACTCGACTGTAGCTTTCTTACTTGTTATTACTAAAACTTCCTTCTCTATTTCTGATCATAGAACTATGCCAGGTGCTGTTTTCATACAGAGACTAATTAATGGTAAAATAGACTCCTTGGAGCTGTTAAGTCAAATTAGTTTTGCAGTTCCGGTCAGGATCACTAGGAATTTTCTTCCTCTTCTCATCTCTCGTAGAACTACTAACTTTGCTTCTAGCTCTTTAATATTTTTGAAATAGCATATCGATATACCAAATATGACCTTTTATATATTTTAGTATTTTGCAGTATATTTTTGAAGAATAATACCGCACTGTTTTGCTTTAATTGAAAATGTGTAACGAGTATCTCACAGTCGAGCACACTCGACTGCAGCCTCTGACTACTTAGTTCTAATGATGTTAACTGAGTAAGCAATTAAAGGCATAAGCAAGCCTGATTGTGCATAAATGCACTCATTCATATCTTGATAGTACTAAAGCGATCAAATACTGCAAAACATAAAACGCAAAGAGCAACATTTCAAGGTTCTTACTGAGCGGGTGAATGACTGCGATAGCTATACTCTCGCTAAGAGAATTCGTTGGGTTATCAAATTTTAAACAAAATATGAGTAAAATAGGTGTGTTATAAATCATATATGTATTATAAAACTTCAGTAACTCGGCAAACTACTATAAGAGATATGTTATATAGTCAAATCAGTTAAATGTAGACTCATAGTGAAATTCTTATACTTAAGATCTATCACTAAATATTTTTAAAATTAACTTTAACTTTACTATACTAACATATTTATTCACTAAACACCAATTTTATTGTACACGCTATCAGCTATACGCATGAGGGGGAATCACCGAATGCCAATACCGGAACTGATAGAACATTCACTTATATTCGTTCTCCAAAAACTGTTCTCCAATTCATGCAGACCCACTGAACACTTAAACACTTTTGTCAATACGTATGTATTTATATGTATATTTTCTCAGTACTTGCAGTATAAGCTGATATAATAGAAGAAGCCGATTACTCACATTGATAAGGCAATCTTTCACTTTGGATTGTCACCGAGAAATCAGTCGGCATTTGCACCTCGAAGAAACATGAGAAGAACGGTCACTAAACAGGAAATTGAACGCTTTCTGTCAACGAATGAAGTAAAGTATGGTATAAATTGTATATTCAGTATATTAAAGGAACTTTTGTTGTAGATTGGCAGAGGCACCTTTGGAGTAGTCTATAAAGGTGCTTTATGTGACGGAGATGTGGCTATCAAAGTGCTACACGTAACCGAAGATACAAAAGAGAAGGCTGAACGAGAAATTACAACAATGCGAACGGTTAAACATGAAAATATCGTTGAATTTATTGCCGAATTGTATGAAATACCAAAGCTTTATTTGATATTCGAATTCATGGATGGTCCATCTCTACACCAAATCATACATAACTACAATGATCATAAGTATACAAACAAGGATGCCATTAACTGGCTAATTCAAGCAGCCGAGGTGCGTAGTATAAATCTGATATACTGAATACTGTATATAGTAAAGCAGTATTTTATACCTTTATTAGGGCCTTAATCATCTGCATAGCTTAGCACCAAAGCTAATTCATCGTGATGTGAAGCCAAAAAACATACTCCTCAATGGTGACAAGAGTATTGTAAAGCTCTGTGATTTCGGAAATGTAAGGCAGCTTGGCTCTTGTATGTCAAACGAGTCTGGCACACACCGGTATATGGCACCTGAAGTAAGCTTGAAATCCTTTTCAAATTCAATTGCTGAACAAATCTTTTGATGAGCAGGTCTACATTGATGGCGTGAAATATACCGAAAAATGTGATGTTTATAGCTTCGCAATCACCGCTTGGGAAGTCTACAGCCGGACGAATGCTTATGGACCCGATAAACAAAACTATCAGACACTTCTTACTAAGGTGTCCACTGAAGGTATGCACGTGCATTGGTCAATGTTGATCTAGTTAATACAGTATATATTTATTTTACAAAGATTGGCGACCATTGTTAGAGGGCATACCAAAGTATACGCACAAATTGCTGGAGAGGAGCTGGAGTCCCGAGCCAAAAACCCGACCGACCATAAAAGAAATTCTGGAAGACTTAAAGAAAACTGATTTCTGTGAAAACTCTATTAGGCAGACACTCATAACTGGTGTCAGCCCAAGCAAGGGGTCTGAATAAGAGAACACTATGTACATATGTATTTATATCTATCGTTTTTTTGTATCTATCGTATATTCATTAAATATCCCCAACTCAACATTTGCATATCGCATATCGTTTCTATAGGGAATAGTTGTTATAGCGATGTCAGACTGCAGCTTTCTTACCTGTTGGTTCACCTCGAGTGCTGACGAAGGAAGATATTTGCGCCATGCTTGGATACATTTGGCCAATGCCAGTGCATTGGCGATTGCATTCGGCCATTGGCAATTGCAATTGCAATTGCAATTCCGATTGCGGGCTGCGTTACGTTTTCCGCTTTGTTTGAGGCCTGTCGATTGCATGTTGTAACAGGTTGGCTTGCAGTCGGGAATGCAAACTGAGCAGCAGCAGCAGCAGCAACAGCAGCTGATAAAAGTATCTCGAATGTAAAATTCTTAACGTTTCGTTTTGGAATTTATTTGGTTTTTTGTTTTTGTTTTTTCTTTTTTTTTTGTTTTTGTTTTCTTTGCTCTGCCTTGTTTTCTCATCTTGGACCAAGTTGAATGATTGGGGTTGGGACTCACTCACTGGGCTCGACTTCGGTCCGGGATCTTGGAATCGCGGGGTTCAGAGCTTGGGTCTGTTACTGCGCGGAATGCATTTACGTATTTCTTTCGTTTCGTTTCGTTTTTTTTTTTGCCCCCAACATTTGCCTGGCCCGTTTGTAATTGGCAATGAAAAATTCCAAGTGTTTTTCAAAGTGCTCTTTAGATGGCCTAATGCAAGCCAGCACAACAACAACAACAACAAGAAGCAAGCAAACAAACAAAGAAAGCAATTTCACAACATGCACACCTACCTTACATAGTTAAATACATATGTTTCAATGTGAGTTGCTTCGAAAAGTAATACAATAAAAAAAAAAAAAAATACAAAACAAAAAAACAAAAATGTTGAAACCAAACAATAGCAGAAACCTTGCAGCTTGTTGTCCAAAGATGAGGAACTCTTCGGGGCAGTTGTGAGAGGGGAATAAGTGGAGTGTAGAGTGAGGAGGGGGTAGGGGGAGAAAGCATTACAAACTGTTGCTGTTACTTGTAATCCTGGACTTCTTCTTCTTCATTTTTTGCTCTGCTTGCTGTTGTTGTGCTCGCATCAAGGTAGAAAAAGAAAAAAAACCCAAAAGCCATATTAAAAATTCCAAAGCGCAAAAGAAAATATTAGTGCACAGTGCCTGCATTTTGCTCATTTAATGTAAAACATTTTTGCCACATATACGAGAAATGAACACACACACACACACACACGCACACACATACACGATATTTGATTGTTTCACATGGATTACTCATCGACAAATAATCGAACAAATACATGATGCATTTAAGAACCCAAAAATCGCACTTGTTAACAAAATACTACAAACGCAACGAATTAATAATAATAATAATGACGTCATACCGAAATGAAGCCTTATCAATTTCATATTCTAATCTAATCTAATCTAATCAACTTAATGTATACCATAGCTAGACGAGCCGGTGTCGTTTCATTCATTATTATTGAATTGTATTAGCTGTAGCTCACGTGATTACACATGTTTTGGCAATTGACAACAAGAATTACAACTTCACAAGAATCGAAAGTACTCCCATGAAAGCCACTGATCTATTTAAGCTAGCCATAGGATAGAAGAGAATTATAACTTTGTACCTAGAAGAAGTGATCTACATACGATCTCATAAAGTACCATATATATATTTTTGATCAACTTCCTTCTCCATCTATCCATCTCTGGTATATTTTATATGTCGAAGTATATCAATATACCAAATACAACCTTTGGTTGCTCTTAGTATATTTACGGATATGTTTAATATATTTTCGACTCAATTGAATATGCTAATATACAAAATATATCATTTGGCATATTTTAGTATTTTGGTGTATTAATTTAGTATATTTTAAGAACAATACCGCAATGATTTCTTTCATTAAAATAGGTTAGCGGGTATCTCACAGTCGAGCACACTCGACTTTCTTGCTTAATTACATTTTTTTTCTAATTGTGCAATTAATTATTAATAAAATTTCAAAATTCATATTAAAATATATTGCCCAAAATTAATCTTATGATTACTTTGATTTAATACTATGCTAAAGTTAAATCTTTTATTTTTGTCCAAGTAATTTATTTATTTCACTACAATATCAAATATGCTAAAATTACTTAAGTTTTATTAATGATCAAATTAAAAAATCAAGGTACATTTTTTCTGAGAACATATAAATTAAACAGAGAACCCCTCTCTTGGGCGGACGCTTTCGCTTGATATTTGATTTGGTACGATTATCTGAGAAAATTTTGTTTTTGTTTTTATACCCGCTACCCATAGGGTAGAAGGGTATTATAACTTTATGCTTGCAGGAAATGTATGTAACAGGTAGAAGTAGGCATCTCCGACGCTATAAAGTATATATATTCTTGATCAGCGTCAACAGCCGAGACGATATAGCCATGTCCGTCTGTCCGTCCGTCCGTCCGTATGAAACACTGGATCTCAGAGACTATAAGAGATAGAGCTATAATTTTTTTTCGACAGCATTTGTTATGTTTGCACGCAGATCAAGTTTGTTTCAAATTTTTGCCACACCCACTTCCGCCCCCGCAAATCAAAAAAATCGAATAACAAGCGTAATTTTAAAATTGCGAATTTTGGTAAATACAATAATTATTATAGTAGTTATGATTCCTGAAAATTTGGTTACGATCAGATACAAATTGTCGAAGTTATTAAAGAAATACTTTTGTATGGGCAAAAACGCCTACTTACTAGGGGTCTGAGTTGCTTTGGCCGACAATCTGGTATATTGTGCCGTCTATGGTATATTTTGAATGGTGTGCTATATCGATATACCAAACATACCATTTGGTATATTTTTAGTATGTTTTAAGTATTTTCGGTATATTTTGAAAATGATTACGCAATATTTTGCCTTTATTAAAAATGGGTAGCGGGTATCTCACAGTCGAGCACACTCGATTGTAGTTTTCTTACTTGTTTTTTGTTAACTTATAATTTCTTGTAATTTTGTATGATGGCTTGGCCTTAAATATATAGTATAATTTTGACATATTTTTAAAAATTAATAAAGAAAAATATTAGATACGAATTGAAAGACGAATATATTTTTTTCTTATAGTATTGTAGTTTAATTTACTATTTATATATAATCAGAATTAAAATTTAACCTTTTTTGAAAAAGAAAATATTATATGGACACTCTAGTGATTGTCCGTTTAAGAGAGTCGTTTGCAGTCAATCAATTTATTATAATTTTTTATCTTTCTGATGATTAATGTAAAATAAGCATAAAAAGTATTTTCGAAAATTACGCAAATCTCATAAAATATTTATGTCCACTATATATACTATATTTCTGATTGGCATTAACAGCCTGTGTATGATCATGCCACACTCATTTCTGTGTGTAACAATAAAAGAAAAAAAAAACCAAAAACAGAAAGAGCAATATTATTAATTAAGCTCCAGAGAGTCTGCACACTATTTTCAGTCTAGTGAAATGTGTTGGAATCTACATGCATATAAAATTACTTGACTAACGGTAAGAGCTAGAAGGCTGCAATTTTTTTGTTTATTTTTTTCAGAAAATAGTTTCGATCGTTTCTCAAAATGACTAATTTAACTATTTTTAATATCGCTTTAAAATGAAAAGCAGTAAAATTTGTGTTTGCAGCTTTTCGCTTTATGTTCGCACTAATTTGAAAAATTAACTATAAACCTGCGCCTGGAGTTAGTTAGTTAGTTAGTCTTGTATATTGCTGGGAGACCGGTGATCAAGGCGATCATCAAGTGGCACAATCGAACGATTGGCATTAATGTGATGTTGGATTAAGATGTACTTTCGCATTTACAAATGCACTATCTCCGATTATAATGTAAAGCCAAATTTATGCAAAGCAAAACAAAAAAAAAAAAAACTGCACGAGTCGCTGAATGTGTGAATGTGTCTATGCATGTGTGTGTGTGTGTGTGTACAAATGAATGAATCGTTCATTTAAATACGAAAGTCTTTTGGCTAGACTTTGATGCTGTTGCTTAGTACACACATATGTACATATATATATGTATATGCATATATGTATAGGTTTGTACGAACATGTATGTAGAATATGGGTATGTATCTGAATATCTCATCTTGAATAGTACTCGTATTTTATTCGTTTTGCTTTGTGTTTGTTGCTGTTGTTGTCTTGTCTTGTGCTGCGTTTATATATAGACAAGCTAAAACCAAAAACCAACCGACTGCGGATCGACATAGACATAGACATCAACATCGAGGCATCATCGACATCGCCATCGCCATCGCCATCGAACGTCTGCACACATGCTGAGAGCTGTTTTGTTCACTTTCAACACACTAGCCTTAATGTCTAACGATGTTTTGGCCCCTTACACGCGTGAAGTAGAAAATTATTTATTTTTAGTGCGCGCGCAAACGCCGCAAACGCAAACGCAACCAAAATCAAATAATGAACGAACCGAAAGGTTTTCGAGAGCAAATCGGCAAAGCATTGAGTAATTCCCCCCATAGAACAGGTCACTGCCACCTTCTCCTTCTCTTCCCTTTAAGATATTTGCCATTCTTCCAGGCAATAGCACACAATACAAAACATATATGTGTGTATAAGTGCGTGTGTGTGTGTGTGTGTGTGTGTGTGGATAGTGGGCGGGCTGGGTCAGAGGCAGTAGCTAGCACACACACACACACATACGCATACACAATGAGTTACAACTGTCAAGTCGATTGCCGCTAAATCGCTCAAAAGCTCAAGACTGTGACGGCAACGGCGACTGAGATGTCGATGCTTCTTTTGGCTTCGGTTTGAGCAGTTTTGGCTTCGCGAAATGCACGAAGCTCAATTGCCGAATGGCACCAATCCCAACCCCTGGGAGTCCACGCAACAACAACAACTACAACAACCCCAAAGACATCGTGTCGGCTGAGCAAAGAGTGACAAACCGAGCACGAGAGAGAGAGAGAGAGAGAGAGCGGAAAGTTGCTGTTGAGTTATATTCATTTGCTGCTTCTGTCTCAGATTCAATTGCGGTGTGCGTGTGGTGCTGCATGCTGCTACTGTATAATTGTGTGTGTGTGTGTGTGTGTGTGTGTGTGTGTGTGTGTGTGTTGTGCGTGTGCCCACAATAATTATGGCCATTTCATAATTTCTAGTTTGGCTTTGGCCCCGCAAATTGTGCGCGTCTTTTGATGAATCGCCCCCCCACAACGTTAACCACGACGCACACACACATTCGTACGCGCTACGCTCTCTCGCTCTCACTAGCTCACACACACACTGCATTGAGTGGAAGTTTTTTTTTTTTAAGAGCTTTGAGTGAAATGGCGCAAACAGCTGTTTTTGGGCGATCCAGCAACATGCAGCCAGAAAAGCGGCGGCAAATTACGAACTCCGCCAATATGCGCAACAATGTCGATGTCAAACAAAAAAAATAACAAAACCTTCTAAAAACCTTCCCTGTTCGCCTCAGCACCCCACAGGCAACTAAAACTTCTGCTGCCCTCGGCGATTGCGGTTTCAACACGCAGATCACATGTGGCACCCCATTAGGCGTTACACTTGTAATATCATTCACACATACATACATACATACATACTTACATGTGAATATGTATGAACAGTTGTTTGCATATGCTTATGTATGTATGTTTAGTTCAATTTATAGCAATTAATGCATCGGAGGCGTGCATTTTAAATGCATGTGGCCAGTGACAATTTCATCGGGTTCAACAAACGCAAATTACATGCACACACTGCGCTTTATGTACGTATTTACATATGTACATATGTAACATACAAGTATCTAGATATTTTCATACACTTTTAGTTGGTGACTTGGTTAACTTATGAATGAAATTGTTTGTAAAATCTACTTGACAATTATAAATACATTTTCCTCCCAAATATTGAAAATAGAATTCTCAGAATGTCTTAGAATCAAAATATATATATACATACATATATCCTCTATATCATCATCACAAATTTACTCATTCAATTTACAAATTAATCCCTGGCATTGGTACGAGGTCAAATTTGGCCAGAATCGCCGCCAAAACCTCAAATGATGAAACCAAAATAGAAATCAAATGATTTGTGTTAAGTGCCGCGTTGAGAGCTTGACAATCGCCGCATAAGTGTATCTTTTAGGAGTCTCCTCTCACACACACACACACAAACACACGCACACTCGCTTGCATACAGACACGCATTTCCACGCACGTGCAATTGCACTCATTTGTCTCTTTCTATGAGACAAATCGACTTTGAGCGCATTTGCTAGTGGAGTCTTCTTAAACCGTTTACAGTTCATGCCATACCTTTTCATGATTAACATCCTTACACACATACATATGTATAAAATAAGTGTTTAATCGGGATTGAAATTTATATTATTTATTGCACTCACTTCATTTACAATAAAAATTTTAATAAATACATAAATTGTGGACACCATTTCTTAAAGTTTAACATATGGGTAATTCCATGGCGAAATTTGTCCCGTGCGAGACTTTTTACAGTGCACTGCAGTGAAAATAACATAAACTGAAACAATTTTAAAAATAAGTGAATGTTATTCTTAAAGATTTAGATAAGCACTATATTTAGAGCTAAGATTGATTTTAGGAACTTGATCTGTTTTCCGATAAAATATATAATTTCGTTCATTTTTTGGTTTTGCGTACGAATTGGTTAATTTTTGCAATTATCACAACAAAAAACAAAACAGAAAGAAAATCCCAAAACCGTTCTTAGCTCTAATTAAAGTACTTATCTAGAGCTATAAAAATAAACTTTTCTTATTTTCAAAATTGTTTCAGATTATGTTATTTTCAATGTAAAGAGTCTCGCACGGGACAAATTCCGCCATGGAATTACCCATATGTATTTGTCATTTCATTCTAAACACTAAAAAATTACACGAAAATGATAATTCGATTCTATTGTTTTGCTTCAACTTATATTTATTTTAGACAAAAAAAATTATATTAATAATAATATATTTATGAGTTTATTTAAAAATGATTCTCTTTTAGAAATACTAATGTTATTCAAAAAAAAAAAAATTATTTATGAGTTTATTTAAAAATGATTCTGTCACAGAAAGTTTAAGAATTTCAAAATAAATCTTCATCCTTGATGAAAACAGTTAATGTTAAATCACTACATTTTTTAATATTTTGGCACACAATTCCCTTTTAAATCTATATCAATATAATTAAACAAATTACCTAATATAGCTGTGAATCGGTTTAACTTAACCAAAAAATTAAATATGCTTGGTTTTTTAATTAAAATAAATAAATAATGTCGTGCATACATATGTATGTGCATATGTACATATGTAGAAGGATATTTCCTGAGTGAGGAACACATTTGTAAGTCTTAAATTAAATAATATGGTTTATCGGTATTATTTTTATTAACAGGGTTTATATTTTTATGGATGCTTATGCATATTATACGTTATATTTGTATTCTTATATTATATTATATACTTACATATATATAGTAAAAAAAAATCTTCCGAAAAAGATTAAAATATAGTACTTATAATTTACTCAGCTTCAAAGTCGTGGTATCCTCTGTCTGAGCTTTGCCGCACCGATAAATAAGATGTAATCCATTGGCTTATGAGACATCAACTTGAAACTCTAGAGAGCATGGTTTGAGCTCGTGAGACAAGCTTTCTAAATGGTTAAGACTTACAATTATTCCATGTTTCGATTACAGTATTCATTAAATCAAGAAATAGGTACATATTAATATGAATTTGATAGATATCATTTAAAATTGCAAATGCAAAGGTTAAATTAATTTGTTCTGTCTTTATAACATTTAACAACAATATGAAAATATAACACGCTTTAATCTTGAAACCATACAACGTGTAAACATGGCACACATACACTAATGTATGGATACTTATTGAGAAGCAAGTCGCAGCAAGTGTTCTGCTTATGCGTGTATGTGTGCGTGTGTGCGCCTAAGGAAAGCGCTCAACACCAGACAAGCCAAGCAACAACACGTGTTTGAGTGCAACTCAATTCAGCAGCTAACCAGAACAAGAACAATAACAACAACCACAACAAGCAGAGCAGTGGAAAGCAACAGCGGAAGCTGATTCATGCGCTGTGCGCACTCCACTCGCTGCTCGCTCTCATGCAGTAGTCAACAGCAGCGGCGACGACAGCGACAGCGGCAAAACCAGCAAGAACAACAACAACATGATTCTCTCTCACCAATCATTGTTTTCTCGCTCTAGCTTGTTTACTCTCTTGCTCTGTGGCAGTCGCCATCTCTCTCACACTGTCGCTCTCTCACTTTATGTTGCTCTCATTGTGCACTCCATTCAGCTGTTGAGGGGACCAACTTGGTGAGTAAATTTGCTGTATATTCTGCCCTATAGCGTGTGTGTGTGTGTGTGTGTGTGTCGCGCGCATATCCAACAAACTGTTGGGGCTCGGTCTTCGTTCGTGTGCTCTGCTGCTCGTCTGCGTGTGTGTTCGTGTGTAAGTGTATTGTGTATGGGCTGCCTGTATGTGAGCGTGTGTGTGTGTGTGTGGGTTGGTTGGCAGTTTTATACTGCACGGCTCGCTCGCGCGCAATGAGCGCTTTTTGCTGTTTTAATTTTTGCCTGAAATACATTTTGAGCTAATTTCGTATTGGTAGTTTTGTTTATACCGTCGGTTGTGTTGGCGTCACATTTTGTATGCGAAAGCAAGCGCAGCACACGTAGTTAACAAATTCAACCAAAAAAAAAATCAACAAAAAATTCAAATAGCCAAATTAACCACGAAGCATAGACAAAAATTTCTATTGTCTTATTTATTGTATACAATACAACAAACCGAGAAAGAAAAATACAATAAGTTTTATGTTTTTTTTTTGTTTTAATATGTGTACTATATCTTTGGCACTCGTCGTCGTCGTCGGGGCCGGAGAATTGAGCGGCGGCGTGTCTAAGAAAAGTGTTTAAGAAAATGCTCAAAGCAAGCAACAGTAACCGAAACAGAAACAGAAACGGAAACAGAATCCGCCGAATTCGTTTTCGCATTCGCATTCGAATCATCTGTTCAGATACATGAAAAGTGCCGCCTACAAAACAAAACTTGACAGCAACAGCAATAGCAACAACAACAACAACTAGAACGGCAGCAGCAACAGCATAACATATTATTCGTATGTATGAGTGTATAGCCAAAAGAAATTAAATTAAATTCGCAAACGGAGCAACGGCGAAAAAATCAAATTATAATTGCATATACACACACACACACAACAACTACACATCTATGTACTACATACATACAAGTGTATGTGTGCTCTATGTAAAATAACTTTGTGCTCTGCCCAACCAAAGTGTCGTCTACGTGCGTGAGTCCGTGTGTGTGTATGTGTGCGTGTGCGGGCGTGCGTCTGTGTGCGTGTGCGTATATTTCATGTGAAAACACTTTTGTTGTTGTTCTTGGCACACACACACACACGACATTCATACAGAATTTTTTTGCGCGCGTTTCCACTAGTGTGCGAGTGTTTCAATTTTTTTTTGTTGTGCACTTTTTTTTTTGTCGTGTTAAAGGTTGCAGCAGCACCATCGCGAGGGCAACTGTTGCACAAACTCAATCAGAGAGCGAGAGATGGCATAAAAAAATAAAAGCTACAACGCAGCAGCAATAACAACAATAACAAACAACAACTACAACCACAACAACTACAGCGACAGCGACAACAGCAGCAGCAGCGATTGCGCGCCTTTTTTATGCATACACACACATACATTTGCATTAATGTTATTGTGTGTGTTTAACTTTTTTTTTTTGATTTTTTTTGTTACTCTCGTCTCTGCATAATAAATGAGACAGAGAACAACAACAACAACAACAACAGCAATAGTAACAACTAAACACATGTTGATGTGTGTTGTTCAAATTTCAATTTAGTTAGAGAAAAGCAAAAAAGGCGCGCCCAGATAAGATACAGTTAGGCGGAAGAGCCAGCAACAACAAGAACAGCAGCGAACACCGACGGCGACAGCGACTGCGACGGCGACAGCAGCTTCACCTGCCAAAGCAAAGCTTACAGTCTCAGAAGACGACAAAACTAACATCATCAGCAGCAGCAGCAGCAGCAGCAACAACAACCGCAGCGCGGCAGCAGAAGAAGAAAAAGAAGAGAAGAGCAGAGCAAAAAGCACAGCTAGAATTGCGCTGCGACGGTGGCGACGACAGTCGCTGAAGAATATGCGACTGTCACACATGTGTTGTTCTACAGCCTCAACAGCAGAAGAAGCAGCAGCAGGTGTGTCTGTGTGTGCGCGCGCGTCTCTGTGTGTGTGTGTTACATATTTGCAGCGACAACAACAACTATCAGTCACTTTGTAAATGAAAGCAAAACACACACAACAACAACAACCAAAAAAAAGCGAAAACAAACGAAACAAGAAAAACAAAAAAAAACCCACAATGTTATACATGCTTGTAAAGTGGCATTAAATTGCAACAATAACAAAAATCAACAACAGCAGCAACAGCAGCAGCAGCAACAATAATAATAATAATAATAATAATAATACATGGCAACAGCGCCCACCAAGTGTCAATAAAACAACAACTAAAGCAACAACAACAGCAACAACAGAAGCAGAAGGTTGCTCTCGAACTCGAATTCGAAGTTAAAGACGAAGTCGAATTCGAAATTCAGTCTTCTTGCACCGCCGCCGGCGGCAATCTTCAAATTTTTGTGTCAACGCTGCACTTTCGAGCCTTGTGTCTTCGGCTAACGGCATTTTTCGTATTTATTTATTTTATTTTTTTTTGTTCCATTCGTTTCATTTTCAATTCAGTTGTGTGTGGATTTTTTTTTTTTTGTGAGCGGGAGGGGAATGTGTCTCAATTGTTGTTAAGTGAATGGTGCGCTCGCAAAAAATAATAATAAAAATAAAAAGAAAAAATCAAATAAAATCAGAAAGCTGAGTGAATGCAGTGAATCAATCAAATCCATCAACAATCGCCGCATCTCAATTTTGCAACTGCAACAGGAGCAACAGCAACAGCAACAGTAACAATAACTGCAACACAACAGCAACATGGATTGTGATTATTCGAAATTTCTATACAAAAGTAAGTACAACAAACAAATATACATACATACATACAGATTGATAAACTGCCAAAAGCAAAACCATAGTCCATCAGTTGAAAGCTCAAAACGTTACTAATCACAAAAGCCGTCGGATGATTCATATAGGGCGAAACAACGGCATATCGCGTAACATCAGCAGCAGCAGAAGCTATCGCTTAATCTGATGCGTGGCCATTGTTATCGCTCTCCCCCTCCAAAAACAAAATAAAAAATAAAGCTTTATTTATATGTATATATGAATAATAATAATCTATTTTGATATGCTACATACTTATATATAATGAAATATATTACAAGTACTGCAGCACGATCAGCAGAGTGTTACAGACCCCGACCATTCATAATATGCTGAGAGTATGACTATTCGATCGACTCAGATAGCATCGGAGTCATTCACGCCTCGCAACCACATCAATTGACTTCCTATTCGCTTTTTCTCCACATCCTGAAACGTTGCGATTCAAAAGCTGTTATCTCCAAAAGCTTTATTAGCATTTTGGATAGCTTTGAGATAAGTGCAATACTGGGATTATGACTATTCGATCGACTCAGATAGCATCGGAGTCATTCAGGCCTCGCAACCACATCAATTGACTTCCTATTTTTCTTTCTTTTTCTCCACATCCTGAAACGTTGTACTTAATACGATTCAAAAGCTGTTATCTCCAAAAGCTTTATTAGCATTTTGGATAGCTTTGAGATAAGTGCAATACTGGGATTATGACTATTTGATCGACTCAGATAGTATCGGAGTCATTCATGCCTCGCAACCACATCAATTGTCTTCCTATTCGCTTTTTCTCCACATCCTGAAACGTTGTTCTTAATACGATTCAAAAGCTCTTATCTCCAAAAGCATTTTAAATAGCTTTGAGATAAGTGCAATACTGGGATTATGACTATTCGATCGACTCAGATAGCATCGGAGAAGTAATTCATGTCTCGCAACCACATCAATTGACTTCCTATTTTTCTTTCTTTTTCTCCACATCCTGAAACGTTGTACTTAATACGATTCAAAAGCTGTTATCTCCAAAAGCTTTATTAGCATTTTGGATAGCTTTGAGATAAGTGCAATACTGGGATTATGACTATTTGATCGACTCAGATAGCATCGGAGTAGTCATTCATGCCTATTTTTCTTTCTTTTTCTTTCTTTTTCTCCACATCCTGAAACGTTGTATGTTACTTAATACAATTCAAAAGCTGTTATCTCCAAAAGCTTTATATGCATTTTGGATAGCTTTGAGATAAGTGCAACCCATGTACACACACTTTAATAACGTTGTTTGTAAACGTTTCACTGGCTTTGGCTGCATCTTCGTTATCTGTTTGAAAAGATTCCAAGTTTTTTTTTTTTTTGATTCACGTTATCTTAGAACATTTTATCACAATCTGTGCTAGACTATGTTATAAAGTGAAAAGCGGGAGGGGGAAAAAAAAGTATCACTCTTTAAAGAGTTGCTCCAAATTCCACGTCAATTTGTAATTAATGAATGTGAAGTTATTGCAGTAGTTAATAAATGATTGGCATAAGCATTAGCCAGTTGTTGCAATTGTTAAATTTTATTTCACTGCAATTCCGTTAATTATATCGATCCATTAAACATAATAAATAAAAGATTCGGAATTTGCGCTTAGTACAGTTTATTAGAGCACTTACTTTTATACTACATATATATATACATATATGTATATCGTATGATCAGTTTACAAACTGAAACTTTTATGAAACGCGACTACTTGAATTCGAGTTATGAACCGTTGCAAGTTGACCATAAAAATCAACAATGAGAAAAATGGTGACAATTGCTTTTGTAAAAAAGAAAATTTGGAATTCTATCTACGAGTATTTACAAGTTTAAGCGAAACTTTGTCAATCCTAAATGGATTTTAGGTTTTTCTTGTTTTTTTTCGTTGAAGTAACATATCTAAAGTGAATTCATTATATTAAGATATTAGCTGAGAATTGTTAAAGAATACTCAACTGTTTCGTTAATTACAGTCTACATATTTTAATAAGACTTAAGTAAAATCAGAGCACAGTGTGTGCTATAAAGCTTGTCTCGGGGAAAGATCTGCTGCAATATACAACACTTTGCCAGAGCGAGAGAGAGAGAGAGAGAGAGACTCATTTTGGTTAAAGATTTATTTTAACTGCTGACTAGTCGAGTCTAGCGACTAATCTGTTGCCAACTACGTGACTTAGACACATCCATAAATACATACTTAGTATATAAATATATACATATATATATGTATATATATATTTGCAAGTACTTTTGTATATATCAAGTTTGAATTCTTCGCTGCGAGAAAGTCTTGAAGATATTTCGCTAGGGAATAGAAGAATAGAAGGAAGCTAATGCAAATCTTTGCTCTGTGGATAAAACTTGTTTTTTTTTTCTCTTTTCTGTGTGTGTGTTTTTTTTTGACTAGACATACAAAAAATGTGAGTGATCCGCAGCTTGGGGGGTAATACGATGCCAGAAGATAAGTAAAATCGCGGTTTTCTTCACATCAATGAGAAAGCAAACTATAATTTCGGATATTTGATATTTATTTTGATGGGACTCTTTTTTTGAAAACATTTCCATTTATAAGTACATATTGTATACACTACGTTAGAATTGCATTTGTTGCCAGAATGTCAGCACTTTTATGCGTCACATTGCGAGCGAGAGAGGGACAGACAGATGATCGACTAAGAGCGAGAGAGAGAGAGATGAATGTTTAAGGGCGCAATTTGCAAGCTCAACTCATTTTCTTATATTGGGTATACGAAATTGAATCCCTTTGCCACTTTATCAGTATTATTCATGGAGCTCTGTTTGGATAATTAGTATTGCACTTGCGAAAAAACGCTGACTGCGACTGCGACGGCGACGTCGACTGCGAATGGCGATGGCAGCGGAGAAGAAGGAGAAGGAGTTGGGTAACAACTTGGGCGAAAACAGGAAAAACGTTGGCGCCACGCGACGTTAATCGATTTGGAAATTTTATGATGGGAAATGATTCCCAATGCATTTATTTACATTTGCTCAGCGAAGCCGTCGGCATCGACAACTTTCTGTCGGCATCGGCTGTCAACGTCATCGAATTGCCAAGCTAATCGTGGGGGGAAGGAAAGAGACGAGAGACGAGACGAAACGAGACGAGAAGAGGTGCTAAGTCTAATCAGACTGTCAACCGCCTTTCTGTCAATCAGTCTGGCACTTTGTCAGTCTGTCCGTCTGTCATTCTGTCAGTTTTTTTTTAGTTTGTCAGTGCGGCGGCTTTGCATTACTTGAGACTGAGACACAGCGCAGTGAAGAAGCTAATTGAATTTGTTCTGCAAATTGCTGCCACATACAAACCTGCACTGAGCGAAACAATCAATTCAATTCTTAAGAATCTAAACGAATTATATGAAAATTATATCGAAAGTCTAGATGTAGATCAAAAATATTGTTTCCGACTTGGCTCAATTTCAAAACAAAAATCTTAAGTAAAATATACTTTTTCATTTTTATATTTCTGTCTAGAAATTTATTTAGTCCCAAGTGCAAAACCTATGTTCCAATGCAAATCTAATCTTCAAATTTCATATAGAAAACGTAAAATATTGTTTTACGAATTAATATTGTAATTTTTAATGATACAATTCAGCTTGATCATGAATAAAATGAAAAAAAAAATCAAGTATACGTTTTCATTGAAATGCGTATACTTAAAAAATGTATACTGCAAGTCCATCTCAAAAGTCTATGCGAAATATATACTTTGAAAAATATATATATATATATATATACAAATAAAAAATAAAAAATTTTGACTTTAGAAGTTTTTGAAGATCAAATTAACATGTCTAATGTAATTTATATTTAATAAAATGAAGAAGAAAAAAATGTTTAAAGTGAAGTATTTCTATTTATAAATTAATTAATTTCTAAAGTCAATATCAATTTCAATTTATTTTATCTATGTACTTCGCATTTAAAACAGAATTTATATGCAATTGAATTTAATTTCAATTCAAATCGAGATCGAGATCATTTTTTAAACTGAATTATAGATATTTATAGTTAACAATGAATTTTTGCTAATATGTAAGATAATTTAAAATAGCATCAAGTCTGTGCAAAATACGTTCTTTAAATGATGTAGGTCAGATCTAAAATGTATCTAACTTTATTTGGTTTCAATAAAGTTATTAAAATAAAATACACTTTTTAATAGAAATATTTCAGTAAAAAATCAATAAATATTGAAATTGAAAATAAGTTGAATTTTCAAAATTTATTCTTCATTCATTTGCATTCACTTTCATATCAAGCTTGATTTGTTTTTCCCAGTGTAGCTGCTTACATTATGTAAGATGTACAGACATTACACGCACACACACACACGCACACTCACACACAGATACAGATACAGAGACAACGCAAGTTAGCCGCGTCTAAGTAATTTTGGGTTATAGGGCCAAGTCCAATGAAATGCACTACTGTCCACTGCCACTTAAGACCCAAGCGAATGTTGTACTTACTAGTTCTTAGTTAATTCTGCTGCAATATGTTGCAGCAATAATTCGCTTGACTGCCTTTCAGCTACTTGCGGGGTTTCCCAAAAACAGCAGCACCAAGACGCTTTCCTTCTACTTTCATTTCTTCAATGTTTCTTCTGACTTTGTCATTCTTTTGATGTTCTTTAAATTGCAAATCGAGCTACTTCTTTTTAGTTTTGTGTAATGCAAACGAATCGCAATTGCGATCGCGATCACAATTGCGATCGTAAACTGATCTCAATTTCATACGTCAAACGTCTCGCCAACGTTTTTGTTTCTCATATAACCAATTGTTATCATAGCATTCATGCAATGTTCGTTCGTTGAGTGCAAATACTCGAAACTATCTCTCAGTCGCTCCATGTTTATGTTTATGTTTTGTTGTGTTTCTGCTTTTGCTTTTGCTTTCTGCTTTTGCCACTGAAAGTGCTTTGCCCAAGTGCTGAAGGTCGATAACGAGGATCTCGACTACTATCTACGGCTATCTACGGTAGCTTATTGACTCACCCTCACCCGCATTATCAATATTTATGAGAAATAAATGCCCCGAGGGTTTTCACTTTTGTTTTCACACAGCCATTAATAGATATACTTACCGATAATAATCATTCAACTTGCATTGCAGCAAATTCAATTTTACTGCTATTTGCAAAGGGGTTTAGCAAAATAAACTAATACCTTTATTTTCATTTCATTTTTGCATTTATTTCACACAGTTAGAACAGCTATAGTCCTGATCATACTATATATGTATATGCGGAATAAATTCATTTTGAATTCTGTGTGCCATTTCCTCTTTGAATGCTTGCAAATAAAAAAATAAATATTTAAGCTATCGTCTTGACTTTGAGCACTCGCTGTATGTTCATTAAATTGCATAGTCATTGAATAAATAAATACTATAAATATCTTGAGAATTGCGTGGAATATTATATATATATCTGTATAGGTTCACGTGAACTATTATTCATTTAAGTGGTTTAAGTAAAAGAAAAATGTTTTATTTTACTAAGAAAACTACCCAATTTCAATAAGAGCAAAACAGTGCAGTATTTTTATTTAAATTTACAAATTAATATACTAAAAAAGCTAAAAATATATCAAATGTTGTATTTGGTATATCTATATACTATTACTTTTGAAAATATACCATAGAGTACAGCATATGACAATTTCTATAATATACCAAAGTTATATTTGGTATATCGCTATACTATTACTTTTGAAAATATACCATAGATTACAACATATAACAATTTCTATAATATTCCAAAGGTTATATTTGGTATATCGGTATAATTTTACTTTTAAAATATACTATAGAGTACAACATATGACAATTTCTATAATATACCAAAGGTTGTATTTGATATATCGATATACAATTTCTATAATATACCAAAGGTTATATTTGGTATATTGGTATATTATTACTTTTTAAATATACCATAGAGTACAACATATGACAATTTCTATAATATACCAAAGGTTATATTTGGTATATTGGCATACTAACATATTCCATTTAAAATAATCCATAGAATACAAAATATGACGTTTTTTATGTGTTTTGAAAATAAATTCTATATGACTTTCTTTGCGAATTAATTAAAAAAAAATACAGAATGATGGAAATTCAAGCAATTGCAATCTTTAAGAAAGAAATTGAAGTTTTGCTCTCACTAGAAATTCTCGTTTCTTGCGTTTTCGATTTCGAAGCATATGTATATCTATCTAAGTATTCATATAAACATTATAATTAAATGACAATTGCTGAACAAAATTTCAGGTAAATGTTAAAGTTAAATTTCAAATTATTAAAAATAGGAAAGAAAAAGCCAGAGCAAACTAAACTTGTATTATAAGCAATACGCCTTTGTTTAAAATACTATATAGAATTTGTTCTGCAAAATATGGCGGATCAAATTTTGATTGTGGATTGCATTAGACACTTTCTCAATTTAAGAATTTCGAGTAATTTTATTAATTATTATGCATTTCTCAAAAAACTTGAACGAAATGTAAGTTAAGTAATTTTCAAAAATAAAATTGCCAATGCAAAATATTGGCAATAAAATTAAAAAAAAAAAAACGAATATGTGTGTTAAATAAATGTAAATTTGATAGGACTTTGTTTTGCCAATTAATTAAGAACAATACCAAACATAATAAGCAATAATCAATTGTTATCAATTACCCGAAACTAAATTCATAAATTAAGAAACTAATCTTAAAGATTTCACTACTTTGGATAACTAAGTTTAATTTTTAGTTTTGTTTTAAGAATATTTCAAAGAAAATCGTATTTCATTTATATTTGAGGGACAGATAATATTGCTTATTTTATATAATTGATAAAATATGCATATATTTTTTAATATTACCTTTTATGCTTATATTCAAAGCAATCTTTAAGGTACACCTTGGATATATATATATAATATATATTATAATATTGTAATATTACCTTTATGCATATACTCAGAGCAATATTTGAGATACATTTTGGATTTTAGGTTTGCATGCGAATCAACGCACTTTTGCTGCTGACCAAGCCAAGATGATATAAAGCAAGGCAAGAATTGAATCGAAGCCTTTACGCATGAATGGAGGAAACATATGTGACCCTGCGATACGCACTTGCTGCCACATGCAACTCAAGTTTCCCATGACAAACACACACACACACATAATCCATCTCGAGGAGACGAGCAGGTTTTTGTTTATTTTTGTGTTTTGTAGCCTTCGATTGCAACTGCAAATGTGTCTCAGTCTATCTATTCTATCTATTTGTGTGTCTGGGGCGCCGTTGGCTCAACTGAAGCTTGTTGAAATTAATATGGCCAACTAGAGGTTAGAGCCAAGTTATCACTAAGCTTTGCAATTCACTGAGCGAGCGAGCATCGTCAACGGCATCGTCAACGGCAGCTGATTGTCGATCAGCAGAAAAATCGCAGCCACATTTCTTTGATATTCGATACGGGATCCCAGGCATGTTGTGTCCTTAATCGGTGTCTCTGTTTGTCTGCTCTTCCCCTCTTCCTCTTCGTCTGTCTCTCTCTTTCTCTGCCTTCCCTCTCTCATGCCCTTAATGTGTTATCGTTGCCGCCCCGCGCTACGTCGCGTCAGCTGTTCTGTCATTTCAGTCAGTTGAATTGCCGGCCGGTCGCACGTATCTGTATCTGTAGCTCTGTTGCTGTCCCCTCCAGGCCCTGTTTGCTTGTGCTTGCTTGTATAGCGTCTTGAAAGTATTTAATACACATACACACACACACACACTCGTGCATACTTTGTTTTGTCGTTTTCAACATTTTTCAACGTTCAGGAATTCAAAAAATTCTTTACTTTAAAGTAAAAATAAATTCCATGCAACATCCGCCATGTTGGCTTTGGCTATTTTTGCCGCCGTACTGCGGCAAACGGAGACCCAACCGATGTTATAATGGCCCAGAGCCAAAGCCATCCAGTCAGTCAGTCAGTCTGTCCGTCCGTCCGTCCGTCCGTCTGGCTGTCCCTACTGTCCCTTCTCCATTCCCCATTCTCCATTCTGCCGCACCTCTCCTCACTCTTTAGAGTTCCTCCCTCGCATTTAAGCTGTGCGTCGCGCCCTTTGACTGTCTTCGCACCGGGGCAAAAGCGCTTTGGCAACTTGTGAAGCGTGTTCCGCCATCGGTTTTGCCACCGTTGAAAGTTCACCGTGCCACCGTTCACTGTTCACTGTTCACCATTCACCGTTCACCGTTCACCTCTCATCACTCGCCACTCACCATTCGGCACTTGCCACTTGCCACCTCTCCACTTGTTATTTGTTTTTATTTAATGCTTCGCCGCCGCCTTTTTTTTTGCCTCCTCCCTCTCTCTCTCTCTTTCTCTCTGTCTTTGCGTTGTTTGCCATTTCGATCTGTTTTTATTACTGCAATCCAAGTAAGTTTTCGTGGGTTTCACAGCCTCAAAAAAATGTGATTTGTCTTTCAGATTTTTGATTGTTTTCATTTTGCTCATAGCCCCCGCATCTGCTTAGCTGTCATTTTTGTGCGTATTCTTGATCGACAGTTAAAATTATTCACATGGAAATATTATAAACAAAGCCAAACACTTTTGGTATTTGCTTGGCTTTTCACATTCAATAATATGAAAATATTTTAAAAAAATTTGCCTACGATATGAATTAGATTAATTAAGAAATAACGATAGTATGTCGATAGTTTCGATAGTTTGGTCAAAGTTACCATCTAAGTCAATTTAGTTGTCTTATTTAAGCCACTTTTAAATATATTTAAGATTTATTCAAATAAAACTGCAGTCAAAACTGTTGGCCGATAGTTTTGCGATAGTAATATTGATTTAATTTATCAACTGAGAAAAAGGGCCGAACTTTTGATTTACTAATTTGATGACTTTCAAATAATTTCCGTTACAATTCATTCATGATATTATGTAGCTTTCTGATATTGATTATATTTGGAATATGCTTCTTGTGGACTTTGAAAAAAAGTGCGATAGTATGTTGATATGAGTGAATTGAGAATAAGTGCTTTGATAATGTAATGATTTGCAAATAATTTTGTTCACATTTCATTTGATATTATGAACTTTTCTAATGTTCGTTATATTTAAAACATGCTTCTTGTCGACTGCCTAAGAGAGTGCGATAGTATATCGATAGTTTCATGACCAAATTTTCTTAATTCAAGTATTTGTCAATTGAGAATAAGTGCTATAATAATTTGATGATTTTCAAATAATTTTGTTTATTCGATATTAGAAACTTTCTAATCTTCGTTAAATTTAGAACCTATAAAAAAGTGCGATAGTATTTCGATAGTTTCTCGATTATTAAAGAGTTGTTTTACTATGGAGGTTTTTTTCTTTTTTATTTTTATTAGAGTCTTTCTTCAATTATATTAAACCAAACTGGTTGTCTATCCTTCTGCGATTAATCATTAAAATTAATCAATACCTCAAACTGTGCTGCATTCCAATTAGATCAAATAAATCGCTATAGCTTGCAGCAATTTATTGTGATTTCTTGGAGAATGCAATGCTATGATAAAAGTTCGATTGATCGAAAAGTGGGATACGATTTTATGGCCAACTTTCAAAGTTAACTAAAAAGCAACAAATACAATTTGAAATGTGCTGCGAATATCTTGCAAAGCTCGTCACCTATTCGAGATACTATTGTGAAAAGAAATTGAGCAATAAATATGCAGAAGGAACTTTTTCCTTGCGAAAGTCATTGCTGTTGCTGTGTCTTTGACAACTTGGCTGTTTGCAGTTTTGTAGTTTGCAGTTTTGCAGTTTGCCGTGATGTTTTGTGGGTATGTCATAAAGCAAAATTGCTGAAGCAGTTTAAAGACAGTTTGGTAATCAGTTTTCTATTATAGAACTGCCGGTTCAAGCTGTGTGTCTTGAGGGTTATAAAATATAAAAACAAAAAAAAACTGAAAAAGAAAAAGAAAAGAAACAACCAGAACAAGAACGAGTGTGAGCTGTGAATACTCGTAAAGTGCAGTTTCATTGTGTTTAGAAGTTGGCGCTTCTGTTCAAGGGGGGGTTTTTTTTTTTGCTTTTTTGCTTTTCCCGCTCTCTTGCCATCTGTCGGTGTCGATGTTTTTGTGCGGCTCTCGGTGCTGATGGTTGTTCTTGTTTTATCTGCTTGTTACAAAATCAATTTTCCACAAATTAATGAGAGTCGCATTTTTTCCGTGTTGCTCTTTTCTTTTAACTATACAACACAAACAACAACAAAAAGGAAAAAAAGAAGACAAGAAAAGAAAAAGAAACTGAAACGAAGGCGAAACAGCAACAAGCGAAGAACGTACGTGAAACGCTTGAACCAGAAGCTGAGGCAACTTTTTAAAAAGGATTCTTCCCATCGAAGTTGTTGCCCGTTGTTGTGTTGTTGCCGCTACGGCTTCTTTTCTGCACAAGATAAAAATATTTTTTAATGTTTTCTTGAGCACAGAAAATAATTTAAGGAATGTCACGTTGTAGCAGAAGCGAGGCGGCGACTCTATTGCTCTCCAGACTCCAGACTCTCCTTGTATGCATTGCGCATTTATTTTGGTTCCTTCGCTACCATCTCCGACTTCCATTGCCATCGCCATCGCTTCATCGCTCCATCGCTCCATCTCCGACTCCGTTTGGTATGGGATAAAAAGAATTTCTTATATAGCAACAACTGCTGCATAGCATACATACATCTGTCTGTCTCCCCACATCTCTCTCTCTCGCCCCATCTCTTTTCATCTACCTACGGCACGCTGTGCGCTTTGCTTTGCTTTGCTTTGTAGCGTTTAGCACTCTATGCATATCCATGAGATTGCAGCGGGACTCAGCAACAGCGACAGCGACAATGATGGCAAGGGCAACGATAAACGTTCGCTTTTTTCTCTCTCTCTCTCGTTGGCATATTTATTTATATTCTTCTCCCCATTTGATTTTTTTTTGTTTTTGCTTTTTGGTTTTTAATTCATTTGAAAAAATTTTTTACTTAACCCCTTATCATTTGGCCGGCCGCAAACGAAAAGAACCAAAAGAAACGCCGCCGCTTCGTCGTCGCCATTTTCCACACGTTTTGTTCGCCGTGTGACCGTCGCGCATCCGTCTTAAATTAAAAGCTTTTTTTTTTTGTTTTTTGGTCTTTGGCAACCAAAAGCAAAACCAACACCAACACCAACACCAAGAACAACCCAAAACCGGTAACAAACGAAATACTTTCGTATGTGCCGCCGCAGCTTAATAAAGAGCATTAATGACACATTGTCATTATATAACATATATTGGCCACAAAAGAAGTGTGTGGGTGACCGACACCCACTTTTGCCATTCAAATTAAATCAAATAAATAGCATCCTTTTCGTTCACTCTCAATTGATTCATTTCCCTGCAGTCAATTCCACAAACTGACCATTTAAGCGATATCATTTTCGTTTTGTCGCATTTCATTTGTGTTGCATACTTTCGAGCGTTGGCTTTAATTTGCGTATTTTCGTTAGACATTTAAAGATTCGACTTCGATTGACTTGAATTTCAACAGTATTAAATTGAATTGTGAATTTTTTGTGTTTTCCAAGCGAATTCATAAATCGGAACAGCGCATTTTAACAGCGATTTGCGTATGCGCCCAAAAGTATGCAGCAAAAACTGCACTTCAAGCTTAATTTCGTGCTGTAATTTGTTAAGTTATCAAAGCCTTGAATCGTCTTCGTTTGTTCAACAAAATATACATATATTATAATGTTCTTTACACGACAAAGAAATGTTGCCAAGATTGATTGTTCGTCTTAACAGCTGCTGCTGTGAAATTTTTTTAGTGAGCCCTTTCTTAGGCGGACACATTTTGTTTGGCGTATCCGTTCAATAAGGGTTTGATTGTTTATAAAGTTAAAGTTAAGACTAGTTTTCTTTTAAATGTCAACTTTGAATAGAAACATCTATTAATTACTTTGAATTCAAGTTCCTTAACTTTACTTAGAAATATCATAATAATCTCTGTCTGATCTGTGCTGAACTTTTTTGAATTTCCTGAATTTTAAACAAAAGGTTCTCTAACTACAAAAAATATCGAAAAACGTCGTTAAACTAGATTATATGGTATATGATTTTTGAGATTCTTTTATAATTCTACGTTTTTTAACATCATATTAGATTGCGAAATAAACTTTTAAGTAAACTTAAGGTCTAACCTACTCTTATTAGTTTAGTTAACTGTTCTATTATCTGTGCCTTAGTATTGTCAAAGTATCTAATATTATTTTATTTTTATACCCGCTACCCATAGGGTAGAAGGGTATTATAACTTTGTGCCGGCAGGAATTGTATGTAACAGGTAGAAGGAGGCATCTCCGACCCTATAAAGTATATATATTCTTGATCAGCGTCAACAGCCGAGACGATATAGCCATGTCCGTCTGTCCGTCTGTCCGTATGAACAACTAGATCTCAGAGACTATAAGAGATAGAGCTATAATTTTTTTTGACAGCATTTGTTATGTTTGCACGCAGATCAAGTTTGTTTCAAATTTTTGCCACGCCCACTTCCGCCCCCGCAAATCAAAAAAATCGAATAACAAGCGTAATTTTAAAGCTAGAAAGCTAGCGAATTTTGGTATATATAATAAAGCTATAGTAGTTATGATTCCTGAAAATTTGGTTGCGATCAGATAAAAATTGTCGAAGTTATTAAAAAAATACTTTTGTATGGGCAAAAACGCCTACTTATTAGGGGTCTTAGTTGCTTTGGCTGACAATCTGGTATATTGAGCCGTCTATGGTATATTTTGAATGCGGTACTATATCGATATATCACATATACCATTTGGTATATTTGTAGTATTTTTGCAGTATATTTGGTATATTTTGAGAATAATACCGCAAAATATATTGCTTTTATTCAAAATGGGTAGCGGGTATCTCACAGTCGAGTACACTCGACTGTAGCTTTCTTACTTGTTAGTATTGTAAATAGCTTCAAACCTCAAAAAGTTTCTAAATGTATCTTATATACTATAATATAATGTAATGTCTAATGTAAAGAAAGCCTTATACATATTTCTAATAGACTAAAGTGTGATTATGTGACATAAATTATTACTTATAACTAAAATTGAATAGAATTGAAACTATCATTAGTATTTCATAATATTTTTAATACAACTTCAAACAATTTCTAAAAGTCGCAAAATTTAATTTGGTTCGTACACAAAAATATTACGAATAGAATAAAGTGTGATTATGTCACATTATTTATTTATAAATCAAATTGAATTGCTTATTAATTGTGCGCTAATTTGTAAATAATAATTAATTCGCCATCAAATGGTGATTTTCTCAGTTCTCTGTTTAATATTTGTGGCAGCTTTGGCCGCAATGTCGCTTGACTTCACATCGTTTGTGTTGTGTTGCTGTTGTTGTGGTTGCTGTTGTTATGGTTGCTGCTGCTGCTGCTGCTGCTGTTGTTTAGCGTTGCGAATGCGAACAATTTTCGCATTTTCGTTTTCATTTGATTTGTTGCACGTTTTTGTGAGTTGTTCTTTGTTTTTTTTTTTTGTTCGTTTCGTCAACGAAATTCGCTTGGCGTCGCGACGCCTCGTCGCTGTTGTTGTCGATGTCGATGTCAATTTCGATTGCAAGCTGTCGATTACACACACACACACATACACGAAGTCTGAGTGCAAGCTTGCGCTTGCGCTGTGGCAGCGTTGCATCGTTGAGCGCGGTTGCGCTTGCGTTTTGTTGCGCAATCGTTGCAGCAACATTTTGCAGCAGCTGTTTGTGCTACTCCACAGTTTATGCTTACAATCGTTTGTTGCATTTTCATTTTCCAATATATGTGTGTGTGTGTGTTTTATGAGCATATTTCAAAATGCTCGTTTTGCACTCATTTTGCTTGCAACAGCATTTGCAATTGCCACAGCGCAGCAACAATTGCAAACTCCCAACTCCAAACTCCAAACTGCAAACTCCAAACTGCAACTGCACATGCATGCATTTATTAGTCATAAACGATGAGCAGCAAATATACAATACGATTCACCCACTCAAGAGTGTAAGCAGCATGTAACACACACTCTAACACACACACACACACATTCAGACACATGAACATCAGTTGTACATGTGTTTTGTCCCATGAAAAACCAAAGCTCAGCTGAATTTTTTTCCATTTCTTTATTTTTTGTCACTTTCGCAGCGTTTTATTAACCATCAGCGTATTTTACTTTATTTTCATTTTCATTTCTTTTGTTTTGTTGTCCCGCTTTTAATGCGGTAACAAGCCAGGGGGGGGGGGGCATGGTTACATGTCAGCTTTGCTTGGTGTCCACTTTGGGCTCCAGGCGCTAACCGAAATGATTCATGAACACGCCAAAGAGATAGCAAAAGACCCAAAACGAACATCAACACACAAAATGTCAGCGATAGAGCAGTAGGAAAGGTGTGTGTATATGTGTGGAGGGCAGGGGGGTGAGTCCGAATTGTGGGTGACTAGAACACTTCAAAGAGTAAAGAGTGGAGAGCATGAGGCGAAGCGCATAATTTGATGACAACTGCATTTAGCTATGTGACTTTTCACAGTTTATTTGCGCTGTCAAATTATCACGGTGACATGTCGCCAAAACGTGCAATAATGGCAAATGTTTCCAATTCTGAAATGTAACCACTTGAACAGCAAATGCAAATGAAATTTCAACTGCAACTGCAACTGCTTTAGAAGGCCAATAGAACATCGAACTTTATAAATACGAAGCAAACCAATCCGATTAAAACTCAATTCACTTTTGATAGAATATGAAATGTTAAGTATAAAAACAAGTAAGAAAACTACAGTCGAGTGAGCTCGACTGTAAGATACCTGCTACACATTTTAAATTTGAGCTAAGCAGTGCATTATTATTCTTAAAATATATCAAATTAATATACTGCAAAAATACTAGCATATGTCAAAGGCTATATTTGGTATATACATATACTACCACATTCGAAATACACCATAGACTACAAAATATACCAGATGGTCATCCAAAAGCAACTAAGACCCTCATGTCAAACAGAGAAAAACAGTTCAACATTATTCTTAAAATATACCAAATTAATATACTGCAAAAATACTAGCATATATCAAAGGCTATATTTGGTATATATGTACATATACTACCACATTCGAAATACACCATAGACTACAAAATATACCAGATGGTCAACCAAAAGCAGCTAAGACCCTCATTTTAAACAGTGAAAAATAGTTCAGAAATATTCTTAAAATATACCAAATTAGTATACTGAAAAAATACTAACATATACCAAAGGCTAATTTTCAGTTCAGTATTATTGTAAAAATATAACAAATTAATATACTGCAAAAATACTACCCAAGACCATATTTGGTATATATGTATATGGTATATGTATACTACCACATTCGAAATACACCATACACTACAAAATATACCAGATGGTCAACCAAAAGCAGCTAAAACCCTCATTTCAAACAGAGAAAAACAGTTCAATATTATTCTTAAAATATACCAAATTAGTGTACTGGAAAAATACTAACATATACCGAATGTTATTACCACATTCGAAATATACCATAGACTACAAAATATACCAAACGGTCAACCAAAGGAGCCAAATATTTCTTGAATAACTTTTACAATTTTTATCTGATGGCATCTAAAACACATCAGGAGTATATAAATACTGTAGATTTATTAATGTATTATTAATATACAATATTCGGTCGGAGATGTCGGATAACGGGTGTAAAAAGCACTTTGTAGTACTTATTTTGTTTCGTCTTTAAATTTTTTGTTTAAAAGACTTGAAGGAAAAGACATTTTACATATGAACTTATCTCAAATCGTATTTTTACGATTTTTAGAGAAAAAAGTATATACAAAAACCTCATGTACACATTTTTTAAGATTAATTTTTACACATTTAGACTGGCTCAGTAGCAAAATAAATTAATTTAAAAAACAACAATGGAGCATGTTGTAAGAAATTATTAAACAGACAGAACTCTCTTTACTGTAGAATTTAATACTAGTTTCAATATTATCAAATAAAAATAAACACAACATAAATAAATATTTTACTTACAATTAAATTTCCATTTGCATTTTCATTGATAAGCACCACATTTTATTAAGTTCCGTAACTTACATTTAACTCTTTGATGTATAATTATTTTTATGAGAATCTTAATCATAAGATACATAATTCATACAACTTATAAATTTAGAACCATTAACTTGAACGCGAAATAAAAAAGGAAATCTTGAAATGCTTCGTTTGCAACTGCAACATTAGCTGACGAAGCTGACTTCAATTTTCTGTCCAACTGTCTGCAAGTTCAAAGATCAGTGCCTTTTGTTTTAATTAACGAACGCTAATTAGAATCTCAATACGAAAAAGTCTGATGAAGAAAAGAACTGAAGACATAAAAGTCTTTATGTGAGACCAAGTAAATTTGACTGCTTTATTTAATCTGAATGAATGTCGAATACTTGAACTCGACTTCGAATGAATTCAACTCGTTAAAAAAAATATTGAATGCGAGTGTGTATGTATCAAAATTAGTAATAATCATTTGAAAGAGTTTTTTGAGTTATTTGTAAATATTCATTGATAGTAAATTTACTCTATGGTAGATTTTCGAGTATTAAATTAAATTAAATAGTAAATTAATAATAATAATAATAACACTATTTGGAAAATGGTATTTGAAGACTTTCACATCGCTTAATCCTCCAGCCTAAAATGATAGAATGACATTAAAATATACCGAAGCATATATAATGATCCAAACAAATATGCCAAGTTTTGTCAGTAGTATATACTGTACACATATGTATGCTTTATGGTATATACTTTATACTATATACTTTTGAGTAAAATAAATAAAAGCATACAATACTGCGGCTTAAATTAATTGATAGAAATAGTATACTTCTTTGCAAATGGTATAAAAATATCTCATTATTTGAAACCGACATAAAAATATACCAAAATATATAGAATATAGAATGAAGCAAACAACGCTGCTATTTTGGGTAATCTAAAATACTGTACACATATGGATACTTTACGGTATATACTATATGTACGTTATGGTATATAGCCTTTCATGACCCTCTCGCTTTTTAGCAATGAGGATATAAACTTACACAAACGTTTATCTAATTTAATAATAATAAAATAATTAAGTTGCTAAACACTAAATTGTTGAGAATGTCATTTCGATTAATTGAAATCTGAAATGTCAAAATATAAATGTATCGAATAGTTTAATTTTAAAGCGCACTGCGAAATGTAACATGGAATGAAAAATGCAACTTATAAGTAGCTTAACCGGAAACTGAGGGTCGTTTGTTGTACTCAGTATTGGGATTGGGAGTACAACGAGTCTGTTCTCGTCATTTGTTTATTCTGTTCTGGGCTGCTGTATTGTGTGTGTCTGTTGGCTCATTGCCTCATGTTGAGTGCGCATTGTTTGATGTGATTTTTTTTCTGTATTCTGTATTCTGTTTTTTTTTTTGCTTGCCGTTTGCTACCCAAACGATAACAACGTTATCAGTGCACTGCCCAAAAATGGAGCACAAATCAAAATGTAGTTGGATAGCGGTCGCTTGGTCATTTCAGTCCAGTCCAGTCAGAGTCGGAGTCCGTTCCGATTCGGAAAGTGCAGCTCTGTCCATTCAGTTGTCCATTTGTCTGCCTTCCGATTTGACGGGCGCAACAGCCAAAAAATCACAGAAAGAAAAACAACAAGAACAATACAACAACAACAAAAAGGAAAGGAATGCAAGTAATTAAACCAATCAACGCGAATGTCAAATACTCTGCAGATTTATGTTGCTTCAGCAAGATCTCCGGATTTAACCATTTAAATAAGATTTGCTACAGAGACATATTGAAAACAACAAGAGAACTACATAAAATCGGGTATTCAATTGAGTGGAAGACAACTTTCCAGCTATGAAATTATAATCAAACTCATTTATCAATTTTTAAATGATGAATGTTTCAACTTTTTTTTATAGATTCCAAACGATTTCATTTCAAATTTTAGTTTAATTCATGTTTTTTGTTTTGACGTATATTCTATAATCAATGCAATAATATTTTTTCTTATTTCCTCTTATATAATAAATATAAATAATAATATATATATATAATATAATATAAATAAATCTTCGTTTAATATTTCTAAGTTGCGGGAATAAACTTTCAGACTGCTTTGGAAATGGATAAATTAAACTCAAACGATTGATAGTTCATTTCGATAGTACATATCGATAGTCTATTTCATATTCGATAGTTTTTTAACAATTCTTCTCAGTAACAAAACAAATATCTTTAAAGATTCACGTTTCTGAATTGTGTGAAAATAATTACAGAGAAAACTTCATTGATATTGGTCAATTAAATATCAACCTAAGCTACGTTGCAGACTCTTAAACAAATATCATAATATAAATCTTAAGTAGCTTAAGGTTGATGAAAGATTCTTTATTAACTTCAAAATATATAAAATTGTTAACAATACAAAAATGTCAAACATATCACAATATATACTTGGCTTCACTCTTATATATTTTTTTAATCATATTATCTGCATACCAAAGACCAAATATTGTGGATAAGATAATGCATATGCCCCGACTGCAATTGGGCGGGTATGGAAAACATTTTTCGCTTTTCATTTGATGTGTGCAGCGGGCTTTAAAAACGAATGAATGAAATGAAAGAATGGAGTATAAACCGAAAATGAAAATATGTGCAGCATTAATTTCAACGTTACTGCACAATCAGAGTCAGCGAGAGAGACTCCAGCTATATCCTGAATCCTGAATCCCGAATCCCGAATCCTGAATCCTGGTTTCCAGCTACAGTTACGGTAAAGCTTTGGCTTGAGGCTGCCGCTGCTGTTGTTGTTGATGTTGTTGTTGATGGGGCGATTGCTGTGGGTTGTTGGATGACTTTGCCCGGTGGTTACTGACTGACTGACTGAGTGACTGACTGACTGACTGACTGTCGACTGCCTGACTGGATGGCTGCACTGTTTCGGGTGGTGGTGGTGGGTGAAGTGTTGGTGATGGTTTGATGCAGATGCAACATACACAATCAAAATTCCATTCTGTGTCATGCTCAGAGCATCTGCATCTGCATCGCATTGGAGCACGGCGAGGATGAAGATGAGGATGGGGATGGGGATGAGCATGAGGATGAGAACCAGGGCCTGGGTCTAGGTCTGTGTGTGTTGTCCGCTTGGTCGGCAGGCAGTCATTCAGTTAGTCATTCAGCCAAGCATTTAGTCAGTCAGTCAACCAGGCGAACTGTCTGTCCGTTTGTCCATTTGTCTGCCATTCGTTGTGGTGGCAACTCAACTCATCTGATGGCCAGAGCAGAGCAGAAGGGAAGCTCTTTCGTTTCGTAGTTTTGCGCATTGTTTGACCGAAAATCAGAGAGGGAAAATATAATCGAGGCACAACTGCGAGCTCAGAGATAGAGAGAGAGAGTGAGAGAGAGAGAGAGAGAGCTGAACTGAATACTGAACATTCCATTGCTGCGGCGTTATAAACAAAATTTGCATTCTTTCGCTTTTGGCCAGACAACAAAAACACTCATCGTTCTACATGTGCTATACGTAGCTACGTATTGTAGTTTTCCACATTTTGGGCATTTTCATCAGTCTTCGTTGCGATGCGATGCGTTGCGTTGCGTTTCATTTCGTTTCCTCTCGCCACGTCTCGTCTCGTTTCATTTGAGCTTTCAGCTTTGTATAAACAGACAGACTGAGGCCCGAATTTTTCGACCAACTACCGCCTCACTCCGCTCCGCTCCGCTCCGCTCCGCTCCTCTCCATACCGTCCCACCACACCCCGCACTGTATGACTGCTTATACACTTTTTCACAGCTATCACAAGTCGATTTCACAAATTATTGTCATTGCCCATGCAAACTTAATTCGTTGTCTCACACACGGCGTCCATTGAATGAGATGCAAGCGCACACCAAAAAAAAAAGAGCGTGTAAGAAAGCTACTGTTGACAGTGCTCGACTTTGAGATACCCGTTAAACATTTTGATAAAATATGAAAAACTTATTTAATAGACTAGAATTATACCAAAATTATACTAACAAAATACTGAAGTATACTTTATATGGTATATACGTATACCGAAAGTATATCAACATTATACTAACATTATACTTTATATGGTATATACATATACCGAATGTATACCAACATTATACTAACATTATACTTAAATATACTTTAAATGGTATATATACTTTATATGGTATATACATATACCGAATGTATACCAACATTATACTAACATTATACTTAAATATACTTTAAATGGTATATAAATAAACCGAAAGTATGCCAACATTATACTGAAATATACATTTAGTGGTATATAAATATACCGAAAGTATTATATTAAATTAAATACAAAATAATAAAATAGTATAGAATATATTATATTATTTTTTACCTTATATAAAGATAACTTGGTTCCAAAAAAATATACTAATATACTAAAAATTTACTGTGTATTGAATTAAAGTATAAAATATATTAACATGTTTTTAAACATTTTATACAATATTTCTGTATACTTTAATCTATTAAGCATATTACAGGTTTAAATGGTTTAAAAATATACCATTAATTGGAAACGACAATTAATTAAAATATAGAATTTATACTAAAGCAAGCATTGCTACATTGTCAAACAAAAAAAAAAGATTCTTAAATAACTTTCAAAAACTCGCTGATTGAAATATGCCGAATGTCTGCCAAAAATATACTAAGAGCATATTAAAATATACTATGAACAATTTCAAAATGTACAATAATTTAATAACGATATCAGTATATACCATAGAACATATAATAAACCAAATTTTGTGCTCTGGTTTCTTAATTGATTTTCAAATCTTCGCTGATGCTGCATAAATAGTATATACTGTATATAAATAGTATATACCAGTATATAAATAGTGTATACTGGTATACTAAATACTTTATGGTCTCTTTCTGTTGTTGAGCATACCCTGCTAACTTTGGAGTGACGGGTGTGAAAACACACACAAAAAAAGAAGTCAACAGCAAATCTGTCAGTTGAATGAGGTGACTGCATGTGCAACGTTGGAGACTTCGCTAGCCGCTTCTTTGATATGTGAATTCCGCTGATAACCAATGTGCAGCTCACTCTCTCTCTCTCTCTTTCACTCACTCGGACATTCCCCGCTGAGAGAAAGAGAGAGAGAGAGGGGGGTGAGGGAGGGCAACCCTTTGCAATCAAACGGCCAACGGTCAGCATTCATTGTTATTTAAATGTCGACACAAAGCTCGCAGCTTGCCTGCTGAGCTGCCAGCATCCATCTCTGACTCTGACTCCGACTCTGATTCCAACTCCATCTGCATATCTCCATCTCTGCAGTCAGGCTGTCATTTGGTTATTGGCAACGGCGATGGCGATGGCGATGGTGGTGACGCTGCCGCTGCTGCTGCTGTTGGACTCGACTGGACTGTCAGACATGCTGGCTGCACATGTTAATTAACAATTTTGATTGAATTCCAATTTGAGATGAAATGTTTGAGGCAGTCGTCGGCAGACAGAGACTGGCCTTTTGCCTTTGCCGTTGCCTTTTGCCAAAGTCCCCGGGTTTAGTCGCTGTTCATTTCGCCGCATTGCGGACACACGTGGCGTATGCAACATTGCGTATACGCAGCATTGGCCCAACTGCTTTCCCAACTGCCACATTAACCACATGCGAATGCCATTCCCATGACTTGCATTCACCGCACACCACACCGCATCGCATCGGACCGCAGCACACTATTATTAACAATAAATATTCATGTGCATATCCTTTTTGGCCATACCGAATTTCTTTTACGCTCGCAGTTCATTTTCATGTTCATTTTTTTGTTGTTTTTTTCTTTTTTTTGACTCTTGTTATTGCTCGACTGCGCGCATACATATCGTTGTGCAAAAATATTGTTGTATTGTTTGTCGGTTTGTACAATAAATAAAATGGACACACATTCTTTTTTCGCGGAATTTCGCTGCACTCGTAATTAACTTCATAATTAAATTGGTCAAATGAACCCGTTCAACAGCGCCGCACTTTTATTCTCTGCGGTTCTGTCTGCCTATCCACACACACACACACACCCTCACACACACATCCACATGAATATATAACTGTTTGTGTATTGCAAATATGCACATACATATCTTTTTTATGAATACCATTAAGGTAATCCTAACTATGCAATGCTGTTAGCATCCAATCAAATGCTCATCAGAATATTTATTTATATTTATTTTCTGATTTCTCTTGTTTTTAGTTTTCTTATTAACGAACCATTCCAATTTGTTTATTGATGCGCACTGAAGTTTTGTTTTGTGAGCCTCATAACACAAACAAATTATTTGTGTTTCGTTCAGGTTAATGATAATACGCCATTGATTAAATGTTTTCTCGATCTTTGTTTTGAAAACACACACAAAAATATGTGGAATTGTTTAGTATTTCAAAATAAAATTGCAAACTCTTGGCTTCTTACCAAAATAAAGGAAAACTTTTCTTCCATATTATTGCTCAAGTTAACTATCATATTATAATTGTAGTAGATTCATTTTAATTAAATAAATTACATATTTCTGATACAAATTTCAGAAATTCTCTTAGGTAATATCATTTTTTTAGTATACTATTATGCTAACATCAATATAATTATAAAGTTAGTATATAGTACTTAGAAAATCTTTTATAAAATAAATAAATATCAAAATATCAGATTTATTTCTTAAACTTCAAATGTTTTGTATGAATTTTCTTCAATATTAATTCTTGAGTATGTAGTAAATCCTTTTCTATTCAATAAATGTTCAGTCAGATATTTACAATATTTCCTTTTTTTATCTGATTTCAAAAATAATACTTCTGCAAATGGTTTTGAGTATTATATTATTATATTTCAGACTATAGAAAAACAAAATATTAGATATATACTAAATTTAAAAAAAAAATTTTATAAAATTGATCTGTTTTAATTTTAGTTGAAATATTTGTGAAAATTTTCTTTCTTTACTATTATCAGACTATTATTATAAACCATCAGTCTGAAATGATATTTAAGAAATTAAATCAAATCAAAATTTGAATATATTTTCTTTGATAATAATTCTTCTGCATATAAATAATTAATGACAAATATCCGATATATACAATATTGAAATAATTCTATAGTAATTTATCATCTTTGTTGTCATTTAATTTCACCAAAATATTTCTGTGTAATATTTCTGTACTGTTATTATATTTAGATCATAGTGATATATTATATAAAAAATTAATTTCAAAATATCAGATATATTTTTCAATAAGATTCTTCATATTTTATAGTTATTGATTTAAGAAATTAACGAAAAGAAAAAATATTTATTTTTAGAGTTGAGTTATAATTGAAACTGTAGTGAAAAAAATGTAATATTTTTTGATAATTTAATAAATATCCCAAGATAGATTGTAAATAAATAAATAAAATAATGCATTAAAAATTATCAATAAATATATATTGCGAAATACTCTTAAATGTATATGAAATTGTTCATTAAGAGATTTTCGAAAGTAGCCGATAAATATTTTGTAGTCATTGAAATTAGATTTTAGTGCCACACTCAATTTATTTTTTGTGTGGTGTTAAAAGTTATTAGAGGGTAACCCTTAGTCGAGTGTGTGTGTGTGTTTTGGTGTGTTTTTTGTGTATTTGTCAAGCGCTTAATCATTATGATAATCAACTTGATGTGTGTTATGGGAATCTCTGTGTGTGTGTGTGTGTTTAAATACATATGCGCATTTTTGAATGAGCATTCAAGTGCAAATTTGTATTAAAAATACTTGTTGTTTGTGTGCGGGTGGCTGACGGCGACGGCGACTGTAAATTGTGAGTTGTGTGACGTCGACGCTGACGTCGACGCCGACGTCGCTTTGGGGCAGCCTCTGCTTATGACACTTGACATTACACCGCACATTACGAGCAGGGCGAGCTCTGCTCACTCGCACTTTGAGCACTTTGAGCACGTACCACACGAAGCGGCCGAGTCAGAGGGACCCAGACCCAGACCCCCATTAGCAGCCGGAGGCACGAAACAAGGCCAACAACAGTTGCAACAGTTGAAAGAGATAGCAGATGCACAACAAACTTTTGATCGGCTTCATTTGTCGGAAAAATGTCTCTCTCATTTGTTAGCATTTTCATTGTGCAATTCCAGTTCCAAAATTTGCCATAGCCAAGGTGCAAATTCTTTTTCTGCTTAATTGATGATGAAACCAATGAAAAAGACAAAGCTCTCTCTTTCTCTCTCTCACTCTGATTGGCAATGTGTATGTGTAGTAGCAACATTTGTGTGCACAAAATTGCACAAAATTCAATTTCCAATCGAATGCATTCAAAACACACGCACACACGTTTTGTGTTTTGTGAATTGTGAATTTCTGCCTTCAGAATTGGCTTATGTAATTCCATTTATTTGCCGATTTATCGATGCATAAACAAAACTATGCACTGCACAATTCCTCACTGAGATTTGTCAGTTTTCTCTTTTTGTTTTCTTTGGCCAGAAATTCAGAAATTGAGCTCAACTCGCCTCGGCTCCCCCCCTCCCCGCTCTGCACCAAGTTCTCTTTTGATCTCTTGGCAGGTTTCTCAGGTCGCACATAAATAATTTTACTACGTGAAAAGTCAGTTTACTTGCTTTGGCAAATTGTAAGCGTAAAGCTGTAGATAATTGCTCGAGGCCGCTGACTTTCTAGATAACAACACTTCAAGAATGTTGGTTATTTGCAAACATTTTTGAGTTAATGGATTTTCATTAAATTCAAATGCATCAAATTAATCAGAAATCGCGAGATATCGAAGAAGAAGAACTCATCAAATAATAAACGTTTCAAATACTTAAATAGAAATTCGCATTTCAAGAACTTTAGATCTTATTGTCTTTGAGTTTGATGATGGTCAGACGGAAATATAATGGTCGGAACATAATGGTCTAGATAATACCCTTATGTTAACAAAAAGGAATTTATTATCGTGTTACTGGGAAGAAAAGACAACGATAAAAGAATTTTGTACAGAATTAAAACTAGAAATTATAATAGGACAATAGAGGGTTAAGTATGAGCATATTTTCAAATGATTTGCGGTGTTTCCTTGTCGGCATTATTTAATTTGTGAATGCATTTTGGAATTATGTAATTGTAAAGTGCAATTGACAGTAAAGAAAACATAACTAACACAAGTTAGAAAGCTTCTGTCGAGTGTGCGATTCTGTGTGATACCCACTACACATTTTTAATAAAAAGAAAACAGTGCGGTATTATTATATACTAAAAAATATTAAAGTATATCAAAGGCAATGTGAGATATATTGAAAGGCTAATAAATTCACTATTCACTATTACTCTTAGAATATACCAAATAAATATACTGAAAAGTACTAAATTATATCTAATCTATTTCTGGTATATCGACTTGCGATTATATTTAAGAAAAGTGAAAAAGTGCGGTATTAGTATTAAAATACATATTATATATGTATACTGAAAAATACTAAATTATATGGAAAGCTATATTTGGTATATTAATATTCAATAAAGGGAAACACTGCGGTAAATATACCAAATAACACACTGAAAAATATAAATTATACCGGTATGCTACTACATTTAATAAAAGCCAACCGGTATTAGTATAAAAATATACTAAATTAATATACCCAAATAAATACTAAATTGTTTCAAATGCCATATTAGATACATCGATATTCAATATAAGCAAAACGGTGCGGTTTTAATATTAAAATATACTAAATTAATATACCGAAAAATACTAAATTGTTTCAAGTGCTATTAGATGTATCGATATTCAATATAAGCAAAACAATGCGGTATTAGTATTAAAATATACTAAATTAATATACCATAAAATACTAAATTGTTTCAAATGCTATATTAGATATATCGATATTCAATATATATTGAAATATACCAAATAAATCCACAGAAAATACATAATTATACCGTAGGCTTTATTCGGTATATTGACATACTATTACAAAATATATTAGATCGTCAACAACATCAACTGTGACACCCCTTGTATCCGATGGTTAAAAGCGGAGAAAACAATTGTCAAATGAAAAAACTCATTGAATTGAGTGAATGATCAATGCACACAGCACATAACATGTGCTATAGTATTTATTACGAGTATATTGTTAACCGATGCATGAGTTTAACCTTTGAAGTTACCTGGAAATATATATATTTTTATTATAACTATTTGAAAGATGGGTGCGGCATCCTGACAGGTGACAGTAGCACAGTTAGTGCCAAGAAACTATGATGGACTTGTGTCTAAAATGAAATGTTCAACCATAAAAAACGCACACACATAGGAAAAAAGCGAGAAGGCGAAGCGAACATAAAGCACAAAAAAAAAACAGAGACGTTGGATTTGGCGTTTGTGGCACAGATATTTGTGATGCGTGGGCGACCGCATAATAGCCATAATCATGTACGGGGACCTGCGCCTGGGCCTATGGCATGGCTTATGGCTTATGCAAAAAGCGACTGCAACAGCAACAAACAACAACAAGAAGAGCAAACTCAAATTTACAATCGCATCGTTCGTCGTTGTCTTGTTGTCTTCCTTTTCGGCTGCAGGGCATTGTACAATCGCCCACGGTCGCAAACTGCGTGGCAAGCGACTACGAGAGTATTATGTAGCCATATATACATACATATATATATACATATATACCAGATATATATATATATATGTATATATCTGTAGAGCGTATAAAAACACATATGTATCTAGATCTAGCTCTCTATCTATTGCCGCGCACAGCGCGCATTTTATTTTTAGATAATTGCTCTTCCTCTTCACATTTGGCACGGATCCAAACAAAAAGCAACACAACTGCAACAACAACACAACCACAATGAACAGCAACAGCAACAGCAATTTCAAGATTTTTGCGAACAAATCATAGTAATAACAAGCTGCAAACGCTAATCTTTCTCTCTCTCTCTCTCTCGCTCGCTCGCTCTCTTCGAACTTTTTACATGCCCTCCACCCACAAGATAATCCACTTTTGAGGTACACACAACTTTGAATATCTTTTTGTGTAAACTGGGGAATACTGGGGGAAAATTTCAGACAAGACGCGATAAGCAAATGCATCGCAACTTTCCAGAGATTACATTGCATGATCCACATTATATCATGATGTGCGGTGATAAGCTAATGACTCAAATATATAACTATGACACACATTGAAGATCACAGTCAGTAGAGTGTAATAAATGAATAAATTCGGTAATTCACAAAGCGGAATCGAAACTTAAAAGATGCTATACAAATTATAAGATCATTAAATAACTATTACTACTGACAAATGAAATAAGAAATTATAGTTTTGTTTATAAATGATTAAATACTAATTACAAGTGTACAAATTTAAAAAGAAGAAAGAAAGAAGGAAGAAAGTTATAATCGATTTCAAATAAAAGTAAAACAGGGTACTTTAAAATATACTAAATAAAAATATTGAAATAAACCGATGTATCAATATACTGCTACATTCGAAATATACCAAAAGCTTTAAAGAAAAAAGAGGGAACAAAAAAGAAGGATAAAAACTAAAGTCCATCTCGACTAAATATACCGAATTAATATATCAAAAAACACTAAAATAATCCGAAATGTATATTTGATATATCGAAGTACTACTACATTAAAAATATATCATACAAAAGATACCAAATTGATATACTGGATTAGATTCTAGATACTAGATTCAAAATATACCATACTATACAAAATATACCAGATTTTTAAATGAAACAATGTTAGAATATTCTTCTATTATATGGGCATACAAAATACAAACTAATTTATTCCTTTCTATATCACAAGATTAAGTTAGCTAAGAATAAAAGAATGTAAGAACCAAAGATATTTATGGGAAAAAGTATCCGCAAGTCCTTTTAATTTGTGTAAAAATGCTTAACTATATCGTTGATTTAAAAGACAATCTAAGATAATAAAGTGCAGCGTTTGCTTACCCCTATGAATTATTAATAAAATCATATATAATACATACAATATGTATATTACAGGAACTCGAGAACGCGATTTCCAGATACGAGTAGAACTCTTTGTTCAAGTGCCTGAGTGAAAGTTCTTGTCGCAATAATTGATAAGATGATGATGATGATGTCATTGATTGTGCTTATTATACTTGGAAATTGTTGCGAGAGTTGTCACTAAAAATACATATCAATTGCGAAAGCAATCAAACGTATGTGCTGTCAAATACCCTGCAATTTAAATTGATTAAATGAAAACAAATGGGGAAATTATAATGATTAAATATTGCACAATTTATTGCGAGTCAATCAACAAATTAACAAACGACAAAAAAAAAAAATAACAAACAATATGCAGCTCATTTAAATGGATTCTTATCAAGGTAGTTTGAGAGTTTGTGTGTGTGTGAGTGTGTGTTTGTGTGTGTGTTAGCCATGTGTGCCTTGAGTGTTTGTGAGGTTTAAAGCCCGTTTCGCGTTATCGCCACAGCTAATCTATTTGCTGATTGCCTGGCACTTCGATGTAGGTGTACTTTAACTTCCGTCTGTGTGTGTGTGAGTGTAGGTGTGTGTGTTTGATTCCTTGCGGCAAGCCATCGATAGACGCGCTCAGCACAACGATTGGCAATTTAACATGGCGGCACAGCAATACCCTGGAAACTGAGCGCACTTCAGAAAAAAGTCGGCCACACTCTGTGGTGGTGGAAAGAAGATGCAATCTTTGAATATAAAGATACTTTCCAAACAGTTAATGCCCAACTTACCCGAAAGCAGTCGCAGCATTGCGACAACAGATACATCCAAATGTAGAAAAAGGCGCCGAGGCAGGCGACAATCAAGGACACGCCCACAAGCACCAGCAGCCAGAAGATGAACCACAGCGGATTCCTCATCTCGTCCTTGATCTGCGAGTGAAAGATTCAAAAGTTACAATCAATATCTGTATCTCTATCTATATTACTGTATCTGTAGCTGTATCTGTATCTGTATCTGCAAACGAACCTTTTTCTAATCGTGGCGTGGCGTCTGCTCGCAAATGAACTTATTGAGCGACTGTCGTTTCTAAACGCGTCGTTTCTAAACGTAATCTATACCGAGTCTTTTTCTTTCGCCTCCCCGACTATCTACAATCTGAGTGCGAAAAGTTTTGTGCCTTCTACTTTTGTTGCGATACGCGATACGCGTTACAAAGGTTGTCTGCTCTCTCGCTCTCTCTCTGTCCAATGGATATGCTTTATGGTGATTATATATTTTTGGGGAAACTCGAATTCTTATGAAGAGAACTAGAGTACACAAGTTTAGTAAGTCTTCGGCAGATCGACAGACAGACAAGCGCAGCTAAAATTAGTACAATTTATGGCCTATTAGATTAACTTATCAAAAGTAATGCTGAAGTGCTCTTTTTGTTTGTCGTCGCCCATTTGCGATTGCTGCGCTTCTGTAAATCTTGATTTGACCAATATAAATATTTGTTTATATTAACTCATCATTAAACCACGAATTTGGCATATTCTTATAGTACTACAACTTTATCAAGATTGAGTTAGCTGAATTAAAAGTAATTCTAGGTCTTACACATTCTTCATTCCTATTTCAAGAATATATAACAATTGAAATGGTTAAAATTGAATAGACAACCAGCAAGTAAAAAATCCAATCTCGAGCGTGCTCGACTGTGAGACACCCACACTTCTTAAAATATACTACATTAATTTAATTAAATGTGCCAAAAAAAATATCGAAAGCTATATTTGGATTATCGATTATATTCAAAATATATCAAAGAAAACATTGCAATATTATACTTCAAATATAAAACATTAATGTACTGCAATATACTAAAATATACCGACATCTATATTTGGTATTTCGATATACTATTACATTTCAAATATACCAAAGAGTAAAGTGCAATATTATACTTGAAATACTTTGCTTTACTTTACCGAAATATACTCAAATATACCGAAATCAATATTTGGTATAACGTTATGGTATTCAAAATAAAACCATAGAGTACAAAATATACCAGATTGGCAAATAAATCAAAAAATACCACTCTATGGATAGCAGGTTCAAAAATCTTAAATCAAGTTGAAGCATTCCCAAAATTTAATTTCTGCATTTTCAACATAGGAAAACCTTGCGAATCGCTTTTAACTGTTTGAAATTTTAAAGAAAGGAAATAATATTGTATACATTGATTTCAATTTAAGACTTTTTAAGTCTGTAAACAAACGATGATTTTACGATTGTATTATTTTGTAAAATCAAAAAGTTCAACAAGCCTTTGCCCAAATTTCAAGTGTACAAAGAGAACAACAACAAAAACAAGCTCAAACAATCGACAACACGGCAAATAATAAAACTTGTCAACAAACACGATGAGCTCCAAACACATGTTCCAGGTGACGGAGCCAACAGTGGATGCCATCAAGGCTTCGGGATTCGCGCAAAACATCTACAAGAAATGTCTGCGCAGTCCGAGCGATCTGAGCAACTGGAAACGCTCTCAGGCATATTACGATGTGGTGGCTTACATCAATAATACGAGCATGGCGATCCAGGGACATCGTCAGACCGGTGGCAGCTATGTGATCTCATCGCAAATGCACGAGCTGTGCAAGATCTTCAATTGGCTGGATCGTTTGGCCTGCGAATGTCATCCGATGGGCATCGGCGAGGGTTTGAGGAGTTGCCTCAACGACAACGGCCAACTGAATGCGACGGCATCGACGAATTCGATGCGGCACAAGTGTCACCTCGCCTATCGCCGCTGGCTGCTGCAGGTGCAGGAGAAGATCTTCGGGCGACTCGAGCGGCAATTGAAACCGAATTGCAAGCACATCAATGAACTGGCCCAGTATTTGACACGCTCCTTTGGCAGCATCAAGAGCAACAACTACGACTTGGGCCACGAGTTGATGTTTGTCTTCTTCCTCTGTGCACTGTTCAAGTGCGGCATATTGCAATCGGAGGACACGGTGGCCGCCGCCTTGGTGCTCTATCAACGCTACGTGGAGCTGGTGCGTCGCATTCTGCTCTTCTATCGCCTGGCGACGCTTTATCGCGACAACAATGCCATCGATGAGCGCAACGCTTTGCCTTATCTCTGGGGCTGTGCTCAGCTCTGTCGCGATGCGCCCTTCAACCCGTTGCAGTGTCAAAAAGCAGCGCAACTGGAGCCGCAGAGGCGTGAGTATATGCTGCTCAGTAGCCTGGAGTATCTGCAACGGGGCAAGGGGCAAGTGCCACTTGGCGTCCACTCGCATCAGCTGTGGTGTGTCCTCTCGCTCTCCAATTGGCCCGATGCCTATGCGAGTCTCATGCGCACTTACATCAAGTATGTCCTCGACGATTTCTACATTGTCCAGCATCTGATCTTCAGCGAGATCATGTCGTTTGCTCGCCAACCAGCTGAGTTCTTGGTCCAGGCTTATCTTGGCAAGAAAGCGCAGCCAGAGTTGCCACTGCTACCGCCAGAGTTGCCTGTGAGTCGCCACAACAGTCTCGACACCCAATTGTTCCTTGGCTTCAACGATCCGCGCAAGCAGAGCATCATCTCTGATGATGACTACGACAACGAGAAGCATCAGCGGGATGATCACGTCCACCTGCTGCGACGTCCTCGCAAATATCGACACAGCTTTACCGCCAAGCCGATATTCGACATCCACAAATCGGAGTCGATGGAGGCGATGACTGAAAACAACATCGAATCGAAGCGCTCGAAAAGATCCACAAGCAGAATCGAATCGCCAACATCGTATTACAGTCTCTAGTCAAATTCAATTTGAAACGTACATCAGCGTACTTTATACATCCATCAGTGAGGGATACAACATACTAAAAGAGGCAACTATTCAACGTACATCAGCAATAACATCAATGCACAGACAAGTTACTAAATAAGTTATTAAATACTACCGAACATATATAGAAAAAGATCACATGCAATAAAGAGAAGCTACTACGAAACGTACATCAGCGAATACATCACAAATCAAACATTATATTATAAATATTATAAGATGCCAATAGTTAACTTTCATCAGCAATTACATTTAAGTCATAAATGCCACACTTCATACATTAAACATTTAGAATCAGCATGGGAAACAAGATACAAAAGGAAGCAACTACATAACCAAATACATCATACATTATACATTGAGGATCAGCATAGGATACAAGCCAGTAAATGCACGTAAATCAGCAATTACATCATTACTAAAAGAAGATGCAATATACTAAACGAAGATACAAGATACTATCGAACCGAATACATAGTTATACATCATACAGTGAAGATCACATACAACAAAGAAAAGCTACTATGAAACTTACATCATTACAGTAAAGTCACAAGATTTAAGTTACTACAGAACATACATACAATTAAGATCGCTATTAGTTACAAGATACATCAAAAATAAATCACTACGAAATTTGCATCAAAAAATACATTATATATTGTGGATATTAATTGTTTACAAGATACTAAAAGAAGCAACTAGAAGACTAATATCAGCAATTACATAAGATCATAGATTATAGATCATATGAAACAAACCGAACATTATAAATCATACATCATAGATTAGTCAAGATCAGCATGGAATGCCAAATGGACATCAGCAATTACATACATAGATAAGGAATCATACATCACAGATCATAGCACACACATCATAAATCATCTTTCTTACACCAAATAGTGAGGATCACAATGAATACACGATACTAAAAGAAGCAACTACATCAGCTATTACATCATACTTACATCATACAGTACTAAAAGATGATAAAGAATATTGCAGAAGAAGACACAAGATAGTACAATCGAATATACATCAGCAATTACATCAGATTACATACATACTACTTCAACAATTACATCATTCATCAATGAGTAAGGATGCAAGTTATTAAAAGATGATAAAGAATATTGCAGACAAGACACAAGATAGTACCGACTATACATCAGTAATTACATCCTACAATGAAGATCAACATACAGTGAAAACGTACATCAGCAAATACATCATTCATTTGGTGTACATCTGAGTGTGTATGTTCTGTTATTATTATTAAGACAACAATTAAGCAAGAGCGCCGCGCGCTTTGGGTGTGATCAATCGTGCACAGTATCTAAGTATCTCGCTATCTATCCCATGTATCTCACACATTGTATCTGTATCTATCGCACTCGCACTTGCGCTCACTCTCTCGCTCGCTCTGACGCGCAGCTGTTTTATTTTTTCTTCATTCTTTTTTTTTTTTTTTTTTGGTGTGAGTGTGTTTGCTTGTCTGATTGTGCGACAACAAATGATTCAGTTGGTCTTTAACTGGAACTTATTAATTTCTACACAAACACGCATACACACACACATACACACTCGCGTACACTTGTAGTTCTTGTTGTCGTCTCACGCAACTTGTTATACACTCAGCTGAGCTAAGGTATTGCAACTTTGCAGCTTTATTGGTGCATTTTTAATCAGCGGACTGCAAATTTATCTACTTCTCAAAATGTCATTGTTGTCTCTGCTGTAAACTTGATCAACTTTAGAAATTCACAGTTTAAAAATAGTTTTTTTAATCTGCGAAATTATCTAATATTAAACTCGGATTTAAATAAGTTTTATCACTCAACAAATTATGTGTTTTAAACTGATTTTTCTGGGTCTGAATCGCATCTAAATCGTCAGAATCGAATTATTACATGATTGACTCTAAAATGTAGATTTAAATATTATATATCACTTTAAAAATCAGTTTGTTTGCCAATTCTTTCAATAAGCAAGCCTTTTTTGATATCATATTATGATTATTAAAATAAATTTGTTGGGTATCATAAATGTGTGCTGAAATTTTTGTTTAAAAAACTAATTTGCATAAAAGAAATACTATAATATATTGAACAACTTTTATGCATCAAGTAAGGACCATAATAAAATTCAATTAAAAATGTAAATACATAAATTCATTTAATGAATTATATATATATTCATCAAATGTATTAATTAATCAATCAAATTATTCATTAATTTTATTAAAAATATATTTATCAAATTTTAATTAAATTCATTTTACAAATATGAATTCCATTAATTTTTAAATTATTGATTTTGTAACGATTACTTCAATTTGAATATATTTTAACGAATTAAATAAATATCTAACCTAATTAATGTAAGTTCGTTTATATTTTAAATTACGTTTTTAATTTGCTTAATATTAAAAATATAATCGAGCACTTAATAATCAGGAGTTAATAAATTAACTCATGGCATTTAATTTTTGTAATTTGTAAAATTGAGAATATTTTATAAATTTTTAATAAAATGTGCATTTTGATTATGTTGTAAATTTCATTTAAATTTATATATAAACATACATATTTTATAAATTATTAATTTTTTATAAATTTAAATTTAATTTGTATTTTTAATTATTAATATTCAATACAATAAAATGTAATTTATATTTGTATTTTATGAAATTGTTAATGTATTCTGAATTTCAATTCGTAATTTATTAAATGATGTATTTTTATATGAATTTAATTAAGTTTTCATTTATTTTTTTTAATTTATTATTATTCATGTTTTATATATAAATAATTAAATGCAACACTTAATAGTCAGATTGCTTCAATTTGATGAAAAGAAAGGGTATCAAGAGTTCAGCGTGTTGCAGTTGATTCTTCTGTGCTGTTTTGTTATTATTATTGTAGTTGTCGATGTCGATGTTGTTGTTGTTGTTGTTGTTGTTGCTGTCGATATGCTAGCCGCCGCTGCTATTATTCGTATTCTTATTCTTATAGTTATTGTTATTGTTATTGTATTTCCACTGTCACTGTCGTCGTCGTCGTCGTCGTCATCGTCGTGGCTTCTTTGCCTTTCACACAAAATGTGAAGTTCATAAAGAACAGCACATCATTGTTATGGCAGCTGATAAACTGCAAGTACACAAACACACACGCACACACATACACAGTGGCATGCATACATCGCGTATACGCACTCTCTGGTTTTGCTTTGCTTTTTTGTAAGTCAAGATACAGATGTCCATTTCATTTCCCCCTTGTGTGCACATGTTTGCAGATTTCCGATTGTTTGCTAATTTCTCTCCTTCTCTTTCTGTTTCTGTTTCTTTTGCATTTTCCATTTCTTACTTGTTGTTAATTGTTTTCGAATAGCAATAGCAAGAGCTTGTCGCTTAATGAGATACAGATACATCTGCAGTCTGAATAAATACTGGGGAGACGCGTAGCGCAGGAAACAAACTCTTCAAACTTATCGCCATCTAGTATTTCATCATCGACTATTTTTGCTCTCTTTGTTTTTGCTTTCTTCGCTTTGCATAATTACATTTATAGTTTTTTTCTCTTTCTTTTTGTTTTTGTTTTTGTATTTTTTATTGATATTTTTATTTATACTATACACACACACACACTCAGTTGTGTTGGGCCTCTAATAAGTTGTTAATTATTCAATTGCAGAGCAAGCTCATACTACAAATTCTAAAGAATCGTTTCGTTTGTCTCTCAGACACTTGACTCTATTGTTGGGGATCTTTTTTTTTTTATTTTTTATTCTATATATACATCTGTACACATGTATAATCAACCGTTTTCATTTGATAGAGTTTCGATTCTTAACTTTTTCACACAACATCAACTTCAGCCAAGTTATTTCACAAATTGTGATTAGTTTTTAATACATCGAAAAGTTGCAAACTACTTTTTTTTGTTTCATTTATTTTTTGTTTTTTGTGTATACAGAAAACGTGAATGATCTAATCAATTCTACTTAAATAGCGAAACAAGTTAGGAGCATTTTTTGATGTAGTTATAAAAAGTTTTTGCGTATCTTAATTAAACTCTGCTGATTGCGAAAATATATTTAAAAATACATCGTAATAACAAACTTGACAATACGAACTTTGAAATTCGAAATGATACTGTAAATATAAAATAATACTGAAATATACTAAACTCCATAATACTATAAATTCAATATATTTGAAATTTCTACTACAAATTCTAAATAATACTATATACAAATAATACCAAAATATACTAAACTCTATAATATTATGAATTCTAAAGCGTCAAAAAGTTTGAAACGGATTTCGTTTACTTTATTAAACTTTATGAACTACAAAAAACTCTAAATTTATATTGAAATTTATTTAAAAATGAATAAAACTAAATTTAAAGATTCTCAAACTAAAAAATCTACGAAATTGTTTCTATGCAAATAGTCATATTCTACTAATTTAAAAACTATTAAGGATTAAATAAAATTCTAAAATTACTAAAACAGAATTCTCCGAAGTTAGAAAAGCTGCGAAATATTTCCTATATACAAAGTTTCGTAATATGTAGATCGAAAGAGCCGAATTTCTAGATGGTTCGAAATCTGTCCGAATCTTTTGGAAATCTCAAAGATCAGTCAGGACAACAATTGGGAATATGGTAAAAGTGTTTTGCTTTTAGTGTTGTTGTTGTACATACTTGAATGAAGAGACTGCGAGGAATAAAATGCATCGATGCGCGATATTCTAATCAGTTGTTATTGAACAAAAGGGGGAGACTGAAGCTGAAGCTGATCTGTTAAAAGTCGCAGTTGTGTGTCATCACGTCTTATGAGAAGATCAAAAAACCAGTTAGGCGTTTTAACTGTCTTGGCCAGAGAATAAATTTGTGTAGTAGAAAAGTGTTTGAACTGTTATTGGCCATTTAATGGCCACACTCAGTTGTACATACAGACAGACCGAAAGACACACACACACATACGCACACGCACGCACACACATAAACAACACGTGTGCAAGTTTAACAAAATAAATAAGCTAGCATACTAACACACACACACACACACACAGAGGCAAATGCAAACAATTATAAACACACACACACAGACACACACATGCTGAAATACTTGTACAGCAACTCAACGTCAGCAGTTGGCGCGCAGTAGTCAAACGTTCGCTGTTAATGCCACTGCTTCAGTTGTTGTTGTTGTTATTGCTGTTGTTGTCCGTTGCCGCACAGTCATGGTGAAAATATTTCAAAAATGTCTGTTAACTAACAGCGGCACTGTTAAGTGTGCACAGCTTTCGTGCGCGATCTCATTCAGCTGTCCAACAACACACACACAGACACACACACACACGCATAAGCTTTTTGAGCTCGTCGCTGTTAAAATAACGCCCTGCCTTCGCTCTCTCTCCACTATCTGCCGCTCTCTCGCTGAGGTGCTCTCTCACTAGCACTCTCTCTCGCACTCATAGGTACACATACATGCGCATAAGCTTAGGCCAAACACACAAATGCAAAGTTGAGAAAATGGGGGAAAAATTGAACGTACGAAAGAAAGAAAGAAACTTGTTCCTTTCTAACAATAAGCGACAAGATCAGACGACGACTTATCCCCGCTCATTTGCTGCATCATCAGTTGGCCAACTGGCTGGTTGCCCAGGCAAAGCAACAACAACGTCGACGACCATCTCCTCCACCTGCAGTGCAGCTTCTCTACACACAGCTGACGACAAACGACAAGCGACAAACGACGCGACTAAAAGCATTGCAACACACACACACATACGAACATACTTGCAAGCAAACAAAACATAGAAAAACGCATTCATACTTTCACACATATGTACATATTATACAAGTGAGTGTGTATGTATGTACATACATACATACAAGCATATCTAGTAGTTGTTAAACTTGCTTGCTAACTTCGTACCTACAAAACATGTGAGTGTGTGTGTGTATGAGAAGTTCTCTCCACCTCTCCATAAGCATTTAATTCTATTGTGTTCTAACAAATGATTGCCACTTCATTTTAATTTAGCCATTTCCATTTTATATTTTGCCAATGCAAATCACGTTTAATCATGTTTAATTGCTTTTTAATTTGTTTATGTGATACTTGATGGACAGTCGGACAGGAAGAGAAAGAAAAGGATTACGTAAAACACTTGTACGCTCACAAACATAAATCTCGAATATGAAATTATCCTGATCGTTAGTATTTTTTACATAGTCTATATTCACAATAAGTGAGTGAGTGTGTTATATTTGAATCGAACCTGCCCCATATATTTATGAATATGTGTACATACACATGCATGTGTGTGTGTATTTGTTGTGTCTGTGTGTAGTTGGCCTACCTGCTTTTGTGGAGTCTTAGCCTGTTTTGGGTACAGATGCAAAATGCTCCTCCTACTCTTCTCTACCCCTTCCCTCGCCAACAAGCAACACAGCGCCACTGTCGACGCTGCCTGGTACTTTGCTTTTCTTTACACACAACTACAAATACAAATACAAGCAAGCAACAACACGCAACAACAGCAACACAGCGAGTGAGCGAAATCGAGCGCAAAGTAAATGAGCGGCTCTCCACGCTGTATTAGTCACAGGCGCGCACACACACACACACACACCGACGCCAAGAATGAAGAGAGCGCAAGTGAGTGGCCGGAGAGAGAGAGCACACATTATTGTTGTTGTTGTTGGGGCTTGATCACACACTCTGCATGTGTGTGCTGTTGTTGCTTGTGATTGTGTTTTGTGTGTGTTAGCAAACTAAACAGCCAAAGAGCCAACCGAGCCAGTCAAACAGGCAGCAGCGCAGCTAGCCAAAGCAGCCAGCCAGTTAGTCAGGCAGGCAGTCAGTCAGTCAGGCAGTCAGTCTGGGCAGCGAGTGAGCTGAGCTGAGCGAGCTACTGTCGTCGCGTCGCCGTCCGTTCTTTTTGTATTGAATTCAGATTCAGATTCAGTCGATGAGTTTCTCTCGCTTCTGCGCGTTGCGTGTTTCGCACTGTTTCCGCGATTTTTTCGTTGTCGTCATCGTTTGTCGCCCCCCGCCGCCCCGCACACGCCCCTCGCGCGTCCACCACCCACTCCCGCCAGTCGTGTGTGGCTCTGTGCGTTTTTAAGTGTACTAGTGTGCGTGTACGTGTACGTGTGTATTTTATTTTATTTCATTTCATTTTACATTTCATTTTATGTGTGTTTTGTAGTTTTTGTTTTACTGTTTTGGTTTTTTTTTTTGGTCGTGTTTTTTTTTTCCTCTTCTGTGTGTTGCTGCAGCACTTTTTTTCGTGTGTTATTGCTTAACTCGAAATACACATAAAATTTATATGATATGATTTGATTTGTTTCTTTTTTTTTACATTTTTTTTTTGCCGTTGTATATATGTACATGTGTGTGTGTGTGCTCATTCAGTTAAATTTAGGCGCTGCGCGTGTTTTGCTGGCCATGTTGTGTTGATCTTTCTCTGCTACTCGCAAGCACATGCATGTGTGTGTGTGTGTGTGTGTGTAATCAAAATGTCGAAAAATTAAAAGAGCGAACAACTCCTACGCAAGCAGCAAACAACTTTGACAACAACAAAAACAATAACAAACTGCAGCAACTGCAACGACAGAAAAAAAGCTGCATTGCGCTTTGCAGATTTCATTCAATTGCGAGCACATTTTGTGTCAGTGTGCGTGTACAGCTTACATGTACACACACACACACACTCAGCACACGAGCAATCTAAGTGTGTGTTTTGCACACAACAACAAAAGCGCCTGCAAGTGCGTGGATCAAACATAAGAACAACAACAACAACACAACACACGCCGCCAATGACGAAGAAGAAGTCGTAGAAGAGGAAGACGAGCAAAAGCTTCAATTAAGTTCGACTCCACAGAAATGCAACGACAACAACAACAAACAGCAACTACGACTCTCTCTCTTTAACGAGCACTCTTATGCTTCTTCTTACATACGATTCTGCTCTCGCAGTGCCTGCTGCGCTGCACCTTTTTTCTGCTGAAAGGCACACAGACACACACACACACACACAGGCAGCAGACGCGATTTGTGCGCACACACTCACACATACGTATACAGAAAGTCAGCCGAGGCAGCGACTGCGGCAGCGCGCGCGCGTTCAAGTTAAAAAGATCTCAAACTCCAATTGCCCAACTGGCATTTCATAAATCTTTGCAATTTTTTCTAGTTCTGAACAAACAGTGTGAAGTGCAAGCAGCAAAAGCAAAAGCAAAAAGCAAAACCAAGGCAAAGCAAAAGCAGCAAAAGTGCTTTATTTCAAACGCGCCTTATCAATTCTGATAACACAGTGAAAACAGTTAACGGCTTTTAACAAGCAACAACAACAACAACAACGACAAGAAAAGTGTGCGGCGTGACATCAGCATCCCAAATACATACAAGATATTCAGGCGAATCGAATACACGAATATATCATAATAATATTAATAATATTACTAATATAAACTGGCTGCATGAAAAACATCACCAGCTCAAGCACTTGCGGCACGGGGCTGCTGCAATTGCAGAACAATCTCAGCAACAGCGAATTGGACGTCGCTGTTGTTGGCAAACCAGAAGCAGGTGCGTTATTTTCTACCTCTCTCACTCACTCTCGCCTTTGCTCTCTCTTCCTTTTATCTTTATTCTTGCGTCGCTCTCAATTGCATGTACATGGCACATACACACACACATACGTGAGTATATAAAATACACACTGGGGATTTGATCGGAGCTCGCAAAGAGCATCGCTAAGAGAGCCGACCACCCTTAACATTTATTTGCATATACTAACTATACTACACATGCGTATGTGTGTGTGTGTGTGATGCTGGGGCAACTAAATAGATGTGTACATACATATATCCACATATCGATCTGACAATTATAGCTGAGATTTCATTAGAACAATATTTCTGTCAAGTGTTTTTCATAATCTATTCATTTCGAAACTTTAACAGCTTCGAATATACAAATATTGCGTTAAACAATTGTTGTTGTGATTTAAGTACAGTAGAAAAGGCCAAGCTTGAATTCCCAGAGACTCGAATCTTCCAGAAATTAGAATATAAGAAAATGAAGCGAATTTTTAAGTTGTATTTCCAAAATTTTAGATATTGTTGATTCTTATTATATTAATTAAAGTGAACTTCAAACTTTCACAATTAAGAATTACTTTATGATAATGTGTTTTAAATATAGAAGAGTTAGCTTTGTAATAAATGGAAAAAGTAAGACGCTTTCTAGGAGAAACATTTTAAGCAGCCATGAAACAATAAGAATTCAATTTTCATTTCAATAGAGTTCATTTGAAATTCTCTTGTATAATTAAAAGAGGAGTTGGCTATAAATTAGTTTTAAATATCGAAATTAATTGAATATGCATATTAAACGATTTGATTCCAACAGAATCTCCCTCACTCGCCCGCTCGCTCTCTCCCTCTCTCTCGATTCTACTTTGCACAGCTGGCAGACAGATTGTGATTTATTCAGTAGAATAATTTCCAGGAGCAATCGAAGACAGAGAACAAAAACACCTACTTCCATGTATGTGTGTGTGTGTGTGTGCGTGAGTTTGGGTCAAAGCGAATAGAGTACCTTTTACACCTGGTTCAAGTTGAATGCATTCTGCTCTCTTCGGTGCAGACGCCCTCGCTCTTTGGTTCTCGCTCTCTTTTTGTTTTTTTTTCCTTTTCTTTGGTCTTCTGCACGCGCGCGCGCCCGTTCTAAAATCAAGTCAACGGTGGTGACAACAATACCAAAGACAAACCAATTCCAGCAACAACGATCACATTGGATACGACAACTATGAATATACTGGTTTCTTACCTACCCACATACAATCACAATCACATACATATATCTTTGCATGTTCTTCAGTCTCTCTGTATGTGTGTGCGTGTCTATTCAAGCGAGTCATAGCAGCAATAACAACAACAGCAAGACTTGTCTGTGTGTCTCTGTGTGTGTGTGCGTGTGTAAGGTGGGGTTCACAGAACCCGGTTGAGTTTGTCTTGCGCAATGTTGCTTTTTTTTTTTGCCCATCCACTGTGCCATGTCCTGGTCTCTCGCTCTCTCACTCTCTCTTTGCGAAGCAGGCGCTCTCATCAATCATGAGGCTCCCCTCATCGCCCTCGTCGCACCCACAACCATTCGAGTTTGACTGCATGCGATTTCGCTGTTATCGCTGCCATCAGTCGACTGTTAATAACATAACAGACTGTTATGCAAAATTAGGCGCGATCACCAGAGACCACCAGTTGGTCTCCACACAGCTCTCCACCGCTCCCCGCCAGCCAACGCACAGCCCTGACAGCAATAGCATTAGCAATAGCAAAAGCAGCTTGGGGTTTTTTTCTTTTTGTGTTTTTTGTGTTTCTTGTATTTTGTATTTAAGTTTGAGTTCGAGTTCGAGTTTGACGTGGACGTGTGTGGATTTCTATCAGGCGAAACAAAAAGTTGTCCTACCAGTTTTTGTTGTTGTTGTTGTTGTTGCTACTGCTTTTGCTGTTGCTGTTGCTGTGTTTTTTTCTGTTTTGTATTTTGTTTTTCTGTTGTTTCTTCTTTTGCTTTTTGGGGCCATTCTTTTTGTATGCAGTGTATGGCTGTTGTTGTGGTTTTTAATACCAGCTACCCAAAGGGTAAAAGGGTATTTTAACCTAGTGCCACCCGAAAGTGTTTGTATCTCTGAATATATAATTATTAAATAAATCTATTTATTCTTGATCTCAATAACAATACTTTCAATTGTTAGTATAACAATGTTATATTGAAAATAAGTCACCATAATGATTAGATTCTAATTGTCAATGCTTTGCTTTAATGATAATGCCAAATGTTGAATATTTTAACTAATTTTTGACCATGCACACGTATAACTTGTCAGAAAGTGAAAAAGAAGTTATTTTTAATATGTATAATAACTTAAAAATAATTACGTAACTAAATTTAGAATATTTCATTCAGAAAATAATTTAGAATGCGTAGCACACTTTGCTTATTTACTGAATTTCATTGCAAATTAAAGACTGAAATTCTGAAATTCAATTTTATAAATCAAACAAATTATATTTTTGGGATAATTGCCTAGAAAAAGATTAGTTAACTCTATCGGGTATGTTACAGTCGAGTCTACTCGACTCTTCTGTCTGTAATCCACTCTACAGTCGAGCGTGTAGAGTGTAGAAAAAGATTAGTTAACTCTATCGGGTATGTTACAGTCGAGTGTACTCGACTCTTCTGTCTGTAATCCACTCTACAGTTGAGCGTGTAGAGTGTAGACTGTCGAGTGTAGAGTCTGTGTGTTTACCTTGGTACTCGCGAGTCGCGACGAATTCGATTTGAACGGTTCTACAGCAGTGTTATCTTTCCTTTCCATTCCCGAGGGCTCAAATCCAAAACATGCTGCGTGAATCTCACAAATTACACAATCCGCTCTTTCTCTCTCTATATATTTGTTTCTCATTCATTTTTTGCAATCGATTCGATCCGATCTGAAGCGATCCGTTTGACTATATAGTCATAGAGTAGTCTACATCTAACACATGCCAATTCTCACCTCACTGTGACAAGAGCTTTCTGGCTTTCTGGCTTCCTTCCCAATCAGCAATCAGTTTGCCACGAGACATCATTTGGCTTTATCTCTCTGTTTGCGAGTCAACAACTCGTACTATCCGACAAACCTGTTTTCACCTTTTCCACACCCCTTTCTTCGACTTCAACCTTTGCAATCAGCAGCAGCGACAAGGCGACAAGAAGTTTTCAATCAAAAAAAGCGCTGCAAAACAGACAAAAAAAAAAACAGAATGAAAGAAAGAAACTCCCCAACAAAGTTTCAATTGTTGTTCACTTTTTGTTGTTCCTTTTTACTGCTTGTCGTCTATAATTGATCTGCTTTTTGTTGTTGTTGTTGTTGTTGTTGCGCTTCTTCGAGTTCTTTGGCGTTCTTTAGGCGCAATCAAATGGAAATTACGAAAAATACAAGTTTTATTGCTTTTGATTTCATTCACAATTACAGACTTAACACACTTGTGTTAAGTATGCAAATATCTTACAAAGCAGCTGAAAAGTATGCTGTGAATTGCTTAATCACTAATAAATTGCAATTGATTAATGATCGTCTAATGATCACATATGTGATGAAAAATAGAGTATTTAATGAAATCTTTAAATATATATAGATTGAGAAAGTTGTGTAAGGGTTTCGAAAATTCAATTTAATTCGAACTTAAAGAATAAAGAAAACTTTAAGATCATCGTATAAGAATCGGATTGTAGTGAAGAATATCTTTGAATTCATAAGCACAAATTGATTGTATTTTAACAAGTCTTATGACTCACACAAAATAAACAATCATTTGCATGAATTTAAACAGATAATATAGTATATAAATATACCATATGTATGGACAATATGAATATTCATAATTATGCAGTCAAACAAATTGTATTTGACTTCCTCCTTTTATGAATGTCATTATCTCGGATGAATCTGATGCTTATTCATGTTAAATTTTCAACCAAATTTAAAATCTGAACACACACACACACACACACACTATTTACTTATCTATGCTATGCCACAATCGAAAAGTTCTACGTAATGCCGTTTCTTCGTAAATCTGCGCTGCGGTCTGGTTTTATTCTGCCATCTCTCATTACTTGCTCATCCTTTTCATTCACAAAATGAAGCCCAAAAACAACATTGAATGTGAAAAATTGGCAAATATTCCACTTGAGCTTCCCCACATCATATCATATAACATATCATCATCATCATCATCGTAATCATCATCATTGTCACACTTTGCGCCATCAGAATTCAAAGTTACAAAAACAAAAATACCAGCTACTCTCTGGACTACATATAAAATAGTATATTTATTATGTGATTCTTGAAAGAGCATTAAAAAAAAATAAAAATAAAGAAAACATTAAAAAAAAAGTGTCGTCTGTCAGTTGGATGATGACCGATGACAAGCTCTGCTATTAACATGCAATTCAAGCGCCGCTGCAGATCATGTACACACCCCCCGCACACCCTCCGCACACACACACACACACACGCAGAGTATTCAAAGTGCAGCTGAGATGCTCCCAACTCAACTCTACACAGTTTTGCGCTCTCTTCTTTTGGCTGCTCTCTTTGGCACTCATTTGTTTTTGCCGCTGCCGCTGTGTTCTGTTTTTGAAGTACGTGACTTGCTTCGCACTTCCTGTTTCGTTTTGTTGGTCGGAGAAATGTTGCCAATTATTCAAAGTGTGCTGCTGTTTCTGCTGCTGCTGCTGCTGCTGCTGTTGACAGACAAATAAAATAAACAAATAATAACTAAACATTCACACCAACACAGACACACACACACACCCATACACTGACACAACACTTTCAGCTGTTAACTCGTCACGCCGCGTTGGTCCACAGAAAATAGAAAATCGAAAGAAACGAAACGAAACACAAAAAAAAAGACGTTCTCAGCGCACTCAACTCTCAATGCACTCACTCGGAAAGTGCTCAGTGCATACGCAGCAGGCTGTGTGTGTGTATTATTATTGTGGGTGGGGGGTAAGGCAGGAGAAGAAGACGGCGGTCACCTGTCTGACTCATCGATTTAATTTTAAGCCCTATGCCGAGACCTTAGTCAATGAACGCGCGGCGTGGGGCAGTCAACGAGAGCGACAGAGAGAGAGAGAGAGAGTGGGAGAGTGTGAGCTAAGCAAAAAAGAACTTGCGAGTAAAAGATGCTGCTCCCTCTGTCTCTCTCTCTCGCACAAATCGAATGTGCTTCCGTGCGAGAGTGAGTTATTGCAAAATGCATTGCACTTCGCTCACTCAAACAGACGCACGCACACACACACACACACACTAACAGACTGCTCTCGCGCTCTGTTAACTGTTAACAGTGTTTGGCAATGCATATTGTATACACAATACATTTGGAGCACGTGACGTTAGCCACACTCACTTCGCTACTGTTATTGCTTCAACTGGTAGTCAATATGCAATTCTACTTAGTAATGGATAAAACTACAAATTACAGCATTATTTATCTCAATGTGTGGGATTGAATAATCTATGGAAATGTTTTCAGCAAAACTGCTCGAGGCCCTTTTGTTGTTTCTCACTTATGAAATCTCTTTAAAAACCCAACAAAAACACAAAAACACAAAAAAAACCATTTAATTCAATAGAACTAATCGATGTTATGTGGGTTGTATTGTTTATGGTTGTTTTACGAATTAATAAAGGAAAACAAAACTTGTTGGTTTTCGCGGTTTACATTTTCAATAAATATTCGTCATACGTCATGTTGTGCAGCGGCGACGCTTGAATGCTTTGCCAAGCAATTCTCAATGTGTGTCTCTGTGTGTGTGTGGTTACATAATTAATACATTCATTAATTAGTACATGTGTGTTATGAATAAACTTTATTTCAAATTAGATAATTTATGTGTGATTTAATACCCTGTACCTGTTTTCAATGGGTCCACACGTCGGATGAGTTACAAATTTGGCGACACACAAAACTTTTTGCGTATTAATCATAGAGTGACTCATGGGAATAGACCAGCTTACTAAATAGCCACTATTTTATGCATTTAACAATACTCCATTCTATGCTTAAATGCGTGGGCAAAAGTTGAATAAAGTTGTAGTTTCCCCAATATCTTGTAGCTGAATTCGAATTGTTATAATTTTTCACTAGTCTATAATGATAATTGAAACTCTACAGTACTTAAAAGTTCGCTGCCTTCGTAATAAAGTTGCTTATTTAGCAAATTTTCAATTTCAATTCAAGATTTTTTTACAAATTTTATAAAAATAATTTGATTGTTTTATGAAATTTGAGGAAAAAATATCTAAAAATATTTTAAAAAGCTTTACAATCATTAAATGGTTTTGCTCAAATATGTATTATGTTTAATCTTAACATTTTGATGTTATGTAAAATTTATCGTCGAAATAACATAAATCCAAATTTCAATTTGAAACTTTTATTTCATATCTTAACATATTGAAAGATATTATGTGATTCGATGATGACTGAACGCAAATAATATTAAATTATGTTCACAATTTGCTTTACGTTTAAAGTGTTTTTAACTAAATAATGTTTTGCAAACTTAACAGTGAAATGTGACATTAATGGAAACTGAATTTGCGCATTTAAATTGTTTATAAAATTTTTTGGAAGATACGCTGAGTATTTATGGCAATAAACACAAATACTGTTCAAAGGTTACACTTTTAGAGCTAATAGAAAGATGTTATCTTCATTCATTAAATAGTATCCCCTATATAATTTAACAGCTGCGGTTAATGTTATCGTTCCAATATCATAGCTGCGTATTAAAATTGAAAACTTTTAGAATATATTAAAATATGTATTCATTCATTTATTCAATGATGTCTACCATGCTTAGTTGAATTGAAAACTTCTAGACCGTATTAGGAAATGTATTTCACAATTTTTTAAAAATATGTTTACAATTTCCTTCAAGCTGTCAAATGCTTTTACTCCAATAGAAGTTAACAGCTGCTGTTAATGTTATCGCTGCAATAACATAGATGCTTATTTAAATTCAAAAGAATTTATTATAGAATATGTATACATTTAGGAAAAGATGCTTACTTATAGACCAAATTGGAAAATGTAATCATATATTCAATTTATTAAGAGAGTACAATTTAGAGTAAGCTTTCAAATGCCTTACCCCAATAGAATTTAACAGCTGCTGTTAAAGTTATCGTTGCAATAACATAGCTTCGTATGCATTCACTCAACAGCTGTTAACAGTTGATGTTAATGTTATCGTTAACACATTGTTTCAACAGCTGTTAACAGTTGCTGTTAATGTTATGTTCGCTGTGTCATACTAACTGGAGGGGAAATCCAGCCAAGCCATGACTATTAACTCTGTGATTGGGAAATTCCACTCAATTAACTTTGACACACACACACACACAGAGAGGGAAAAACAACAAAAAAAAGAAAAAAGAAAATACACTCAATCAATTGCTAAAATCGTTTTCGATGGCCAAGAAAAACGCGCCCACGCAAGTGCAATACTGCGAGCCGCAGGAGACAAAAGTCGCTCGCTACTTTGGCAAGCCGAGCTACGGAGCTGTGCTGCGCATCAGCAAGGAATCAGACACAGTGCGATGGCACAGCTCGGTGGCGTATCACGAGCTGCTCGGCTACATTGGCAGGACGAGCATAGCGATACAGGGAGTGCAACAGCAGTCGGTGCGAGGCGATTATCCAGTGAGTGCCACAATGCAGCGACTGTGCGGCATCTTTGATCGTCTGCTCGAGATGACGGCGTCGCAGCGTGGCGTCGATCTCGGCGGCATCGTCTCCGTTGGCGTGAAGCAACCGCAACAGCAAACACAGTATCGCGAAATCAAGCGCTTGACCATTGTGGAAGCGTATCGCAGCTGGTCCCGAACTATGCTGCGTTGCATCTTTGGCCTGGTGGAGCAGGCGTTGCCGCCGCAGCAATGCGAACATGTCGCCGAGCTGGGTCAGTATTTGGCCAACGCTTTTGGCAATCCGACGCGTCTCGATTACGGCACCGGTCACGAACTGAGCTTCCTCTTCTTCCTGTGCGCACTCTTTCGCATCAAGGTGCTGCTGCCAGCCGATGAACCGGCTGCCGCCTTGTTACTCTTCCAGCGGTATCTGAAGTGCGTGCGTCGTCTGCAGTCGCAGTACGGTTTGAATGCGGCGGGCTTTGAGGGCGCCTATTCCCTGGACGATTATCAGTTTGTGCCGTATCTCTGGGGCGCCGCTCAGCTGTGCTATGATCCACCGTTTCAGCCCCGCCAGTTGTTGCAGCCTGCGGTCTTTGAGCAGTGGCGCAACGATTATCTCCTCGCCGGTTGTGTGGCCTTTGTCGCCGAGTCGAAGGAGGGCAGCTTTGCGACGCATTCGTGCCAGCTGTGGAGCATCACAACGCTCTCGTCGTGGCCGAAAGTCTATCGGGGGCTGCACAACATGTACTTGAAGGAGATGCTCAATCAGTTTCGTATGCTGCGTCACGTCTGCTTCGGTCAGCTGATGTCCTTTGACCCCGCCCCGGCGTCCAGTCAATTGACGCGTCCGCAGCTCGGTTATTTGTCGGTGCAGCGACAAGAGTTGCTCCGACTCCGGCTGGAGGGACAAGAGCCACTCGATCAGCCAAAGCTGGAGGAGAGGGAAGAGGAGACGGAGTCCACGATGGAGCAGTTGACGCACAGCGCTTTGGTCACCGATGTCAGCGACTCGAATGTGAGCGGTGCAAGTGTGAGTGTGTGCACGATCACGAAGCGCGGTCGATTGGTCAGTCGATGTCATGTGTCTGGCAGATAGATATACGAGTAGATACATAGTTAGAAGTAGTTACGATAGTTTTGCCACTAACCCCTAAGGCGATGCCATAGCGTTCAAATCAAATCGAAATGAAATAAAAATTAACTTGGCCAACAGCAAACAATCGCATGTGGCTGCTGCTGTGGTTGCTGCTGTGGCTGCTGCTGTTGCTGATGTATCACCAGCTGCCCATTAAACGTAAACCAGTTCCAGCTAAGCCCCACTCTGACCCCCTTCTCCATTCCCCCTCTCTCTCTCTCTCTTTCACGCTCGCTCCTGTCGCCCTCGACAAGCGACTAAAAATCTGTTAACCGGTTTAGAAACAAACTAAAAAGCTGCTCCAGCAGCCAGCCAGCTATTGTTGTTGTTGTTGTTGATCTCTGGCTGAGAACTGTTATACATAGAGTCGAGACTCCAGTTTGCATCTCTCGCTCCCGCTCTCTCTCTCTCTCTCTGTCTCTGGGCAAAGCAATTAAACACGCTTGCGGACAGATCCCCAATAGATACGACACAACAAAACGTTGAAGAGATCGGGACTCCGTGTCCGCACCCTGCGGCCAAAGGGAAAGCAAATTGAGAACATTATTTGTTTCTTTTCTTTATTATTATTAGATGCATCCTTTCACAACAACAGTCAACGTTAACCTGTCTATATATATACTCGTACATATATGGCTTTCTTTCCGGTTCTTAATCGATCCAACGACAAACCATGACCAAAATGTCACTCAGTATAGACTCTGTAGTTCAACCTGAATTTCAGTTAAAACTCGCATTCTAAAGCACGTGTTTTAAAAATCCTTAAACTGCAATTTATTGCCAACGAGTATGAAAAGAAAACTGCAGCTAACATTGCCATAAATCAGCATTTAATTTATATTCATTTGAAAAATATGTTAACTAGTCCGATTTCCCTCAATCTTGTAATCTTCATCTCTTTGAAAGTTGATGTCAAATTCAAACTCATAATTTAATTAGAAAAAGCTTCATGATTTTGCACATCGCAGACTCGAATATGATTATTAAATGATTCGTGGGTGTTCACTTGACGGCAAATTGCAAATTTGTATATAGCAGTATATTTTTAAGTATTTATTTCGGTATATTTATTTAGTATATTTTATGAATAATACTGAAATTTGTTGCCTTTATTGCAAATTAGTAGCCCAACCATATATAACTTTCGGTATATTTTAGTATTTGTTTCGGTATATTAATTTGGTATATTTTCAGAATAATACCACAATGTTTTTCCTTATTGAAAATGATTAGGGGCTTCTCAGTCCGACCATATATGTATAACTTTTGGTATATTTTAGTATTAGTTTTGGTATATTAATTCGGTATATTTATCTAAAAATACCGAAATGTTTTGTCTCCTTTAAAAATGGATAGCGCCTTCAGTCCGACCATATATGTATAACTTTTGGTATATTTTAGTATTAGTTTTGGTATATTAATTCGGTATATTTATCTAAAAATACCGAAATGTTTTGTCTCCTTTAAAAATGGATAGCGCCTTCAGTCCGACCATATATGTATAACTTTTGGTATATTTTAGTATTAGTTTTGGTATATTAATTCGGTATATTTTCCGAAAAATACCGCAACGTTTTGTCAACATTAAAATGGAAAGAGATCAAAGATCAATCACAAATATCTTGCGGTATATTTTAGTTTTTTTCGGTATTTTGGCATATTCTAAGAATAATACCATATTTTTTTGTTTTTATTGTGAACTTCCCGACTGTAGCTTTCTCATTTGTTTGTGTTTATGCACAAGTGAAAAATGTAAATGAGAAATTCCAGTTGCTCGTCCGTTTTCTTTATACTTTGTGTATTTCATCAGAATTTGAAGTGCAAATGTACTAATTATAATGTAGAAATTGTGAACAGCAAAAAAAAAGAGTAATGCATTGCCATCTGAAGTGGATCTGTCATTGTGTTTGTCGCGCTAGCTCATTAAACAGCGTGTCAGCCTACCCTTAAAAAGTACAAGATTCAATTGAGAGAACCTAACCTGTGTGTCGTACTATAATAAAGGGTTAAACCCTCATTTTTGCTCAATTTTCGAATCTAAAGCTCTCAGTTGAGTTGATGCCGCGGCGTTTTATAAAAGATGATTGAATTTTTCAAGTGCACATTGAGATACATACATACGCGTAGATGCAGATACAGATACAGATACAGATACGCAAAGAGTGAGTTGATTGATGATGAACTATCACCACCTTGCCTTGCCTTGCCTTTGACTATGCCAAATGGCAATATGGAAATGAGAAAATTTCAAATTTCAAATTTGAAATGTGACAGGGGAAATCCCTTAAGGGTAGCAAACACACACACACACTCAATGCAAACGGATCCCAAGGACAGTTATATACATAACATATATAGTATGTGTTATGCAAAGGTACTCGCATCGTATCCTTTTTCAACTGACTGCAACTCACTCTCCGTGCTCTCCTTTTGTTTTCGGCCTGTTCCGTGCATGTCCTGCCAAATATTTGCGATACATATTTTTGATAACTCGCGCACACCAAGGAATGCGACGACTGTGTGCCACTGTGTCCAGGCGTTTGCCTCTGTCAGTTGTACTCCTTCTTCCGTCTTCTTCTTCTACTGCTTCTACTTCTTCCTCTTCTTCTGCTACTTGCGCTGTCCTGCATACATTGGGTGTGCTGTGGTGTAGGTTAGGGGTTAATTTGCTCACCTCTTTTTCATATTGTTCACATACCCTGCACTCGAATAAACGAAGCAAAACTATCCTAAAAATTCGTATTGGGTTTATACTTTGTCTAAGCTTATAACTTTCAATATAAGATCGCCTCTATATATCAAGAAATGCTTAATTTGTTTATTTTTGAGAGCATCACCTTTAACTAGTTATTAACATAGATCTTATTATGACTTAAATGTGCCTAGCAAATTTCAGCTCGATCGCTCTATAAATAGCAGAGATTACTATAAATAATCATGAGTTTAAACCAGATCCTAAAAAATATCTTAAGAACAAATGAGAAGAAGCAACGAATGTTATTTTACCACGAATATTATTTTGTATCGGAATTCATAATCATTATTAACTTTTATTTACAATTTTAAAAACCAAATCAATAATTAAATTTAAAGGAATTTCTAAAAATCACAAATAATTGTCATGAAAAATTTAAAAATTTATATTATAATACAAATCTTAAAATAAAATATCTACTTGATCTATATATTATATTTCATTTAATATAAATCGAAATCGAACTTCAAAATAAAAAATAAACTTTAATTGCTCATTAAAATTATAAATTATTATATTTTATTTTAATAATGTAAATCGCAAATAATATTGATGATTAAATTTTTATTAAAAAATTAAAAACTTTAAATATTTATATAAAACAAAACTTTTAGTATACAATTTTATAATATAAATCGTGAAATGAAAACAAAAAGTTGACTTTTATAATAAAAACCGAAGAATAAGAAATACATACATTTATTATTTTTATAATACTCACTGAAAAAGAGAGTAATATATATATAATATAATAGATAGTTATTATATATTATTATATTATCTATTATCTACTCTTCCCTGCCTCTCATTCGACATACAATCTCAAGGTGCATGCGCATGTCAAGGTATTAAGCAGTTGCGCATGCTCAAAGCGCAAGTTGATTTCTTTACACTAAAGTTGGGGTAGCTCACAGTCGAGCACACCTCGCGTGCGTGTTTTTGCTTTGTTTTTTTTTTTTTGCACACATTGCAAAGGACACTTTCTGAGGTGGGGTGTAGACTAGAGATTTGAATAAGGATCAGCCCATTAAGGGCTGCGATTCACGCATCGCTCGCTCGCTGGCATTTCAAGTGGGGTGACTGATCCTGCTTGCCTGCCTGACAGACTGACTGCCTGACTGCCTGTCTGCCAGCGCACCACCATCAACCACCAACATAGTATAGCCACCACCACAATCATCACCGCCAACATCAACAGCAACGACAACGAGTTGAAGCGTCGCATTGGCTTACAGCTGTTCACGGTCGCAGAGCGTGAATAAAGCGAAGAGAAAATAGAGAAATGCAAGCGAAATACAATAAATACCATAAATTCCAATTGCCAAGGGTAGCTGGGAGACAACCCAAAATACATTCCCTTATTAATGCTCGAGCAGTCGCAGCCACAGCAGCAACAACAGCAGCAGCTGTGAGTCGAGTCCTAGTCGAGCCTAGGAGAACGTTGTGTGTGTGTGTATGTGTGTGTGTGTGGTTCTAATTGGGAAATTACAATGAACCGGAAGCGTTGCAGCCCGAAAATTAATATGATAATATTGTACACACACACACACTCACTCGCTTGCTGAGGGAGATTATGAGAAATGGCAATAGTCACCCCTAAAAGCGAGGAGCAAAGCAGCAACCCCTGCCTCATGTGTCCTGTGTCCTGTGTCCTGTGCTGACTGCAGCAAGCGTGGCAATGCAGCCGCTGCATGCATTATTATTAAATAGTTGCCCAGTTTTTATCAGCTTCGGGTTGTGCCAGCTCCCCCCACCCCAAACACACACACACACACACACACCGATACATACTTAGCTGGCGATCTGTGTACAGTTGGGAATTGTTAAAGACACGCTCACATGTTGCTTTGAGCTTTCGACCATTTTTGAGATATCTAACGCCTGTGGGGAAAACAACGTTGGGGATAAGCGCTTAGCTTGAGCTATAGCTCGCTAAAAAACATGATTTGAAATGAAATTTCTTTGCTGGCGATTCTTGGAATTTCCCTGATTCTCATCTACCCATGACGCACAACGCTGTCGTGGTCGTCGTCATCGTCGCTGTCGGCGTTGCCTTTGACATTTTGGGTTCGCCTTCCCTTAACTGTATGCTTCTGTGTGTGAATGTGTGTGTGTGTGACTGCATCCTGTCGTGCGTTATGCCATCATCCCCTGTCTATACACACACACACACACACAGAGAAAACAAAAACCAGAAATTAGTGAAAAATGAAAGGCATTTTCAGTTTCCACAGCGCGTTCCAATCAAACAGACGCGTTTTTCTTCTCATTTTTCTCGAATCGCAGTCGCCGTCGCCGTCGTCGTTGCCGTTGCCTTCCCCTTCGCGTCCCCCCTTCTCCACCCACTAAATGGATACTCAAAAACATCAAGAATTAATCCTTAATAATCCATAAATACATAAATATATTATTGCTTTGTTTTTTTTTTTGTTATTGTTATTGTGCTTGTGCTGTGTCTGTTTCCCCCTATCGATGTGTTTGTGAGATATTTGTTCTTGTTTTTGTTTTTTGTGAAATAAGTTGCCAAAATTTATTTGAAAGACGACCACGATAACGGCTCCAAATTGGCGCCGTTCTCCAAACATTTGGATTCCCTTGAGGAATTCAAAAGTCTCTCCGGTGAGTTGATCTCGCAATCGCAATCTCAGTTGCAGTAGTTAATGACTTGCCACAAAGACTAGACTCTGGCATTGTCTACCTGTGTGTGTAGCATTAAAAAAGTAAAGAGAACACACAAAAAGAGAACGGCCAACTTCTTTGCAGCTAATGACTTTTGAGGATATTCGATAATATCACGTTCGGGCAGGTCAGGAGAACCTTTAACGAAATGGTTAATGGAAATTGTGATACACGCCGCTGCCTGAAAGCATTAACAATACTCTAGAGTGCTGTAATGATGGCCAAGACATGTAATGAACTGTGCAAATGCAAACTAGAAGCAAGCAAAAGCGAGATAGAGTAGCAGACAAGTTATTGACACTTACTGACATCATATTTCCACAATTCATTATATTCATTCTAATGCCAGACATTCATGAGCAAACCTTCGACAATATATATTTGTTATGACTTTCACACCTGCCTATTTATATAGTTTTGCTTGCATATATGTATAACCTACCTAATCCTTTCGGTATCAACATTATTATCAAGTGACCCATTTTCAGTACGAAATCGTCTTTTTCATTAAAATATACCAAATGTCACATTTGGTACAACGACATACCAGAACATTGAAAATATACCAAAAAGTACTAAATATAGCAGGGTTCAATTGTTAATTGGGAATTGTATTTGATCACAACTAAAATGCTAGAATATACTAAATCGTATATTTAGTATAACGACATACCACAACATTGAAAATATACCAAAAAGCATAAAATATACTAAATTTTAAGTGTTGAATTAGAATTCCAAGAATTATACGATTGCTACTAAAATAATATAAAAAATATCAGAACATATAATTTATTATACAATATTTGAATATATATATATATTAGTATTCAATGATCACAATCAAATTTTCAATCCAAATGCCTCATTGAACTTGTTTGAAACATTTCCCGTTGAAAAATTGTTAAATACCCTAAAACCCTTTTCCAGTTTAGTCAATATTTTAACAAAATGTCATGTAGTTATGAGATTATACTTATTTTCAAATTAGCCAAATTAAATTAAATGAAAAAGTTAAAGTAGAAGTGTTTTATTATCAAATACACTATCAATGAAAAAGCTTCCTTTAAAAATAACTTTTATTGAGTTCTACAAATGTATTTCGTAATACTTCCCTGATGAACATTAACTGACCTTACCATTCAATCCAACATTCGCTTCAGATTGAATTCCAATGATAAATCAAATGCATTGCAATCTTTTGACTGCTGTGCCGAATTGTTCAATTAGTGCAGTTGCTGCTGCATGAGCATTGACTTTGATGGCTGCCTTGACGATGCTGCTGCCCCAAGACAATGCCACAACATGATGCCACTTGTGTGCATTTGGCCAAGTGCCTGCTGTCTGTCTGTGTGTTTGTGTGTTTGTGTTTGTGTGCTGATTATCAATTTGGAGTAGGCGCGATGATGATGATGATTGTCTCCGTTGTCTAACGCCTTCCTCACGCCCACGCCCACGCCCCACTTAGTCGCCATTGGCGCCATTGTTAAATATATCAAATGAAAAACGTACTTAAGTGTGTGCTGGAGCGCTTTTCATCTGTGTGCCCAGCACGCAAATTCATAATACATATCAACACCCCGGACACGGATGTGTCTGTTAGACAGGTTGATTGTGGATACACAATTGTTTGTGTGCTTAAGGGTGGCGACACCATCACTGACTAACTGACTAACTGACTGACTGACAGCATGATGACAACGACAATAATAATAATGAATAATAATAATAATAATGAAGATGATGATGACACAGATTTATGAAGCTTAAACCGCACTTTAAAATTGTGAATTCTCAATTCTGACGTTGTCCACACACGCAACAATTTCTAATCTGAATTTCTCTCCTCCTCTCACTTTGTTTTGCAGTCGGACCCGGCACCATACCATCTCCGTGGGCACCAGTGAATGCCGGTCCTCCTGGTCCACTGGGATCGGCAGACACAAATGGCAGCATGGTGGACAGTAAAAACTTGGATGTTGGCGACATGAGCGATGTGAGTACAAAACAACAATATATTTACTTATCCTAAATCCTAAATCCTCGATTCAAATTCTTTTATTCATATTTTATTTGCTTTTGGTTTTACAAGCAAAAGAATTAACTTAAGTATGTAGAAAATGTTGCCTCTAAATTTTATTTAATTTTCACTTCTTTTTCTCTACAAATTTAAAAGTAAAACAACACCAGTTTATCTACAATATTCTTGATTGTCCTTTACAATATTGAATACAATTGTATTGTCATTTTATTAATTTACATATAAGGAGACACAAATTTCTCTGTTTCTGTATCTTTCAATATACAGTTCTAATAAAACTACACAAAATTGTCGTTAATAAACTTGATTAAGAGCCTTTTGAATACAATTTTAGACAAGTTTTTTATATTCGCAATTCACAGCAAAGAAATTAACTAATTACATAATTATTTTTCGATTTAAAACTTTAATTTTTAATTAAATCAAAGTTTTATTAAAATGTTTTTAAATTATAGAGGTGTTCCAATTTATTTTCGAAATGCATGTTAACAATCTATTTTAATTTAATATTTTAAAATACAAGTAATGAAATTTTCTTTACATCAAAGATTTCTGAAACTACTTTTCCTACATTCGAAATTCAACTTGCAAATATTGAAAAAATGGCACATTATTATTTATTTCAAACGAATAGAGCTCTACTTTGCTTAACTAAATATTTAGGACAAGTTGTGAATTTATAGCTAAACACAGTGTGACACTTTAAAATACTTGTGAAGCATATTAAATAAGTGTGGGAAACAGAACAAGGAAAATTTTTTTTACTGAAAACTAGAAAATGTAAATGGAACGAGTCATAAAATATAAATATGTTAGTCTCTTTTTTTGTTGAGTTTAAACAATCGATTTTCATGAGTTGTATGAATGGGAATTCTCTCAATATTACTATCTCTTGATTTGTTTATGCTTTTGAACAATTGCAGGACGAAAAGGATTTGTCATCCGCTGATGCCGAGGGAGTCTGGAGTCCGGACATTGAGCAAAGCTTTCAAGAAGCACTGTCAATATATCCACCATGTGGACGCAGGAAAATCATATTGTCCGATGAGGGCAAAATGTATGGTAAGTACAAACAGTATATTTAGTATTTAGTATTAACCAAGTAATGTCAGGCTGGTCACACAATGAAGTAAACTTGCAGTTTTTTTACACGCGATCGTCGTGAAGTGAATATCAAAATGTTAACAAACGTAACAATTTAATTTAACACTTAATTCATATATGCATGTGTGAGTGTTCAAATACATACTTATAGTAGTTACACTATACTTAAACCCTTCACTTCAATTCACTTCACTTCAGTTCGCTTCGCTTTGGTTTGCTATGAATTTCACGACAAAGTGCCCACAAAAGTTTCACCGACTGTCATCCCTACATCCTTCTCTTCCTTTCTCTCTCTCTCTCGCACTCTTCTCTTTGTGTGTGTGTGTGTGTGTGAGTGTGTGGGTGCATCAAATGGGGCGGCGTAAAAGAGAAAACAAACAGGAATTTTGCGGTTGCCGCTGTTGGTTTTATTTGTTGTTTTTGTTTTTGCTTTTGTTTGTGCTCTGTGTGCTTGTGTTTTGTGTTCTTATACCCTGCACACGAAACTCTATCCTATCTGATGTCTGCCCAGCCCACCCCACCTCTTGCTCCCCCTCTTGCTCCCTCTCTCCCGGGCAAATGCCATTTGATTTAATCTCATATTTAATCCATAAAGTAATGATAATAATAATAGACGAATAATCGCACTTCTTGAACTAAGATTTCGGTTTCTCGGCACGTTTTCAGTATTTCATTGAGCTTCTGATCATTTAAGCATTAACTAAATATATACGACAAAAAGTACATAAGAACTTTTTATTAAAGAACTATATTTTGCTGTGGCCGTGAAATTAAATGATTATTTTTGATATTTTATAAACTTGAAAATAACATAAAGCATTAAATATGAAGGAAACAACACAACTCAAATTAAAGTGCAAATAAACTATTATTGTTTTTTTTTATTTTATAAATTTCAAAATTAAATTAAATATGTAAACTAAAAAACAACAACAATGATTATATGGAGTACTATTAGAGCTTTTACTCAATTTTTAAAAATGAAAAATATTTCTTTCAACTTTTCTATCTTAACGATATCATTGAACAACTTAGGCGCAATTCATATTAAAGTAAAGTATTTAATCTTTATAATTTAGAAAGATATTTAACTTTATATATAGTATATCGAATATACTCTTTATCTGTATAGATTCTATAAGCAAGTTAAATAGCAAATAAATTGTTAGAGTGCTAAGTTCTTGAGCATTTTTGAGAAGAGTAAATGAAAAGTACAGGGTATCTGGCAGTCGTGTTTGACTGCAGTCAAGCTGTAAATTCTTGCTCTGCTCTATATGTATGTAGCATACATATTTTTTTGTTGGCGTATGTTTGCGGCGGCCCGTGGAAAGAAAACATAAATTCCGTACTTTGAACCTTGAGCTGAAAGTTGTGTCAAAGCGCTTTGTGCCCAGGTTGATTTCAGTGGGTTAGCGAGAGGTCGGCGAAGGAGAAGGAGAAGGGGAAGGGGAGAAGGTTGTGTTTTTTGGGGTTGGCCAAACACTCAGCTGAGCTGGGCAAGGCTGAGAGTTGGGTTGGGAATGGGAATGGGAATGGCAACAGGCGATGGTGGCAACAAACAGCGTTGAAAGTTTGACACCGTGTGCGGCGAAACGTTTTAGCCGCTCTAAATGTGCTGACAACTTAAATTGTGAGCGTGCAAGAAGGTGCACACACACACACACACAAACACACTAAAAGGACGATGGCTATGTACTAGTATTTACTGCATAATGAAAGCCAAAAGGACAGACAACGTTTTGTTGTTCGTGTTGTTCTTGTTGTCTTCCTTAGCTGCTGTCTGCTGCTGTTGTTCGTTGCTCGTTGTTCGTTGCTTGGTGTTGGCCGCACCCAAATGGCGGCTCAATGGAATTACGACAGCAAATTGTGAGAATGTGTGTTCTTCTTGCTCTTGCTCTTGCTCCTGCTCATCCTGAGCTCAAACAAAGGTAGGCACAGTATGTTGCCGCTGCTGCTGCTGCTGCTGTCCTGCATCCTGCGTGTTTTATTCGAGACGTCTACACGCATAAACAACAAGTTTTGTAATTTATGTCCCAGAGGATATTGTTTTCATTTTATGCTCTCGAACTGAGCCCCGATCTCCGTCTCTCTCTCACTCTGCGTGTTGGCCACAGACCGCCCATTGGCCCAAATGGCAGCCATGTCCTGTCTCTGTCCCTTGGCTGCATGTTGTGTGCTTTGTTTTGCCACAGACTGAGCTTAAACGGCCAGAAAACACTCTTCCCCTGCCCCTTCCCCCCTCTCCTCTCCTTTGGTCGTCATTTCATTGTGTGTTGCCCCAAAGTATTTGTGTTTGTATTTAAGCAAGTAATTAATTTTCACTTTTCACTTTGCTTACCTTGCCTTGAGCACATCGAGCTGACACCTTCGTTGCTCTGGCTTCTGGTCGCTGGCCACCTGGGGACCTGACTTTAAATGGAACAAACACGAGTGATTTGTTTAGTCGCTCTTCGGCACCCCCCAAGGATTGTGGTCATAGCCGTGCTTATAGCATACATTTGTGAGCCGAAAATCGCTTTAGGGTTTTTCTTTTTCTCATAGTACACTTAGTAGAATATTTGAGGGAATCAATTAATAAGCTGCAAGTGATAAAGTACAGTTGATTTGTGCTCATAAAAGGCTAATCACTGAACCCTCAAAAGGGTTCTTAGCACATAAATCGATTTCCATAAAGATTTCTTCAAAAGTAGCGATAACATTTGTTTGCAACTAATCCAAGAGCGAAATACATTTATGCTATTTAAGCAGCTACTTTTTTATTAGAACAACTTCATAGAATTTGTTAAGATTCATTTTGAATAAACAGTATGGTATTATTCTTAATATATTCCAAATAATATACCGCAAAAATACTAAAATATACCACAGACCATATTTAGTATTTCTCTGAAGTACTACATTCGAAATATACCATACAAGTAAAATATACCAAAGACATCATTTGGTATATTGATTAAATACTGTATTCGAAATATACCATAAAAGTAAAATATACCAAAGACATCATTTGGTATATTGATTAAGTACTGTATTCGAAATATACCATAAAAGTCAAATATACCGAAAACATCATTTGGTATATTGATTAAATACTGTATTCGAAATATACCATAGAGGTTAAAATATACCAGACTGTGAGGCAAACCAATTAAAACCCGATTGCAGAAGGCGTAATAAAAGTATTTCTTAAATAAAGCGAAATATATTTTATCCTTTAGGTTTAAAATATATCAACTCTTTATAAGAAACCTTTCTAATAATACAAAATACAATTAAAAGAAAAGGTAAAATTTACTTATAATCAATTCACGAGGGAAATAAACTTGATTCTTTTAATCAGCATACTGATCAGCAACTGATATTATTAGAAATACTTGAAGTTGAAAATAATAATAATAATAATATAAATTCAATTAAAAGTAAATGAAGCATTTATTTATAGTCAATTCGATCTGATATTTTTATTAGAAACACTTAAAAGCGTTAATCTAATATTAACTTTCTTCAATAAGACTCAATAAAAAAACAAATTGTTTGCATTGTTTGTGAATTATATTTAATGAATATGATTATTATGATTATTAAGTATACGACTGGGTGTGCTGACATGCTAATTGAATAAGCTAGTTGCAGAAAGGAATTCATAATTCCGAATTATGCTGAATATTAAGTATACGACTGGTAGGCATAAGTATACGACTCTTCGGACATTGCATTGACATTAAGGGAAACCTGCATCGATTTTAATTACAAATATTTCGCATAGGCTTGCATCATTTTGAAGTGAATAAAAATGCAATAATATTTTGGTGCAGTGCTGTCTCTGGATGGAATTATGGAAACTGTGTCGGCATGCGAAGTGCTCTAGTAAATATTTAGTATGTATTGCATTCTATGCAATCGATTCGACGTTAAGCTCGACTCGTTTCCTCCCTCTCTCTCTCTCTCTCAATCTCGCTGTCTCCTTCTAGCGCTGGCTAAATATGCGAAACGATGTGACAAGAGGCGACTAAACTTATATTTATTGCCAACACGTGGCTAATGCAGCCACAGCCACAGCACAGCAGCCACTACGGGAATTCCTTTGCCCGTCCGTCCGTCCGTCTGTCTGTCCGTCCGTCCGCCTGCCAGCTGCAAAAGTTGTTCGCCAAAAAGCCAAAGTAAAAACGAGAAAAACGCGCGACGTTGTTGCTGTTGTTGTTGCAAAATTGGCAGAATGTTTTCGGCTGCAGGCTAAACACGAGACAACTGCACGAGGAGGAAGTGGAATGGAGAGGGGGAACAGTGTGACGTCGCTGCGTTATGTGTGAAAATATAACCATTGTTTGGTTGTTAATTTTCAAAATATTTACACATACAGACAGCGAGAGAGAGAAAGAGAGGGAGGAGAGAAGAAATGCAGCAAACTGGCGCTGGTTATGACACATGACATGGCGGATGGACAGCTGCATCCATCCCGCGTGTTCCGCGCTGCCTGTGAAAATTGTGGCCTAAAACTTTCAGCTTTGCCATCCAGTCAGCCACCACATCCCTCAGCTGCCACAAATATGCAGCGTTGCTAGTGGCGACTTGGCTTATTATGTTACACCCCCCCCTCCACCACCTCCCTCCCCGCCACACATGTTGCGGCTTCTCTCGATTAGCCTCGTCCACTGATTTTCAATGGGCACAACTTCACTTCACTTCACTTCACTCCATGATACTTATCATGCCCAATCCCAATAACACTGCAAATAATATACTTATTTTTTTCCTTTCAAAGTTTATTATTACTTTCATAGCATAGTTAGCGGGGAAAGGAAAGGCATTTTAATAAACTAAATATGTGCACAACCAGAAAAAGGTCCAACAAGAGAGAACAAATTTAATGAAATTAGTTTCAAACATGAGTATAAAAATTAGATATTAAATTCAATATATTTTAGTAAACACTTCAGTATTAAAAAGAGTGGAATCTATTTTCTTACTCTTTATTAAAATAAAATACTGAGTTAATAGACCAACATATTTTTACTTATTTCAATGTTTTATCTTCTTTTTCCTGGAAATATTTTTGAATAAAAGAATTTAATATTAAATGAATATATAATATATATAATAATAATATATAAATACCGAGACAATCTATCCCAAAATGGTATCAAATGGAATCATATAAAATTGTTTTAAAAAAAGTGGTTAAATTGATTCATTATAATCAAAATATTGGTAAAAGGAATTTTAATAAAATAAAAGTAAATACGAATTTTATAGAAAGAATTTTAACAAAATTAAACTAAATATTAACTTTTTAAAAAGAATTTTAATAAAATTAAACTAACTATGATTCATTTATAAAGAATTTTAATAATATAAAGCTAAATATGATGTTTATAATAGAATTGTGAAAAAATTTCATTATTTGAGCAACGAACTAAAATTTTACAAAAGAGCAAATAAATAGGTTCTTTATTTTGATGTTTAAATTGATCTTTTCTTTGTGCTATACAAATATTATACAAAATAATAGAAAATAAATTCATTAAAAATGTTATTAACTATTATTGTAAATAGTTTGTGGAAGTTTATGCCTTTGAAAATGAAAAGAATTATTGGAATATGAAAATCTTAGACTACTATACACAGGTTTAGTCGTCTGTTCGTTTTGTGTGTTTATGCATAAATGATTGGGAATAGTAGGCGCCACATCAATTGACTGATTAACCTTTGTCACATTTGAATGCGAGTGTGTTAAACATCTATTCATTCATAAAGTGTGAGTGCGAGCATAGAAAAGCTTTCAGTGAGTGAAAGACATGCTAAGCGAATACATTATGCTAAGGACAGGGTATCTGCAAGTCGAGCATATTAAATATATTTTGAAAAGCTTTCACAACAAACAGAAGCTGAAGCAGAAGCATCAACGACACTTTATTCAATTAGTTGCACCTATCGCCATCTATCAATTGAATGCGAACTGCAATAAACCTTGAGGTCAGTTTATCACATAAATAATTAACAATTTCTCGATTTCGATTCCGATTTCGAGCTCGAATTTGAATCAAGATGCAAGCAGATTCGAGAGATAGAAGCAATTCAATTGATAGCTAACAGTATTATTCGCATCATCATCATCATCGTCGTCATCATCATCATCTGTTTCAGCAGCATGCACTTGGCCCTAATTGATTGAAATCTACATGTGTGAAACTGTGAATCGATTCAAATTGAAATAATCATAGATACGACGAATCGACGAAGAGCTTTGCTATGTGATTCACTTTGGAATATCGTAACGTGATTCATTTCTATTAGTCATGCAAAGCGGATCCAAGCGATTCCTTATAATTAAAGTAAAACACATACTATCAATTTGATGCAAAAACACATTCGCACACACACACACACTCTATCACTCTCTCGCAGACATATTTGTGTCGCACACAAAGTTTCGCCATAAATTCCATTTGAATTCCGCTCTTCCTTTTTTGGGCCATGGCCCATCGATTTGCTAAGATTTAAAGCGTAAAGAAATTGAAATGCAGCTCTCTTCTTATTCATATTAAGTATCTGCGTATTGTTCGCGCCTTTCTCGCTCTCTCTCTGTGTGTGCGTGTGTGTGTGTTGAGCACTCGGGATGTTTCTTGGCATCCGTTCGCTTTAAGGGTTGCACACACTCAAACTCAATTGAACAGCTTGCATTCATTTGAAGCGAACTAGTTCACTTCCTAGTTCCATGTAAACTCGCATTTTATGAACTTAGCCTTAAGGCCTTAGTCGCTATGGCTTATCTCATTGCAACAAGGAATTGTATTCGTTTTTTCATTAAAATAATACAATTTTGTGAACTATTCATTTCTTGAATATGTTGCAATAATTAAACTTGTCTAGCTTCGATTTATATTTCTTTTTATTCCTTGAGTATTTGTTACATGTTCACAATGGCATTTAATTGTTCATCTTTGTTCAATTCAAACAAATATATTTTGTTCGAACTTGCATTTTTTACTATTTCAGTAATGGAATTAAAATTATTTTTTGAAGTATGTCTTTTAGAAATATAATTTCTTTATTAAAATAATAAATTACAAATATTTATTTCAAAAAAGAAGCTTCGATAGAACAATTTTGTACATATTTATATATAGTATTTTACACTATATTTTGATGTAGTTTCTATAATTTATTTTTAAAACACTTCATATGCAAAATAGTTGTTACAATACAGCTTTGGCAATGAAACTAAAGCAAAACAATGTAAGGTACATAATAAGTATAATGAATTTGTAATAATTCATTAATTTGACTTTTGAATTCGTTGAACTAGTTCACATATTTATTTGAGTCGTGTTTGAATGTTTGGAGCAGCATCGTCTTGGCTCCATTTCAATCGAAGCTACTTTGTATCACTGACTCCCACACACTTCAGCCTCCCTGGCATTCCTGCCGCCCTGGCAGCCTTGCCTTGCCTTGGTGGATTTGCTTGCAATGGTTTGACTTTCAATGTGTTGTCTATGTGTGTGTCTGTGCGGCGTGCTAGTAATTCTTAGACGTCCTCACAGGCAAGGCAGCGCTCATCCCCAAAAGTTGGGGATGGCAGCAGAGAAAGGCAGGGATGGAGATGGGAATGAGAAGGGAAAGGAGATGCGGCAATATGCGTGTGCTTGCTGGGCTTGGTTGTGTTCACTGTGCGACGGGGTTTGAGTCGCTGAAAATAATTTTATTCGGTTAGAACTGAAACTATGCCAAGAATGTAATTAGTGAACGCATAAGCGTGTGTACAATAAAAGCTGGATCGCTTACAGGCAGCGGCAGGGGAAGGGGAAGGAGGAGGAAGGGAATGCCTCGGCTGCCAAGCAAACTGAAAGAAAAGGATGCCCCAGGCTGATGGTTCCCGGTTGCCAGTTCCCGACTTCTGACTGTTGACTGCTGACTACCGACAGCAACGACGACGACGACGACGACAATCGGGCCAATGGCAAGGCAACGACGTCAACGGCGACTGCGACGTCGACTGCGACGCTGACTGTGACGTCAGTGAGCACACAAGAGATTCCGTTTACACGTGAATATTGTCGTCAAGCTGCTTTGAATTTAATTTGTGCACAACTCAAGCGGAAAGTGATTGAAGCCATAACCTTTATTTCCACCTGATGTCCTGGAGTTGCAATATATTCAATTCAATTTCAATTCCATTTATGAAGCATTGTGTTTATTGTTGTTGTTGAAGCCGCATTATGCAAATAAACATTGTTAATCCTTGACTTTTTCACTTTTGGTGTGACAAATGAAATGAATTATGAATTGCCAATATGCATTGAAATTGTTTTTAAAATTAGTATCGGGTATTGCACAGTCGAGCATACTCAATTGTATCGTTTTATTTTTCAGCATGAAGCGCTCTTAAATATTCATAATTATTCATTGCAAGAAAAGCTAACGAAATTATAATTATACAGCCGAACCTTTTTTTAAAGGGCTTGGCATTTTATTTAATTTTTTTCGAGTTTCGAAGTTTGGAATTCGGGTTCAAAAACCTAAGAACACATCATGCCCAACCGCTTTAGATGTGAACCTACAGAATACATCTTAAAAAATAATAAATTCGTATGAAATATGTTTAAAATATGTGCCATTATTTGAGAGTGGCAACAGATGACTACACAATCTATAATATGTATATAAAATTTCATTGAAATTAAATTGAGAGATAATAACTTGATTTGTTTTTTTTTGTTCTTTTTGTTTTACAGGGCGCAACGAGCTAATCGCGCGATACATCAAATTGCGAACCGGCAAGACGAGAACCCGTAAACAAGTGAGCTCTCACATCCAAGTGCTCGCCAGACGGAAACTCCGTGAAATCCAAGCCAAAATCAAAGTCGTAAGTTTGTTAAACAACATCTACATATATAGATACTAGATACTACAGCAACAAGAACCAACAATCACAACAACGAGAAGAAGCACAAAGAAAGAAAAGAAATAGTGCTATTATAACTAGAGAGGAGTTTTTCCATTCGTCTATTGTCCACATGCTTTACATACTCGTACATACATATACTCTATGTATAAGTAAATCTTTTTTTTTTTTGTTGGTTTTTAGTTGCAGTAAAGTCGAGTTTATAGCTCAAGAAACTTCAATCGATATCGATATATTTACTGCTGGCTGCAGCTTAGCCTCGATAATAGTAGTTGAGAAAAGTTGTTATCGATGTGTGTATGTATATCGATGAGCGATGAGCATGCAAAAGCAAGGAAGAGTATCTCAGTTGCAAGATGGGGGGCCATTCCACAAAATCAATATCAATATCAATATCAGTTTCAGCATTAGCATTAGCATTAAACGGCAGATAAATGCAACGGAAATCACTGCGAACTTTATATTGAAAACATCTGGCAATATGTGAATATATATATGTATGTATGTTATGTGTATGATGAATGGCATATGCGGCAAACATATGTATGTACTATATTCTCCATGTGTGAGTTTTATTTTTCCCCTCGACCTCGTCCCTCTCACTGCTCCAATTACAAAACACGTGTGACATTCGTTCGTTTCGATCGCGACGTTAATTATGCTTGCGTGTTGTTGTGTTGCAATCTTCACACACACACACACACAGCCACACACACACGACACCTGCACACATGTGAAACACACATACATACAAGATACACACACACACGCGTAACTAGGGCTGCAGCGATTCGACTCTTCGCCAATCGATACATTGCACGAAATATATCGATGAAACATCGCATTGTTTGCAGCACAGTTTACAGAACAGAGAGGGACACACGATCACGAACACGATCACGAAATGAAAACTCTTTTTCCAGGAACCCAATGGTGTGTCCTTGCATTTACTCAATGAGAAAGAGCAGACCCTGCAGGCCATGAGCTCCATGACCAGCTCACAAATTGTCTCCGCCCAGGCGGCCAATAATCTTGCCCTGGCTGCCTCAGCGCTGACGGCGGGCGTGCACCATTCGAAGCATCTGCCGCATCCCGCCCACCACAGTCACAGCCACCCAAGCCACCATCACCACAGTCACAGCCACCCAAGTCACCTCCACCACAGCCACAGCCACCCAACACACCACCACCACAGTCACAGCCATAGCCATAGCCACCAACATCCGCACCATCATCATCAGATGGGCGTGGCAGCTGCAGCCGCCGCTGCTGCCGCCGCCGCCGCTGCAGCTGCTGCCGCTGTGGCCCAGTCGCCGGCAGCTGCTGCTGCAAGTGGTGGTGCAACGACTGCTGCTGCTGGTGGCGCCACATCCAATGCTGTTGCAGTGGCGTCGTCGTTGTCGCCACGACACCACAACAATGCCCACCATTCCCATCACAATCTACCGCACCACCTGCATCTGCACCATCATCAGCATGCAGCAGCGTCCGTTGCAGTCTATCACCTGCAACAACAACACCAACAACAACAACAGCACCAGCAACAACAACAACAACAGCAGCAGCATTCGAGTGGGGCAACAGCAGCAGCAACAACAACAACGACAACAGGTGGCGTGTCACCAACTGTGGCTGATGGTGGTGGGGGGGTTGCGGCGGCACATGTGTTGGCAAGGCAACCGCCACCGCCGCCGTTGCACCATCCGCCGTTGTATCCGGGCGTAAGCAAAGCGTTCAAGTTACCCAACCAAGCCAAGCTAAGCAAAAGCCACTTCACATCACGTTTTGCATACCAAAAAAAAACCCAATACAAGAACCACTAACAGGCAACACACCCACCACACACACACACACCACCCTCAATACACCACAGCACACATCCCATCGAAAACATGTCGATAACAAACATATCAATGCACTCATCAACTGCGTTAACAATCATTCGATATCGCAAGTCGATAACTTCACTGCTCATTCGATTTTAACAGCGATTTATATAGGGTTTTGTTTTTGTGTGCTTTCTTTCAGAGTTTCTCTTGCTCTCTCTCTCTCTCTCTTTATGTCTCTATCTGTCATGATCCTCTCTCATTTTCTCAATATGACTTTTCGCTCTCCATTTGCTGCTCCTCTCATTATGCGTCCCTGCTACTTTCTTTTCATATGTTCGTTACTCGTCTCACTCGTTACTCGTCACACACACTCACAGTTTACTCGCTACTCGTTACTCGTGATTCTGCAGGATAGAAGACATCGTGAAATGCCCGCTCTCTCGCCCGCTCGCTTGCCCATTGAAATCGACTCCTTGCTTTTATACATGCCAAAAAAAAAAACAAACAAACGAAATTTTACAACAAACAGCAAACACAAAAATATTAATAAGCAATAAGCTAAACATAAAACAAAAAAATGGATAGCAGAATTGTGTGTACTATTTAACATGAATGTGTGTTGCCAAGTAATTAGTAGTCTTTAATGTACTCGTATTTGTATGTAATATTCGTTTAGTGAGCTCGCCAAAACCAATCAAAATCGATCTATCAATCAATCAATCAAATCAAATCAGCCAATCAATCGCCCAATCATTTACGTGCGTGCTATATATATAAACAAAATCTCATCTGCTGTGTAACCATGTCAACTCAAAGACAACAACTCGTGCTTCAAATAGTGCTGCAAAAGCATCGATGTTTTTTGCAAATCCAAATATGAACAATGAATGCCGATAGTTTTCGATAGTAACTCGATGTTTTTGCCCCACTATAGTGCTTAGCTTAGTGTTTTCTAATATGTAAATAAATACAGCTGTTTAATTGTTTGTATGTGCATTTTACAATTTTCTTATTAATATATATCAATATTTTTTCGTTTTTCTCTTCCCATATTTTTTGTGACTCTGCAGCAATTTTGGCAACCCGGTCTACAGCCGAGCACATCGCAAGAGTAAGTTGCATTGCCCCATTTGAATGCCGTAATGTATACACAACGCATTTGCATTGACCAATAGTTTTTATGATTACAGCATCAAACCCTTCGCCCAGGCGCCCTACACACCTGGCAAACCCTCGACGGCGGTGTCCGGCGAAATCGAGGCCGGTATTCCGTCCGCACAGTTGCCATGGGAGGGACGTGCCATTGCCACGCACAAATTCCGCTTGCTCGAGTTTACGGCCTTCGTGGATATCCTCAGAGACGAGATCGTAAGTAGTGACGTTAGTAATAAGTAAAAGAAGATGACTAATGATCAGTCAATCTGTCCATGTCTGCTTCAGAAAGAATTTCATTTTAAAGCTAACGAACTAAAACGTTGTGCAATGTTTAATAACTACAATCAGAACAGATTCTGAGAATTTCATCACGATTGAGAGTTATTCGAAGATATGTTCAGTAATAGAAATGAGCAAATATCTCATAACATTTTTCTATTCTATTCCCGACAGTATCACCGACATCTTTTCGTGCAGCTAGGCGGCAAGCCATCCTTCTCCGATCCGCCACTTGAGGTGAGTAATTTGCGAGTTCAGAGTACATCGGAATTAACATACTAAATGATACATTTCACCTCCTCATCGCTTGCAGACTGTTGACATTCGACAAATATTTGACAAATTCCCGGAGAAATCCGGCGGTCTCAAAGATCTCTACGAAAAGGGTCCACAGAATGCGTTCTACCTTGTCAAATGTTGGGCGGATCTCAACACGGACGTAACGACTGGCAACGAATCGGGTGATTTCTATGGCGTCACAAGCCAGTAAGTGCACTTGACTTGACTAGATTCCAATTCGAATTGGTCATTGATTAATCTATCTATCTATCTCTATTCCTATTTTTAGATATGAAAGCAATGAGAACATTGAGCTTGTGTGTTCGACAATCGTTTGCTCCTTTGGCAAACAAGTTGTGGAAAAGGTGGAGAAGGAGTATTCACATCTGGAGAATAATCGCTACGTGTATCGCATTCAGCGCTCGCCAATGTGCGAGTACATGATCAATTTCATACAGAAGCTGAAGAATTTACCTGAACGCTATATGATGAACAGTGTGCTCGAGAATTTTACAATATTACAAGTGAGTGTTGCGAATTGGAGTTGCGAGTTGGAGTAATAATAATAATATTGATAATTGCCAAAAAGTCTCACTTAAATGCATTGCATTTCAGATAATTGCAAATAATTTAACTTCAATACAATGCTCATTTCTGATAGTTGCATAGATTTCCACTTAAATGCATTTTCGAATTTCGAATAGTAGCAAAGAATTTCAATGCAATGCATTCCATTTCCCATAGTTGCGAAGTATTTCACTTAAATGCATTCCATTTCAGAAAAATTTGTATTTAAATGTACATTTTGGATAGTTGCAAATATGTTTACTTAAATGCATCTCACAATCACATTGCGGATAGTTGCAAAGTATTTCACTTAAATGCATTCCATTTTAGAGAGTTGGAAAGCTTTGTATTTAAGTGCTTATTTTGGATAGTTGCAAATATGCTTACTTAAATGCGTATCACATTGCGGATACTTGCAAAGAATTTCAATTAAATTCATTGCACATTTCGCATAGTTGCAAAGTTTTTCACTTAAATGCATTTTATTTCGGATAGTTGCAATGTTTATTACTTAAATGCATTCCATTTCGGATAGTTGCATAGTGTTTCACCTAAATGCATTCCTTTTCGGATAGTTGCATAGTGTTTCACTTAAATGCATTCCTTTTCGGATAGTTGCATAGTGTTTCACTTAAATGCATTCCACTTCGGATAGTTGCAAAGTTTTCCACTTAAATACAATGCAAATTTCAGATAGTTACGAACAATTTCACTTAAATGCATTGCAAATTTCGGATAGTTGCAAATAAAGTTGAATTTAAACGAATTTCGAATGTGTAATTATCAATATTATCGCTTAATTGTATATATTAAGCATCCGTTGCTAACTCTCTCTCTTTTCTTTTCTTATCTGTGTGCCATCTCGCTCGGATTAGGTAATGAGAGCGCGTGAAACGGAAGAGACACTGCTATGCATAGCGTATGTGTTTGAAGTGGCGGCGCAGAACACGGGAACCACGCACCACATCTATCGCCTTATAAAGGAATAGCATGAGCTGCACGAAGCAGCGTCCACTCTGTCCGCGAACCCCACCAATGCACAAATCAGCGAATACAGCAACAGCAACAACAACAACAATACGAGTAGAAGCCACAACAACAGTAGCAGCAACAACACCAGTACCAACAACAACAACAACAACAGCAGTAGCAACAGCAATAACAACAGTAGCAGCAACACCAGCAGTAGCAACAACAATAACAATGCCATCAAGAGCAACAACAACAACAACAACAGCAGCAGCAACATCATCAGCACAAATGTAACAACAACAACAGGAGCAACAACAGGAACAGGCGCAGAGGAAGCACACAGCACGACAACGCTGCAAGGCGGCAGCCAGGAAACGGTTTCGACGATCATTAAGCAATCGCCAACATCGCCGCAGCAACAACAACAGCAGCAGCAGCGGTTGAGTGGAATTGCAGGTCTGCAAGTGGATGAAGTGCTCTATGCGCAGGTGCAGCCTGAGAACAACTACCAGCTGCAACAACAACAGCAACAGCAGCAGCAACAACAACAATTGCAACAACAGTCGCGTCTAAGCACACACTTATTGCTGCAGCAGCAGCAGCAACAACAGCAGCAGCAGCAGGCCACACAGCGGCAACATCAACAGCAGCAACATCAACAGCAACAACAGCAACTTGTTACTTACCAGGACCGTCCACCGCCGCCGCCCTACAACGTGTGCAGCAAACAGCCACCGCCACACCATCAGCAACAGTTCGATGAGGAGCAACAACATCAGCAACATCAACAGCAGCAGCAGCAACAATTGAATACCTATGAACAGTTTTTGAAACTGTCGGCACAGGAATACACGCAATTGAATGCAGCTGCCGAGAGTGCGGCGCTCAACTTGAGCAGCATTGGCGTTGGCAAATCTGTCGAGGAAGATGGCACCGTCGAATCATCGTCAACAGCAACAACAGCAACAACAACTCACGAGCTGCGCATGCTGCGGCAGGCGAATGTGGCTGCTGCCATGGCTGTGGTTGCTAATGTGGCTGCCAATGCGAATGTTGAGCCCGTCAATGACACCGATTGCGAGCCGTAGGAGGAGGAGGAGGCTTATTATTGTAACATATATAAGAATAATGATTGATTGATTGATTGATTGTAGTGTGAGCATATAGTAGGAAAAGGTCAGCAACACACACACACACACACACACTAAATGCAGCACGCAAGTCTTGATTTATTTATGATGATGGAACGAAAGAAAGCCTGTACCTTGAATTTAATATGTTTGTCGAAATTCAATTGAATGTTGCCTTTAAGACGAGACTACTACACGAGACAATCCTTTCTCCAGCTGAAAAAAAACAAAAACAAACAAACAAAAAAATATCTATTGTATTTGTATTTTTGTTCTGTGTTGTTGCTGAGGCTCTTTTGTTGTTTTTGCTTTTTATATCATTAATTATTTTTTTTTGATTTTTTTGATTGGTTTAGTTTGTTGGTCATCATTGAAACGAACGTAAAATTCTGCATACATATTTACATACATGAAAAAAATACATTTAAATGATCTCAAAGTTACTTAAAACATATTTTTTGTGTGTAATTTGTATTTGTATTTTTTTGTTTTGTTTTTTCTCCCCCCCCCCCCTCCTCCCCCCCTTTTACTTAATTACATATTTTATTTGCTATTTTCGAGAGAATGTAAAACGAAGCCGTTGTCGTGCGCTGATTTCTTTTGCAATTTTTATCAGAAAATTGAAACCTAATTTTAAACTGCAATTTAAAATATAAAATATTGTACAACACACAAAAACAAAAAAAACACCAACAACAACAAACAAATGAAAAAAACATGCATATTTTTTTTTTGATTTTTTTTTTTTTTTTTTTTTTGTTCATAGCTATTAGAGAAGTATGAGAAAATAATATGTATAGTAATATTACATTAGTTTTATGTTTAATTAATTGTAAAAGCGCGCCAAGTTGTTTAAGCCCCACACAAACACATAAACACACACACACACACACACATTGAATATTGATGAATTGACAGCTGGACAGACACAGGTTAGGTTTTTGGATAGAATTAGTTGAGCTGGAGTTGGAGTTGGAGTTGAAGCTGCAACTGAGAGTGTGCATTGCCTTTGGAAGAGGATGAAGAAGAAGAAGAGTACTAATTATACCGACATGCAATACTATATAGAATATAGTATATATAGTAATGCATATGCACAACACAGAAAGAATCAAACTCGAAATTGCAAAACACTTTTCTCTCAAGTGACTGTTAAACAACAAATGAAAGAAGATGAAAACACACACACACACAACAAATATAAGAAACAAAAACAAATCAATAGCATGCATAAAATGAAAATGAATTGTGCGTGTGGTAACCACGATGTTATTTCTCTATTTCTTACTTATGATGTATGTAACTATAGTATAAACGTATATGTATATGTAAAACAATTCATTTAAGCATGAATCGAACGATCCACCGTTATATAAATGATTAACTATTGATTTAAATGCATTATCTTATACGCAAATCTATACGAAAAACAAAAACACAACAAAAACAAAAAAAAAATCAAAAATCAAAAAAAAAAAAATCACAAAAAACCAAGAACAAATTCATTGTCTCAAGTGCTCTCGCAAATCCAGCGATATTTTGCAGGCGATATTCATCGACATCGACCCCAAAAGCAAACACCCCAGCGGGAACTCACGCTCGCTCCGAAAGAAAATTCCAAAGGCTGCTGGGATACGCAACTGTATCGTGATCGAAATGCCATACAACAAAAACAACAACAACAATATACAATTTTAAAATCCTCATCAAAATCCGTGCTATTTTGCTGTGCTCCTTCAATGGGATATTTGATCGGGTGATGATGATCTTCTGGCAGTTTGCTTTTGGGGGGAATGGGGTGAATACAAAGGATTGCGACAGCATACTTGACGAATTACACCGATAATTACAAAGCATTACAAGTAAAGAAAAAAAACCGAAAAACAAAAACAATCTTAAAAATAAAAAGAAAGAGAAAAAATATAAAAAGTTAAGAGAAAAATAAACTAATACTAAATTAAAGTAAAACAAATGTATTGTAAATGTAAAATAGCATCGTTTTCGTATGTATATCTAGCTACTAAGGCTAAACTATAAACAAAAAAACCTACAACTAAAAACTAAACTATAACTAAAGGTAAAGAAAGTATAATACATATTTATAAATGTAAAGTATTTCGTTGTTGTACGATTAAAACAAATACGCATTTTTTTTGTTAGTAATTAAACGAAATTCAAACTGCATGCAAAAATCAAACGAAATGAATTCACATGCAGAGCGAGAAAGAGAGATAGATAGAGCGATAGAGATGGAGCATAAGATAGTGTGTGAGAGAGAGAGAGAGCGAGAGATATGAAGAGAGAAGGAAAATTTGTACATTTATCGCATAAACAATAATTGAAAAACAAATACAATAGTAAGAAAAATATTGAAGAAGAACTTTGATCATACAAATATTAGTATAAATGACACACACACACACACACACCAATACACACACATACTTGAAAAGGGGTAAAATGTAACAATAATACATAATAAATCGAAAGAATGAGAAAAATACTATTTTAAACAATTTTTAATCACGCAACAGTTACAATTACAAATTACAAAAATAAAAGAACATGAAATGTAACTGCATAAAGTAAAAAAAAAACGTAAAATCGTAAATACGAAAATGAAATGAAATAAAATAGTGCCTAACAGAAGCAAAGTATTACAAGCCAAGGGGGCGTGCCGTCGAAGTGCCGCCCACTTGTTTCAATCACGAATTGTGCGATTTATTTCCAAGTCAAATCCAAGTTAATAATACAAAAACACACACAGAGGGAGAGAGAGAGAGAGAGAGAGAGAGAAATATAGTAATACTACAGGTGGTTGTGTTTCAGTTCGATTGGTTTCCAAAAATGCTAAATCTCACACACACACACACACACACATTATTTAAGAAGAAGAATCTAAACAGCATCCATACAGTATGAGTAGCTAACACTCAAATTAGTGTCCACATTTAAGAACTTAGTTTAAAGCATATTTGTTGTATATTATGCCCCGCCCCCCACCCCCCCGTCCACCTTCACCGCCAGCCAACAACATCAACAAGAAGAACCAATCAATCCCTATCACAAAGCAAACGGAGCGCTACTTAGTTTAAAAGAAAATTCGAAATTCTTCGATTATATTTTATTAAAATGCAATTTTAATTTGTTCAAAGTTCACCTTCCAATATGCAATAACAATTTGTTGTAAGCAAAAATCTATGTACACATAGAGTTACTAAATATATGTGCAAAAGCAGGACATGTGTAATGTTTTTAATAGTCCTTCCTCCTCCCTTCCACTCTTCCACCTGCCTTTCTACTCCAGCATATCAACTTTTTGCCATCTCCTTACCTTATCTTTTAATCCTGTCCCCCCCGCATCCTTTATTTTAAGTTATGTTTTTTTTTTTTTGGATTTCGCTAAATAGAAAATATAATTTTGTTCGTGTGAAGTACATTGTAATTTATGCAGACACTCTACTACATAATAAGCAAGATTGAATTACGATCATCATCATCATCATCATCGATCATCGATCATCAAGATCATCAGCAAACATCATCATCAACAAATTCAGAAAACACACATCAACAGCAGCAAATAATAGTGCTTAAATCAATTATTAATAAATTTATAAATAGATATACAGATAACTGATAAACAAAAAAAAAAGAAACAACTGAAAACAATAACAAATCAAGGATGAACAGTGAATATGTAAAACAATAAAATTGCAGTTACTTATATTTACATAAATGATTGCAATCTATGAAAAATACAAGAAAACAAAAAAAAATATATATATAGTATATACTATATACAATATATACAAATGTATATGTATATGTATTTTGTTTTATATTTATCGTTCAACAAAATGCAAGGAAGCGAACGAGATGGGGAGAAAGTAACATGTGAAATTTACGTAAGGAAAAAATGTGTCATTTTAATTTTTACACTGAAATGCATTAATAAAAATTTTAATATATTAAAAAAAAATCAACGTGTGTTGTGTTTTCTTATGAATACAATTTGGAAAACGACGCGAGACATGATTATAAATATTTTCTATTGTTGTGTATTTGGTCAACTGAAAATAAAACTAGAATAGTATACATCAAGTCATTAAAAGTACATAAACATAATAAAATTGGCTATACAAAAAATAAACAAATTTCCACAGTATTAATCTTGAATAAATAATATCTCATCGAAAGCAGCAATTAAATCGCTGTATACATCAAATATGAATGCATTTGATAAACGTTTCCCAATGCGTGAACTTTTATACATGAAACATCTATGCATTAGATTCACGTTTTCTATAATCCTAGCATTTTTTGTACCTCTCCACACTTCACAAAGTATGTTCCACATATAAATGTTTAGCGCAATTAAATCAAAATTAAAATCATTAATCTAAAATTTAGGATTCCTGCAGCGAAATCAGACAACTCGCTTTTTATATATTGCCACGAACTATTGTTTATTATTACATATACACACACACACAAACACACACAGATAATTTGCATTAAACGGAAACGCCAGCAACTGAGTAAATAATTCACTGTTGGGCATTATACAATATATAGAAATCCCATGACTGCTTTTAAATTTCGTTTCTACTCGCGTTCTTTTTTTGTTTTTTTAAACGTTATCTGCTTTGTTTTGTGTTTACTTTTTTTGGGCGTTTTTTGTTTTTTCATTTATGATTTAATAAATTTATACAATACATGTTTTTCGATAATATGTTAAATTTGATTTGCGTTCATCAAAGCACAAGGCGAAAGGATTGTGTATATGTAAATAATGAATTATATAGACAGTAATTGTATTCACGATCTCATAATTGGTTGTTGCTTGGTTGTGTTTAAAACACGAATCCTTTCTCCGTTGCTGCCGCCAATTGTGTGTAGCACGCAAAAAACATTTAAAATGTACAATTTGTTGTTGTTAAAAATATCCGAAAGATACAAATGAAATAAAATTTACAGACAGCAAAAACGTGAAATCACCACAAGGAGAGTGAAACTGCTGGAATTTTGTGGGGTAAGGATAAGGGACGACGAGCATGCTTCTGTTCTGCATATTTAGCATTGACTTCTGATTGACTTTATTGCAATTTATCTCTGCTCTTTTTCCTATATTCGCAGTAGTTGTTGTTGTTGCCGTTGTTGTTGTTGTTGTTGTTACTGTTACTTCGAATCCTTCTCGTGTCTTTTGGGGTATTGTATCCATTGTGCTGGGAACAGGTTGCTAGGCAAATAGCAGCCAACAGATGCAGATAAAGGCGAGATATAGAAATAGTCTGGACAGTGTCTGCTCATCCTCGTATTGTGTGGTGCCACGATTTGCAGCTGAAAATACAAAGTGTAAGTCTCTCTCAATTTGAATGGGAATCCAACGGATAACTTACGTGCCGGACGTGGTTCGCCCAAGTTAAGCGTTGATGTAAAGAAGCCGAAAGGAAAAGCGCCAATGCCAAATGAAATCTGGAAGCCATCGCCAAAGCCAAATCCTCGGAAGCCTGGTGCTGGCTCTGGTTCTGTTCGCTGTCCGGCTGGACGTGGCGGCACCTTATTGCTGTTGATTTGTTTGAAATCAATATAAGTAATAGCTGACTTTGAAATGTGCATATTTCTTGAAGTTTAAAGTTACCGTGGATCCTCCTGGCGGGTGCTATTGCGACCATAGAGCGGTATAACTTTGTCCTTGTCGACGGCTGCCTTGCAGACGGGACAGAGTTTGCGATTGGGTCGCGTTAACAGCCACTGATGCAAACAGGGCCAACAGAATAGATGGCCACACATGCTGACCACCGCATCCTTGGCTGTGTCCAAGCAAATATTGCACTCGTATAAAGATTCATCCTGCTCCTTGTCTTTATCGTTCTCATTGCTCGCTCCACTTGCAGTGGATGTTGCTGTAGCTGTCGCTGTTGTTGGTGTCGTCGTTGGCGTGGATGTCGCTGTCAACGAGGGTGTCGCTCCAGATCCGCCAGTCTCATGCGCTGCTAATGCGCTGCCGGTGAAGGAATACGATGTTGCACGTTGGCGCAGTTCCGATGTGCTTTCAGTTTTATCCCTGGCCCAGCCAATATTGTCGGTATCGACGGTGTTGTTGCTGTTGCTGTTACTGTTGCTGTTGCTGTTGTTGACATCGCCCAAAGCTGTCGCTGACGATGATGTGGTGGGCAGTTCTGGTGCCGAAGCTGGCGCTGTCGCTGTTGCTCCATCCATGCTGCACGTTGCTTCAAATGTGTTTGGACAATGATTCCCGCTTGGCTGGATTGTGATTGGATGCGTGCTCTAAAAATAGTGAAACAAATGTGGTCATTAGCTGCAGGTGCAATTAAAGCAAAGGCACAAAAAGAAACCAAAACAGATATTCTATATGTGTGTGTGTGTGTGTGTGTACATATGGCTGTGAACCTACAACTGTGATGGCTAATTGGTATTGTGTCGCGGGGGGACGTTGGGGTGAAAGCCTACAAATACTCGGTCGACCCGAGCCACCAATCAATAGTGGACACGTTTCCCACCTAAGCGGTCAATGGACGAACCAAAGTGTCTCTCAGCCTCCGATTGCCGATGCATGTGTACTATATGTGATAAGGGGTGAGAGGGGGTAAGTCGCCTTGAGAATATTCGACAACGGTTTAGAAGTTTAGAATTTTTGCCTAAAACAATTTGACCTTTGAATAATCCCACGAACGCAATGCCAACTAAACTTATCTATGTAAATATTGTACATATACAAAAATATATATTATCTTTTTTTAAGTGTTTAACCTTGAAGTTCCATTTAATAGATTATGTTTAAAATATTAATAAAGTAACAAATTGTTGAGCAACTATCTCAAGGTAACAAACCGATTACTAAAGATTAATTACTTATCTTCCTATATGTGTACAAAATAAGTTACAATATTATAAATAACTAACAACACAGTAACTGATAAATCAACATATATGCAATGCAAAAAAAAAAAAACGATCAAGTTAGCTTAACAATTCACATTTCTGTCTTAACGATAGCCGAAAAACTTTAGCTCAGGAATTGTTCAAATTCTTGGTTCATTGGGTAAAGCAGCACATACACACACGCACACCCACACACACGCACACACTGTCACATTAGATCATGTGGTGTGCGTGTAGCTACGCACGTTTATCGTTTATCGTCGTCGCCAGTCGTAATCAACGGCAATTGTGGGATACTTAAGTTTAATTCGTGTGTAAACAACATACACATGTATGTGTGTGTGCTTGCAAATGTAGAAACAGTGTGCACGTATTGCATAAAGAAAGGTTACACAGGTACAAATGCAATTTGCCTCACAACGAGAACTTTCAATAGAAGAGCAAGCAAATTATTCATACGCAACCTTCGCAATACAAATAGCGTATTATTTAGTCAATAGTCACCGATTAGCAGAACCAAACCACATCATGACAAAGCTCAATTTTGGGGTCTAAAGTTTAAAATGGAATTAACATATTAACACCGCTTATTGCATCACTAAACTACATACAAAGTATATGTGTGTATATTGTCATTATGCTTGTGTATCTTTTAAGTCTGGTTCAAATGGATGATCGTTTTGTAAAGAGAATAACAAGCGTGAAACGCGTGATAATTTTTTTAAGGTAACATCGACGACATCTGCCCCTTAGAAGTCACCATTAGTTCCGGATATCAGTAGTATTGCGTACCTGGGAGTACCTTTTACCGCTTAGCTAACACTAATCATAGTTGTTTTTCTACACATACTCTATGTGGATGTACAAACGTATGTAAGTATTTGCGTGTGTGTGTGAGGCAGAGCCATCGGGCGAGCTTTTAGCTTCAGCCTTTGTATGTATGCATACGTGTGTATACTTTGCATCTGATAAACATATGTATACACGTACGATTCTATATTTGTATATAAGTACGTATGTGTGTACATAAACATACAAGTGGTACATGTATGTGCATACAAATATTACGATAACCTATCACATGCATATGCTATACGTATGCAGCTTACACTTGTGTGCGCACAATAAATACACACACAATTGCATATCCTTAATGTTATTGTTGTTTTTTTCGATTGTTTTGGTCGAAACGTAACGGCAATCAATTTATACGTGTATACAAATATTTTTGGCACTCACACACTCACATAAACTCTGCTTTCGCTAACTGGCGTCACATGAGATGTTTGTTGTTTGTGAAAACTTTTTTTGTTTTTTTTTTGCACTAACTACAACTTGAAATATGCGTGTTTATATTGTTTTCCTCCTCCCAAGGCGAATCTGGTTGGGGCCTGGCCTGAATGTATGTATGTATGTGTACATATACAACGTAGATTCCATACAAATTTGTACATATTCATATGTAGATACGTACCTTCTAATAACGTATCATATGCACACGTCAGTTAATTTATATGCTCCACAAACGTTCACAAAATTGTCACTAATTCTAATATTTGTAATTTATATTTAATGTAACTTGCAACAATTTACAATTGTAACAAATAAAAAAAAATTGAAGTGTCCGAATCTTAACGATGATGTGACCGTTACTTGAATTTCCAAATACACCATTTTCCATCGTGAAAATATACAAAATACTCATTCTGTAGAAAACAGCTTGGTAACACTGTTTTATTGTGTGCGAATAGGCGCGATTTTTAAATAGCTTTTTCTTTTGTTGCCGATCATAAAAAAAGTTTTATAATTCTTAACTCAATTTGCTAACAATAAATTAATTTCGATAATAGAGAATTTAATGTTTATGATATATCATAATATATCAAAAATATGTATAATAGGCACACACTGGTCATGTTTTTTTCAAAATGACCAAGAAGCAGTGTAGTTTATGCGGCGCCAGGGCTACCGACTACTGCTTGCTGATTTATATTTCGATTTATTTGTCGATCCTAGTGCTATGTAATGATGAGAACGGCAAAAAATAAAATCATAGGGCGTGTTTAGTTTAGATTGGATGATGTAATTAAATCCACTTATTTATGATCTAGATGGGGAAATATATTCCAATGTTGCAAAGTAGATAAGCGGTCTGCTACAATACTCGGCATCGATAGGCAAATGGTTTTTGAAAAGCTTTGTGAAATCGATAGATTGGCTATTATAAATTCGAAATGATTGCTCTGAAAATATGTAAATATTTAAACAAAATACAAAGAAAATGCAAATAGTATATAGTAAACATGATACAAATTGTATTTAATATGCAACTACAAAAATATAAAAAAGCCCGTACCACATAATAATTACGACTCGATTGTTTGTTGTGCGGGATTGCCTTAATTACTATCGATAAACAATAAACTGTTCTTAAAAGGCACCAGCGAGGATCACTTGGAGTGCCATGTAAGCTGTAGCTCCCAACGCCACAAAGAAGGAGAGAGCGCGAGCTGGCTGCGGAACAACAACAACGGCATACACCAGAGTGTGAGCAATGCGGGAAATGCCAACGGCACGGAACAGATTGATGGCGATGAATGCACTGGGATTGGTCAGCGTGTAGAGCAGGCCGACGATGAAGAAGGGCAAGATGTTCTCGAGATCGTTGCGATGCGCACGGCGCACACGCTCCACATTGGGATCATCAAATTTCACCTTCAACTTGGGCGACATCAGATCCTCGGGATTAGCGAAGGTCTACAACAGAAAAAAAAACGAAACGCATGTTAATAAAATCATTATCAGATTACGGAGCGCTTTCACTATGCTCGGACTTTGACCCCTCTCCTCACCCCTTACCTTGGTCTTGAAGCGTTGCACAGCTGTGAGCATTGACATTGCCAGCATTTTAAGCACCAAAACACCTGCCCAGAACGTATAGCTCTTGAACACGGGATTCGTTAGGCTCAATAATTCTAGCACCATGTTTGTTGTTTGTTGTTTTAGTTTTATTGATTTCTATTAAAACAACTGCCGTTGCCCGTAGCCCACTTTCAACTGACGTGAGCGCGACGAAAGTTCTTATTATATACTAACTACATGCATACATATGTATTAATCTGCCGGTTTTCGTCGCTCTCTCTCTCTCTCTCTTGCTGACCGCTCTTGTTCTCTCTCTGGGGGCTCTCTCACTGATAACAACACACATAGGGGACACTTGAGCATGTGTGTGTGTGTGTGTGAGTGTGAGATTGCTTGGAGTCGCTTAGATGTGTGCGTATGTTTATTTGAAAAAAGCGCTTAGTCACTCTGACAAGAGCAAACGAAACTTACCAAAGTTATAAATCGCCAGAGGCCAGTCAATAAGCTCATCCCAAACATTTTGAGCACCAACACTGCACTCCAGCCCATAAAGCAACGGAACACCTCGTTGTTGAGAGAGATTAGCTCGATTTGCAGTGGCATTTTAGTGCAGTCTACGCCTTCAGGTGCATCCAACGACTGTCTGGCGATCTCAGGTCGCGTTGTTTATGTAGCTAAACTGGGATTATTCATTTATTTACAATAGCAGGTCTCTAATAATCGGAATTAAATCAATTTACAAATCTCATATAAATAATATACATACATATATAGACTTAGTAACGACATCCAGCTGCAATTTACTTGAATTCATTTCTAAGTGAAACCGGGTTCAAAGGTTAATAATACCCGTTAGCCAAATGGTTAGAGGGATATTATTCTTGTTGATATTAATACTTATTAAAAATATAAATATGTAATTATATTAAAGTTAGACAATGATCATAATTTCTCCTTTTAAAAATACTTTTTATACCCGCTACCCATAGGGTAGAAGGGTATTATAACTTTGTGCCGGCAGGAAATGTATGTAACAGGTAGAAGGAGGCCTCTCCGACCCTATAAAGTATATATATTCTTGATCAGCGTCAACAGCCGAGACGATATAGCCATGTCCGTCTGTCCGTCTGTGTGTCTGTCCGTCTGTCCGTCCGTCCGTATGAACACCTAGATCTCAGAGACTATAAGAGATAGAGCTATAATTATTTTTCGACAGCATTTGTTATGTTTGCACGCAGATCAAGTTTGTTTCAAATTTTTGCCACGCCCACTTCCGCCCCCGCAAATCAAAAAAATCAAATAAGAAGCGTAATTTTAAAGCTAGAGTTACGAATTTTGGTATATACAGTAATAACTATAGTAGTTATGATCCCTGAAAATTTGGTTGCGATCAGAAAAAAATTGTGGAAGTAATTAAAGAAATACTTTTGTATGGGCAAAAACGCCTACTTACTAGGGGTCTGAGTTGCTTTGGCCGGCAATCTGGTATATTGTGCCGTCTATGGTATATTTTGAATGGTGTGCTATATCGATATACCACATATACCATTTGGTATATTTTTAGCATTTTTGCAGTATATTTGGTATATTTTGAGAATAATACCGCAAAATATATTGCTTTTATTCAAAATGGGTAGCGGGTATCTCACAGTCGAGCTTTCTTACTTGTTTTTATTATGATTATAAAATCAGCGTCTGAAACTGAGAATATCTAAGGGACTGATAATACCCTGAAGCTCACTAAACGAATCAGAATTGTTTTGAAATATCGCTTAAATAATTAAATAAAAAGTACAGGTATATAACAGTCGAGTTATCTGAAATTTTGAATATATTTTTTAAAAGATAACCTGTCGTATACTTATCGTATAAATGTTGTCAAGCTCGTTAGCAGCTAAAGAAAAATAAAGTAATATTCTAAGTTCATATCAAAGGTGCTAACACACAATTACGTAGCATAATATGACTATAAAATATCAATTAGCATGTAAACAAATAGAAACTCTTATTCCATTTAAATGTGCTCGACTATTAGATACTTTAATCAAAAATACAGGTTTTATCTACATCGATGATAGATTAATTAATGTGATTCAACACGTTGCAAGCACGCTATATTAGTGATTAGATAAACTGATCTTTTAATACTTACTTAAACAAAATGGCAGTTAATTAAATCGAACGTCTAGGGATTGACGTTTTTGATATAGGGTATTAGAAAGCATATCACAAAAGTCGTGATCTACCTTTGTGGCGTGCTGTCAGCTATTAAATGAAAATACAAAAGCTAAACAATTGCTGTAATTACCATAAATTGAAAACAAAAAGCGAATAATTTTCGAATTAGTTCAGAGCCTCGATTGTGAATATAGAAAAACGTTCAGCGCTCGCATTTTGCAATTGCAAGACTTAGGATTGAGCGCAAAGTGGAATCTGAAGACCCAGTTTCTTCAGCTTAAACCGATCTAAACAAATAGGTAGGGTATTAAGTGTAATATAATATTATGTATTTGATATAGTGTAGAAAACGTGATGACGATGAACAATAATTATAATTCTTTATTTGGGAATCTCATATACATCAATTTATTTTTACATTTACAAATATTAACCATAATATGGTTTGTGTCTTTGCTAAGCACTGGTTGAAGTACATGCTATGGTTTGTGTTGTAACTAAGGTCTATGAAATAATGAAAATAATGGGCTGAAATTTTGAGAATGTAATGAATGAAACAATGTTGTTTGGATCTAGGTCTCGTCTTCGCTGAGAAACATTCAATTATGCGAAACCTAAATTCAGTTGTTTTCCCTTTCGTCAGTTTCAGTTTGAGATTCAGATACAAATTGTTGTTGTTGTTGTTATGACGGGTATTAAACTAAAGTGCGCTGTAATCTGCATCCTCAGTCTGTGTCTCCATTGCCGATTATTGTCGGTCGGGTTGGAATTTGTGGTTGTGGTCTTCAAAGTCTTCCAAGTCTGCCAAGTCGGTGAGTCTGTCAACATTTTGCTAAAGAAAACTGCAGGCGGCATATGCACTTCAGATATGAAATGCCTTTTTCCTCCGATTCTTGAGTGTAATTAATTAATTTCGCGCTCGTTTTGGTTCGCTGCTGCATTATAAACGCAGAGCCATCGTTTTGGGGCCGAGCCGGTTCCATTGTTGTTGTTGTTATGGTTGTTGTTATTGTTATAAAACATACAAAATTATGTGCACATTTGCATAACATTCGCTGGGGCAACGGCTGAAGCTCAGTAATCGTTCTACTTTGGTCGCGTAAACGCGTCTCCGCCGCACAGCATCCAACTAACTGGCCAACTAAGTGCCTGAAGCATCCATAAATCGGAAAAACTCAAACTCAGTTAGAGAAAGGACTTCGACTTTAATAAATCGAGATACGGTTTAACGGAAAAAAACTTGCACAAAATGTCACACGGTGAACGCAAAGGACGCCTCAATGTGGTCAAATTTCTAGAATTGGTAAAAAGCATAGCCACAAAATTTAACAAGATTAACCTTTTTCCACTATGTTTACATATTTTCTTATAGTTAATAGTCATGCTTAACAGTATATATATAGTGAATATATTAATACATTACATTTTAATTAAAAAAAAAATTAAAGGTGCATTTATTAAAGCTTTATTACACATTAAAAGATTCCTTTTTGTAAAGCTTTTTAATTTTGATGGCATAATAATTTTTTAATTTCTAGGCGCCTATTTTTGTTTGTATTTTTTATAAATTCGTGATGTTCAATGATTTTAATTTCAAGAACCTATTACTTTTAATTTTATTTTATCATTAATTTTCCTTCGTTTTCGAATTTGTAAAGACTCCATCACATTTCATTAATTTAAATACAATTGCGAAAGTCTAAATTACAGTTTTTAATTTGATTTAAATAACTAATGATATTTTTACCAGATGATCAAAAGTTAGTAAATGTAATTAAATTTTGTTAATGGAAAACAAGTAAGAAAGCTACAGTCGAGTGTACTCGACTGTGAGATACCCGCTACCCAATTTGATTAAAAGAAATATATTTTGCGGTATTATTCTCAAAATATACCGAATATACTGCAAATATACTAAAAAAATACTAAGAATATACCAAATGGTATGTTTGGTATATCGATATAGTACACCATTCAAAATATACCATAGACGGCACAATATACCAGATTGTCATCTAAAGCAACTAAGACCCATAGTAAGTAGGCGTGTTTGCCCATACAGAAGTATTCCTTTAATAACTTCCACATTTTTTATCTGATCGCAACCAAATTTTCAGGAATCATAACTACTATAGTAATTATTGTATATACCAAAATTCGCAGCTTTAGCTTTAAAATTACGCTTGTTATTATTAGCTTTAAAATTACGCTTGTTATTCGATTTTTTTGATTTGCGGGGGCGGAAGTGGGCGTGGCTAAAATTTGAAACAAACTTGATCTGCGTGCAAACATAACAAATGCTGTCGAAAATTATAGCTCTATCTCTTATAGTCTCTGAGATCTAGGTGTTCATACGGACAGACGGACATGGCTATATCGTCTCGGCTGTTGACGCTGATCAAGAATACTTTATAGGGTCGGAGATGCCTACTTCTACCTGTTACATACATTTCCTGTCGGCACAAAGTTATAATACCCTTCTACCCTATGGGTAGCGGGTATAAATAGTATTCGCAATTTACCAGAGTTTTGTTTCTACATATTGATTTTTAGGCTTAATCGCCTACTTTTCAAAATGATGAAATAAGTTAAAAATTGTAAACATAGTGGAAACTGTTGTTCGCATACAAATAGTTATTAAATATTAGATTGAATTGAATTTATTTTTTTGATCAACTGAAATATTCTTTGTTCTCAGGCATTCTCCGTTGCCTGTTTGGTGCTGCATTTCTACAGTTTCAACGACCGAGACATAATGACCTCATTCCTGGCCACGGGCACATTCACCGGATACATTATTGTGGTAATTGGCGTCTTTGCAGGTGAGCGCACAAGCTTCTACCGTTATTCGAAGTGATGAACACACTCAATCTCAAATATTTTCCAATCAAAACAGGCGTATTGATGCGAGCACCGATCCACAAGCGCATCGATATATTCTTTAGCGTGCTGGGCTGCGCTTTGTTTGTGGCCAGCGGCGTCTTCATTATCGAGGCTTGGGAGTTCTCCTTTCGGACGCGCACACGTGACTTGGCGCTGATCAAGGCATCGCTGTCGATAGTGAACGGCGTGTTGTTTGGCTTCGACGCCATATTCACATTTCGGGACAAGTGAGACAACAACAATAATAAGAAAAGTAGAGAAAACAAAAAAAGGAGCGATTAAAACCCAAATGCATTTAACGTGAATCCATTGTACACATTCATTTCATCGCCAAATGATGTTTTACATGATGTACTTTCAAAACAAAAAGAAAATAACGCGTTTATTTTGCGCAAAATTCTCACTAACATTCATACATACATTTTTTGTTATACTTTTTTTTTTTGCCATAAATTATATGTTTACATTTAGTGTGCCATAATAATAACTTCTTTTTTTTTTTGTGTGTGTGTCAATAAAAAAAATATATATATATTCCTGATACATGCATCGAAAGTATTTATAATTGGACTGAGCCCCGCCCTCACACACACACACACACAGACAACAAACAACAGACACATACACACACACACGCATACACACACGCATCCATCAATTAGCTGCTGACATGGAAAATAATGGAAATACTAGCTTTGAACGCCTTTTGGTTTGCATTGTTATAGTAGTTAGATTTAATTTTATTGTGTTGTTGTTATGATTTTCATTTTTGATAGACGTGAGAATAGTATCCAACGCCGTCATCTTCAAACGATTCCTTTTTGTTTTGTTTTTTTTTAAGTTTTAAGTTCTTTTTGTTTTTTCTTTATTTTGCATCTTTGGATGTTCTTGTTGCTGATGTTGGTGTTCTTTTTGTTGTTGTTGATGCTGGATGTTTGATGATGGTGCGCATCACTTAGGCAGAGTTGTGGATGTTAAGTCGGAAAATGTCATGAGCTACGAAATAAGTTCCAGCATTAGTTTTCAGCACAAACACCTGGGAGAAAGCGTGTGGAGGATCATCGTCGCACTGCAAAGTGATTTTGAAAATAAATCTTCATTAATATATGTGTACTGGATGAAATAAACAAATATATAGTTAATTGTGTGCTATTGTTGTGCCAGTTTTGTTCACTTGCAGTTGGAATTAATTGAATTGTGAGAAAGGAAATCAAATTCAAATAAGAAAACACATTGCAATGCTATTAAACCCTTTTTAAGACATATACAAAAGAATCAGCGTTGGGCACGCAATAATGCCAATAAAAAACCATAGAATCATCTCATAAATTTATGAGCAGTGTGCAGATTTGCTGACAAAATGATTTCCAATAAAAATAACAATAAACTAAGTTGCCTTTTTCGCTATAAGTTAAGTATGTGGAAAAGCGACCACGATCAGATTAAAAAGAAAACAAGTAAGAAAGTTACAGTCGAGTGTGCTCGACTGTGAGATACCCGCTACCCACTTTTAATGAAGGCAAAATATTGCGGTATCATTTTCAAAATATACGAAAATACTAAAAAAAAATACTAAAAATACACCAAATGGTATGTTTGGTATATCGATATAGTACACCATTCATGCCAGATTCTCGGCCAAAGCAACTCAGACCCCTAGTAAGTAGGCGTTTTTGCCCATACAAAAGTATTTCTTTAATAACTTCCACAATTTTCCACAATATCTGATCGCAACCAAATTTTCAGGAATCATAACTACTACAGTAATTATTATATACACCAAAATTCGGAACTCTAGCTTTAAAATTAGCTTGTTATTCGATTTTCTTGATTTGCGGGGGCGGAAGTGGGCGTGGCAAAAATTTGAAACAAACTTGATCTGCGTGCAAACATAATAAATGCTGTCGAAAAAAATTATAGCTCTATCTCTTATAGTCTCTGAGATCTAGGTGTTCATACGGACAGACGGACAGACAGACAGACGGACATGGCTAGATCGTTTGGCCTGTTGACGCTGATCAAGAATATATATACTTTATAGGGTCGGAGATGCCTCCTTCTACCTGTTACATACATTTCCTGTCGGCACAAAGTTATAATACCCTTCTACCCTATGGGTAGCGGGTATAAAAATCGAGACTAAGACAGAATAAACTTTAACGTGCCCATCGCTGATATAAATAATTGTTAGTGAATCATGTTGCTTTCTAGTAAGCTGGGCAACTTTTTATGTTCAGCCATCAGATGAACAGCCCGACTAAGAATTTTGTTTATATTTAGGCAGATGAGAAGCAATGTTGAATTATCAAACGAGATAAAAGAAAGCAAAAAGACAAGCCAAAAAGAAAATATGTATTTTGCAGAGGCATTTTAAATTCGCTTACTGCAATGGCAACCAACATGCGAAGACAAGAAGTTGAGTGGCAAATACGTTGATCACTTTCAGACGAAGTCGTAGCCGAAAATCGAAGTCACAGAGAGAGAGCAATGTTATCGACAATCGAGATCGCTTAAATGTATGTACATATGTAACTAATCTATGTATGTGCTATGTACATAGTTAAGTAAGTTTTGTTGTTGTTGTTGTTAGCATGGTTCCATAGAACAAATATACAATAATTATTAAATTCATTTAGTAAGTCCATGTTGTGGATGCATTATTTGGATTTTGTTTTTGGGGTTCTTGCTTGGGTTACAAAAATGCTGTGTTTACTTTGCCTGTGGCCAGGATCGCTGTCGCTGCTGTGGATGCTGCTGCGATGGCTGCGCTGCTTACAACTGCCGGATGGATGCTTTGGGGGCTACACATCGTGCAGGGCAAGCCTAAAGATATCGTGTTGCACAAAGAAGCTAACGCCCACGGGCTTGAGCACAAAGGTCTGAATATACGCATGCGGTTGATCCTCATCCGTCTGCATCACAATATACATAGATATATACATGATATACATACGTATGCTTACTTATGAATACATAACACTTCGCCTGATAGGTCACCTGGTATGGCTTAATATCTAACTATCTATTTAATGATTGCTTCGTCACAATTCAACCATTAGTTTGCAGTGCGTAACAAAAAGAAATTTTGGATATTGATTAAGCATTTTTTTGAGAAAGGAAAATACTTTTTAGAAGCTTCACGAAGTGCACAATCCTATAGAGGTCTTCTCTCCAGCAAACTTATGAGATCTTTTCTTCAGAAAAAGTTGAATGACCTAGTTAATATGGTAAAGACATAAATAGATTGTGTTGATCGACCCCTGAGAAATTTTTTACACGTGGCCAGCTCGACTGTTACAAATTATCTAAATTCCTCTGGAGATTTGCATCATTGCCATTGAAACTAAGGATTGAGATTTTACTTAAAACGAAAATAAAAAGAAGGGTAAAATAAATCTTGTTATAATAAAGTAATAGGGATGGCTTGGACTAGAATTGTCCTAAAATAATAACAAGGGTAAGGATTAATGTTAAAATATATTTAAAAACTGCAATTGGTTTGTGTCTTCTATAAGCACTGGTTCAAATATAAGTTATGGTTTGAGATTTCGCGTAATTGAGCAAAGAAAACTAGGTTTTGAGTTAAAAAGTTAATCCCTTTATAACAAACAAGCTCAATTTTGAGAATAGCCCATTTAATGTGGATGAAATACACGCCACAATTTATGTCCTTTCCATTACCGTTTGAATTGTGAGTTGATAGTTAATCAGAGACTTTCTATCCAAATCCTAACTTAAATCAGCAGCCTCCTCCAGCTCAATTAGTGAATAAAGACATGGAATTTTATCTATCTATTTATAATTTCTATCAAAAACAAAAAATTAGCTTTGACCGGGGACTTGTCAGGCGATGTATTATGCTTAACGAAATATAGGTAGCCCAAATAATAATTATAATAATAAAGGAAATGCAGCACAAATCATATCAGAAAGATATTTATGAATATGAATCTCACCTGAAGACGTCCCAAGACATTGATCAGCACGCCGCCATCGAATGTGGGTTGCGAGTCGACTGTGGTTATAACTCGAGTGATCTTTTGAAAACTAAGACTCTGTAAAACAAAAATGTATATTTAAAATATTTTTATTTCGATAATTTGTGTAATTCACTAACCTGCACTTTCTCAAGTATTTTTGGCGCTCCCTGTATTTGATGTCCCTCGAAGGTCATGAAGGAGTCTGTTGCCTGTGTGAAGAAGAAAAAATAGAGAAAATAAAATCGAAACATTCAATACGCAATATAAATACGCATAAAAAACATAAGAGCCCAAATACATGCACATATATATATGTATATATATTTGCTGATACATATGTATCTGTATAGGTGTGCGTGTGTTTGTCAATGTCGATGTGTGTGTGTGTGTGTGTGTCATACTTTTGTTGTATGGGAATTTTCGAGAAGAGCATGCATAATGGAGAGTGACTTATTTGAAGCTCACAAAACCATTTTATACCTGCTGAACTGAACATTTCTCGTTTCACTCCACACGAAATAATTTTCGCGCTCTTTTTGTCGCTCATCCCCCTCCCCATCGCGTTCTTCACTGCACAGGCACAATACAAAAATTATGTTGCAGGCAAAATTTTTGTCAAGGGCGCGACGCGCGTCACCTGCAGCAGCAGCAGCAGCAGCGGCAACAGTGAACAACTCTCTCTACTAGCATAGTATGTGTGGGCATGTGGGTTAATACTGTGTTTATACATGGTAGGTTAAACTCACAAATTAAGGATGACGATGACGGAACACGCTCGAGAGAATTGTGGACAGATTCCATGGACGCTTTTTTACTTACGCTGTAGAAGTTAACCACGTTAGCGCGGTTCTCCGGATCGTCAAATATGGCATAATATTGCTGCACGAATCCTTTGCCAATGTCCTCGTATTGTGGATTAAGTGCCATGTTTCTTAATTTTTTAAACAAAATAAATGGTATAAGCTAACAACTTTATATACTTAGTTTTTTTTTAACAAGACTTCAAAATCTTGCCAGTGCACGACTGAAAACGCAAAAGACAACGAGAAGTGTGACCGCAAAATCGCAAATGGCAAACGATTGCTTCGTTGCAGGCGATGCAAATGTGACTCTTATCGATTAGTCGATAGTTGCAAATTCAAATAAATATTTGTACGTTTTATTTGAATTTTGCTGAAGATTCTTAATTCATTATGCTAGAATTCAACATCGAATACATGTGGAGTTTAGTCTTAATAATGCGATAGTTTGCATTTGACTTTTATTCGCATGCTTGCTGTATTTTGTAATGTCATTTGTTGGTCACACTGGCGCAACATTCCAACGGTTGTGCGTTTCGTGCGCAAAGCGATTAAAGTGTTTTGTCTTTGCATTCTTCAATAAATAATGTTAACTTTGGCAAATATTTCCGAATTATGTCGCATATGCCTGCGACACTTGCGACAACAACAGCAGCAACATGCTGCAACAGGTGGCAGCCCGTCGACGTTGCAACGCAATCGATCCAGTTACAATTCCAGGGCGCTGCCCCATTTGGCCAAGATGTTGAATCAGTTCTTTGGCATTGACGTGTTGCAGCAATCGGACAACTTGCCGCAAAACATTTGCACATTGTGCTACAATGCCGTCGAATACTTCGAACAGCTGTGCAACGTTGCGACGCAAACCAACGAGACATTAAAGCGTCTAACACTTGCCCAGGAGGAAGATGAACAGAAGAAGACGACAACGCCAGTGTCATTGGTGGACACTCATTTGGTTGGTACACATATTTAGTCAGAATTGTGTCGGATTGTTTTTTAGGGCTGCGCCAGCATTTTTGCAGTTGCCGCACGTAAAAGATGAGCCCATAGACGATGATGCAGCTCTCGAGCAGCCACAAGATGCGACAGATGAAGACGCAGCTTCAGCAACGGACGCTGACGCTACTGCTGATGCTGAAGGTGAAGCAGACGCTGAGACAGAGGGCAGAGACGAAGAGGCGACGGCCAGCAAACGCAAGCTGCTCGCGTGCCAACAATGTGGCAAACAGGTCTATAAGCTCCCCTACTTGGAGGCGCACATACGCAGCGTCCACGAGGGACATCCGAAACCCTTCCTGTGTGCCAATTGCGACAAGGCCTTCACACGCTACGAGCAACTGCGTTCGCATATGCGTAACGTACATCCGACTGCCGTGGCAGCCACAAATGAGGCAAACGATGAGCTGGAGTTGATCTGTGAGCAATGCAATCGCAAATATAGTACAAAGAATGCGCTGGGGGAGCATCTGAAGCGACATGCGCAGGAGAAGCCGCACATCTGTGAGCATTGTGGCGTGGCGAAGGTCACTCGCACCGAGCTCCTCACGCACCTGCGCATCCACAATCCCGACTGGGAGAAGTTCAAGTGCAAGCAATGTCCGCAGCTCTTTCGCCACAAGAGCGCCATCAGTCGTCATGTGCGCGTGGTGCACGAGGGGCAGCGGCGCTTCCAGTGTGGACATTGTCAGAAGAGATTCGGTACGCATGCCTCGCAGGTGCGGCACGAACGCTTGCACATTGCCTCCTTCTAGTTGAGGTGCAATTCCAATTCAATATTCCGCAAAGAAAAAAGACAATTAGCATTTAAGAGACTTTACACTTTTACTTTAAGAGAGCATTACAGAAATGCCTTATTGATTCATTGTTTATCATTTTTGTTTTTATATTACTTACAACATTCCCATCATTGTTCTTTGCTTTACGGCACAAGTTTATGTAGCAACAATGAAATCTAGATTTAAACATTTTGTACTGTTGAAGCAGAGCATAAAATTCTCTGTTAATTAATTATGTTTATTGTTTCGTTTTTGTAAGTCGGGAAAAGTAAAAAACCCGATCATGACAACATTCCCATTATTGTTTCTAAGATATTTGTTTGCTTCCAGCAAAAGTTTATGTTATGCTTTAAACATGCTACTTGTATGTAAAACATAAGTTTTAAAACTTTGTAGTACAAACCCTTTTGTCAAAATGATCGTTGATTTTAGATCGGATTTTATAAAACATTCGATTTTAAAGAATTTGAAAACTGTGCTTGAATTTAAGAAGACACTCTAAGCTCAAAAATGATCAGAGATAGCTAAGTCTTTTAGGTGGTGCACTATAATATTCATCTCGTAACCCATAAAGTAAGATATAAGATAGACCCTGGGGAGCACAGCTGCTTTAATCATTGAAAAACACAGAACTTTATATAAGTTGACAATTCCTGCTGTAAATGAAGCCAGCTTGACCTGTTCAAATATGCTTTGATTCGTGTCTTTGCTAAGCACTGATTGAAATGTATGCTAAGGTTTATTTATGCCTTCACCCCAAAATAGTAAAGACTTGAAATTTTAAGAAACCTTTTCTTATTGCAAGGTTAAATGTGTTCGAAATTCCAGTCCCAAGCAAAGAATTTACTGGGGATTATGCAGATTTTTTGGCATTTGTGACATACTAATACATTTGATAGATCCAAGTACATGTAAAAACCTTTGTAAAAAGCCTCGAGTGCGACATGCTAGAAGACAATGCGTGCCGGGCCAGCACCGAACGGTCCGTTGGCACGTGAAGTGAATTCTTTATTCAGCCAGCTTTTCATAGAACTAACCCACTTCTCTAGGTTGGTGCTCAACTGTGTGTGAATCTCAATAAGCTGATTTAACTCGCGCTGTGTGTCGCGGACACGTTGCAACTCATTGGCATCGAAGGCATCGCAGATGCGACGCACAAGATCGGGTCGAATATTGATTACGGCCAGACTGCAGCAACTGAAGCCGGACATTAGACCGCTTGCCAGCAGTGCCGTGGAGCCGAGCAGAATGACACGTCCGAGGCGCAGGCAACGCTGGCCCATCTCCAGATCGCCGCTGGAATAGTGCAAGCCCATAAAGTTGGGTATAGCACGCTCGGCCTTGGCACAGAACTCTACCATGTCCACTACCAGATGAAGATTAGAATTAGAATTCAAGTTGATTGGAAGCTGGGTAAGCACTTACGATTGACGCCCGTCATCGCGGGCAGATGGTAGTAGAGAAAGGGACGAGTACGACAGCGACTAGCCACATGCTTGCAGTAGCCCACCAGCTGGTCCACGGTGCGTGGCCTATAGAAGAGATCCGGTAGCACGATGACGCCACTCACATGCAGCTCCTCGGCATGCGAGGCGAGAGATAGAACATCGGGCAAGGGAGCGCCGCCTAACTGGATGAGTACTAGCAAGTTGTGCCGCAGGGCTGCACGATGCCAGTACTCAGCGTTAGCTTTGCGCTCGCGCACCCGCATCATGGGACCCTCACCGACGACACCGTTGACCACGACGCCGGCAATCGTTTGGTTCTTCAGCCACTCCGCGTAACGGTTTATGGGTCGCACGTCCAGGCTTCGACGACTGCTGAACGTATGTATATAGTGTTAATGCTTTGCAATCTAGCTACTCACTCGTCATCCTTGAAGCAGCTGAAGACGGGAGCTAACAATCCTTTGAAGCGACATGTCAGGAGTTGAGCGTCTTTGGCGAACGGTCTTGGGGATGCGCGCTCGCCGGGATCGCTTGCGTGATCGCTTGTTCTACTGCTTTTCACATCTGTGTTATCAATAGTTGCAATTCAGTTGTGGACATATTTTTGGATTGCATTGCTTACCATCAGCGGTGGATTCTTGTAGAAAGGGTGTTTTTGTTGATTCGTCACTTTTATCGGTATCTCTTCGAAACCCGGCCATGTGTTAACCTATATTACTTTGAATTTTGTAGAATTTTGTATTATAACTGCCTGCGAACAGTCGCAAAATTGAAAACTAAAGCAGTTACAGCTATACCTGGCAGAATTTAAATGTGTGTACACACTTTCGCCGGTGTAAAAAGCTCGTTATCGATGTGCGGCATTTTAATGGAAAATATCAAGAATAAACAACCCAGGTGAATGTCCACTGTGATTTTACTTTTATAACGGACATCAGCAGTTCCTTACGAATCGGCGGGGGCTGATGTATTTTTGATAGGCAGCCACATCTGTAAGGTGTGACCAGCAGAAAATTAGGAAGTGCGTAACAGATTGTTATCGATAAATGACATTTGCTAGCAGAATAGCAATAACAACAAACAACACCGGCGAAAACGTAAAGCTATTTTTGTTTTATATTCATTTTGCTCAAACATTTCAAACGTTTTCAAAAATCATGCGCATTTTAACCAGATCAATAAAAGTGCAACTTCTGCAGCTCAATAGCTTGCTGGTCGGCGAGGTGCGCTGCCGGCAATTAGCCAATTTGGCAATCATTGCGAATCCTAAACAACAACAAATGCAACTTCAAGTACAACGCAAAGAATTCTGTCATTGCAGCAGCAGCAATATGGTGAAATATTTGAACCAAAGCGAGGCCATAAATGTGGACGTCGATCTCTTCAACGAGTACAAATTCAGTGTGGATCAGCTGATGGAGCTAGCCGGTCTCAGCTGTGCGCATGCAATCTCTAAGTGCTTTCCAGCTGATCGCTTTGGCCGCGTCCTCGTCTGCTGTGGACCCGGTAACAATGGAGGTGATGGCCTCGTCTGTGCTCGTCATTTGGCGCTCATGGGCTACAAACCAGTCATTTACTATCCCAAGCCTACGCCAAAGCAGCTCTATGAGAATCTGGCCTATCAGTGCCAGCGCATGGACATCTGCAGTATTGCGGAATGTCCCAGCTTAGAGACAGCTGGAGACAGTTACGATTTAATTGTGGATGCCCTCTTTGGGTTTAGTTTTAAGCCACCCGTGCGACCGGACTTTGTACCCGTTGTGGAACTGCTGCAGCAGACCAAATTACCCATAGCCAGGTAATAATATGACAGCATAGGCCGATTCATTTTAAACGTCATGTCCTTGCAGCATCGACATTCCCAGTGGCTGGGATGTGGAGCAGGGTAAGCTCAACGATTGTGATCTAGAGCCAACGCTACTCATCTCGCTGACAGCACCGAAACTCTGCGCCAAACACTTTAAAGGCAAACATCATTATTTGGGAGGTCGCTTTGTGCCGCCATCGCTTCAGCAAAAGTACGAACTTAATCTACCCGATTATCCTGGCAATGAGCTCTGCGTCGAGCTGTGATTAACGACCCATAATAGATAGCTTTTCTTTTTTGAATAAAATTCCTCCTATCAATTATATTCTTATAAGATAATGATTTTAAACGTTTGTCTTCCAAATTTAAGGTTCATTTTAAGCAGGGCATGTATATAGTGATTTCGTTTTGTTAATAAAAAAAGTAAAAGTTCTACAAAATGTGTTTTTAAACTGTTTGATTATATTGTACACATTCAAGTGTATAACGTTATATTACAAAAAAAGAAGGAATTTATAATAGATTTACTTGACTTATTTATACAAACGATTGTAGTTCTTGCGCCTGCGATCCTCCTCGAAGTTATTGTTGCGTGCCCACTCCTTGAGATTGCCCTTGGAGCGCAGCATCGCCGATTTGGAGTCCACGTCTCGCATCACAAACGGCGAGAAGCCGGCAATGTAATCATCATCGAGGGCATTTGTCTTCGTTTTGGCCACACGCGATGGCATCTGTCGTGGCATTGGCTGATCCTCGGACAGAATGGGATTGCGCGAATGCTTGCCACCCTGGAAGCGTGGCAAACTCTGATTCTTGTATTTGTTTGTCAGCGGACGTCGTGTATTAATGTGTATCACTTGTTTGCCATTCTCATCCAGACTGACGGCGACACGCTTTAGCGTCTTGTTGCCACAGTTAGGACAGAAGACTTTTGTCATAATGCTGGTGGTCTTGAAGCAAGCATAGCAGCGCAAAATATATGTGCGCAACTGTTTGATGATGCGGCCATTGAGCGCGGCCAGCTGCAGATTCAGTTGCTTGAGCACATTCTGCAGCGCATAATCGGTGGTCATGCAAGCCACCGGCGGAATGATGTCTGTTTCCACCTTTCCCTCGAGCGCCTTTTTGGCCTTCTTGATGTTCGAGTGTGTGATCCAGCCATCGTCGCCCACTTCTTCATCTTCTTGGGGCTTTAAATTGCTATTGTTCTGTTCGTCATCCTCTAAGGCAGCATCATCATTATCATCGTCATCGTCTTCGTTTGTGGGCTGTGCCACTAAGATGTCAGCTGTGGCCAGCTCCTCATCTGCCGATGGAGCACATTTCAGTTTCTCAAAGAGCTTGTCGAGCTCCTCTTGTGTGAGATCCTCTTCCTCCTCATCCTCCTCTTCAGTGGCCGCAGCTACTGTTGTTGGTTTGTTGGCCACCAGTTCGCCCTTCAACTGCGACTCAATAGCTTCCTTAACGGCATCTGTCTGTGACTCAGACTCTACCTCCTCCTCCTCCTCGTCTTCATCGTCTTCATCCTCTTCCTCGTCATCGTCATCCTCGTTGCCCTCAGGCATATACCAGCCAACCAAGCGTTTGTTGTTCGCATCTTGCATCTCCTCGGGCTTGTCCTTTGAGGCAATCACCTGTGACACCACGGGCTCCTTGCGTAGATGTTCAGTGCCTAGTAGATCCGTTTCCAATTCGTATGTGAGGGCAATTACTTTCAAATCAATGCCTGACAAGCTTGCATAGTCGCCCGTCTTCTTGGCAAACTCCACGCAATGTTTGATGCTCTCGGCACGAGGCTCACGCACCTGGAGATCAAAGGGAAGCACGCAGAGGCGGCGAATCTGTCGCTTATTACGCACCTCAGCAACCACATCGGGAACGGTGAGAACATTTTCGGCGTATTCCTAGAAGGAGCACATATTATTGGATAATTCAATTCCGCGGCGAGGCACTTACGTTAAGAGGTACAGCATTGATGAACGCAGTTGTATCTGCCACAATATACTTGATTTTCGAATTATTCGTACTCATTATGTTTATTTAATATACACATCAACGAATGAAAACAAAAGCCTAGTTTTGCACGTGTTGCCCGCAACAGTTATCGGAATTCACTTTTCGATAGTTAATATATCGATTTGAGGAATACAAACCGATAAAATAGTATTAATTAAATACACAAAATGATTCGTTAGCATTCAGTTTATTTGTGATGAGCTCATTAATAATTTCACCAGTTACCTATTGCTAATAAGATTTTAATAGCAATTTACATAAGTTATGAGCAATTTTCTAAAACCTCAGCTCGTTATACACTTGAATACATATTATTTCTCTGAAGGTACGTCTAAAGTCTTGCTTACAAATGCATAACGTTATAAATAGTTTTTCAAGATATACAAAAACGAACGATAATTTAATTATTATTTTAACTCATCTGCCGACCTCTTCAAGTATTAAATATACTATATAAAGTGTGGTATATTTCGTAACGTACGAATATGTAGTTCTAGTAACGTACGATTCGCAGATAAAAATTTCGTGTAATCGATAGTTTATCAACATTCTGCAATTGTTCATCTCTATTTTTCACGCCAAAAATGGCGATATAAGTGCGTACGCTTATTATTTTTTTGCTCGGCTTTGGTTTTATTGTCAATATCAAAACATTCGTAGAACTTATTATATAAAGGACGCGCCAAAAGTGATATAAAATGTAAGTACATCGCCTTGCAATAGTTACACATAACTGCAATTGATAGCAAGTCGTCCTTTGTTGTAACGCATTAGTGAGTTTAGCAAATTGGCGAAGAGAAAAAATATCGGCAATGTGGAGTCAGTGGCCAGTTGCAACTGCAGTTGCGCCACCACAACCCTCGTTGCCACCCCCACTGCCTGATGCACCGCCTCCGCCGCCACCATCCGATAATGCAACCTCTGCCACAGCGATTCCGGATGCAGCCGCTGCTGCTGCTGCCGCCGCGAGTTACGCGGCTACAGCAACGGCAACAGCAGGCGCAGCTAATCCTTATGATCAATACACGGCGGCACAGTATGCGGCTATGACGCCGGAGCAGCAATACGCCATGCAACAACATTGGCAGCAGTGGCAAACTTATCAGCAGGAATACGCCAAATGGCATGCTCAATATGGTGAACAAGTAAGTTCAGCTAGCATATACATACATTATTATTATTAATACATATTTTATTATTGTATTTAGTACACTCGCGAAATGGCCGCTGCAGGCGCAGGAGCAGCACCAGCAACGCCAGCAACTCCAGCTGCGGCACCAGTGGCAGCTGCACCAGCAATTGGACCTGTTTATCCACAAGTTGCTGCAGTGCAGTCATATTTTCCCCAAGCTCAGTCACAGCCGCCGCCGCCGACAGCAGTTGCGGGCCCACCTCAACCAACCCAGGCCCAGTTGTCGGGCAAAATTAGTGCGCAACCGCAGATGTATAATCAGCCGCCGCCACCGCCTCCCCAAGTCTACCAACAACAACAACAAACAGCTCCATCACAACAACAGCAGCCACAACAACAGCAGCAACGTCCGCCGTGGCAACAACAACCGCCGCCGGGTCGCTACAATCAAATGCCGCCAGTTAACTACAATGCGAACGATGTGAATGCATTTCCCAATTTGCAGCAGCCACCACCATCGTTTATGCAACATCCGCCGCCGCCAACAAATTCAGCAGATGCCCCTTGGATGGGAAAGGGTGCAGCTCCCAACAAGAGTGGCAACAACAATAGCAAAAACGATGAGAGCGATCACCGTTCGCGCTGGGATGGACCGACGTCCAACGAACAGCAAGGACAGCAACGTAATAATCGCTGGCAATCCAATGACCAGGGACAACACAACAACAGCAATAATAACAATAATAATAACAATGGTGGAAATAAGTCAAATCAATTTGGCAATCGACGCAACTGGCAGAACAATTCAGGCGGCAATAACAACAGCAATAACAATAACAACAATAGTCGCAATCCAAATAATCCGTTTAGCTCAGCACCGCAGGGCAACTATAATGCTGATAATGATGGCGGCAACTTTGGTGGCCAAGGATCGTCTGATGGTTTTGGTGGCTCTGGAAATCGTCGCAGTGGCAACAACAACAACAATCACGGACGGTTTGATCGTCAGCATCAAGGCGGCGCCAATTTTGGACATAACAACAACAACAGTGATAACGGCTCCAATCGCGGTCCCAATCTGAATAACTCTTTCAATCAACCGCAACAACAGCAGCAACAACAGCAACAGCGTGCACCAGATTTGGATGAGGCAACGTTCGATCGCTTGTTCCAACAGTGGCAGAAGCAATTCGAAGATTGGAAGCGCGCCAATGCCAATCATCCGGATCGTGCCGAGTATCGTCGCTACGAGGAGGAATTCGAGAAGCAGCGTCGTCGCATCGCCGAGCGTCGGGAGCAAATGCGACTCAGACGCCAAATGCAGCAGTCGCAACAGTCCAATAATAATCAAGATCATCAAGGCATACAACAGCAGCAACAGCAACAACAACAGCAACAGAAGCCGCGTAGATCACATTTCGATTTGCCCGACGACGATGGCAGTTATGCGCATATGCCTAGTAGTCGACTTTATAGAAATGAACCAGCCGGTCTGGACTCAGCATCGGACTTGGAGCCACCACATATGCTGAGCAAGAGTAAGGAGCAAACAGGAGCTAAAGAGCAGCAGCCACAAGTTGCTACAACGAAATCACCAAAATCTTCAGCACCACAGCAGCAGCCACCAGCTGAGATTAATAAGAGCACAGCTAATTTGCTGGGCAAGCGGAGAACGGACAGTGGTAGCAACAGCAGCGCAGCCAAGCAATCGAAACAGGAGAATATTTTAATCATATCGTTGGACGACGACGATGATGATGCCCAATTTGTTGAGGAGCAGCAGCAGGTAGACCAAGAGGATGGCGTCTCGACGGCTGATACGCCTATGAAGAATATTTTCAAGAAATCGGATGGCATACCAGGCTTAGATTTAGTTGCTGATGGTTCTACTGCAGCCGGTTCGCCGGCATCTGTCAAAACAGCGGCAGCTGCTGCAGCAGCAGCAGACTCTTCTGGCGAGGGCAACAAGAAAATACCATCGCTATTTGATGTTGTGATTGCTAAGCCCAATATCTCGCCACCATCGCGCACTGTCTCCGAATCCGAGGAGACGTCCGAAGCGCAGCCAACGGCCAGCGAAACGATGGCAGATGATGTGAGCAATGCCCTCAAGGATCCGGAGTTTATGAATAACTTGTCGCAGGCGTTGGCCAACGCGCAGGATCGTCAACGCGAGCAGCAGCAATCCAACGATCAAGATGATAATGCACCTGGACCCAACAACAACAGCAATAGCAGTAGCAACAACAACAATAATAATAGTAACAACAATAACAACAACAATAGTAACAATGACGGCAATAACGATGGACGTCAGTTGTCGTTTGCCGAATGGCAACGCAAGAAGAATCATCAGGACGATGATAACGATCGAAATATGGGCAACTTTGGACCAGGTCCAGGCGGCAACAACGGGCCGGGCAATCGCGGTGGCTTCGGACCAGGAGGTTTTGGCCCCGACCAACGGCAAAACTGTGGCCCCAACTTTGGTCCCAACGGACCTCCATTTGGACCCAATGGCTCACAGCTGATGGGACCGAACTTTATTGATTTCGGCGGATCCAATTTCTCTGGACCCAATTTCGATCGACACGGACCCGGACCTGGACCCGGACCATTTGGTCCCGGGGGTCCGGGTGGGCCTAATGGACCGTTTGGACGCAACTTTGGTCCCAATGGACGCAACAACAATCCGAACTTTTCGGGTCCTGGCCCCAATTTCGGACCGAATTTCCGCGGCAACAATGGACCTGGTCCGGGACCGTTTCGACCCAATTTCTTTGGTCCGAATGGTCCGGGGCCTGGTCCAAATTTTGGTGGCCCTGGTCCCGGTCCATTTGGCAGGCATGGAGGCATGCCGTTTGATCGCAACAATCCAAACGATGGCAACTTTGGCCCAGGACCCAATTTCAATGGACCCAACAATAACAACAACAATGGACCCAACAACAACAACTCGTTTAATGATAATCCATTCAGACGCAATGGCGGACCACCTGCACCCAACTTTGATGATGGTCCAATGGGTCGCAATGGTCCCGGCTTTGGACCACGCGGTGGCGGTGGACAGCGAAACAGTTTTGGCAATAACGGAGGAAGCGGTGACAACAACAAGCCATGGACTAATGGGTATGTGTCAAAAACCAAGTTAAAATAGTTATATATCACTTGCTCTCTCTCTCTCTCTCTCTTGCTATCTGTATCTCTCTCCGTCTCTGTCTATCCAACTGCTTTCTCTATGCCCCTTAATAAGTTACTCGATTATGACAATCTGACTGGGGGTAATAATTTAGGAATGTGTGTATTTAAGGAAGTCGCAGATTCTATCCGTCTGCTTGTCTAAGAAATGGTTAAAATCGAAACACATTCTCAGTCCTTGAAATAAGAGCCCCGAATTGGATTTATATATAGCCAAATGTTCAAATACAAATACTCTTTCAATTCCTCAGCTATACAACTTGAAATCAGAGCACTGAACTGAACATTTATTTATGTGAGCGAGAAACATATATACTAAAGTGTTCAGATCCCCAAAGAAATTGCATGTTCTGCATCTCAATAATTAGGGAATAAAGTTTGTTTTGACATCCATATTGCATATATATTCATGCATCAAGTCGAACAATTCGTTCAGAATTTGAAAATCATTTAAAATACTTAAAAGATCATAAAAGTATTTTGGATGTGATTTGATTCCGATCGAGTAGTTCGTACATTGCGCATATGCATATATGTATGTCTTTTTTGGAACGTTAAAAAATTACATTATTTCATTTTAGGACGCTAGCTTATTAATTTATTTCCAAATCTTTGAACATTTGACTAAAAAATATAACAACATCCTTTTCGCAACGTTAACAAACGATAAAACTGTCTGTGATATATCGCGGTACAATTGAAAATCTCTGATTTAAAAAAATATATCGCTGGCACAAATTGCACAAAACTTATTTTTGGTTGTACTCCTATAATTTGTGTATTTCTTAACTGAAATTGAAATTGAATTCGAAAAATGTGACGCGACATTCGAATAGATAAACCAAAATAACAGTCTTATAAATCAGACCAACCAAAAAGATAGTGCCCCAGTTTGTCCTCGTATATTTGTAGTCTAAAAATGTGTAGGCAATGTTTTTTTTTGGATTGTGTCGTTAATGCTGGAATTTCGATTCCATACCCGTTTTCTCTTTTTCTCTTCTACTTTTATGCACTCGAAATAAAATGAACATGACCATGAAACACATGAACATATAAATTAAAATACTTATACACAACAATTAACTGGTATTGTTCGATGTCCTCTTACGAACAAACACACAAAAACCCCGAAAATAAACTTGTCATCGAATTCAACAAACAACTCGTGTGTCTGTTCCGTGTGTTTGAGCAGCAATGCCAACAGGGCAAAAGCCTCAAACAACAGGAACAATAACCATAATAAGCAACCGCATCACCGGTCCAGGTTGGGTTAAGCCACAGAGAATGGAGATGATTAGATTACCGTTACTTTCTGCTCGATGATTGCAATATTAAACGAAAATATTGCACACAACAAATAAACATACATCTCACTTACCCAATAATCCCAAAAACCAAAAAATGGCACTACTCCAAACTCGTGTTTTGATTCTGGAAGTTCTGGAACTCTTTTTTGTAGATCTACATAAATAATCACATTACTTATTGTACGATGATTGCAAGCAGTTTCCTTGTTATTTGCGACATTCATTTATGTAAATAATAACGACTCTTGTGCATAGTTTTTAAGTTTTCCAAAAGCTAATCTCCGTAGAGTAATTTTCTTTCGATAATATCAACTTTGAATTGAAATTGAATTCACGTCTTTTTGTTGTTATACTTTTTCATTTTACCCAAGCACTTTGGGGGTATACAAATTGAATTGAACAGATATTTATTATTTAATCTTTATATTTGAATATCATAAAATAATGAAAAAAATATCGACATCGAAGTTATAGTTATCAATTTTAACTGAAATGTAATAGCATATATTAACTAGACTAAAAACACATTGAAAACGAAGTTGAATAAAGTGATTTAAATTAATAATGAAATCTGATTAATGCTTCTTCAAATTTCATTATTCATGTAGTTTCCCTTGTATTCTTATTAAATCCTTATTGAAGCATATCAGTTAATTATAGTTATAACTACAGTTCCGATCACCTCTTCATCCGTTTATATATTTGGGAATCTTTGTCCGCATAAATAAAGATCCGAGGAGTTGCAAAATGAGGAAGCTAAAAAAAAAAGTCAAGATAAAAAAATCTGTATCTTTCAGGGTCTTTATTGCTTTGGCTTCCTCGAAGCAAGCCGAATGCTCCAAAAATCTTTAGATTATAACTCTTTATGTGACCGAAAAAGTTTGCACATGTTGAAAAACAAATTCTATATTCTATTAAGAGTGCTCAACATTATTGAGTTTTAAACTTTAATTGACAATTAAATTTTTTTAATATATTAATTCAAATTGAATATCATCGAAAATGTATCTTAAAATTGGACACACCCTTCCGATTGTATTTACATTTTTATGACAATAAGTATTAGTTTACCATCACTTAGTAGACTTAAAAAATCCCCACACAACCCCGTTTTATGCTACTTTTATGTAATACTTGAACAAATGTTGTCCGCTATTACCTTATTGCCAATAATCTTTGTTGTTGCTAATTTAAAGGGAGGAAGGAAAAAGCAGTGCTAAATGAAATTTATTTGCCCTCTCGGTCTGTCCGATCCTCATTACTACGCTACGATATAATCAAGTCATACTAATTAATTGGTGGATAGAAAATGAGATCAACTTGAAGAGCAATAGTGTTCCTAGTTAGTCGAGGAAGTTCTTTAAAGTAATGTTGTTCAGAGTGTGCCTGACTTTGCGCACGCTGTACTTGGTACTTTTATGATTGCGTCTCTTTTGAGCAACGTTTGTTGTACCAAGTGACAAGTCTGTGGAATGTCTTTAGACCCAATGAGACCCTGTTATGTCCTGTTATTTAAATAGCTTTTACTTGTACCCAACAATACAATTGCTTGTCCCAACCAAATAGCAATTAATGTAAAAGTTTAAGTGTTTTTTTCTGGTTTATATTGAAAACGAAACATAAACCGATTGTAAAAACAAAAAACCAAAACCAATTCTTTGCAAAAACATCAACAATATCGAAACGAACACATAAAAAATCAATAACAAAACAAATTGCGACCCAAAATGTTATGAACAATTGATACGAAAATCAAAACTCGCCACTGCGTCACGCAACGTTGCAGCGTGGAATCATTCAACAACAACAACAACAATAGAAACAACGGCAACAGCAACAACAACGAGCCCATCTACCGTCCCATGAAAGTGTTTGACTATCAGAATGTGAGCAACACCGCCGCCAAGGTTATTGACTATGGCCACAAATCAGCCGATGCAGCCGGGATTCGAATGTCAACTGGATCAGGTGCTGGTGGAACTGTTGGTGGCCCGGTGGCAACATCCGACTCAGCTGCCGCTGGGATACCGGACTTTAGGCCTGTGAATACCTTTGACTATGGACATGCCTCGGCATCGGTGGGACAACAAGGAGTAGGAGCTGGAGCGCTCAATCGGAATGTCAACATGAATAGTAACAAGAAGAAAAACAAAAAGAAGAATAAGAATCGTCAGCGAATGTTGCAGCAACAGCAACAGCAGCAGCAACAGCTGCAACAACAGCCGAATGAACAAAAAGATGAGTCGATTGACGCTGAGGTAAGTGAATAATTGTATCATTTTATCAATGCAAATCTGTAATCAGTGTCTTCTTTAGCCCAAGGCTGGAAACGTTGTTGCCGGACAGAGCAACAAACCCGATGATCTCGAGGATATTTCCGATGGAGAAGAGTGAGTTGAATTCAAGCAACAAATTTTAAAACAAGCATTTAATGATCATCACATAGCAATCTGGTCGATGAAACTCCACCACCGCCGCCAAAATTCACCAAGCCGCCGCAACAGCAGCAGCCACAGCAGTCACAGCAGCCACCGCCGTCGACACGCAAAGCATTCCCAGCAAATCCTCAACGACGCATGCTAAGTGAGCCGCCCACAGCGCTGTTTCCCTCGACAGCGGCAGCCAATCAACAGATACCCGAACATGTGGACACAAGTCGTCTGGAGATCAGTATGCCCACCAATGAGAATCGCAATACCATCTCGATCGATGAGGTACTGCTGCCACCCGGTCGCTTAACGCGTCCCAAGCGCATCTGTATTATACTGAGAGGTCCGCCGGGCAGCGGTAAATCGTATGTGGCACGTTTGATCAAGGATAAAGAGCTGGAAATGGGCGGTGCCAGTGCGCGTATACTAAGCGTCGATGATTATTTTATAATCGAGAATGACTACGAGGAGAAGTGTCCAAAGACTGGCAAAAAGGTTAAAAGTTTAGAAGGCATATCAAAGAATTTAAAGTTATTGTTTGTTATGTTTGTAGATACCGAAAAAGGAAATACTGTATGAGTACGATGAGGCCATGGAGGAGACGTATATGCAATATTTGATCAAATCGTTCAAGAAGACCCTAAGTGATAACCTATACGATTTAATAATTGTCGACTGCAACAACAACTCGCTGCGGACACTCAATGAATTCTATTGCCATGCCAAAGACTCAAATTTCGTGGTAAGCACTCTGTCACTCTCCCTCTCTTTCATTCTATGATTGTCTCTGTCTATGCTATGTATTATACATATATGTGTGTTTTGTTTCTTTGTCAGCCGTACATCATTGATTTGCACTGCGATGTGGAGACCTGCCTGGGTCGCAATATTCACAGCCGCAGCGAAAAGGACATACGCGAGGTGCTCGACAATTGGTGCACGACGCCGTTGCACTACATCAAGCTGGATGTATCGTCGCTGCTGGAGAATGTCGTTGAAATGGAAGATGTTGAGAACATGGCAACGGTAACTATGCTCTAATGCATGGCTGAGGCTCTTAGGCTGAGGCTGAAGCTGTGCCACCTGCTGTCCATGCTCATGCCTATGCCCACGTCCAGGCCTGTGTTTATGTCTATGTCCGGCCATCAGTGAGTGTGTATGTTATTTTTGTGTCTTGTTGCACGATGGCTGGCTGACTGGCTGACTGGCAGTGTATTGGCAAATGACGGTGCAAAGCAAAGTCTACAGCAAGCGAGATGTGATTGATTTTGCTATTACATAACTATTACATTATATACATATATAAGATTAATAATTAAATAAGCACGAGTATGCATCTAGTTGGCGAAGCCACAAAAAAGATAAGAACAACAATTGCGTGTTGTTGTCGTTTAGTTGTAAGTTTTTTCTCTCCGAAATTCTCTTACATTTTATGTATGTGCCGATCCTATATACATATAGCTATGCCAAATATTATGTCCATTCTATATACATATAGGCATATACACATCTGGATCTAATGTGTTCTATACTGAAATACGTAATACGAGAAACAACTCTGCTGTATAACTCTATCTATTTATTATCGAAAATATCGCAATACTCGAATTACAATTTTTATGAATTATTCATTACAACTACTATATTGAACTATTTGAATTGAATTATTTATCTATGTCGATATTAAGTAAAGGCAAATGCAATGCGATGGTCAAGCGAACCTTTGTTGATTTATTGCGGCTTATTCGTTGCAGGATGATAATACCAACAGCGAGGAGGCTGCTGCCGGTGCCGCTGCCGAGGATGCGCCTGCTGCCGTTGTCATCGATGAGGACAGCAACAGTGCCGATGCTGCCAACGATGTAAGTCTCAGCTATGCACATAGCTATCTCAGCCTTCTAATGGGTATTTATTTGCCCATTAAGAGCATTGTGTTCTCTCTCTCTCTCTTTTACAATTTACTTTTCTGGGTTTGTGTCTGTGCGGCCTAATTCGCTAATTCTGTTAAATCTGTTTACTGCAATGTATTCTTTTATTTACATTTTATTCGACATGTGTGTTGGTCGCGTTGTGTTGAATAGTGCGGCTTTCTGAAAAGCAAGTGGGAAAGTGACACCACCGAGGAGAATCTGGGTAAGTGCAATCAAAATTTGACTTACAACTTTTGTTACATGACTACTATCGAAACCATTTACAGCTCGTCTCGACGGCACCAACCGATTGAAACAGAATCGCAAGACGGCAAGCATGGCCGAATTCTTGCAGCTGGATGATTGGGAGCCACCGAAAAGCGGAGCTGATGGCAAGAAACGCGTAAGTTCTGTGCTTTTATCTCGAATATGGCAATAAGTCATTCAATTTATTTGCAATCGCATTTGCAGGTTCGTTGGGCGGACATCGAGGAGAAGCGTGCGCAGCAAAAGATGCGTGCAATTGGTTTTGTGGTTGGACAAACCGATTGGAAACGCATGATGGATCCAAATGCCGGCAATCGAGCGCTCAACAAAACCAAGTACATTGAGCGCGTTAACAAACGACGCTGATGATCGATCCAAATGGCAATTTGCAATTGGCAATTGGCAATTAACAAACACAATCCCAATCATCACAAACACAAACACAAACGCACACACACCACAACTACCAAAACCCATTGAAGTCTAATTGTATGTGCTCGGAAATACAACTACCGAATAGCTCCTACTATTTTAATAGTTAATAACATGCACACAATCCCTGTTTGTGTTGATCATCAAAATGTTTGCATGCATTTAATGTGCGGCCATTTTGCCATTGGCGTGCAACAAAAAAAGAAAACTTGTGTTTGTGAAAAGCAAACACAATGAGCAGCAACTCAACTATATATGTATGTATGTATGTAGTACCATACAAATTCCAACACATTTTGTGCTCAATTTCCAAAACAAAATGCATGAACTGTATGTATGTATGTATTATTATTATTTGTACTAATTTAATTATTACATAACATAGATAACATTTATTATTTTTTTTGTATGCATTTACAAGCAAACCAGCAGTCACATCGTTATCATATACAATTTTTTATTTTGTTTAACAAATTGAATGAATTTCATTTTAATACACAAAAAAAGAACAAATATCGAAATGCATTCATTCATCATGTTTGCAGAGAAAGCCGCAAATTAAAAGAATTTTTTGTACACAAAACACACACACACACAACACTAGCAAATATTTACATAATTAAATACATATACAACAATATAATATATGAAACTGAATATGTACAAGAATCAATTACGTATTTTAATGTGGAGAACTAGCGAGTTATATTTTATAGCAAAATAAAGCCTATAAAATATTATGATTTATGGTTTTCGATCAGTAATGATTTTTCAGGGGATCCTTGTACATTTTAGTAGTTTTAAAAGGGGAGGTTTAAAAGTGAGTAAAACTCAATATATTAAATGAATATTACACTCAATTTTGAATTGAATTTTACATCTAGTTGAATGTTCATACAACACTTATTTCAGTGAAAGAAAAGTGTGTAACAGGTATAGGAACGCATCTCCTATTTCATAAGGTATAAATACTCTTGACAGCAGATATGATATAGCCATGTCATTCTGTCTAACTATAAGAGATAGAGAATATATATATATTTTTTTGACAGAATTTGTTATGTTTTCACGAGTATAAAATTTGTTTCAAATATTTCTACGCCCACTTTTGCTCCCCCAAATAGATAAAAATGGAAAGCTGAATTTTGCAGTTGGAGTCGTGAGTCGCATTCCCGTTTTCGGTACATATAATAACAACTACAGTATTTCTGACTCCAAAAAATTTGGTTGCGAACAGATAAAAATTGTAGCAATTATTTAAAAAACGGGTTGCTTTGTTGTTGCTTTGGCTGACAATCTGGTATATTTTACTACTCTATGGTATATTTTGATTGTAGTACTATATCAATATACCAAGCATAGCCTTTGGTAATTTTTTTAAAGTACTTTTTTGGTATATGAATTTGGTATATTATGGTATATATATCGCATTATTTTGCTTTCATTTAAAATGGATAACGGGTATCCCACAGTCGGGCACACCCGACTGTAGCTATCTTACTTGTGCTTCAATAAGTTATGCGGACGATCTATGTTACTTTTTATGTTATATAATGTAAATTTAAGTAGAGTGTTCCAATGGGAGGTTGATAAATGAGTAAAATTATTAAAACAATATATTATTTCATTAAATTTTTGGATCCAATTTATTAATCCAATATATGAAATAAGTATTTCATAAAATTTTGGATTTAAATTTAACATATAGTTTAATACAAATTGCAAGATTTATGAAAATGCACTTTAATAAGTTAATTTGCAAGACATTTAAGTTATATTTTATGGTGATGGGGCAGTTGTGATGTTTTGACTTCCAATCCTGTGATGTTGGTTGTAATGTGTTTAAAGAGTTTTTCAAATATTTATCACAAATATTTTCCGCTGACATTTCGATCAAATTAATGTCTCAAAATAATTGCGTAGGGTCTCGGTAAGTATTTAATTGAAGCGCATTGTGAGAAGGTAGCGAGAAGTTGCACAACTCGTTCTCACAACTGACACGCGATTTTGGCGAATTTAACCGGCGGGCGCCAACAGCAACAGCAACAGCAATAGCAACAGCAAAAGCAGTGGCAGGAGGAGCAGCAGCCAGCAGCTGTTTGTCAAGCGATTTGGCTCCACCTTGGAGCAGTCAGCCGAGCAGCCGAGCACCCAATGTTGTGCGTAGGTAAAGCGCGGCATGCGCGTGAGTGCCAAAAAAAAAAAAATAATAAAGTAAAAGGAGTGAGACTGCGGAGGACTCTAGCCTCATATTCACATATTCGCATTGGCATTCGCATGCCGAAGCTTGAAGCGACACGAGTCATAGCCAAGTCGGCAGTCGGCAGTTGGCAGCCAACAAAACAATCGGAATCATCGGGCAGAGCTTCAGTCTTCAGTCGAGCAACGTAACTCGAACGCAACGCAACGCAACGGACGGCGGTGCCGCGCAGCAGTACCACGAAAAGACTAGCAAACTAACAATAAAAACAATAACAACAAATTGAAGGAGAGAGCGAGAGACAAGCGTGAAATACGTCAAAAGCAGCAGCAACAATTCATAACAATTCGTAACACAGCAGGCGACACATACTGTTAGTTAAGCTTGTTGTTGTTTCCTTCCTTAATGTTCTATATTTTTTTTTGCTGTTTTTTTTTATTGTTTGATGGACAGTTGTTTAATTGATACGAAGCAAGCATATATGTATTTTTTTTGTTTTTTTTTTTTGGTGTTTTGCTGAATGTTGAATTCACTCGGTGACGACGTTGAAGTTACGTCAAAAGGAGCCACAAGCAGGCGACAGTAGCAGTAACAGCAACAGCAACACAGCAATCGCAACAGCAACAGCAACACAACAACAAGCGAGGCAAGGCGACGCGCCAAGCCCTGAAGCAAGTCTCAGAGCAGCCTTTGGCTTTGGCTTTGGCGCGTCGTTTTTTCCGTTCTTGTCACGATTTACATTTGTTCGTTGTGCTCGTTTTGTGTCCGTTTCTGTGTTGTTGTTATTACGCGTTGTTTTTCCTTTTTGTTTCAATTGTTTTTCTCGTTTTCTCCTTTTTTTTTTTTGGTTACCTTTTTGCTGATTTTGCAGCCGGCATCGACGCGACGGCAACAAAAACAACAACAACAAAACGTGGCTCGTGCACGAGCGAGAACGCTTATGTAAAGTGTAATATGGAAGCATGTCTTCCACATCCAGCTCCGTGCTAACGCTGTCATCGTTCAATTTATTATTTTTCACCCAAGGTAAGGCTCAACACATAAACCACAATCAAATAAATTCTCAATTTATTTGCCATTTACATAATCTGCTTGCTGTTCTCTTGTTTTCAAATCGATCAATCTGATTTAGTACACAATTGTTGCTCATACGCCATGTTGGTCGACATTGTGCCACCATTGCAAATTTATAATTATTACTCAGCATTAGTTTTGCTCAACGCCTGACCCAATTCCTTGTCCCTTTGGTGCACCACAAGACAACTCAAGCACCTTACTTGCGTCCAGCCTAAGGCGGCTTAGCCAAAGGTAAAGGTAAAGGTAAATAACATTCCATTTTCATGAGGCAACGGCAACGGCAACAGCTCAGCACTTTTATGCAGCGAGCGTTGTCCCAACAGTTTTTCCTTCTCCTGATTACTAATTGCAATATACTATGTGTATTTGCGGCCAGCCTAAGGCGGGCAAAGCCTCTGGCAAATGAGTTTCATTCATCATGGGACACGAGGGCAGCTACTGAAATTATCCAAATTTAATGAAGTTCCCAGTGAACAGAAACATTATGTCGTAAACAATATTATTCAATTTTGTTTGAAATATTATCTTTATTTTGATCATTAAGTTCAGAAAGTCAAAGAATATAAGCAATACATATAAACGATTTTAAAGGAAGAGGAACGATATTTTTAAACGCGTTTGAAGCTTGTTACTTACTTAAGAAATTTAATGAAGTGCCCAGTGAATATAAATATAATGTCGTAAACAATATTATTCAGTTTTGTTTGAAATGTTATCTTTATTTTGATCATTAATTAAGTTATATAAAGCACAAAACATATTTTTAAACGTGTATTAAACATTTTTCCTTATTGAAAGTCCAAGAATATAAGCAATATAATAATAATAATAATATACAAAATTGGAAAGGAAAATTTATTTGCAAAAACTTCATCAAATAAGGCAAAAAGTACATTTTTCTTTTTGAAAATCAAGAAACGATGTTTTTAAACGTGTTTTAAGCTTTTTATCTTACTTAAGGAAAAATAATGTAAGCAATATAATATTAGCATTTTTATTTACCTCACTAAATATAAAGTGAAAAGTATATATTACTTTTTAAAAATAAACACTTAAAAACAAAATAAATTTCAATAAAACGTTATTAAAACACAAGAATACAAAAAATTATTTGCAAAAATTAAAAAAAATATAAAAGTATTGGATTTCTTTTTAAAAACAAACACTTAATCAGGGTAACTTTAATCTTCGAATAAAATAACTATAAACAATAATTGCAACCCAAATGGAATACTTAATCGAATCCGGAGATTTCTGTAACTTCCCTCCATTTTCAAATCCTTGGGGTCATATGTTTATTGCAAGTGCGGCTTCTGTTATTCATAATTTATGAACGGTAATAATTCAAAACAAGTAAACAAAAATATTTTTATTTGAAAATGTTGCCCATCAATTCTAATTTCCCCATCGTTAGAGTAATGAGTGGTATTATTTGACCGTCCATTAGCATTCGGAAAAAAACTTTAGTATTTATAGGAAGCATTTTATTTACAGCTATTGACAGTATTATATGAATATGAAGATTGGATTGATAATGGTCTGTTTTATATAAATATAATTGCAGTTTAGATGTTTTCGTAAAATTCACATATACATCAATATTATTGAAGTCAGTTATATTAGCCTAATTTATTTAATGTGAGCACTTTAATGAACGAAATGGTTTTAATTTCTATAATATGAAATTCTTTTTATATAAGCCTTAGGAATATTTCGACATTTTTTCGTATATTCATTCGGTATATTTTATGAAGCATACTGTAATGTATTGGTTTTCTAGCTTTCTAACTTGTTTGTAATGTGGAGATATTATTCTTCTATGATTTAATCTAAAGTGCAGAAAAAATATAGCTCACCCAAATTTATATTCTAATCAAGAACCTGCAAAGTTTTTTATTCAAATATTTATGTGTGCCACTAGAGCTAAGGTAATCACGATACAAGCTGCAAATATTACGTATACGACGTGGTGTTACTTAGTTTAGAAACTCTTGAAACCATTTTTGATATTATGAATTTTCTTGCCAGTATCCTTTCTTGCTAATCATAATTTAATATAAGAAACTTTGAAAGTATTTTTTGAATTTTTGGTATTCTAACACTTTAAGCTGTATGAATAAATATTTTTATGGCTTGTAACGTCATAACAAACAGTTTTTATGTTTTGACCAAGTCACATTTATGGAGATTTAACTACATACATATATATGCAAATAGTCATCTTAAGTAGCCAAATTGGATTCTTCTACCCAAAAATATTCTGCTGAGTAATCAAGTTTTCTTTTCGCAAATTTAATAGTTGCAAGAAGTTGCCTATTGATTTTTCTTGAAGTTTGTTGGCGGGTTCCAGCTCTGGCCAGAAAATTTATAATAGCTTTTGTGTGCATGTTGTGCTCATTAGATTTGGTATTTGGGTATTTCGTTTTTATTATTTTTTATTTTTATTTTTATTGTGCCATTTGATATGCATTTATTCAGACCTTATCTCGAGTTGCTTTTGCAATTTAACTTGCAGTTGATTTAACATCAATTTAGGAATATTGACAGAGCTGTTGTTGTTGTTTTGATATTGTTGTTATTCGATAATAAATCTCAGTCGACTAGGCCAAGTTAAGCGCACGCCTCCCGTTAGTTGACGCCCCCTTTTCTGCTCCAACTACGTTTTAATGTCCGACCAACTCGATTTGCATGCAAATTGCGTATAAATCCTTGAGTCGTTTGTGTAGCCAGGTCCTTTAGAGTCCGCACTTGGTCCACGATTCGCAGCAAATGCAACGAGTCACGAATTGCGTGCTGTCAGAGCACAACGAGAAGCATGAGGAGGAGAAGGAGGCGTGGCAGAGGAGGCAGCATTGTATTATTTTATTTCTCATCTATTCTCTGCTTAAACGTGGCAGCATTCTTTTCATTTTATTGCATTTTTTTCTGTCTCTATGTGTGTGTGTGTGTGTGTTAGTTGTTTTTTTTTCTTTTTGTTTTCGTTGGCTTAGAACTTAGTTCGCGGTCATCTAATAGCCGAAGCGTTTACTTTTAATTAAAAACTTCTTTGGCCAGCCACAGAATAATGAAATTGTGCGTCCACTCTGAATGTGCCTTCAAATTCAATTTCGCCAGTATTTTTCTCGGTTTTTTTCGGTTTCTCGGTGTGTTTTTGTATTTGTCTTGCAGCTTTCCGCAGACGCAGACCTAATTAGTGTGCAATCATCAAGTTTATTGCAATGCACGTCGGAAGTTAAATTAAGTCATTAAATAGCTGTGCATCTCTTTGTCTTATATTGTTCTAATTATCTGTGCATCTTGTTGCCGTTGCTCTAATCATCATTTCTATCAGAATACGTGACATAATGAGTTCCAATTCGAATTGTGCACTAATTTTAGAAGAGAATAATAAACAAACCTTTGGAGATTAACCATTTCATTTCATCACCATTTCCGCATTCCGCAATAGTCGAGATGATTTATCAATTTTCAAATATGCACAACTTTCAAAATATATTGGCCCGAATATATTTTCTCAATTCCATAAAAATAACAACTAAAATTCAATAAAAGCAAACCAATGCAGTATTTTCTTAAATATACCAAATTAATATACAACTAACTACAAATATACCGAAGACTATATTTAGTATATCGATATATATACAATATAAATTTTTGTAATTTGTAATATATTTGTTTTGTATATTTTAAGTATAATGCCGCATTGATTTTTTCTTAAATTGAATATAACCTATATACATGGTATATCAATGTAGTAATATACATATATATAGTATATAATATAATAGCCAACATTACTATATCGATATATCAAATATAGAGTACAAAATATACCAGAACCAAAGTAGCTAAGACTGGATGCAAAAGTCGTTATTTTTTGCCCTACAAAATTAGTTCTTAAATAATTTGTACAATTTTAATCTGATTGCAATTAATTTACTATGAGTCATAAAGGCCTTAGCTTTATAGAATGTACCATAAATGAAGTAGTCGAGAATATTAGCTAGAAGCTGGTGTAAATATACTAAATAAAAACATAAACATAAAGAGGACAGAAAGGAAGTATGATAATGTGGTTTCAATGATAAGATGGCTTGCATCCGTTCACCTGGAGAGCTGTGAGTTGTTTGTTCGGTAACACAAATAGTTAATTAGTATGTTCTTCCCATTGAAAAGGGCCCCCATCCATGATTTATGCATGCACATAAATTGTTGCTCTCTCTGCCTCCGGGGTTAACAATACCTATACCTACAATGTGGCACAATGGCAGCCAAGCAAGGCAAAACAATAACAAGACACGAGTCTGAGGCAGAGTCTGAGTCTGAGTCTGAGACTGAGGCATCGCTTCGATGGCAGTCACGCCTCGGCTGATGATGAGATAGGATTGAGCATTAGAATGAACTCAACTGTCGCATGCTGAAGCTATTGTGCGGTTAACTAACTGTTGGTTGCAAGCACGGGGTAATTGTGATGCTGCAACACGTTCCACCTGCCCCCCCTCCCACACTGAGTGCATATGAATGTGCAGGGAAAGTGTGAGTGTGTGTGTGTGCTACTGAATGCAGATACTGCCGCCTTGCCATTTGTCTAGTTAGTTGTCAATGGCTTTTGTGGCTTGACTCTGCTGTGGGTGTCGACGATGTTAGTTTGTTGTTGATGTCTTTCACACACGCTCACGCTCACGCTTACAGCACACTGCTCGCTGCTCGCTGCGCACTATTTTTAGGGGGCGTGCAACAAACACAAAACACAGAACACAGAACACAAACAAAACACAAAGTGCAATTAGAGCTTAACCCTCCCAGAACACAACGACGACGACGACGACGCTACTATTTTGGCCAAGTTATTTTTGCGAAAGCCACTGGAGCAAAATTTCAATGTCAAACGCAAAAGGTTAAGTGTCAAATATCAGGCATTGTTTGCTCTAACACACACACACTCACACTTTCCACATATGCATGTATTTATATACATATATCCGAGTATAGAAATGGGCGCTTTGATTTTGCATTGATTTTCCATGACGATGGCATTGAGTGGCCGTAAGTCAAAGACATACATATGTGTATCTGTGTTTGTGTGTGTGTGTGTTGTTATTTTTGCCAAGAAAAATAAAACACAACAAACTTCTTATAAATAAACAAAACCGAAAACTTCTGCCACCCATAACACGATTCGACTTGCGCATACCGTGCAGCAAACTTTTCATATTTGTCTTTATTAGATATGATGAAGCCATTTTGTGGCATATTTTTGCATGCAAATTGCAAACAATTTGGCGGCGAATAAACTTGCATTCGTTTTATAAATCTGTATAAAGAGTTTCAACGGATTTTTGGCATGTGTCCACATTCATTGATATTGATGTGACAGTGCTGAAATATTAAAAGTATGTTAAATAAACATTTAAAGTTTATTACAGAACATTTATATTTTTTAAATTAAGCAGAAAATATAACATATACATATAACACGTAAACGTGTTTAAAGCTGGGATGAATAAAAGTTATACAGATACGGATCAAACTTATATTAACAGTATGTGAAGTGAAGTTAGAAAGTTTGTTATTTCTTCTTCTTTTCTATTATAAAACAGCAAATATACTTTAAAAAAAACAAAAAAATATATATTTTACAAGTGACCTTATATAAAGTAGAAAAATAGAAGAGTTCTACAATTCAGAAAAATAAATAAATAACCTAATATACGATTTTTGAAGAAAAAGAGTATTTACAAAAATTGTAAATTAAATTGTATTATTATTTTTATTATATTAAACATATTTGTATTTAATGAATCTAATGAATGAATCTAAAATCAATCTTAAAAGTGCTTCAAGAACATGAAAATCTTAAGGTATATAAACACATCTTGATTTTTTATAAATGAAAACAAATCTTAATCTCGATTAACGAATCTATGAACGAAAGCGCTGTCAACTAAATAAAAACTTTATAAGAATTTCAATTGATTTAAAAAATGCAAAATTTAATATTTGCAGTTTTATTTTGAGAATTTGACATTTGTTAAATTATTATTATAATTTTATTGCAATACCAAATACATTTTCTTATAGCTGTCGGATTAATTCCTATAACAGCCAGATTATTGTGCTTGGTTTTAATAATGTGGTGTTATTTATTAATATTTTAATAAATCAATTTTGAAGATGCATATTGACCAAGATAAAGATGCATATCAGATACCAAAAGATACGTGTAACTTTTAGAAATTGACTTTTCTTGGTGTAAGAGTAACAATTTCTTGTAACTCTTCAGAAAACTCTGTTGAATAAACAAACAAGCTATGTACCATCAAATCTAAAAAAAAAGCAGCTACAACTCTTGTAACAAGCTCACGTCCTAAAATTTGATTAATATTTATGTGGTCATTTAATAAAAAGTTGCTGTCCCAAATCATTTGTCCCCAAGTCCCAGTCTGACGCTCACATACAAAACTTTCATTACGATACTTTGCTAGTGTAACTAATGTGTGCAATAAACTTAAATTGTTGACATTGGCATTTGTTGAATTTGTGTAATTAAATGAGTCCACACACTCTACTATAGTATGTACTTCTACCACTAGTAGTAGAAATATAATATTGCGTATACGCCACGTCTGCAGTGTATTTAACGCTCGCCGACAGCATTTGTTTTGTCAACAGCAGCGCCAAATGTGAATCGACGTACGTCTGTCCGCAGACGCCAACTCAGCGAAAACTGCGAAACTGTTTCACAATGGCAGCCTTCTGACAATCAACTTGCGGTGCAGGATTAGCTCTTGTCGTCGTGACCTCGTTGCTTGGTGGAGAGGATAGGAGAGGAGAGAATTTTCCCACTGTACTGCAACTTATTATGAATTTTAATTAATTCTGGCATTTTGTTGTGACTTTGCTGTGCTTGCTGTTTCACTCACTGGGCAACGCTCGAGAGTTCCAAGCTGAGAATTGCACAGCACTTAACAGATGTTGTTTTTGTTTTTGTTTTTTTTTTTTATTGTTATTACCATTGCTGTTGCTGCTGCTGCTGCTACTGTTACTGCTCCTGTTGCTATTTGGCTGGGCATTGTTGTTGTGCAACATAGTCGCTGCCTGCCACTCACTTTTCCACTTGCCATCAAGTTGTTTATGACTTTTTGAGCCCAGGTACGAGTAGTTTGGCTTTGCTTGCGCTTTGCACTCGAGTCCTTGACGGAGAGTCGTAAATGGCTTTAGGTCGAATAGTTTTCGTAATAGTTTGCTTTAGCTCAAGTGGATTCGACTTACAGTTATGCTGTAGTTAGGCAAAAAACATTAATCATGATCACCAAGATCTCTACAGACAACAATGGCAAGTTGGTAATAGAGTTTTAGGTTACACATTACACAATTTTTACTATGGTAAAAATGTAGTTAAAAGGTTAAACATAACTACAACTTTGAAACTTTGGATTGAAATAATAAGCAAATGTAAAAATATTTGAGATACATCAAATTCTGTATACTAAATATTATGCAGTGATCTACAATATTCAACTTAAATATATATTTGTTTGGGCTTATTGTTATTTACGGTTGAAATATATGGAGCAATTTATCAGGTGGATTGAGTTCTTTGTATATGGGCATTTCCACAGAAAGGTCCACCGCGACCAAAAAATTAAAAGTTCTTGAAAATGATTTTTTCCAACATGGTTGCATAAAGAAATATTCAAATTTAATAAACTTGAAAGAATTTTGCATTTATCATTTATAGATTTCAAAATATTCGAATGCAAAGTCCCGAAAACGCACCTGTTGTGATTATGATGTTTGTAGGGCATATTTTGTTTTGATAACAACTTCTAAAATAAATGCATTATGCTTTGTCTTTTGCTTTGTAAAATCATTTGGAGATTGCAAGAAACGAAAGAGAACGCAAAAAGAAACATGCGATCACCAATAACGGTAAAAATTTTGATTTGCATTATCACTTATTTTAATGTCCCGTGCGCGACCGAAAAACAACATTTCTTATCAGTAAATCCAAATCACTTGTTCGAATTTCATCAAATTTTTTTTGCAAACAGAGTTTATGCGCGCAGTGAATATATAAAAAAAAATTTGGAGAAAAAAAATATTTGTATTTTTGGTGATCATTTAAAGTTTGTCCCGTGCGCGACCGTAAGTACACAACATAAGTACCAACTTATTCCTATCTCATATTTACACAATATGAATGATGGAGTAAGTTGGCAGCATTGCCGCAAAATTAACAAGTAAGAAAGCTACAGTCGAGTGTGCTCGACTGTGAGATACCCGCTACCCATTTTGAAAAAAAAAACAATATATTTTGCGGTATTATTCTCAAAATATACCAAATATACAACAAAAATACTAAAAAATATACCAACTGGTATATATGGTGTATCGATATAGTACCGCATTCAAAATATACCATAGACGGCACAATATACCAGATTGTCAGCCAAAGCAACCAAGACCCCTAGTCAGTAGGTGTTTTTGCCATACAAAACTATTTCTTTAATAACTTCCACAATCTTAGTCTGATCGCAACCAAATTTTTAGGAATCATAACTATTATAGTTACTATTCTATATACCAGAATACGCAACTCTAGCTATAAAATTACGATTGTTATTCAATTTTTTTGATTTGCGAGGGCGGAAGTGGGCGTGGCAAAAATTTAAAACAAACTTGATCTGCGTGCAAACATAACAAATGCTGTCGAAAATAAATTATAGCTCTATCTCTTATAGTCTCTGATATCTAGGTGTTCATACGGACAGACACACAGACACACAGACGGACAGACTGACATGGCTAGATCGTCTCAGCTGTTGACGCTGATCATGAATATATATACTTTATGGGGTCGGAGATGCCTCGTTCTACCTGTTACATACATTTCCTGTCGGCTCAAAGTTATAATACCCTTCTACCCTATGGGTAGCGGGTGTAAAAATAGTGGTGGTAAAAAATGTCCCGTGCGCGATGTCCCGTGCGAATTTACTTCAAATTGAATTAAAAAAAAATACAAGTCGTTTTTGAAAAAAAATTATAATCTTCTTAATGAGGCATCAATCCACAACAATTTAAAATTAGTTGCATTAAAATATTGTCTCTGGATTAGCTGAAATTTGCGTTTGAATTGGTTGACCTCTTAAACCACTTCCGTTTTGTGTCCCGTCCGAATCACTTGACTTCTGCAATTATCTTCTGAATGAATAAATACCCAACATCAATCTTTGCACCAATGAAAGAGCTAATAAAATGCTATACATTAAGCGTTTCAGTTGAAAAAAAAAACGTTTCCTTTTTACCGTGTTTTTACTTTGAACGCGTACGAATGTCCCGTGCGCGATTTTGGAAATGCCCATATGTATGTATAAAATAGATAAGAAAACTACATTCGAGTGTGATCGGCTGAATGATATATGCTACCCCTTGAAATAAAAGCAAAATAGTGCGGTATTATTCGTAAAATATAACAAATTTATATATATATATATATACCTTTTTTTTGGTATATCTTTGGTATTTTTTCATATATACTATTACACTCAAACTCAATGTCAACTAAAGCAACTACCATAAGACCCGACTGTAATATTTATCTGATAGCAATTCTTCTTTTAGAAGTCATAATTACTAGGCGATAATAAAAAAAGGCGTCGTTTAACTTTAGAGTATTGCAGTTATATGCAATGCAATTAAGTTTCATTTTGCAAACATATGAAACTAAATGTAGTTGTATTTTACAACAGAACAAATTTTTGATGTCACACTTTAGTTTTTGTTTTGATTTAAGCCGCACAGCAGCGCCATCTAGCGTTTATTTTTACAGTTGTCGTCATTTTTTTTCTATGACTATCTGTGAATAATTAAATGGAAGTGTGTTTGGTTTATGCTTGAATTGTGTTTTTGCGAGTGTCATAACAAAAGCATAAATATTTATTATTTGCCACATATAAAATGAATGTTTTATTTTACAACTCACAACACAATTGAAAAGAGACCAAGCGTAAAGCCACGGAGCAACGAAAAATGCTTTGTCAATGGCAAAACAACATTGTGGCCACCAAAATGAAACTGGACTCTGGCTTAGCAATCCACAGAATAACGAATCGATCGGAACGCGTCCGAGGGGAGTTGAACCAACAAAAAAAAAAAAAAAAAAATACAAAAATAAAAAAGAAAACAAAGAAAAGTTTCGTTTGAGTTTTCATTTTATGGCTGGCGCACACGAGAGTTTTCCTGCCTGCATTTTGAACAGGTATTGAGAGCTGTCAAATACCCAGCAAAAAGCAAAAAGAAATTCCTAAAAGAAATGTTGCAGCAGAATGTAGATAGCAAGTTGAGTGCATAAATAGAATAAATCATTTCTCCATTACCAGTCTGCTTTTCAACATAAATCCATTGACTGCAACACTTCACAGCAATCTCTAACTTTGACTAGTTGACTGTATTACGCTTACAACTGGCGTCTGCTTGAAAGAGCTTTTGTTTCTGTTTTGATTCCTTTATATCAAGTTTCATTTAGACTGCCTTCCAAAAAAATTTGTGTAAAGCATTTCAAATGGACACTGAGCCTTTGTGGGGCCTGTTGAACGCTGAGTTCTGAGTGAGTTGCTTGAAGCATGCTGTGAATTCTTCTGAATAATTCGGACTATTTAAATGAGTTTTTCGCTTTTCGCTTTTTGCTTTTTGTTTTGCTTCTCCCGACATTTATGTGCGAAACTTTTGTTTACACTTTTGCCAAAAGTTTCATATTAAGTGGCTAGCATATTGTTTGCTTTTATTGCTTTTATTAGAACCTTGCCGTAATTCCAAACTGAGCTCATTACGATTATCATTAATACTCTTAATCGTATTGAGTAAACTTGGTGCGTTTATTTAGTACAAAAATCGAAGTTCACAATTAATGCAGATTGTTAACAAAGTCGATTTAATTCAAGTGTTTTGCTGCTAAATTGGATAAAGGAATTCCACAGCAAATAACTGTAGTCCAAAATTCGCTTATAAATTGTTTTTACTCTTTCATAATATGCCTGAAGGTGTGTGTATTTTTTAAGCAATGACAAAATAAATGCAAATTTGCAGGTTTTTTTTGTTTTCTTCCTTACTTCTGAAGGATTTTTGGTACATATAATAATATTTAAATTTTTACCATTTCTGAAAATCAGATCGAAAATCAGAAAAAGCCTTCGGTACATTTTGGATATGGTATATTTTGAATGTGATGGTATATCGATATACCAAATATAGCCTTCATTATATTTTTGTTCATTTTTCGGCAATGGTATATTTTTAATACAATAGTTTATCGATATACCAAAATATACACTGAAGGCTGTATTTAAGTGTTTTGGATATGGTATATTTTAAATGTATTAGTATATCGATATACCAAATATAGCATTCATTATATTTTAGTCATTTTTCGGCAATGGTATATTTTCAATACAATAGTTTATCGATATACCAAAATATAGCCTTCAGTGTATTTTAGTATTTTCGGCTTTGGTATATTTTAAATGTAGTATTATAGCGATATAGCAAAATATGGCAATCGCCATGTTTTAGTATTATATCGATATATCAAAATATGGTATGTAAACTAATTTCTTTTATTAAAATTGGGTATCTCACAGTTGAGCACACTCGAATATAGCTTTCTCACTTGCTTAGTATTTTGTCGTTTTATTTTGTTAGTATATTTTAACTATAATACGCTTAAGTGTAGCTTATTTGTTTTTTAATGCGATTACCTAAGACCATCAGGCCTTCTTCAGCTCCATTGATAATTGCGAGCAATAATTAAGGCGATTGATTAGTGATAAGTGCATTAAATTAGTTTGGCGCGCTGCCCAAGGCAAAGAACTCAAAGTCAAAGTAGTCGCTGCTCGCACTCAAACTCTGCTGTATTGGCGACCTAATTAAACGCCAAACGCCAACGCCAACTGATGGACACTTGACGGGGCCACACACACACTCACACACACACACATACACATTCGATGGCATTCGTTTTGGGCTCGAACAGAATGTGAAACTGAAACTGGCCTCAACTGCGAGTCAAATGTATTGCAACTGGCACCCGTTGAAATCAATTAAATGACGTCAGCAAACGGGGTCGGGCCGATATTCAGTTTACGTTGCATACTCTCAAGCTGCACATGGCAAACCATTACATAATATGCATGTGTGTGTGTGTGTGTGTGCATCAGCATCAGCATCAGCATGTGCATGTGTGTGCGAGTGTGTGTCTTTTTGTTTTTAGCCATTTCAGCGTGGCATGCTCTGTCCTTATCTGGCTTTAAGCCCGATGCCTCCCACAACTTCAACAAAAGCTTGCCCAAAAGTTCTCTACACACACGCACACTTGCAAACTAATGCAAGTGTACTATGTGTGAGTGTGTGTGAGTGTGAGTGTATGCTCTTCTCTCGACCGTCTCTATTTTGGCCAGAGCATATCAAACATTCCAAAGTTGTTATTACTGTTGAGGGCAAACTCATTTGTTGTGCCGTTGTGCTCAGCTTTATCAACATGTTCGCATGCACAACTCACCAAGCGAACGAATGCCTGACAAACTGACAAACTGCCTGACGCGCAACATGACAGTATGACGGACTGAAGTTCAACCGATGTAAAATGTGCTACATTGAATCATCAATCACATTGCACACCGAATCGCTTCTACTCTGTGTGCTCACATTAGTTTCAAAAGATTTCATAATATGTATATATATTTAGAAGAAGATTTTATAATTTACAAAATACAAAATATTATATTCTTAAATTTATAATAATCATAAAAAACATACCTTAATCTTTTGTATATTTGATTTATTATTTATTTTGAAAATAATCAAAAAGTTAAAGATATTTATAAAGTATTGAAAGCAAAGGTTCCACAGTTATTCCACTTTTAACTTATTTAAAAGATTATAAAAAATAATGTTAATAAAAACAAATAACTTACAGATTAAACTCTATTGATTTCAGATATATATAAACATTAATTCATTGATTTTCTACGATATTTTCCTGTCGCTTCGTTAAAGTTATTGCGATAGTCACATAAATATATCGATTCATATTAACTTAATTCAGTTGAATTTAAGCTAATATTAAATCAGATAGAACAAAATTTAAAATCCATTTAAATATTTTCAAATTTAAAATTTCTTTTAGATTCAACTGAATGGCTTACACAAATGTACAAAATATTATTAAGTTCGTTTTTCAAAAAAAAAAATATATATTTAATGAGTCATGAATATTCATATTGAAAAGTGTATCAAATCTGACACATAAAAGGTGCTAAAAGTTCTGTTCAATCTGTAATCCGATTGATAATGATTTGCTGTTTTGTTTTTTTCTGCTTTTTACTTTCACATGTTTGAGCACGCGAAAGTACTCACTATGCAAATATGACACGAAAAAACAGAAGAGGAGGAAAATATTTCGCTTATGCGATTTTATTTGGCACATTTGCGCCGTGTACCTTTTATGAGGGGGGGGGGAGTCTGAACCCTGAGCATACACATATGCACATATGGCATATAGCATATATAGTAGTGTATTTGTATAGTATATAGTAGAGGAGAGCAGGCAGACAAGCTGTAGAAGCTGTGACTGAACAGACATTTTGGTGGCAAGTCCTTTCAATTGCTTTCAGTGCTCAGGGACACACACACACATGCACAGGGCAGACATTCACTCGGAATGATGAGCATTATTTTTGACGATTGTGCTTTTGTCAAACTATCCGTATCCGTACCTTCATAAAGACCCAAAAGTCTTTTTAGTTAAAAGGCGTTCGAGTGTATGGATATTCAAACATTGACATAAATGTTGACTTTTCAGAGATATTTGCGCTCTTGCATTGGATTTAACAATTGTTGTTTTGCAATATTGTTAATTGCTTTTGACTTTTGTGACGAGTGTTGGCATTATGAAACGATAAGACAGCTTTTCATTCATATCAAATAAAAGCAAGACATATTTATTTGATTACTTAAATCTTTAATAAGACGAAAGCTCATGACCTGCTTCCCACTAATATTTAAATTATTCAAATATATTCTGTATAGTAAGTTATCCAAGTTGAAAGCGTTTAAAGCTGAGGAAACAGAAATAGACTCAAATTGGCAGGAAATGAGTTTTATGAATAATTTGCAGAAAATTCCTTTAACGTTTTTAATTACGTTGCCAAAGTGTTGAGTAGTAAAAGGCGTTTGTGGCGCCTAAATTCATTAATTCATACAAATTAAATAATATTTACAGCTAAACTTGAAAATGAAAGGAAATTTAATGCTTGCATGTTTATGATTATGGAAGTTATTTAAGAAAGTATTTTATGACAAAAAAAAGTCTAAGTTGATTTTGTTGATAATCTGATATATTTTGTACTTTATACTATATTTTGAATGTATTACTATATCGATATACCAAATACAGCGTTTGGTATTTTTAGTGTCTTTTTATATATAAATTTAGTATATTTTATGTAATTGTTTTGCTTTTATTGAAACTGGCTAATGAGAATCTGTATAGTTTATTTTGAATAAGTCGATATACCAAATAAAATATTTTCGGTATAGTAATTTAGTTTTGCTTTAATTGAAATTGTGTAACGAGTATCTCACAGTTGAGCATACTCGAGTGTAGATTTCTTACTTGTTATGAAAACAATTTTATTCTAGTCAAGCAAATTTCGAATTATTTTGGAATAAAATGTATTTTATTCATGATAATTTTTGATTTGTACAACATATTTTTCTATGTTATATTTAACATTTATCTTCGAGTTTCCTATATTATTTTTAAATTCGTTTTTGAACAAAGTAACCAAATATTTTTAGCCTTATGTTTTCCCTCTTTTTCTTGGCTTTTTCCAAATAAAATTTGGCAATGCACTAATCATTTTCACTCGCTTTTCAAAGTTGAATCACTTACAAAAATAAAAAAAAACCGTACAACACAATCTATATATGGATTTATCGTAAGAATGGTTGCGTGTCGCAAGCACATTTTGCGAGCAGCGATAAAAATCTGGGTAAATAATTTTCACTTCACGACCTTGGGGCAAATGTCACAACTTATAAATAACAAGATGGCTTGCCAATATATTTTCCTTGCTTTGATCGACCGTCTACTGTCTGTCAAGAGCAATAAACTGCAAAAAAATGACCAACGATTCGACGATGAAGAGAAACATCTGCAAACGTTTGTAAAATGATTTCAAAGGCGAAACAAAAAGAGGATTATTAAAGTCGTACCCCGGCCAGAGATTGCAGATTGAGATAGTAGATGCCACAGATATCGAACTGCACGGGATTCTGCATAATTTGCACAGCGAACTCGTTAGTTTGAGTTCGCGTAGAGCGCATATTTAAGCCAGTTCGCATTCTTGTCTGCTGATAGGCGGCATTAAGTAGCTGCTGCAGCTGTGCCGACTGCAGCGAGAATAGAAATGTTTAGGTGATTGTAATCCTATTCCAAATGCTACTTACATGCTTGGCACATCGCTCTGAGGCTGCGCACAGTATCCAGATCTTCATCATGGTGGGCAGCAGGACGTAAAGTCCTTGCCACACCAACAGCCAGGTGAGATTCGAGTCCGAGATCTCCCAGAGCACAATGTAGGCATAGCAAACCATAATGAAATCGCCGATGCACAACACATTCAACATCAGTACCGACAGGCCATAAATGCCCGATATCTGGCGACTCAGGCGGACAATGTGTGCATAAGTTGCACGCAACTCCAGGCTGCAACGTCGTCCTTCTGTCAGCTCATCCTGCAGCTGCAGCTGCTGTGCATCGAGCCGCATCACGAGCATTGCGACCTGCAGGCAGCGTCCACGCACCGCTTGAGTGCTGAACAAGTAGCGAATGTTGGCGATCATTTGGCTGACCTGAAGCGAATTGAACAAACCCATGAATAATGCGCTCGTCGTCACACTGCAGTCGACTATCAAATGGATGCGCAGGGTGGTCAACGAGATGCGTTTGCTGCTCATATCCGGCAGCTGGGACAACAGCAATCGCTCGCGATTGCGAAAGAGCAGAGCCTGCAACACCATCACCATGTGTGTGATCAGATAGGCGACATTCATCGCATCCAAGATCCTGACAAAGCCGGTGTAGTGCTGTTGTCGTCGTAGATGGAAGTCGTTCAGCTGCCAGCCCCGGTTCAAATAGTGCCACATTTGCAACATCATATCGCCCAGCACCATGGCCAGGTACGCACTCAGCAGTCCTTGTGTGGCACGTTTCTGGGCGCTGCAGGTGATCGCCAGCACACGGAAATAGAAAGTGAGAAAGCGTAGCGTTCGATTGGCCATAATCCACTCGACTAAACCGCGTCAAAGCTAACGCTGTCTGTGCGGCTGTCCTTTCAGCACATGTGTCTCTGTGACCTGTATCAACTTAATTAATCATATTGCTCTGGGGTGTTGGCTGTGTTGCACACAGCAAGTCAAAGAAGCCGCAAATCGATAAATTGAACTACTGGAAGAGGAACTTTCGAAATAGCTTTTCATGAGAATAAAAAAGAAGTCAAATGTTGTTGTAATTAAAAGCATTGCACTCTTGACCAATAAATTGTTGTGTTGAGGCTAAAAGATTCGCACAAACAAAAAGTAAAATTTATTCAAATTGTGTGCATTAAAGTTCTTGACAAAGAGTTTTAGAATTCATTTTATTTACACCTTTATAAATCTAACATTTAATTAGCAAGCTTCGTGAATAATTTCCGTTTTTAATCACAATTTGTTGTACTTTTCTGTTGCAGTGCTAACGGTGCTTAGTATCACCATCAAGTACAACGAATACGCAACGGATAAAGGCGGCAATTTCAGCATACCCTGCATTGCACAGGGCAATATTATGTGGGTGAAGGAGCACGGCAACAATAACACCATTATACAGGTAAGTGCACTTCGAAACAATATATTGAGAACAACGAACAAAAGTAGTTGACTTGTCTACATATTCCATTTTTATTTTTTAGCATAATTTATATGAAACTTTGACAAATTATTTAATCGGTAAATTACGCAAACGTTTAACTTCGCATACGTCAAATTAAATAAAAGTAAAATTGTACATTCATCAAATTACGTTCATATACAAGTCGATTATGTTTGCTAAATAAAACACAAGTCAGATTATATACAATATTATATAATTCAAATTATACAAGCCACATAATTCATACGTCAAATATGTCAACTTTGGTGTAAGTCAAATGAATTTTACGAACGTAATTTGCTCCAAATTATGTGTGATTAAAATTACGTATACAAACATTATAATATAAATCAAATTACGTATACGTCAAATTGCGTATTTGATAAAATACGCATACGTAAAAGAAAAATTACGTATACGTTAAAATTACTTTTGTATATGTATGTACTTAATGTATAATTATAAATGTAATTTCATTTCAATTTCGCTTCTGCAAGATTACGTATACGTTAAGTTACGCTTTATGTATACATCAAATTACGTATACGTTGAATTGCGTATCCGATAAATTACGCAAATTATATAATATGTACAATGTATGTATATATATTTAACCAATCACGTATGCGCAGACTTATGTTTAAGCAAAATTACGTATACGTTCAGTTACGTACATATCAAATTACGTTATTCATTATTCAAATTGCATATTTATCATATTACGTATACACTAAACTACATATATACATACGCAATTACGTATACGCCAAGTTGCCATACGACATATCACGTATACGCCATACTGTGCCATTAACAAATTCAGGAAATTTATTGGTTACCTTAAACGATAGCATATAATTAGTAGCTGCAAATTTGAGCGTTTCCCATAACTAAAAGTTCAACATCTTGATCAAGACTCAAGGTATAGTTTAAGGGGCAGACAATGCTGCTTCTCCTGCTGCGTGTTTTGTTCCCTACAAAAGGCACTTAGTGGCCGTAGCCTTGTTTCCTTTGGGCACTGAGCACATTGAGAAACGCCAGCCTATAAATAACAAATTTTCCTTGGCTTTTCTGACATTAGTCCCTGAAGGCACGAGGATTTTATTTTGGCATTCCGTTGAAGCCTTGTGCCTAGATGTGGCCAGAGTTTAGCTGGGGCTTCCATGTGCTTGGGCTTGTATTAGGATGACAGGCGTTTTAGCTTAATCAATCACAAACATAAAAACCTTTCTTTAATCGATGGACAAGTTGATGCATTACCAAGAGTAATTGTTAACAAATTTCATTAATGAAATTTCGAATTTTTACAATGACTTATAAAATGTTTACATTTAAATTATGTACGTAATAAAGTGAATTAAAATATATGTTACGCAATTTTTCTTTTCCGATCATAATTCATAGTTTTAAATGCTAAAGTTTGGCTTTCATATCAAAGCATTTGGATGATTGAATGTTTGGTTGACTTCATTGACATTTGGCTTTTATCTGGTTGGCTTTTGTAGACGGGTCGAGTGCTGGTGCTGCGCAATGTGAGTACCTCGGACAGCGGCATTTATGTTTGTTTTGCGACGCTGCCAGTGACAACGAGGCGGACAACAACAACAACAACAACAGCCACAACAACAAGTGCAACTGTGACCACAGCAATAGCAGCAACATCGAGGACGATAACAACGGCGACGACGACGACGACGACGCAGGCAGCAACAATCCCAGCGACAGCAGCAACTACCTCACCGCAGCAGCAGGAGAATGAAGATAAGCAGGAAGAGCACAAGCAAAACGTGAAGATTGCTGATGATGATGAGAAAGGCCATGACAATGAGCAGGTCAAGCAGGTAGAGCAGGTGGAGAAGGAGGAGAAGGAGGAGGAGGAAGAGGAGCTGGAGTATCAGGCTTTTCAGCGCATCAGGCTAACGGTGCGCACCACTCCGGGCCCCGTGACACAGCTGTACTTCAAGGCCTCGACAATACTGGGCTTTCTCATTTGGCGCTTCAATAAGACGCAATCGGGCGGCTATCCTGTGCGCAGTTTCACAGCCGAATATCGCAATGTCTCGTACCGTGTGCCACCGGCAAATGTTAGCTACGAACATGAATGGAGTCGCATGGATCCCATTAACATAGCACCCAATGTGGTGAGTATCTCATTTCTCTTCATTTTTTCGGGGGGTGCAATTGTTTGGCATGGCAATTTAAGCAACGACGAATCATCATTTCCGCTTTTTTAATCACTTCCGGGGCCACAACGAATACAAATACAAATACAAAAAAACAGCGTCAAATGGAAGTCTATCGCCTGGCACCGAATACCACCTACGAGTTTCGAATATGGGCCAACAATGAGCTGGGCAGCGGCGAGGTGGTCACCACCAATGTGACAACATTGCCGGAGACCAAGGAAGAGGGTAAGCTGACATAATGTTTAACTTGAAGTACTACTTGTTGTCAGGAATTGAACCGAAATAGTTGATAGCAATAGGGTAATGAATATTTACTAATCATTCGATAGTTTTCTTGCTGTCGTAACTATCGTACATACATCTATATGTGTTAGTAGTTGCTCTCTTTCATTTTGTGTGTCAACTGTACGCAACGCAGGGAGAGAATGCAAGAGGATGAAGAGGAGAAGGAACGAAAGTGAGAGCAATAAAGTGTCCCTGCGTTGCGTGTCCTTTTTAGCTATGTATGTATGGTAGGAGTATTAGCACTTACTATCGTATTACTCATAGAAATACTATCGATAACTATTTATGATTTATAATTTATGATTTATGTTGTTTAACTATTGTTTTGTTATCATTCGTTATTATTCTTCTTATTCTTATTCTTCTTCTTCTGATGATGATAATGGTGATGATGTATTATGTATGTATTTAAGCGAGAGTTGTTCAAGTATATTTTTTGTATCTGGTAATTTTGTTTTTGTCATCTCTCTTTTTCTTGTCTATATATCTACATATATATATCTGTGAACCTGTGAACGATAAACGATACGACACCTACGCCGCCTACGTCAACGTCAACTTCGACATCGACCTCGACGTCACGTCACACAGATCTCATACGCCTTATTAAACCCGACTTAGATAATTTCGATCCTCGCATTTGGATAGTCGCCGTCAGCATAGTGCTGGGAACACTTGTGATATTAGCCATCGGACTCTGTATTGTGCTCTCTAAGGAGTGCTATCAATCAACGCAAATGGGTACAGCCAATTCGCCAACGTCAATAACAATAACCGAATCCAAATCATAATTTTGCCCAACAACAGCAAAAAAAAAAAAAAAAAAACAGACAGACAAACAATCGCTCTCTCTCTTTCTCTCTTTTGAACTACTTCAATTATGATTTGGATATATATTCGAATACATTTTGTTATTGTTGTTGTTCATGTGGCAAAACGATAGCCAAAATGAATTAATTACAATATGCAACTGCAACTGCAACTGCAACGTTTCATGCTTGCCAATCAATATTTATTGCCATTGCCAGTGTTGTGTAAATTTGCAAAAAGAAAAAAACAAAAAAAACAAAAACCGAATGGATTATTTTTATAATTTTTTTCATTTTGATTTAATTATGATTTGTATTTTGTTTGCTCGCCTCAATGTTTATTGTTGTTGTTGTTGTCGTTATTGTTATTGTTGCTGTTGCTATTGTTGTCGTTATTGATGTTGTTGCTCGGTGGTCTCACATACTATTATTATACTATATTGTATTATGCTATACATATTTAATTTAAGCCCTGCGTTCCACATTTGATTTGCATTAATTAACAAAATGTGACAGCATATTAATCTCTAAGTAGTACATATTATATACTATATATAACATATGTAGCATCGTATAAATATTCTCGCTCGTTTTACGCTTCCTTACCATTTCGATTAATCCACATCGAATCGATAAGTGCTCTGCATACATAAATAATTGCATTGCAATTTTTTGCATACATACTACATAATTATTATTAAGCCGTAATCTTAATGATCATTAGCTGTCGAGCACATCGTTTGTAATGATACAGATGTATTATCTTTATAGACACAGCAAGCAATCCAGTCGCAACTTCTTTTTGGGCATAACTCACATTCAACAAGCTTCCATTTTTTTTAAAGTCACTGGCAAAAGTTCCAAGTATTAAAGAAATTTATATGATTTTTATATCAAGTATAAATCTTTGTAAATTTTTGAATTTTTTTTTTTTGGGTATATTTCAAGAATAATACTAAGAATAACCTTCGGAATATTTTTTAATTTTTCGGTATATTTTAAAATAAAATCTTTGGTATAGTTTTGTATTATTTCGGTACACTTCAAGAATAATACCAAGTACAACCTTTGGTATATTTTAGTAATTTTTCGGTATTTTTTTAATAATAATACGTTTTGCTTTTACTCAAATGCAAAATAAATGCTTATTTCTATTTGTTATTTGACAGTTTTTATTTAGTAGCGTGAAATTCGATTTTAATTATTTAAAGCAAAAAACAAATACTTTTGCCAGTGATTTTATATGTAAATATATGTGCATACATACATACATATGTCTGCATACTGTAAATAACTAGCTGAACAAATATATTGTTTAGCAATTTAAATAAAAGTAACTATTGAAATAAAATAACAATTTCAAAGCTAAATAGTCAATAAATAATCAATGTGTCCAGTCGTTATAAACGTTTTAATTAATCCTGCTCAATTTTAAAATATATGAAAAAATTACAAATTTGAATTTTAAATATTTGCGTGAAACGACAAACGATAAAATATTTAGCACTTAAGGATTTTAGGCATTTATTAATAGCTGCAATATGAATTTTCATATTAATAATGGTTGTTCTTTTAAATTCCACAAATTGGTCTTAACATTGCTTAGCATTTTATTAAATACTTACAATTTTACACTTAGGGAATCTTCCAAATATTTGTGATATTTTAATGAATATCAACCTCAAGAACTCTCTATCTACGCCGTCCTATTTGAAATATGACATATGTACATAGTACCAACTACATCTCAAAAAAGAAGCCAATCACTTTATAAATTTATCTAATTGTAGTAACAACTAAAGTTAGCTGAATTTAAAATATTTTTAATATTTGTAAACTCAGTTTTATATTAGAATTCAGATTACTCAATAAAAATGTGTTTAGAAGTAACTCAAAATTTATTAATTAGATAATTTAGAATACATTTTTGCTTTTATTGGATTTTTCTATATATTTATATAGTATTCGAAATTATTATAGAATATAATTCACGTAGTAAATTGAAGATAATTCGATTAGTAGATCAGAGCATTCCATAGATATATTTTTGGTTATTCTTGAGTAGTAATGTTTTCTTCCAATAGCGACCAAAGTATTAGGCACAACTGTGATAGCTAGCACCCTTAATCAAAATAAATAAACAAATAAAATTAACTGCAGCTAAAGTGATGCACTTATTTGAGGGGATTTCAACAGGAAAGAAATTGTAATATGCTTTAATAGCTTTAAATGCGACCAAAAAAGCCGAAAACAAAAAAGGAACAAATATACCAAAAAAAAAATACATATATGCCATGTACTTTAAATGATAAAAGATACATATGTATATATAATATATATGTGTGTATGAAAGTAGCAGCTTGTGATAAGATCAGTGATATGATTTATGCTTTCCTGTGTTTGTTTTCTTGGTGTCGTGTTCTTGTTGATGTTGAAATACCCAAAAAACAAAAATGTTTAGATAACGCTTTATTGATGTTGTAAACTGAATGTAATGTAAACTCGATATATATATTAAATACTAGCTTTAGACATGTATAAGTAGTGAACTAATTCCATTTGTTGTGTTTCCCTTAAGGCACGTTAATTTCAATGTTTTAACCTTAATGAAAGACAAATACATTCAACTATCGGAATATACTCTCGAGTACCCGAGTCTTGTTTTGAGTTATGTGCTTATTGCTAAACACTAAACACACACGCTCACACGGATACATGTAAACCACACACACACACACTAAAACACATATTACGTATACGCACTCGCATTACGTATACGCCTTGTCTGTTCGCTGAGTGCGCTTAGCCACTTGGCCACTTGGATACAGCCGTTTACTTTTAGTAAATACTGTGAATAATTGCACACACACAAACACACTCACACTAGCTCAATTATGAACAAGTAATTAAGAGCACACACACACACATACACAGAGACAACAACAAAGAAAACGAAACTAATAAAAACAAAACGCATAAAGGTAAAGTAATTAATGTCAAATGCCTAATTCAGTGTTTTCTCGTTTTACTCTTTCTCTCTCTCTGTTTATCTCATTCTCTCTTTTCCCTCTCCCCTCCCCCCCCCCCCCCGTGCGATTTCCTTCTCTTCATTTTCTACTCTACTCTCTCTCTCTCTCTCTCCCACATCTCTAACTCGAACTGTCCTCTCTCTCTCAATGCTTTATTCTATGCGGCGGCCATAGAACTTCAAGATGGTTGGGACAGCATTGAGCTTATACCGAATATAATACTTAATCCCGGTTTCAGTGAATCTGACGGAGCTAAGAGCGCGCCGCCGTTCACGCGCACCGTTATCTTTGGCCACAACGGACGAGCGTACGATGATGATGATGATGACGATGAGGATTACGAGGAGGAACAGGAGCCGACTATGGAGAAATTCAAGCGCAAAGTATCGGTATTCTTTACAGGTCCCACCATTAAACGTATTTGAAAGTACAAAATGCAATTCTATGGCGTTGCTTTCGACTTCACAGATTCATTTAGGTTGTTGATTGTGCTACGGTTCGGAGTTCGGAGTTCGCAATTCATATATACAACACACACATATAGTATACATTCATTTGTGTCTGTAGAGCTTATCAAAAATAATAGATTTCGGTTCGGTTTCAGTTGCCAGAACACAGGATTGATTGATTAGTACTTACTGCAAAACGCTATTAAGGGTTCGCTTTGCTTTACGACAGACATAAACAAATAAAACCAAAAAGAAAATCTGAATAAGAAGGGAGAAATGCATTCTAAATCATTACGAATAAGTTCCGACTAACAAAAGTGAGCTTCATGAAGAACTGAAACCTTAAAAACTATGAATCGTTAAACTAATCTAAACTAATCCAGTTAATTTGGTCTCTCAGCTCGCTACAACTTGAATTATTTACAGAAAATGTTGAAAATGTTGTGCTCATATTAGATTGGCCAGGTTGCAGACAGACATTACTCTTATAAACACATTGTGTATTTTACATGATATAAACATAAACATAAATAATAATAATAATAAAATGACAAAAATATTGCTGTGATACAAATTCAATTGAAATGGACATTGTAAGGATTTATAAATACGAGTACTCGTAAATAGCAAAATCAAATTGAAAGACACAATCCCAAATTATGTACGAACAACTAACTAATTTAGTTACAAGTAACAAGATAATATATTATTCGAATTGAAACATCAAACTCACATATATTACATCACAGATTTGCTGAAATTCGATTATTTAAATAGTTCTAGCCAAATGAAATAGTTTTGAAAATGCTGGTAATAATTTTCTTGTTTCGTTTAGCTTTAAATTTAGAAAAAAGAAAAAAAAAAAACAGATGAAAACACAACTGTGAAAGAATTTTATAATTATGCAAATATTTTGCACAGTAACGCGCACCAAAAAAAAAAAAAAAAAATAAAGATTATATAGTATACATATATGAAATGAGATTAGTTGTTACATCAACGAAATGTGCTATGATTTAAAAATCGATTGTTAAGAACAAAGAAAAGTGCATAAGAGTTTTTTAAACATTTTAAAGTGGCAATGCCGTGTGCTTTAGTTTTCGACTTAGGAGCTACGTACATAATTTACAGGAAACAATTTAAAACCTACATATATATATATACATATGTATATAAATTAAATACAAATAATATTTATATAGCGTAGTTAATGTATCTGAGATAACTGCTTCCACACAACCCACAAACCCAAAACAAAACAACCAAAAACAAAACCAAAATCTAAAAAAATATTGACATTTTTATGATACTCGTAATAGGAACACATTCAGTTGAATAAATAAATGCAAAATCAAAAAACGCAAACAACAAGAAAAAACTAGCACAAAAACTAATATTATAATTATATATATATGAATAAATTCGAAATAAATTTATATACATACATGTAAATTAAGAAAGACTGTAGCTAATTGTTAAGACACTTAGCCTGATTGTTTAATGATGCTTTAAATTATCAAAATCAATGTCAATACTTTACTACTTATTATAGTATTCTGTTTTTTCACACACACATTTATCTCGATTATTATTTAGTATTTTTTTTTAGGAGAGAAACTAACTTTAGTATACTGCACACGCTTATGCCTTAAAAACTACGCATAGGTTCTAGTAGTTATTGCTTCGAGTTTATCGTTCTCAATACGCTTCTCAAAACACAACACAAGATGAGGTCAGCAATGATTTAATTATGAAATTCTGTGCATATAGTATGTAATCATTGTATGTACATATACTACATATATATACAATACATAGCTGCTTTGACTTAAGATTCCAAGTAAAACATTGAAGCTCCTAATGCTTTTTGTAAATCAACGCTGAAAATACTATTTAAAAAACTAAAACTGTGGAAAATGATAAAAAATTGGTTATACTACAATAAAGTAATAACACTTCACACACACACACACACAAACACACATACAATTTGAAATAAAACAAAGTTTACATAATGCAAAAAGAAACAGAGAGTATTTCATTGAATTGACGATGAAGAATAAAACTGCAAGTTTCGCTGTTTGAATTTGTAACTTTATTGCAATAGCTTTTAAATAATCTATTATCCTTGGGGCAGGAAGTCAACATGCAATTTATCCATGACCCAAATACAAACATACAATAGATACATTCAATAATAGTGACATCGCGCTTGGATGTCCATGTCAATATCGATATCGGGTGTGTTTCCTGTGTCTCTCTGTCTGTCTGTATTGGCTTCTTAGTTGTAAATATATAATATTATATATATATGTATGTATGTAAAAAGCTTAGCTTAAACTTAATGCGTAAGATAGTAAGTGAAGAAGAAGCTCGCTCACAACTCGCTCGCTCTTTCGAACACTCGCAAAATTATTTAATCGAATACATAGCTAAAACTTAGCCTGATGCGCTGCTAACACACGAATCATATACATATAGTACACATATCTAGATATATAAACAATTATAATCTGGGGATGGGAAAGAAACGAAGGAATGCATTCCAAAATCAGAAATCAGAAACAAACGTGACCTTAAATGCAATACATATGTATACATATATATGTATATAGTAAATAATGCAAATGAGAAATGCGAGTATACATATTCATGTATACATCTTCTGCACAGGCAAATATGTATACTTGGATTGGTAATATAGGAATTGTATTTCAGCTTTCAGTTGGTTGTTTGGTTTTTGGTTTCGCCAGGGATGTGTTGCGTGTGTTTGTTTGTTTTCTTTTGTTTTGTTTTGTTTGTGGGGCGTTTCTTTTGTGTCTTCACTACTAAACACTAATACAATTGAATTATACTTTTAAAATATTCTAGTCACATTGTGTTTTTTGTTTTTTTCTGTTGTTTTTAACTTTGCCCTTAGTTACCATCAAGTACAACACACAGCGGAATCGTACAGTTGGGCATATTGTCTGTCTCACATGGACATTTCGGGCATTTTGTTGTGCTTCAAATTGATCTGCACACTTTGAGAGAACATCTTGATAATGCCATAGTTCTCATTTGAGTAGACCTTCAAAAAGCTTGGCACATTCTTATTCAATAGTTCGTGACAGAATTGCGGATACTTGCGAAACGCCGGCTGTTTATCATCCCACATCGATAAGATGTCACAGTCGTCTCTGAAAATGAGTATAAATTAGTTGAAATACAATGTTTCGTGCCTTTGATTGTGTCAAATCTTACCGCACTTCATTGGTGCACTCATCTAGCGATATGATCAAGTATTGGATTTTCAATTGCGCACACTGATTATAAATATCCGACGACTGCTGTCGACTGTACACCGAATACACGTGCTCTGTGCGCTCACTGAGATAAGGAGAGCAATGAGAACAGTTTAAATATAAATGAAAGTGATTAAAAGTGATAACAGCATGACTTACGCCATTTGACGCATCTCGAGATGAGCGTGGTTAACAATGGGTCGCTTGGTGGTCAGGTGCACGGTGCCGATAATCTCAACTGGACCGGCAAATACAGCATCGCGTTCCGTGTTCAATTTGATCCACTCAAGCATGCCCTCTAGATCATCTGAGGAACTCGTATATCGTGTGGGAAAGTACTCTTCACGTATATTCTATTGGGAGATATTAAAAAATAATTAATAAACTTGCTTTAGCTTAACAAATCCATTACTTTAATGGAACACATTTGATAAATTTAAACAACTTAAGAAGCTACAAACTAGTTTAAATAATTGACTATTTCACAATTATTCGGTCTACTCAAATGCTTTTCTCAAGCAACTGTGGTCAGACGGAAATGGCTATAACGTATCGTTTGTTGACACTGATCAAGAATATATATACATACTTTGTGGGGTTGGTTCTACGTTACGCATATTTCTGGCAAGCACAAAGTGACGGGAATAATAATGAAATACTTTACAAACTAAAAAAGCTGAAGATATTATTAATCACTAAGCTCCAAGGAGACCCAAGGTAAATAAGAAATTATGAGTATAAATATAAAATGTTGCATAGGAGCAGCCTGTTAAGCGACGAACTTATAAACAAGGTCGCATCCTATCTATATCGGTGTATATCTTCTATAATTTCTGAGATCTGAGTTCATACAAATGGACGGACATTAAGGAGAGAGCGAGACCTTTCAATTTCTGCTACTACATGCATTTCGACAAACTTAATAAACCCTTTTTCACTTCTTCCCTAAAGAAAATGATCTAGACAACTCAAAAGTAGAAAGAAAGGCTTATTTAGGTGTTACAACAACAGCTTACCATCATGCCAGGATCAAACATGCTGAGCAGAATGACGGCCAGAGAGACGGACCAAAAGATATTGCGCTGACGATGGTACCACACCTTCGAGCATATCGTCGGGGCTATTACGCATCCTTGCGTAAAGCTAAGGAAGAACAATTTGCGGACCGTGAGGCCAATCAGGGTAAACACAATCATCTGTATGAAGCTGTACAAATAGTGAAAATTGAGTATTTGAGCATTCGCTGTGGGCACATAGGAATCGCGTCTTGCTGGACGACGTTTGCCATTGCTGGTATCTTTGCTCGTTGCTTTGGAAGGCATTGTTTCCGGTTCTGGTTCAGCTTCACTTGCTTGCTCAGCTTTTGTTGTTGTCGCTGCATCATCATCTGCGCTCTTCTGCTCCGTTTCAAGCGTGTCTTTTTGATTGAGCTCACTCGCTTGTTCGCGCTCCTTGCGCTGCTTGTCAAAGTTGCGATGTATCTGCGCCTTCAAGCGTTTGATGTCCTGTATGAAATCATCACGCTCCGGCTGCTGTTCCTCTTGCATCTGGGATTTCTCACGCTTGTAGCGCTCATAGTCGTGATCACAGCTCTCGAGCATGGCAAAGCACTTCTGCAGCTGTTGTTCGGTTTGTTTGTTCGACATATCGCTCATGGACACATGATGCTCTTCAAGGAAATCCTCCAGCACATAGTTGCGGGCACGTTCACGTTGCTCCTGGCTGGCCGATGTGGGCACATTGCTTTTACGCCACTTGCGAAAGAACATGGCCAACATGACGACACCGTACATGCAATATGGCTTCACAATCAGCGTCTTCACCAGCTGCCACAGCTCCGACCAAGCGATGCGGGCATAAAGCGGATTGCAGGCCGACAGATTGGTGACAAAATTCACCTTGGCCTGGAGCATCCAATGGGCCCACAGATCGCTGTAGTGCATCTCCAAGTTGTCCGGCCAATCGAGTATACCCGATTTGTTCAGCAGATACATCAGTTTAGCCTGCATGCTGCAGGCAAATAGCAAGGCCAACAATATGATCTTCAGTGAAAGGTAATCGCTCTGCTGTTGCTGATGATCGTTGGCAGCACGCTGCTTGCGCACCTTCCGCACAACTGTGATGAGAAACAGACCCAGGGATCCGCTCATTTGCCAGGTGAAGAGCAGCTGGCTGTTGCCACGCGAGACGATAAAGGCGAGGCAATTGCCCAACAAATGCGACAGCGAATAGTCCAAAGCGAATGCATTCGCCTGACTCGAGGGCATTGAGCTAAAGTTCCATGTAGTCATCACAATGAGGATTTGTGTGGCAAAGATGAAGCTGGAGAATTGCCATGAGACGAGGGCACAGGCCGTGAACAAGGACATCACCAGCACCTAATTATTTGCCAATGTAGGATTGAATTGGAATGCTTGTGAATAAATAAATAAACTCACCATGACAATGCGTGAGCTGTGCTTCTGTCGATGCAGCACACGACCTATGCAAATGCAAAGATAGAACATTTGTAGGAATATGAAGGGGAACGCAAAGTTCTCCCGTGCCAGCGGCCGTTCATAGATCTTCGCCGCAAAGCTGTGGAACATCAAATAGGAAAGCACACCGTAAATGCCGCCAAAGACGTTCTCGCTCAGCAGCGTGCCATAGAGATAAAGCACCAGCAACGTGATGCCGCCCATTAGCCAGACAAACTCAAAGTAGAATTGCATGGGCTGCACGCCTGGATTGAAGCCAGCTCGCACCACATGAAAGAAATAGCTGCAAAGGGCAGTAAGTGCAATTAATTAAACCTATTAGTCATGCACCCTTAGATATTGTTGTTTTTTTTTTTATCACTTTTACCGGCAACCTTGAATTTGTGTTATGTACTTACGCCGTTACGATCTCGGGCAGCACATTAAAGCGCTGCAGCACGTTGACACTGTGCGGGTATTCTATATCGGTGACATTTTTTAATTGCTCATAGCCATGCCAAAAGTCGGGACCATCGGCTAGCTTTTTGTAGAATGTGTAATAGAGGGCATCTTCGCGGCGCAGCATTGACTCGCGCTCCAACTGACTGAGATGCCGCATATTGGTGCGTGTCTCAAAGATGACGCGCACATGGTGCATGTACAGAAAAAAGAAACCCGAGCCTGGAATTCGAAATTGAGTTGTTGGGGAAGCGGCCGGCGACAATTCTAATTAAGCTGCTTACCAATTAGCGCGTGCGATAAGATGACGTATAAATTGGGCTCTCGCATATTTGTGCGTTTTGCGTTACTCTATTTAGTTGCTTACTTTAATCATTATTTCAATTGACTACTGGTTGATTTAATTAGCGAAGCCTCCCTTGATGTTGATGCAGCTTTTTTCCTAGTCGTAAACAATGTACTTGAAACAGCTGTTTCATTCGTTGCCATCTAGAGGAAACAGCTGTGAGGTTATTTATGGACAGGTGATTGCATATCGATTGGCAAATTTATCGATAGCGCGCGTCGCTGGTACGTAAGTATCAAATGCATTTATTTATTAAAGAGCAGTTAAATATTGTATTGAAATTATAAAAAAACTAACTTAATTTACGTGTGCAAATTGTTTGCTTGTTACCCTCATATGTTTTATCTACATCACCAAGTTATCAATTGTTTGGTATTTTTTAGTCCCAAATTTTAGGCACACTGCTGATTTTGGATGCACTCCAAGTCGCAGTTTGTTTAGTTTACGATTTCGTTTGTTTATTTGTTTATTTACAATGGACCGATACGCGGTGAGTTCCTTGGTGGGCCAAGGCTCATTTGGCTGTGTATATAAAGCGCAGCGGCGTTGCGACGACAAAGTGGTGGCTATCAAAGTCATATCGAAGGTAAGTTGCAAAAAAAAGAAGAAAAAACGGTGTATATATTAATGAATTAATTTATATGCAGCGCGGGCGTTCCAATCGTGAACTTAAGAATCTGCGCAGAGAATGTGATATTCAGGCCCGTCTCAAGCATCCACATGTTATCGAAATGGTCGAATCCTTCGAGTCCCGATCCGATCTATTTGTGGTCACCGAGTTCGCTGTGATGGATCTGCATCGATATCTATCCTATAACGGCGCTATGCCCGAGGAGCATGCTCGACGTGTTGTCTGTCACTTAGTGTCGGCGCTGTACTATCTGCACTCCAATCGCATACTCCATCGCGATCTGAAGCCCCAGAATGTGCTGCTTGATAAGAATATGCACGCCAAGCTCTGTGACTTTGGATTGGCCCGCAATATGACCATGGGCACCCATGTGTTGACCTCCATTAAAGGCACACCACTCTACATGGCACCGGAGCTGCTGGCCGAGCAGCCGTACGATCATCAGGCGGACTTGTGGTCCTTGGGATGCATTGCATACGAGAGCATGGCATCGCAGCCACCGTTTTCAGCGACTTCCATACTGCATTTGGTGAAGCTAATCAAGCATGAGGAGGTTAAGTATCCCAGCCATCTGAGCAGCGATTGCCAGTCGTTTTTGCAGGGTCTGCTCGAAAAGGATCCCACCATGCGCACCTCGTGGACGCAGCTGCTGTGTCATCCCTTTGTGGAGGGTAAACTTTACATACCCGAAGTGCAGGCAGCACAATATTCACCCTTCATCAATCCCCAGCTGGCCAAGGACACTAAGAGATCGCAATCGAGGTGTGTGCTGCAGCAATCAATTGATTAACATATTGTTATTGTTAATTTCTACATTTCATTTCAGTCGAAGAGGCGCTGACCTGGGCAATGTGTTGGCTTCGCTACATTTGAGCGATGCGGCCAATGAAAATCTAACATCATCTCGAGACAGCATCAATGCGATTGCGCCAAGTGATGTGGAGCAACTGGAGACGGATATGGAGGACAATGTGCATCGCGTGGTGGTGCCATTCGCCAATGTTTCCTACAGACAAATGCCCAGCATGTGCAACATGCCCAGCATGCCCAATTTACACAACATGCCCAACATTCCCAATATTCCCAATATGCACAATATGAATCCAGCGGCAGCGGTTGTTGCTGCCGCTGCTGGCGGATGCGGTGGTGGCTACGTGCCGGTAATCAATTCACAGACCTGCTTTGTCAGCGGCAACTCAAACATGATACTTAATCACATGAACGACAATTTTCCAATCGAAGCGCCAATCGCAAATTCTGCCACGAGCATGAATTCAAAGATGAAACTGGCACCCAACATTAAACAGTCGCGTAGCAAGGATCTGGAGAAACGTAAACTCAGCCAAAATTTGGACAACTTTTCGTTGCGACTCGGTCAGAGCATCGATCTTGAGGCACAGCGTCGCACAACCGAAATGCTGACACAGCAATCGCAGTTACAGCAGCAGCTACAAGAGAAGCGTTCGCAGCAGCTCAAGCAATCGCAACATTCCAACAACGAGGAGAAACTCAGCAGCGAGTAAGTTATACAATTCAAAGTTGGTGACAAACAGTTTTGTTTTAATGTAAAAAACACTTTCTGCAGAAATTCCCCGCCATGTTTGCTGCCTGGCTGGGATAGTTGTGATGAATCACAGAGTCCACCCATCGAGAACGATGAGTGGCTGGCGTTCTTACATCGATCCACACAGGAATTGCTCGATGGTGAATTTGATTCACTCAAACAGCACAATTTAGTCAGTATTATTGTGGCACCGTTGCGCAACTCAAAGGCCATACCCAAGGTGCTGAAGACCGTTGCTCAGCTACTGTCGCTGCCCTTCGTGCTGGATGAACAGCACTTGGCTTTGGATGCGATCAAAAGCGTTTACATCGATGTCAAGCTGGTGCCCAATCTTATGTATGCCTGCAAACTCTTGTTGTCGCAGCGTCAACTCACAGATTCTGCGGCATCGCTGCCTGGAGCAACGGGCGTTTCATTGAGTCGCACGCTGCGGAGCGTTTCCGACTTGAGTGCCGAGGAGATGAGCACCGCATGCAGTTTGTATGAGCTTGTTTGCCATTTGGTGCATCATCAGCAGCAGTTTCTCAATCAATTCTGCGATGCTGTTGCCATACTCGCCGTCAACGATATGTTTATCAATTTCCTAACACACGGTAAGTTATTAGACAGAACAACATGCTGTAAGAGACTGTAATAATGTATTCACTCTGCAGATTTTAAAGACAACAATGCCGTGCGTCTGGCTAGCTGCATGTTGGCATTGTTCAACTGCGTCTTGCGCGAGCTGCCCGAAAATGGCGAGCTCGTCGAGAAGATCGTGTTTAATCCGCGCCTGCGTTTGGGAATTCTGCTGCAGAGTCGCCATCAGTTGTTGCGCCAACGAGCTTGCCAAATGCTCTTGCTATTGGCGCGCTTCAGTCTGCGTGGAGTGCAGTGCATTTGGAACGAGGAGCTAAAGAGCGCTCTTCAAGCATTGGCCGATCAGCATGCGTGTCAAGTGACGCGTCTCGAGGCTGCCCAGACTTTGGATGAGCTCAGTCAGTTCAGCTTCTTTAATGTCCAGGCAATAGCTTAAGTGTGTTTTGTGTTGTTTTGTTTATTAAGTGTACTCCACGTATAAAACATTAGTATAATCGTTGTCTAGCCGAACAGATCCTGTAGATTGCCTTGAAAGTAATCGATCAGGTCGTTCAGGTAGTTGCCAAAGGTGTCGAAACCCAAGAGGTAACTTCCGTTGCAGTCCTGCTCATACATCTCGTTCAACTTGGAGACGTCTTTGTCGGAGAGGCCACGTCGCTGGCCCAACGATGCGTACGGATCCTTGTTTCCAAATAAGATATTAATATATTAAGCATTATTATTATACTCATATATATATACTACGACTACTATACTGAAAACTGATATATACTCTAATCAAGAGGAATAAATTCCCTCAAGACATATTCTATATGATATTATTTGCTGTGTTTATAAAATTCTCTTGTTTTTTTTTTGTAGTGATAAGCGTAAATATCCTCAGAGATGCAATCGCATTGTACTATAATCGAAATAAAATATAAACTCTTAAAGAACACTAATTTGTTATGCAAAAGAATACATCTAAGTTATTTTATATGTAACTCAATTCCGCGAAATTATGCAAATAAGATTTAGATGCAACTTTGTTCCAAAGTTATTCCCTCTAACAACTTATAGTGCTTACGATGTTTGAATACTGTTGTCTATATAAAATTTAAACGCATAAAACCTAAAATAATTTCCCTTTTAAAAATTTGTTTTTTTTTTTAACTTTTCATTTTTTTTTTTATCCATTTAAAAGTATTGCTACTAAATTGTTAAAGCTGTAACTTCTAAGGTTATCCCTCTAATACCCAAGAGCGACTTGTGGCACTCATAGAATTTGTATTATGTAAAAAACTAGAGGTTTTCAGGTCTTTTAAATTATATTTGTCAGTTGGCAAAAATCAACTACCAAATATCATGTGTTTATGGGCAACTGACAAATGTAATGCAATTAAAAATCCTTTCGTGGTTTAGATAATACAAATTATATGATGAGTGCCTCAAGAGCGGCTTATTTAAGCAACTCTAGTTGACTCGAGAGATTCGCTTGTGGGCTTACCAGTGGCTCGATGGTGGGATTGCCATTCTTGCTGAATGCCCGCGAGCTGTAGTGCATGACGCTCTGATAGTCGTACTCCACGCCAAAGTTGGTGATGTGTGTGCGCGCGTATTTGTTAAAGTTGTGCGCATGGCCATCCAAGATGTTCTCCCAGTTGATCTTCACGTACTCGTCGCGCTCCGTGGCGCTCTGCTGATGATAGAAGCCCAAAGCGTGCAACAGCTCATGGACGACAACGCCATGCGTCACACATTTGGGCGTATTGAGATTGAGTATCTGTCCGCCTTGACGCCGACCGACGCTCGACCAGCAGCCGGAGTAGTTGCCCTTGATCAGTAGCCAATGCTTGTCGCCATGCTCGTAGGGTCGAAAACGGATGCAGGTGCGTTCGTGGTACTCCTTCAGTCCCTTGAGAATGACCATTGTCTGGTTGGTCGCTGTTTGGCCATGTTTTGCTTACACAATCGTACGAAAATCGAAATCAAAATATGTTTGCCTACTCACTGAAATCCTGAGGATCAATGTAGAACGGCACGGCAGCATCGGGCCACGTCTGCCGTTCGTTGAGCAGCCCGTTGCGCAAGAATTCACGGTGCAGCATAATGTCACCTTCGAAGAGGCCGCAGTGCTCCCAAATGTTGCTGTCGCTGTCCTCCGTCCAGTAGTCAAAGGCGGCGCCTAAACACAGATATGAATGAATCACACTCAATGAACGTCATTTTTTAGTACGCACTGTTGTGACGTCGCAGCATTTGCATGTTGGCTCCCCAGCGAGGCGCGGGCGGAACTGCCGGTTGAAAGCGTCTCTTGGCTGTCGCTGTCGCCGTCGCCGTTGCCGCCGTCGTCAGTTTCGTGTCCATGTTCATGAGCAGCAGCAGAAGCAACAGCGACAGCAGGGTGAGTGTGCTGCTCAGCCGTGCTGTTGGCCAGTGTTGAATGTTAAGCACGCTTCTCGGCATTGTCTCTTGGCAAAAGAAACGCCGGGCCGAGCGTCTTGTTGCTTTTATATTTGGCCACGGCCTCTGCAGCTGCTTCCAGCTATGTACTCGTATGTGTCATGAGGGAGGGAATGGGGGAAGAGTGGGCGAAGGGGAAGCAAGGCAGTTGGAGTTGGAGACGCATGCTTTAGGTGGCGACAAAGCGACAATTGAAAGTATTTGAGCACTCGCAATTGGCCGTGCCTACGACGACGACGACGACGACGACGACGACAATTCGACAATCCGACAATCGCCCACGTTGCTGGATTTATGCATAACGGATTAATGCTGCTCTCGCGTCATTTGGGTATATCGGCTATATTGAGAGCTTATCCGACAAATATTTTCATTCGATTAAAATAGATTTTTATTTTTCATTTAAATAGATTTTTTCATATTTAAATTAAGTCATTATGCGATTTGATTTGATAACTTTTACTTTGATTTTGATAACTACCAAAAATTTCCTATATTCCTATTTCCACTTGAATTATTTTAATAATTTAACCTTTTTTTTTATTTTTTATTTTTGGCTAATAATAATAACAACTAATTACTAAGGCTAAGAAACATTTTTGACTTATATTTTCAACTTCTATTTTTGTTGCATAGTGTATCGCAGCTGCAGTGTGAATGTTTTATGCTATTACTCGTATTTGTTGTAGTAATTGGCTTTGTGCTCTCTCTTTCAGCGCTCGTTGCGTATTTAAATTCCCTTGTCTTTTACGGCTTTTGATTTCATATTTAACTGGGATATTGGGTTATCAGCGGCAACAGTGCACGCATATGAAAATAGCACAGTCGCCACTCGAATGCCCCATCAGCTCCAGCTCCAGCTACAGCTCCACCTGTGTGTGTGTGTGTGTGTGTGGAGGCACCATCAGATTCAGAATAGTATCATGCATGTTGTATGGGAGATTTCGAAAGTTGCATGCAACATTTGTCGATAGTGTGTGCTTTGGGTATGCCATTTAAATAATATTTATGATTATTGTTTGTGACACTTTTTATTAAACATATTTTTGGTACGATTTAATTGAAAGTAATTTTTCATATTTGTGCGATGCTTCTAATTTGTTATAAAATATATTAAAATTTAATAATGTATAACATTATAATATAATAAATTATATAATGTAGCATTAATATACTATGTACATACATATATACAATTAGAGAGGTGGCAATCTATAATACATTTTTTAGACTATAAAAATTATTACTGTATACAATCTGGTTTAGGAACATATTTTGAAAAATTTGTATGATTCTAAAAGTATTAAGATCTCACTATAGAAGCACCCCGAAATCTTAATTTGTAGATTTTATTTGGTATGCCATATTTTTATTTATTTTTTTTTTTATAAAAAAAAGTACATACATATATCGATTTTATTTTATTTTTTTTTATAAAATACAAAATTTAAAAATCTCTGCAATTGGGCTTATGTTGCTTTGGCCGACAATCTGGTATATTTTGTATCAAATTTAGTCTTCAGTATTTTTATGCTATATAAATTCGGTATATTATATAATAAGAATATAGTTTTATTGTATCTTTTATTCTGTATGGTATCTTTTAAATGTGGTACTATATCGCTATATCAAATCTGGCCTTTAGTATTTTTGCAGTATTTAATTTGGTATATTTTAAGAGTATTGCTTTATGATATCTTTTATTCTGTATGGTATCCTTTAAATATGGTACTATATCGCTATATCAAATCTAGCATTCAGTATTTTTGCAGTATATTAATTCGGTATATTTTTAGAATATTGTTTTATGTTATATTTTATTTTATATGGTATCTTTTAAATGTGGTACTATGTATATCGCTATATCAAATCTAGCCTTTAGTATTTTTGCTGTATATTAATTCGGTATATTTTTAGAATATTGTTTTATGTTATATTTAATTTTATATGGAATCTTTTAAATGTGTTACTATATCGCTATATCAAATCTAGTCTTTAGTATTTTTGCAGAATTTAATTTGGTATATTTGTAGTATATGGTTTTATTGCGTTGGGTGGCCGTAAGTAACTTCCAGTCTATTACACTTGCAATATACAATATACTGCAACAATAAGTTTTATAAAATTTATTTATACATTGCATTTTCAGTTGTACGTCGCTGTCTTTAAACATACAAAAGGTACGTATCGAATGTAGTAAATCGTATAATCAAGTGCAATTAAGTGCGACTAAAGAAGAGTTCAAGATCTCTTTAGATTTTCCCCCGCCAGCAGGGATTGTGTGTGATTATGTTCGAACACAATCACGTCGACAGGTGACGTCTTGAAAGCCTAATCAACGATCGAGTAGCGACAGTGAATGGGCGATCAACAAAGTTCTTTGAACCTGTCTTTACGCGCAGTCCGATGTCGATTGATTGCCGCGTTCAATGGTGCAAGCGAGTCAGAGTCAGAGTCAGAGTCAGTCGAGGGGGAGTTGGAAGTGTGGAAGTGAGGAAGTGCTGAGCTTGATTACTGAAATGGTGTCTTCGATCATGATGATGATCGTGATGATGATGATGGTTTCTTGTAGTACGTTCGATTGAGCAATCAGTGCAAGAGACAGACTCGGTATCTCCAGCAAGTCCAAGTGACTGTAGCAAAAGTGAACACACACACTCGACACTCACCACAAACACAAACGAGTTCTCCCTTTCTCTGACCCAGACCCGCCAACATCACTCTAGAGTCTCTGAGCAGTAGGTCAGTGTAGACGATACCCAAATATGTAGGTCGCCAAAGTACGTCTACGAGTACGAGCTGGAGTTCGAGTTCGAGTTGGAGCTGAAGTTGAAGCATATGCTAACTCGAACCGATGACCGAACCCATTGCCCCAAGTTACATTACGCCCACAAGTTTGGCGCAGCGACCCCCAAAAGCGTAACGGTACATTGACCCCTAGCTGGCATTGCATTCATTCAACTACAGTTGATGTTGGAGTCGGAGTCGGAATCAGCGATGGAGTTGGAGCTAGAGTTGGATTTGGATTTGAAGCTGGCGTTGGCGTTAGCGATAGTGTTGAAGTTCCCAATGGGTTAACTCATTTTTGGGGTTTGTGACTCAATTAAGATGTAATAAAATATGTGTGTCGAAATCATCAAATAACTGTTTAGTATTTTACATAATAATAAGAATGAATATATAATGTTTAATTGAGTGAAATTATGACATAGATATAAAAATATAGCTTTTAATTGTAATTCTAATAATTAATGGGTTTGAAATAAGTTAATTGTTAGATAACATAAATATCTTGAAATTGTTTAGCTTGTATCATTGTAGCACTAGAATAAATATAGTTAAATAACTTTTTAGAAAATAAATAAATTAAAATTTGTAACCGTGAAGTTTAATTTGATAAATACTTATTTAAAACGTTGAATAACACATGCTTCTAATGATATGCTTATCAAATAAAATTAGAGAATATAATTTGAATTTTATATTTAATGTGAATGAAATATGTAGATCAAATTATTATATTTATTTATACAAAGATTTTTAAATTTAATTGTAGCAATAGTATAAGTTAAATATTTTTGGAATATGCAAAATAAAAATACCGCTATTACAGTCCTCCACATTTGTTTTAAAGACATATTTTGATATGCAAAGAGCCACTTAGAATGAATATCTAATGACAGTCTAAAGGAATTGCAAACAACTAAGGTGATCTGACATATTCAAGAATATTTTTGGTGAGATCAATGGGATGTTTGCGTTTTAGCAAGGGAAGGTAATAATAAAATTTCTTTATTTTTTTTGTTATTTATTTGCAATGTTATTGAAATTATAGTCAGTTAAAGCTGAATTTGGAAACTGATCTTTACGAGAATAGGATTTATTTGTAGATATTTGATGTATTTCTTTACGAGAAGAGGATTTATTTGTAGGTATTTGATGTATTTACGTTTAATCTAGGAGAAGATCGAACTTGAAATGGTATTAACCTTTGTATTAAGTTGAATGCTCTTAGTAAATGGGTTCAGTTTGGCCTACTTTTGAATTGAATGGCTAATTGAATGCATCAGCATGTCGAGAGAGTGTAATTGGGATATTCATTTATGCTTAGTATAGACCTTTTCTATTCGACTCGACTCGACTCGACTCGAGTCGTATTCAACTTGAGTTTGGCACCATTTGCGGCAAAGGGAAGTGCTTTGTAATTTATTTCTAATGCGACTGTAATTATGGTTGATCGTTCGTGCTATGTGCTTTGTGTGTGTTTGTGCCACACATTTGCTGCTTGCCAGTTGCCAGTTGCCAGTTGGCTGATCGTTTTGTTGGCGCTGCACTTTCACTGCAATGTGCAACATGCAAGAAGCAGCAAGAAAATTGCACCAAAATCTAAGCAATAATGCTGCGGATTTTGAGAACATTTTGGTCATGGCAACTGGAATTGCCCGAGCTGCGGATGCAGCAGCACCAGCAACAGCAGCAACATCATGAGGCAAGTGCAGCATGACAACAACAACAGCAAGAAAACATATTTGACGTACTATCTGAGATGTACTTGATCTTTGTCGAAAACTTGACACTTTTTTCGGTCAACGGCTGGCGGCAACGACTTCCAGCTACATCAGCAGCAGCAACAACAACAACAACAACAGCAATAACAGCAACAACATGCCACTTGCCGCATGCCGCAGCTCCAGCTTTTAGCTTCAGTCAAGCGGCTCGCTGAGCTGCGGAAAATTCGAGGGAAATCGCTGCTGCTCGCTGCTGCCGTTGTCTTCCATCCACGCTCAAATGCAATTTTCAATTGAGAAAGTTTCGCGGCCAAAGATTGCAAATTTGAGACAAGCACCGAAGCGGGTCTTAGCTGATGTCCAACTTAATGATGACTCTTTTTCTTCTTCTTATTATTATTATTTTTAACCGTCAATTGAGTGTCATAAGGCGCCTAGAACTATTTAACATACTTGGTTCCCATTAAACTATTTATTCAACAAATAAGAAAGAAACAGTCGAATAAAACCATTTTCTACAGATATACCAAAAATATACTATATTCGGTGTATTGATATATGGACGTTAACATATCAGTTTGTCAGCTAAAGCAGCTAAAACCCGTAATATGTATGTAAGTTGGCGTTTTTTTACCATAAAAATTTATTTCTTAAATAACTTTTAAATCATAAATACTTAAGCTGTTATTGTATGTACCAAAATTCGCGACTTTGGCTTCAAAAAAGTGCTGTCTTAACTAAATTATGGATATCTCGTATAGTCTCTAAAGTTCAGTGTTTCCTATATGGCTATATATCGTCTCAGATTAAGAATATATATACTTTATAGAGTCGGCTAAGACTCCTTCTGTCTGTCACATACACTTCCTACAGGCACAAAGTTACCCTATGGGTTTATTGTTTCAACAAAACATTCCTTCTATGTACATTTTCAATTTTCAAAATATGATTACAGTAGAGAACTCTTAGAAAAGAATTTGGAAAATAATAAAGTTAGTTAATTATATAGACACATATATGTATAAAAGATTACAGTAAAAGAACTCTTAGAAAAGAATTTGGAAAATATTAAAGTTAGTTAATTTTATATATATAGAGTTAATTATATATACATACAGTAGAGAACTCTTAGAAAAGAATTTTGAATATATTAAAGTTAGTTAATTATATATATATACAATATATGTATAAAAGTTGCAACTTATTAACTATTCGTTAGTATGGTTGCTCAGATTTCTCCACTTCCTTTTAGTGTCATTAGTTGGAAGAAGACAAACCAAAGCTAAGGCAGCAACATCGCCAATGACAGCAACAGCAGCAGCAACAACAGCAGCAACAACAAATCTAATAGTAATCGTGGCGACAACAATAAAGCTCATCGTTTGGTTGACATAAAACTGTCATCAACATATCAGAGGAAGCCTTACAGCGAATGTCAAGAGTAGCAACAACAACAACAACAACAACAGGCACTTGCAATGGCAGCAGCAACTGTTGCTGTTGCAATGACGGCAATGGCAAATTTAATCGCTGGGCAACAACAACCAATTGCTCAATAAAAAGAAAAACACAAGAGTAAAAAAAAACCTAATAATATTGTTGATGTTGCTGTTGGCAGCTGCCTCAGCAGCAGCAGCAGCAACTTTTTATTATTGACCAGAAATGTGTGACAACAATATGAGATGAATTTCACTCGAGCGCGCGCTTTTCCCTATTACGACACCGAAAATGCAAAGTGCAACAACAAACAACAGCAGCAACAGCAACAGCAACAGTAACAGCAACCGTAACTGTAACAACACAATTGGCTAAAATGAAATCAATACAAAAACAAAAGCACAAAATATTTTTCAAACTGGCAAACTGAAAAACCAGTTGAGTCAGTTTCCTTCCGGAATCAATTATTTTTCACTTTGCTGTGTTGTTGTTTGTTTTTGTTTTTGTTTGTGTTTTGTTTTGTTTCTTTTTTCTTCTTTATTTCACGTTCATGGTCACAAATTTGCGCGATAGTTGCTGCAAGTAAAATACACATGCAACAGTTGCCTCACTCGCCGCAGTCAGTGTGTCAGTAGTGGATGCAGCAACAGCAACAGCAACAGCAACAACCGCAGCAGCAGCAGCAACTTCGTTGTCGTCGTCCATGACTGACTGCATTTGGCGGCAATGATTTGCAATCGTCTTGTTGTTGTTGCTGTTGTGTTTGTTGATTGTCGCTGTCGCTGTTGTTGTTGTTTGTTGTTTTTGTGCGCCTTCTGCATTTTTTTCGCCGTTTGTTTATGAGCATATTTCTCCGATGCCGCATTGGGTTGCTTCCCATTTTGCTGCCCGTTTTTGCTCTTGCGACATTTGGCTGCCTCGTTGCTGCCTCGTTGCTGCCTGTCGCGTTGCTCGTCTAACTCGGTTGGCAGGTAGACTTTTTCCAAGAAATTTCTTTAGTTTAATTGGCGAAATTCATTTATTTATTTTTATCTTTTTATTCACTCTTTTTTTTTGTGTGTGTTTTGTGTGTTGCACTCTACGCATTTGGCGAAAGTATGTTGACAGTCAGTGTGCCACAGCCACAACACAACACAACAACTATAAGTGTGCCACACTCAACCCCATCGCTTGAGTTGCATTCAACAATTTCCGCAATAGGTTGATGCGATAGAATATTGGTTTTTTGTTGCAACTTTTCAATTACAAAAGAAACTTTTGATGCTGAAAGTTTATTATTTATTTATCGAACTTTGACTGTAAGAATGAAAGCCTTATACATAAATACTGTTCTGGTATTAGTTTTTATACCTTTCTTTTCTTTTTAGTCTTGCAATTATAAAAGAAACTTTTTTTGCTGCATTAAGTTAAAGACTTATTTATCACACTTAACTGTTACATTAATAATTCAACATTCAGTGTTCTTGTAAGAGCCTTCGGTATATTTTAGTATTTTTTTGATATATTAATTAGGTATATTTTAAGAACATCGTGAAGGTCTTAGTCGCTCTGGTTCATCTCATTTTATTGAAATATTGTATTCGTTATTTAAATAAAATAAGAATAATAATTTGAAGAGCAAGACAGCACTTTTTTGCTTTTATTAAAAATGACAGACTTTTTATTTTTTTGTTTACAAAATACATATGAATAAATTAAAATAAATTTCATTTATTTTTTTGGGACGATGTGGACTTTTTTTTTAAAAAATGTCCATGTCAAAAACTTAATACATTTTTAATCATCAGATAATTGAACCTAAGAGTATTCTTCACTTTTTACCCTTTTTTTACTACTGATTCGAAAAAATAAAATATATTTCTGTACTACTAATACAATATAGCATGTACAAATTGAATATGTTATTCAATTATTCCAATAATTTATAATTTGAAATACATGTTATAGTATTTTAATTAGCTATTTGACTTTTAAAAATTCTATAAATTAATTAAACAATGAAATAAATTTATATATTACTTTGCTTCTAGCAGATTTGATAAAATTTAACGTATTATAATTTTACACAACATTTAATACATAAAATTTTATTTTTTATATTTTCATGGCAACATTTTAAAATAAATTAAATATATATTTATTTTTAGGGCTGTAAGCTAAGAAATCAATTTTATTAAATTTTTCATTTTATTTTTAATAACATAGAATTTAAGGAATATTTATGTTAAGGAAAAAGTATATGCTATTTAAAGTGTTAAAACTTGATTGTTGCATTTTTGCTATAAAGCTATTTTATTCTTATACAAATATAAATGTTAGGTTTGCGATGTCAGAATCAATATATAATATTAATAATTCTTATATATGTAGATATAGATAAAGTTCATTTAGAGGAGAGTGTGGAGTGTGCAGATAATGGGGTGAAAATGCATGTGTGCCATATTCTGGCGCATTTCCGGAATTTTCACTGTCGACTTGTGCGCAAATACGAAAGACTTAGGCAACGAACTTGCTAGAAAACTTGCAACAATTTGCAAGCAGAGCGAAAGTTATCTTACACTTGATTGATTACCAACTTTCTACTCCTACGGATATTATAATATCTGCAATTTAAAAATGATTCTGAGCGACACATACAGACGGCTGGCTGCAGCGTGATAGAGATAGAGAGAGAGAGAGTTAGAAGGAGATAGGCTTATACATGTTATTAAAGCTGTTGAAATGTTGCACGGCGAAAGCAGAACATTTGAATTTCTATGCAAAGTGAAGGCAGCAGTAATAGCAGCCAACAGCCAGCAGCAGCAGCAACAACAACAACTGCAACACAAGCAACGCAAGAGCAAGAGCATCAGAGTCAGTAGCCGAAAGCAACAGCTTGATGACGCCCCCTCGCGTCCATTCGCCTGCTTACCAAATGTTAATGAACTTTGCATGCATAGATTACAACGCCAACCACAACAGCAGCAGCAGCAGCAGCAACTTGCAGTCGCTGCAACATCCGCCTTGCACTTGCCTCGCTGTTGTTGTTGTTGTTGTTAAACTCTCCATTAGTTTTTTTTTGCATATGCCAAAGTTTTCTTTTACTTCATTTTTATTGCTGTTGCTAGCTGCCGTTGTCGTTGTTGTTGCTGTTGCTGTTGTTGCTGCTGTGCCAAATATCAAATGTAGGACACGAGGGGCGCTCGCTGACATTGAGGCGGATGTGGCTTTAGCTTCAGCTTCAGCTTCAGCTTTAGCTTCCTCTTGCCGCTTATCTAACACAGACGCTACCGTTGACTCTGTGGCTGTGTGCCACTTTCTTTTTTTTTTTTTGGGCGATTCGTGTAGCGTATACGCCGCGTGCAACCCACAGAGCTGCGATCAGCTGTTTCGACGCTGAAGCGAACTCTTCTCGCCTTCTCTTTGCCAGCTCACAAGAGAGTCGCTCAGCTGCTGATGTTGAGTTTGAGTCTGAGTCTGAGCGCTTTTCGGCGTTTTTGTCTCAAACATGTTGGAACTGGTTGCATGTTGCTGCTCTTATCATTTGCTGCTGATTCGATCGAGCGAACGCTTGGAACGCTGTTCGCTTGGCATTCGCCAGCGTGCCGTCTTCTTGTTGGGATGTGCGATGCTCAGCTGTGAGCAGCAACATTGATAAGAGCACTTGTCAAATGTATGCCAAATCATGGGCACAAGCACGCGTCTGTTGCAGTTGCAACTGTTGCTAACATAAGCGACAACATTACATTCAGTCGCTGTCGCAGTCGCTGTAGTTTCTGCTGCTGTTGCTGCTGCGCTGTTGTTGCCGCTGCCGCTGCCGTCGTCGTCGTCGTCGTTGGCTTCTAGTCGTTTGTCGTTCACTGTTGCTGTTGCCGCTGCCGCTGCTGTTGCGGTTGCGAGTTCAATGACATTTCACCTACTTGTATTCAAATTCGAATACAACAAAAAAAAAAAAAAAAAATGTAATAAAACGAAATGTTGCTGCTGCCGTTGCTGCTGCTGCTGCTACTGCTGCTGCTCACACACAGTCTTGCCCCATTATCATTCTATTCCATTCTACATTCTAGCACTTTTACTTTCAGAACTTGTGCTCACAATCACGGCTAGGAAATGCATAAACGTAGAATCCTTCAAGAAAAGAAGAAACTTTCTAAATGCTTACAAGAAATGTGCTAAAAAAATGTACAATCAAAATGGAAGTTCTTGTTCATGTTGTTCACGAATATTTAATACTCTAAAATATAGTTTAATGATGATTGTTTCAAGATTAATTGTGTCTTATAATAGTCAGCCAATATTTACTTTATTTTCTATCGATTTTATCAAAATGTTGTGCTTAAATTGTAAATATGTAAATAATGAATTCAAATTGAAAATTTGTATAAACTTGTGTAGTTTTTTATTGCCATGAATGAAAGCTGTAGCAAACTTATTTGCTTTACTCGTTGCATGTTCAATGTCTGAATACAAATGCCCTAGAGTTAGGGTATAAACGACTCTCACAGCTCGTAAAGCGTTTGGTGTTGCTGTTGTTGCTGTTGCTGCTGCTGTTGCTGCGCGCAGAATCTGCAGCAGCAAAAAGAAATTTTACGGCCTATTTGAGTTGTCGTTGTTGCTGCTGCCGTAGTTGTTGGCGTTACTCGTGTTGCTGCCGCTGCTGCTGCTGTTGCTGTTGCTGCTGTTGAGGGCCCGTCTACGATTCTGGGCTGGCATTTAAAGTCAAATGATGATGATGATGGCGATGGCGATGGCGATACCGTCGAATGGTCATTTCTTAGGTTTGTTCAAGTCGCTTTTGAGGGCAATTAAAAAGTTGTCGAGCCGCGTCCATTTGTCCGTCTGTCCGTCTGTCCGTTCGTCTGTCAGTTGTTTGTTGGTCCGACGATGTCCGTTGTCTGTTTTGTTTGTTGTATTACGGTTGTTTGGCCAAATTTACCGTTGCCTTCTTGGCCAGGCCAAGCGAAGCCACAGCTGTTGACTCATTTGTAATTTGTAAAGGCCTATGGCGAGGGCTTTCTTTAACACCGATATGCATACCCGATAGGCACAACACTCGCACACACTCGCACACACACGTGTTTGGGGGCCACAACTATGTACCGCAGGTGGTGGGCGTGGCATTTGCATTTGTCAATCACTTTGCACACACACGCACACAATTTGTCGCCATCAATTTAAATAGCGTATTTTATTTGATTTGATTTCGTAGCGCTGCGAGAAGCGAGAAAACCAAAAGAAAGAGCTGAAATAACATTTAAAATAAATATAAAAGAGGAAGTCGCACCGAATCAAGCATTCAATTTCTCTTCCTTGTCCGTTCCGCGAAAGCATGACCTACCTTCTTGGCCAGTTGCACGAAGCGTTGAACTCAGCTCGCACAAGTTCAATTTATTTCATTTGCTTTTGATAAGCAACTTATTACGATTGCATTCGATTCGAAAAATTCAATCTTATCATTTTGCAGTTATTATTATTTTCCTATTCAATTCATAAAAATACTTTTCATATTTCAGATTTCAAACATTTCTATTTAAAGTTTCACTTTAATAGTTTCAAAACTCAGAAAAGTTTGTTCAGTTGATAGCACATTGATGTTGTATTAATTGATTTTGGGAATTTTCCATGAGTTTCATTTGAATCATTTCAAATGCAAATTGAATGCTTGGAAACCAGAAATATCTTGATTTATATTTATATTTATTATATACATTTTATTATTATTAATTTTTATATTGTTATTATTATTATAATTTATATTATTATACATTTTTTTGTGTATTTGAAAATATATATATTAATATTTTTTATATTTAATAAGAATAAATTAATATAAAATGGGATATTGAATTTACTCGTTATTATGTGGTGGGGAAAAAGTTAATTTGAAATCCATTAAACACACATTATTAGGCACAGTATTAAGATAACGTAAATAAATAAATAAATTCACAAATAAACAAAAAATTGTGCTTAAATAAAGATTAGTACTAACAAATGTTGATAAACAATTCGTTTTTAAATTTAGTTCTTCAATGTGAATTTAGTTTTCTAACTAAAAACTTTACATTTGTTATTCAATTGATTTCTAAAGCCAAGTATTCTACATTGTTAGAAGAAAAATAAATAATTACTCTTTGCAATATTTGTAGAATTCTATTGATGTTGCTGTTGTTGTATAGCGCAACAGCAAATCGCATATGGCCAAGCATATCAGCAATACAAACTGATGTCAGTTGGCTGCTGCTGTTGCTGATGATGATGGCAGAGGCACATTCATATTTTACAACTTTCGGAGATGCTTTCACTTCCATACCAACAATTTGGCAGCAGCAGCTGCTGCCTGTTGCTGTTGCTGTTGCTTATGTGGCCCATGAACTTCTTCCGTATGCAGTAGCAACAGCAACAGCAGCAACAACAGCAACAGCAGCAACAACAGCAACAGCAGCAACAATTTGCATTTGCATGCTGCAATTGTTGTTGCTCGCTCGTTAATTTCTCACATTTGCTGCTGCCATTGTGAATGGATCAAGAACTGATAATAAGAGCAGCAACCACTCGAAGAAATAATCAATATCGGAGGTAAGTAAGTAAGTAAAGTTTTGTCTGCTCAGTAATTAATATAAGTAGGAGCGAATGACAAAGTGATACAAATCGAATGCATAACTCTAGCTTTTGGCTCTGTATCTGTATCTGTATCTCAATCTGTTAATGTATCTGTATCTCAAGCTCTTGCTGCGCCTCTGTGTGGAGTTGTGGCAATAAAACAAAATACAAGAAAACGGAGGCAAAACCGAAGCAAAAGCAAAAGCAAAAGCAACAACATCGTGAATATTATCATTAGCATAAATAATGGTGAAAAATGAAACATACACACAGCGACACAACACCAGCGACCAACAGCTGTATGTCTTAGTGTGTGTGTGTGTGCGGTTGTGTGTGTGTTTACAACACACATTTCAAAAGTCGGTGACTGTGGCACTGAGTTAGTAGTGCGTTAAGTCAACGAACGCTGCCGCGCAGACGTCGACTGCGGCCGCGGCCGCGATGGCAGCGGCAATAGCAACAGCAGCAACAGCAACAGCAGCAGCAGCAATCGAGCCGATGCTAGCGTTCGCATCTCTCTCTCGCTCTCTCTACGTCACTCTCTTTCTCTCTCGCTCTCGCTGTCGCGGCTGCCACCGCTGTGGTTGCTGCTCGAAATCCGCGTTTTGGCAGCAACAGCAACAGCAGCAAACGGCTGCGGCCACGTTTGCCTGGCATCGGCAGCGGCATCGATGGACGATGACGGCGTCGTTGCTGCTGCTGCTGCTGCTGCTGCCGTTGTCGATGTCATCGTAATGCAAACGTAAACGCACTTATAATTTGGCGTTTTGGTTGCTTTCACAAACGTTGCACGTTGCTTGTGTTGCCGTTGCCGTTGCTGCTGCTGCTGCTGCGACGCGACGCGACGCGACGCCGCGTTGCTGTTGGCTTTGCCGCTAAAGTTTGCTTTTGAGTTTTTGGTTTTATTTACTTTTTTTTTTTGGCAAACTGACAAGTTTATTGAACTTTTCACAGTTCTCAGCTGGTCGCTGGCTCCGTCGACGTCGTCGTCATCATCATCATCATCATCACCATAATCATCATGATCATCATCATCAGCAGCAGCAGCAGCAGCTTGGTTGGAGTCTGGTCGAAGTCAGAGTCAGAGTTGGCGATGTCTTCCATAGAGCGAAGCGACGCAGAGCGACATTCGAGGGGCAGACCCAGACTTTCTCCACAATCGTCATCAATTTATCAATTTGTTTGCCTTTGTCTTTGCCTACAATGTACTTGGCTTTGGCTGGGCCTCTTTTTATCAGCCCATCGCAGTCATAGTTTGCGTTAATTGCTTCAAACTAATCATTTGCATGTGCACAGATATCAATCTGATGGATTATTAATAGCATTCCTTAAAACTAGATCACCAAAAATACAAGTGCAAGATTTTGCGCCTAGATTATATTTCTACAACCTTAACAATCTTTCAGACATGCCTTATTTTCTTCTCTTTTTGAAAATATGTAGGCAAAATTGATTATAATCATTTGACATTTGATCGTTAACATTACTTTTGTATGTTTATTATTTTAGTTTAAAGATCTGGCCAATTTTAATTTGATAAGCAATTCTAATTCTTTGAATGTTATTACGCTAGGTTTTTGATATTTCGAATTTTGGAAAAACATACGTTTGAGACAAATAATCCCAATTACTTTTGATCCTTTTTTATCTCAAAAAGTTCTCAAAATATAGATTTATTTTATTTTAACAATCTAAATTTTTTTTTAGCAAAATCTACTTATTTACTTTTTGGAAGTGTTAATATATTAATCTTAATTGTATTTTTATCAGCCTTTGAAATGATATTAAATTATCAACATTGCTTAGATTATGTTGATTTATTTGATATTAAGAAATTATATGTTAAACTACATTTACTTAAACTACATTTAAAAGGCCGAAAATATGTTTCAGGTAAATAATTCATGATCTCAAAAATCTAAAAATATAGAATCTTTCGTCAAATAAATATTGAATTTGAAATATATGCTTTAAGTTTCTTAATTTCATTAGATAGATTTATTTTATTTTAACGCTTTACACATATAAATTTAATGAAGAATTCAAATAAACAAAATGAAATCGACTTGCAATTAAAACATAAAACATTAGCCTTTATGGAAACCTAAATATTTAAGTATTTCATTGTTATTTTTATCTTTAATGCTTAATCTACAAAATTAAATTTGTATTAACGAAGAAAATGCTTAAAATTTGTGGCTTATGTTATTGAAAAATAACTTTTACCATTTCATATTTACCATTTTCATTGGTTTCGCGTTCAGAATAACATTTTATCTGTCTTCAGCTTTTATTGCATTTATAAACTGTGTATGGATAAACATTTGTGAATAGTTTTGCACTTTGCTTAGCATTTTTGTGCGTATATATAAATATATCATTTTGTTTTGAAATCATCACTAAACTGTGTGTGCAGACGTTGGTTTGTTGGTTTTGTTGGTCAGGTCCTAAGTGGTTTACACGAGACCAACAAAAGTAACGCACAACAACAACCACAACAACAACAACAAGAACAACATCAATAACTGCAGGGAATGCGATTGCGATTGCGAATGCGAATCGAATGCGAAACGAAAGTCGCCCGACCGACCGATTTGCAACACGTTCGATAATAATCAAAAATTAAGCACGCAATAAATAAACAAATGTTTATAATTTCACTCGAGGGCCCAGGCGGCGGACAAAGGAGGGCTTGTTGCGGTATTTAGTTTTTGTTTATTTACTGTTTTTACTCGCCTCATATTTTTGTATTTTATTTATTTAATTTGATTGTCTCTTTTTTTTTTGTTTGTTTTCTGTTTTCTGGCGCCTGGTTTCCCTGCCCATATTTGCTGGCGAGGCGATGCTTATCATCAGCAACATCGACGCGATTTCAAGTGCGAATGCCCACATATGGAGTGCACAGTACAGACTTCGAGTACTCGAAGTCCGACTCCGACACCGACTCCGAGTGCGAGTGCCCAAAAAGTTGGTCAAAAAGTTGGCATGTTTGCGCGGCCACGACAAATATTTAAACTGCGCATCGGCAAGCGAGTAATTTGATTTCAGCTGCTCTTCCTCCCCCCCTCCCCCCTGAATAGGAGATGTAGCTGAGCGGGGGAAGTGCGGAGTTGAGAGCGAGGAGTGTTCCAGGTGTTCCACGTGATCAGATTTGATTTGATTTTTTGGTGGGAAAGCGAGGGTCTGTAGGATTTAACAGAATACGAGAACTGCAACAGCAAAACGGAATTTCGAATCGGATTCAAAAACACACTCACAGTGTTTTGGTTCTCGCCTTACTGCGTGCTTGGCACTTTGCATAGCAGAAGAAGGGTTGAGAGGGGAATGAAAAGGGGATACGTTATGCACGTTGTCGGGCACGTTACAATGGAGCTGACGGGGCGATACGTGAATCTGGTAAACATACAAGCAACTTCTCAACGGACACTCACTCACTCACTCACTCATTCATCCACACATTTCAGTGAATATCAATGAACATTTGCAGTCAGTTTTTAATTGGTTCATGTTTCATGTTTCACATTTATTACAAATCTATGCTGTCATACCATGATCAATGATCTGTCTAGAATAATATTGCAATTGTTATTACATTAAGTGCACATCAGTTATAATCATATATCCTAGAAGATACCCTGCAATTTTGAAAAGTATTTGGCTGATCAATTGTATGTCTAGAATTAATTATATTTATTGGGAAATACACTAAATTATCATATAAATATACTAAAAATATACCATTAGATATATTTGGTATATCGGTATACTATCACATTCAAAATATACTAAATTGGCATACCACAAAATAGTAAAATAATACTGTTAACAATATTTGGCATATCTATATACTATTACCTTCGATTATACCAAATTAACATTTTACAAACTATTAATAATATACCGTTAGATATATTTGGAACATCGGTCTATTACTACTTACCAAATATTATACATAAAATACTTTATAGGGTCGAATATCATTGCTTCTGCTTTTTACATGCTTTTGCTGTTGGCACAAAGTTATAATACCTTACTATCATACGGGTAGCGGGTATAATTATGCACACATACTTATAATCATTAGTATGTCCTTAATGATACTCTGTACTTTTACTATTTTCAATATCTCAAAAGTATGCTATACAAAAATAAAAGTTTAAATTAAATACAAATAAATATTTCAAATTTTTATTCAATCCAAAATTAGATAATTGTCAAATAAGTATAACTTGCAAAAAATTAAATAAATAAATAAATCAGTAGAAGCTAAAGTTGGAATATAATTTTTTAACTATTTTGTGCTTCAATGTTGGCACTTGACTATTTAATAATAAAAAGGAATACATATTCAATACATTTTGATTTAAATTAAAAATAATTTGACGTTAATTTGATGTTCATGTTGAATATTTAAATAAATATTCTCAATTCAGTTGGAGTATAGTTTAATTGATCTTGTATTATTCAATTAAAATATGCAATACTGCGATTTGAATACGGAATACATAATAAATAAATTGATCTAAGCTTTGACTGTGTAACAAAGAAATGCTCAAAGTTGTTCAAGAAACTATTTAGTATGTACTTTATGTAAATGTATCTATGTTACATATATCATATATGCCATAGGCACATCATCTGGCCAATTTGAGTTGACTTCGCCTTGCGTTGCGATGCGATTCGATTCGACTTGAAAATGAAATAAGTGCAAAATTGCGTAAGCGACTCTTTTGGGTTATGTGATTATATTAGAGTTGCCTGCCTCACTGACTGACTGACTGACTGAATGATTGACTGAGTGACTGACCATCCTATTTACATAAACGTAATTCTCGAGTATTGGATTTCGGGTCTATCGAAGTGTGCAGGGCTCATTGTTCAGAGCGATCAGAGTTCCGGCGGTGCGCCAGGTCTCAACGATGACGACGACAACGATGATGATGATGATGATGATGATGATGATCATAATGATTATGATGATAGGCGATCGCAATCAGCTGTTGGCTTTTGGCCCCAGCTATTATGTGACTAAGTGACTGACTGACAAAGTTTTTGGTGTCGTTACAGGTAAATAAAAAGCGCACACACATGGACAGACAGTCAGACGGACGGACGGACAGATGGACGGACGGACGGACAGACGCGGCTGAGAGACAAGCCGAGTAGAAAAAAAAATTTCACCGCTTTTTAAGTTAACGAGCGCTGCACGTTCAAGGGCCTTACGTAAAATCGTTTTTATTTTATTTTTATTTTTTTTATATATATTTTTGTTTCTGTCTCTGTGTGGTTGTTGTAGTTTTTGTTTGGTATAATAATACGAAACCAAAAAACGAAGAGAGTTTAGCCCTTTTGTGTTTGTTGTACGAAACAAAGTCATTGAATGCTCATGAATTCCATTTGATTTGATTGTCGCATATTGTTCAATACGCACCCAAAATGTATCCCCAATTCGATTCATTATAATTTACAAACCACCAAAAAAAAAGCGCACGCGAACGCCCCCAAAAATTGGGCCTAGAGCGTCCATCGTCCGTCGTCCGTCGTCTGCCGGCAACAGAGTCGCATTCATAACATAGATCAATGTCCGCGTAGCACTGTATTTAAGCAAATCGAAATTAAGTTATAGTTGTGTGATTTAAAATTCAGTATTTTCCATGTTTTGCATAATAAAAATGCCTATCAAAAGGCAAAGAAACCAACCACAAACAAAAAAAAAAAATAAGACAAAAAAAAAAAATCGGAAAAAATTAATGTAACTGGTGCTCGAATGCGGCTGCGCCTTCTGCTCACTTTTTTAAATGTTTTTTGTTTTTTTTTTTTTTTTTTTTTGGTTTTTGTTTTATTATTATCTGCTTTTTTTTTGGGCAGATATTGTGACATGCTTTTAGGGTCGCCTACAGCGAAGCCACTTTGAGCAATATTTCTGCTTTGCATAAGTAGAAATTTTTTTTTTTTTTTTTGGATTTTGAATTTTGGATTTTGTATTGATTTTTATTTGCATTTTGTTGGCATTGCGGCCATTAAATTTATTTATTTTCATTTTTCAGTTCGAAACTGGTTGGAATCCAATGCGTTCAAGTGTTTGCTGTTGTTTGTCGTCGTTGTCTTCTTGTCTTTTGGTTTGAAGCTGTTCGTTCATCGTTCATCGTTCATCGCTGATCGCTGATCGCGCTGATCGTTGTGCTCTGTGTCAACATTCATAATTTGTCATCCAATGCGTTTGTAATTTGGATAGATTAAGCATTTTAATTTTGGGATTTCTGTTTCTGTTTTTTTTTTTTGTCTTTTGGTTTTGGTTTTTGATTTTTGATTTTGAGACCACATAATGTGCGTGAGTGCATGTGTGTGAGTGTTTGTGTGTGATTTTTATTGAGGGGCTTTGCACTTTCTCCAATTAAAATTAAATTAAATAATCGCCTTTTGTCTTCGATTTTCGAATGCGTAAGTATACTTATTAAGTTCATAATACACTCATATGTACGAAGCTTACAAAGGGTCGCCTTTATATATAGAGATACGGCAAAATTTGTACGCTTATTAAGACTCTTAATAGACATATGTCACAATAATTAAAAGAAGTTATTTTAAAGTACTAATGTGGAATAAGATTATATGATGCAGCATTCTTTTGCATAATAATAAATATAAAAAATACATTATAAAACAATTAATATTCCAAATAAAATAAGAAAATAATACAACGAAAAAAACGAAAGTCGCTTATAAATATTAATTATATAGATATATTAGTGCTCATATAAAATTATTTAATAATATTTTTCTGCTAAATTCAATTTTCGGATAACAAACTATACAGAATTTAAAATAATATACCAAAAAATATTAAAATATAATATATGAAATACCATTTTTGGTATGTTAATATACTATTATTGCAAAATATACTAGAACCAATACAACTAGGATTTAACTTCTGCTGATGTTTTATTACATTATTATTTTATTCCAAACTAAACATTTTTATCTCATCGCAACTCAATATTTAGGTATCAACTTTCGTTCTAAAAATTGTATAAATTATTTGTAATAAATATATAAAATTATTATAAAATATTTATTATGTAAAAATTCATTATATATAAATAAAGTAAAATTATCCATGTTTGAATTCGATCTTTTGCTTACACTTCCTATTGGATTTTTTTTTTGTCAGTTTAGGTATTAAATATGATTTAAATAAATAAATATATTTTCGTATATTCACGAAAAACGTAATAAAGCATAATCTGTAATTGTTTTTCGCTTCTTCAAAGCATTTGACAAACAGGATGTGCAATAGCTAAGCTGATAAAATATGTGAACCCCCAAAAAAAAGATGACAAAAATAATTAAGCCGAGGATCCAACTACAGAGGTATCCAAAATATTGTATAAGTTTGTATGTGTCATAAATATACTATATGTGCTATATAACATAATTTTTGTTTGCAAATAGGTCAAGCGGTATTTTGATTTATGATTTCCTGAGTTACGGCAGTAAAATAATCTCGACTTTGCGCTGCGCTCTGGGATTATGCATACACGAGAAATGGAGGACGGCGACGCTTTCTAAAATCATTTTTAGGCGGCCCTAAAGGGCTGCCCAGACCCAGACCCAGACCCAGACCCAGACTCAGAGAGGTGCCATAAAGTGAGGCCAGGGACGCGTTTTTTGTTAATTGTTGTGCGGTTGCTTGCGGTTTTTTTTTCTCATTTCGCCTACAACTCGTAAAAGCTTCCTGGAGCAAGGTTTCTCCACAGAGAGACAACGGATTGCAACCCCCATAAATTTTGAGGCTGAGGCCCTTTCCGGACTTGAGCTTGATTGGCTAGCATCGAAGCGCAGTTGAGCTCAGCTCAGCTTGGAGCAGCTTGGAGCAGCTTGGCGGAGCTCAGCGCAGCGCTGGCAAGTTGAATAAACTTTGTAAAGAGTGTAGATACAATTTAAGCGCATGAATTATCGTTTTGAAGGCCATTTTTATGAAATGAGCTGCGAACGAGGCTAGGCATGCGCAATAGTGGAAACGGCTTTGCTGTGGGGTCGGTTGATCGCTTGCTTGCTTGCTCGCTCGCTTGGTTTGTTACTTGGCTGCTTGGCTTGGCTGCTTGGTTGGGGGTGATGGGGGCTGAAGCTTCAAGCTGTAGCTGAAGCTGAAGCTCAAAGCTAACCCAACGACAACGATAACACGACGGCGACAACGACAACGACAGCGACAACGACGACGTCAGCGTTAACGCCAACGCCAACGCACGAGCGTGTGAAGTCAGCGAGGTGAGCCGAATCGAGTTGAGCTAAAGCTAAAGCTAAAGCTGAAGCTGAGGCTGCGACAGAGGCTGAGACTGAGACTGAGACCGAGACGGAGACGGCGACGGAGCTCAAAGTATGCAGCACAAAAGTTCAATAAACTAAAGTGTCTTTTAAAAAAAACAGGTAAAAACAAGTAAGAAGTGCTCTAGTCACCAATGCATGACTAGCAGATACCCTGCACTGCAAGACAAGCATGCACTGCGAAGATTATTCCATTTGCAGGGTATCTACTTGCCTTGCCTTGTAAAGAGAAATAACTAAATGCATATACAATGTTGTATAGCACACATACTATATATGTATATGGATACTTATATGACATATGCACAGTGCTTGACTGCGAGGTGTAAACTAAAATGCAATTCTTGCCAAGCCAGTCGGCCAGTTAGTTAGTTAGTCAGCCAGTCAGCCAGTCAGCCATGCGATTCGAACACAACGAGAATCGGTCACCGAAGTATTTTGCATCTTAAAGCTGAATCCGGTGCGTATGAGTGATTATCGAATTGCTCATAGATCGAGCATAGTTAATACACTCTCCACAAAGTAATGCATTTCGTATTACTCGTTTAGCTGGTCGACACTTCCTGCATACGCAGGACATACGCCCCTTCCTCCCCTTGGCCACCTTCTCACCATTGTTTCGCCCCCTTTCTTTCGATTTCCGAGAGTCAGACAGAAAATACTACGATACGGCGATACGGCGATACAGCGAACGATACGGCAATCAAATCGAATCGAAACTTTCTCGCCGGGTGAAATGGTTTATTTACAAATAGCCAACACAGTGTGGCGGCGGGCTGGGGAACTCCCCCTTGCCCCCTGGGGCTATATCATACATAGATCAGCTATCAGAGCTATCGGCCATTGGCCGTTGGCCCATTGAGTCTTCAAACTGTTAGAAAAGAATATTAGATTCGTTTCGTTGCTGCTGCTGCTGTTGCTGCTGTTGTGGCCTATCGGCTAAAGGTTTGTCGACCTAAGAGCTTTCGTTTTTTTGGCCAGCTGATTTTGATTCTATGCAGCAACGGCTATCTTTACATATCACACTTTTTCTGTGCCTCTGCCTCTGCCTCTGTCTATCTAAGTGTGAGAGCTGCTGCTTTCTATGTACATATATTCTGCTATTAACTAGCGCATATATAGTATGCATATTTAAGATCTGAGAAGCTAGAAGATGACATGGAATGCAAGAAATTGTGCTGAGTGGATTTTCAATCATTCTACACTTTACAATACAAATATTCAAGAGAAATTCCAATATATGGTTGTCAAATAAAAATTACTGCAAAAATGTAGCGAAGTAATTCAAAAATTCTATTTTCAAACATTGTTTTTAATGGCAATTCAATTTAGAATCAAGAAAGAAAGTTTAAATGTAGAGAAAATGAGTAAATTAAAGAAGAATAAAATCAAATAAACTGAATAAAAGAAATATAATAAAATAAATAAATTAAAAAAAATATATATAAAATAAAGAAACATTAGATAAATTTAATAATTGTAATAAATACAAAAATGAATTTAAAAAAAAAAACGAAAATTAAACTTTGCATAGAAAAAAAAGAAAATATTTTATGAAATCAAAAGAAAACATCATAAAAATTATATAATAAAAGCTAAACTTAATTTATGATAAGCATAATTATTTTCGAGTCGTAGGCCCCAGTAGTCAGTACTCTATTTTCTTTGTTAATTATTTTCTTTATTAACTTTATTACAATCAACTTATAAGCAAAGCAACAAAAATGTTAAATGAATAATAGTAACAAATTATTTATAGACGCAAAAGAAAAAGTTCTATAGCAATGAAATGAAAATAGAGTGCTTGAATAGAGAAAACAATTACTATGAGCTAAAATGAAATCGATTAAAATTATAAGTATTTAATGGCATAGAAGAATCTTTAAGCGATGTCCTATAAGGAAGCTGAGTCTGCAATTTTTTAGATATGCATTTGTCCATTCACTTTAAGCCACTCTTAATTAGATAATTTTTCGGTGAAGAGTTGGCGCAGTTCAATGGCATTTGCTTTCATATTGAAGCCAGCGAAGACGAAGACGACGACGACGACGACGACGATGAAAGACCCACTAAAAAGTGAAGAAGCGAGAGTTTGACGATGACGTTTCATTTGGCCCAGTCTACATCAATGTGTTGAGCTGGAAGGGGGGGAAGTGATGAGGAGGGGAGGGGTGGGGAGCGTTTTTAATTAAGATTGGCCCAGAGCAGCTGTGTGGATGGATGGTCAGCAGCTGATGCCCATTAGAAGAAGCCAAATGGTCAACATTCTCCTCGTTGTCATCGTCGTCGACTTCAACGTTGTCGCAGCAGCAGCAGCAGCAGCAGCAACACTTTTGCCAATCTGAGACAAAGTCGACGTCGACGTCAGCTTCGACGTTGCTGTTGATGACGATGGCAACAGCAACGGCAACAGCAACAGCGAGCGCGACAGCGTCTTGGATTTAAGCCAGCCAGCCGAGCCGAGTTCGTTGACCGGGTTGAGTTTTTGAAGTTTATTGCTGCGCTTGGTGGGTTGGTGGCTTCAGCTTCAGCTTCAACTTCAGCTTTAGCTTCGACTTCAGCTTCAGCTTCGACTTCGGCTTCGACAGCGACTTCGACTGCGACTTCGACTTCAACTTCAGCTTCAGCTTCGGCCGCTGTTTGGCCGCTTGGCCACTTGGCCGCTTGGCCGCTTTCAATATGCCAAATATGCAACCAGGAACAAGCAAAGTGTCAGTTGCCTCAGGTTTCAGATCTCGCAGATCTCTCACAGAAAAAGTGAGTTGTAAGTTGCTGATGTTTAGCTGATCAGCTGTTCTCGACTTGCTTCCGCTTTTTATTAGACAAAAATCTCTCAAACACAAACACACAACAACAACAATCGTAGAGAGTCACGTTTGAAATTCATAAGCACACAAATTGGCAAATCAAGTGTGAGCTCGTTTTTTTTTTTTTTTTTTTTGTGATTGTATATATTTTTAGAGATCGTTTTTTTTTTGCTTTTGGTATTTTTGGCACGCTTCCGGTGCGACGTCGATGACCTTTTCCGCCCACCTCCATTCGAGTTGGCCAGGGCCAATGAAATGCCAAAATATATATGTACGTCTATATATATATTTTATTATTATTTATTTTGTTGTTTGTTTTTATTTTTTCCTTAGTTTTTATTATTATTATTTTGTTTTTGTATTTGCTGTTTAGTTTTTTTGTTGCTTCACTTTGTATGCATCATTGCTGCTGTTGTTTTTGGGGTTGACAACCTTTTGGGTCTCGCAGATCAGCTGTTTAACCTGCTGCTGTTGCCGGTTATTGCTGTGGTTGCTGTTGCTGTTGTTGCTGCTGCTGCTGCTTATTATGTAATACAGATGAGCAGCGATCACAATTTATGTGATTTTTTCGTTCAGTTCAGTTTATTGACTGCACAGTTTGCTCAGAGGAAAGTTTGACCCTTGGCGACCGATCAACCGAACAACCGAACAACCGACAATCGACCGAGCAACAGCCGGCCGGCAATCCAGACAATCCCGGCAGCAATCAGCGTCCCGATCGCCTTGATCACAGACCGCCCCCGAACGTCCGCCAAACGTGAAAGTTACTCGAAATGAACAACAGCCAAATTCATTGAATACATATAAAGTTTATTGGCTTTTGATCCCAACGCATTATTGTTGGGGTGGGTAATGGTTGCGTGTTGTTGTTGCTGTTGTTGCTGTTATTGCTGTGGCTGTTGTTGTTGCTGTTTGCGCAATACAATTCATCGCTGGTGCTTTGACTGCTCATAATGCATACGTAACGGTATCGACAGGAAGTTGTTGTCTCTCCATCGATATTGCTGCTGTTGCTCTGGTTGCTGCTGTGCTGCTGCTGCTGCGACAGGAGCTGCAGCTTGAAGAAGTTCATTCAAAGCCGGGTTGGCGCCAGTTTTCCGAGACAGACAATCAGTCGATGGCATTTTTGTTGTTTTTGTTAATGTTTATGACTACTGAGGTCATCGTTGTTTACACTTTCGCGTGGATTCGGATTCGGACTCGGACTCGGCACGTGATGCGATTGCTGCTCAAAATTCTTGAGAATTTTCGAATAAATATAAATATTTTCAATTGCCCTCAATTAATTACCTAATCAACTTGAGCGTGCCGCGAGCTCATTTGGCATGTCAATATTTCCATTTCCGATTAAGGAACACAAATGCTGCAATGTTAATTATTTTTATCATTTATAAATATGATAGTGAAAATATATCAAAATATATATTATCTCAGGATATTTTCATATTTTTGGCACACAAAATAATTCTGCAGAGTTAATCGAATTCAAAAAAAAAAAAAAGATATTAAAATATGTAAGAATGTATGTATCTTCATTTAGCTTATTAGTTTTAGAATACTTTTTTACTTATGCCAATATTACATATTTCATATTTACGGAACTCAAAATAAACTTTTTCTTTAATAGTGTTTCCTTAATTTAAGCTTTTTTTGTTTAACAAAATAAAACAAATATCAATACTAAACACTTATTAAATTACTAATATTATGTATTAAATACAATACTGAAATTAGTGCAATATGTATATCATATAATTAGTCTCTTTTTTTGTGGAATATATTTATTTTCAATTTAATTTTTGAATATTAAATTCACTCCTTTGTTTTACAATGGTGATTTCATTACTTTTGTCAACTCTTTAAATTAACTAAATAACTCGCTACTGACAACATTTTATTAATGGCATTCGATTAATTTTCTCAAGTTGTTGATATATTGACATATATTTTGATATAGTTTGTTGAAGTGTATAAAAATGTATAGAAATGCATAAAGTCTTATAAAATGAAATCATTTCAAATTATCTATAAGTGATTTAAATTTAAATTTGTAATTAATTTATGAGTATTTCAAGTAAAAACTATTATAATTTAAAATAGTTTCATAATTGTATTTTCTAATTTCAGCTATGCTCCGAACTATCAACAAATTGTCAACGAATTTTGCACAAGATTTCCTCTTCAATTTTAATTATAAGATTGTCGGGCAATTTATAAGTAGTTCCTATAGAAATGAAAGCAATTTTAAAAATTTAAATAATTTAACGTTTTTTGTAAGTATTCGCAAGATATCAACTAATTTTATTTAAGAAGTCAATTTAAATAAGATTTTATAAGTATTCGATTTAGAAGATGCGATTAAGATAAGAGACATCGAATCATTTGTATTCAATTAGAGCTGTAGCAATGAAACTAATTGAATTTAATTAGCTGCAATAGTTAGTTGCTGTCATTATTTGGCCTGTCGCATCAAATTCTTTTGCTTCGATGCTGCCGCTGTTCCTGTTGCTGTTGTTGCTGTTGCTGTTGTTGCTGCTGCTGGGAGCGGTTATTGGGAATTCCGCTGTCAAGCTGTTGCTGCTGGCGTCGTTCGTTGCCAGCAACATTAAGAGCAACAGCAATGACAACAGCAACGGCAGCTTCAAGTCTTCGCCGCTGAGTTTTGTGCGTGTGTGTGAAGTTTTCTGGTTTGGCAGCTGCTTCTTGGCTCACACATACACCAACACACACATACACACACACAGTCCACAGGTAAGCACACACTCGCTTGCTCGGCTAACACAGACAGTGGTATACAAACGGCACGTCGTTGTATATGTAGGTCTACGTCCGATTTTACTTTCACTTTTAAAGGTTTACGAACTTTTCTGTTTACAAGTCAACGCTGCTGCCGGCAGCAGTCGCGCAGTAGCGGCAGCAGAGACAGCGACAGCAACAGCAACAGCAACGTCGACGTCGCGCATTTCAAATGCTTCTCACACACTGAAAAGGCAGAAAGGCAGGCGGTAGTCAGGTTGGTCAGCCAGGCGACGCATCAGACGGAAGATACGAAAGAGATGGAGAGAGAGAGAGATAAAGAGAGAGGGGAAGAGAAAGAGAGAGAAAGAGAGAGAGACGAGACTTATGGACGGACAGATAGTGAGATAAACAGATAAATAGACAGACGGACAGACAAACAAACTACGGACAGACAGACAGACAGACAGACAGACAGACAGACAGACAGACAGACAGACAGACAGACAGACAGACAGAGCTTTGCGCACTCATTGCTCGTACTCAGCTGGCTTGGTCCCACAGTCGCACAGTGGTACAAGCTTGGCGCAAAACTGCGCTCAGCTGATTTTTGCTTCGATTGCGAAGTCTGTGAACCACAGTGAATGCTCCTCGAGTTGCGTTGTTAAGTCACGCCTTGTTGCTGTTGCTGTTATTGTTGTTGTTGCTTGTTGCGGCGCATAAGGAAGTCAGTCGCATGTGCTCAACTTCCTTGACATTGAAGCAGCGACAACAGCAGCGAATGTAAATGAACGGCAAGGATTTTAGCGGCTGCCAAAAGCGATTGCTGTTGCTGTTGCCGTTGCCTCGGAAGTTACAGCAGCAGCAGCAGAGACAGCAGCGTCGAAAGCGCTGCCAGCAACAGCAGCAGCAACAGCAGCAGCAGCAACAAACATATAAGTATATGTGTGTGCTTTTTAGTCGGTCGGTCATTGACCGTTGCAGCTGAGACGCATTGACGCCGCTTCCATTGGCATGGCCGTTGAGGCAGCTATGGTTGTTGTTGTTGTTTTGTTTTGGTTGCTGCTGCAGTTCGTGTTGCCGTTGCTGCTTTTGCTGCTGTTGTTGTTGTTGTTGTCATTGCTGTTATCCTGGCAATACATTGCAAAAGCTTAGCTTGACTGATAAAAATGGGGGAAGAGAGAATTCGCGGGAGAGTGTGTGAGAGAGAGAGAGAGAGAGAGAGAGAGCTACAGAGGCAGCTCGAATAGAGAGCGAGCGAGAGAGAGTCTAAGTTTGACGTCGTCATCGTTAGCTGTTGCTGTTGTTACCGCTGCTGCTGCTGCTGCTGTTGCTGCTGCTGCTGCGGCTGCGTCGTCTACCCAACTCGTTGGACAAGTTGACGGCCTACGTGAGTGGCGCGTTATGTGCATTGAATTGGAGTTGGAGGCTTGTGCGTTTGCGCAAAAGTCAATGAACTCCATCCGTCGTCGTCGTCGTCGTCGTCGTCGCTTGACGTTGACGTTTGATCCGCTTGCAGCGCTGCTGCTGCCGCGACTGTTGCTGCTGCTGCTGCTGTTGGTGTTGCTGTTGCTGTTGCTGCCGTGGGGGCGTCGCGTCTTGTGTGTGCAATTCACACCAACACAGCTGCATTTGGGAATGTAGGTAAGCCACTTGCCAAGCCGGGTTGTTGTTATTGTTGTTGTTGGTTATGTGTTGCTAATGTGTTGCTGTTGCTGTTGTTGCTGTTGTTGCTTGTAACCTTTTTGCAATGCGGCGCGCTGCGTTAGGCAATAGCCTCACTGTCAACACTTGGTCAGGCAGTCAGCAGCCAGTGCATTGATCTCGCCATTGATGTGCAGCAATGTGAGTTGGTGTTTGTGTTGCAGTTGCTGCTGCTGTTGTTGCATGCATCGCATGTGATACAATGTCGTTGGCACAGTGACCGGAAAACGGATTGACTTAATGACTGACTTTTCAAAATCAATGCTGCTCGGCATGCCATTAGAATGCGCAACATTTGCATCGAAAGAGAGAGCTCCAGAGAGAGAAAAAGTATTCGAATGAATGTGAATAGTATTCAAACTGCTGCTGCTGCGGCTGCTGCTGCTGCTGATTGCGACTGTGGGTGGCTCTAAGCTAATGCTAATAATGCTTGTAGGCCAGCGGTCAACGACCGCAGCAACTAGTTGAATCAAACTTGTCAGTTTTTGACCATAACTCTAAGCTAGCGCCCAAAGGTAGAATGTCTCTTCTTCTTGTTCTTCTTTTGCGTATATCCTGTGCCATGTTGCTAATGTGACGCCAGCAGCAACAGCAACCGTTATGTGGCAATTACTTACGCACTGCCAACACCAAAAACTGACCCGGCTAATTGCATTTCACCAATTTATCAGCCAGAGAGCGAGAGAGCCAGAGAGAGAGAGAGAGAAGGAGTGAAAGAGTGAAAGAGAGGGCAAGAGCGAGTCGCTGCTTTATTTTTAGGCGTTCTGAATTTTAATGCTCGACATGGAAATGCATTCGCCGTCGTCTCTTTGGCCAAATTGATGTCAATTACTTTACGAAAGTAGCTAAAATACAACAACGACAACAACGACAGCAACAGCAGCAGCAGGCAAAAAAAAAATGATAATAAAATAATAATGAGAAAAGCAACACGACACAGAGACTCAGACACAGAATTCGGCAATTATTGAAGCTTGCCGCCCGTTGCTGCTGTTGCTGCTGCCGATGTTGCTGCTGCTGTTGTTGCTGCTGGTGACTTTCTGTGCGATCCATTCCAACATTTTCATCTCTCCGTTGTCCACTTGGCAGCTGCTGCTCTCTCATGCACAGTTGCCAATTTTCTACATTTCATGCCGAACGTCGCCGTCGTCGTCGCCGTTGTTGCAATTAAATTTGGCCTCAAAAACTCAGTGACTGTTTGCCACTTTGTCCGTGTTTGCCTGTGTATCTGTGTGTGTGTGTGTGTGTGTGTGTGTGTGTAAGCGTCAATTTAGCCATAAGGTGAAAACCGCCTGCAGCTGTAAGTGCTGGGATCTGGGATCTGGGGGAGCAGCTTCCTCTTCTCCAGAATACCTGCTAAATGTACTTGCTGCTGTTGCTGTTGCTGCTCCAGACCCGGGTCCGGGTCATCAGCAATATGTGTCCGCTGGAGGTCAGCGGTGGCAAGCATTTATTTCCCCTTTTTTTTATCTTTTTGATTTCACATTGAATGCAACATTATTGCAGCAACAGCAACCGCAGCAACAGCAGCCGCAAGCACGAAAGTTGCAACTGCAACACTGTTCTCTATGCTTTGATTGCTCAAGATTAGCATACACTCAAAAGCCAAGGCCACGCCCACTTTTTTATAGAAGGATCGTATCTGTGCTGCAAGCGACTTAGAATGCAAATGATCTAAGCTAACCAAATTGTTTATTAGAAAGTTATACGAACTTTTAAAGAACTCGTATTTGATGAAGTTTTAGAAAGAACCACCTTGCAGAATATAATAATGAATGTAGTCTAGGGACTCTCTTTAAATTATAGGTAATAGAAATGGAATAAGAATTGAGGTCTTGGTGTCAATCAAACTAATTATAATCGGTGATTTAAATGATTTAAATGCTCAAACTCTTAGTTTGTTGAAATAGTATATTGAATGAAACTAATTGAATAAGTTGTTATAGATTAGAAAATTTATTTTTAATCATGAACAAACTAAATGAAAAGAATTATTTGAATTCAATATTAATTCATAATTATGAATATTTGCAATCGAATTTAGTTTAGATGCATTAATTCTGCAAGTGTCACGTGCTGAATTGGGCACGTTTATGTCCACATCGAGTCCACATAAGTTTGTCCATCTAATTTTATGCTACCTGTCTGCCCGTCACATACTTGTGGTGTTTGATCAAGTGCATTTACATGCACATCGCATTGGGATGTTAAATCGCAATTGCATGCTGATTGGGATTAACATGCGTCGCCATCGCCAACGCCATCGCCATCGATCGACGCGTCGATTTGTTTGAAGTTAGTTTTTTCGGTTTATATAATGTGTGCGACTTTTGTTAACGCCCACGCTTACGCCCATGCCACGCCTTGCGTCTCTTACCACGACTTGCAGTCGCTATCGCCGTCATCGTTGTTGTTGTTGTTTACAAAGTCTCAACAACATGTTGGCTGTTGGTTGCTCGTTGCTTGCTGCTGTGCTGCTGCTGCTGTGTGCTTCCCCGTCGCTCAGGGACTGCAAGTGCAATCACTTGGCATAATGGCCATTGCCATTGGAGCTTCTCAGTCTCAAGGTTGCTGAGAGCCATTTTCCATTTTCTTTTTTTCTTTAGCTTTAAAAACATTTGAGATATCGCAATCTGCAAATATAGTCAACCTAATAGCAAAATATGTATACATATATGTACATATATCTATACTTTTCTTTATGCAGATAAAACTTTTCTACTTAGTTGATACTAAAGAAGCTTGACTTAATTAAACATTTAACCAATTTACAATAAACATAATTTATATTCAATATTTAAATTTTAATTTATATATTATTAGTTTTTGTACCCTTTACTCACTGGTGTATTATTAATATACTAAATATCGATATACCGATTATAATCTTCAGGTATTTTACAATATCTTGGTATATTTTGAATATAATATTATAGAAATACCAATTATTGATATACCAAATATACCTTTCAGTATATTTGAATATCTTTTTAGTATTTTAATTTCGTATATATTGATTATACTAGTATATTGATATACAAGTTATATCTTTCGGTATTTTCATTTGGTATATTTTTAGTGTATCACCGTACTGTGTTGCTTTTATTGAAATTTTGGTTTCAAGTAAGTTGTATAATAAATGAACAATTTCCAAAACTATTCAAACGGTTGCAGTTTCTCAATCAAATGAATAGTCATAGTATATGGTATTAGTGACCAAAATGTAGTTTGAATTAACATATTTGTAACTCATATTAAAAAAAAAAAAAATGTACAAAATTAATTATTAGTATTTTGAGTAATTTGCTTAATGTTTCCTCTCCAATATTGTGCGTGTGACAAAAACCTTGGCCTAGGGTATCTGAGAGTCGTTCTGTCTGGGCATTCAACTTGCAGATATATATTGTGTGTAGTATAGTATATACAATAGTATTGTTGTTGTGGCTTTAGTGCATTCGTTATTCAAGTGTCACATTAGAATTGAAATTTATCGTTGTAATTGAATTGTCAATGGCTGACATTGTAATTGCTCAAGCGCAATTCATGTAAATAGAAATGACTGAGATGAGATTAGCAGCCCGTGCTGTATTTGAATAAAAGTATAGTATGTACTCGCACTCGCACATGCCCATAGACGTACCCACACCCGTAAATGATCGAGTATTGGTATTCAATATTCAATATTCGAATGGGCGGGGCGGGGCGGGGCGGTACGGTGGGTAGCCCCATGGAGCGTTACACAATCAAAAGCAAAGCAAAGTTTCATTGAGCTTGTCAGCTAATGCGATCGATCCTGTTTGACATTACCCAATGCCTAGTCCAAGGCTTGAATCACTTCAATTCATATTTACAATTTACACTCTGAAAATATACGATATATGTATGTATATGTATACATATGTATGTGCATATATGTTATGATAATATATTTCTTTTTTTTTTCTGTTGCTTTTGTCATTCTTTTCTATTTGTTTTGTTTGTTTGTTTGTTGTACTTATGGCCAAATAATTTCTGTATTTTGTTGTAATGCTGATGTGTTGTAACTGTTTTGTTTATCGTTTATCGTTTGATTTCCATTCGGGGGCCATGGTAAATGGTACTTTTCCGGCTGTGTGTCGTCTGTGGCCGACCTTCAAGCATATTTTTCTAGTGCCCTAGTAGGAAACAGGGTCATAAATTTGTGCCTCGACGACGCGGCATTGGCGACACATAATGATGCCATAGCCTTGGGAAATGCTGTTTGCTTCATCCAAGAATTTGAATTCCATTTCGGCATCAGCATCGGGGACACTTACATCACACACAGAGAGAGATCAATGAACGCTTTCAATAGGAAATCGAAATTGAAATTGAAATCGAAATCGAATTCGAAAACAAAATCAAATCGAGCTTCATGTTTTCTTTGTCATTCGCCTCAGTTGTTAAGCTCCAGTTCCATACGAAATTCTGTTGTTATTGATAATAGCATATGACGATGATTAGTTGGCAATGTTATTATAGTGATTAAGACGCTTTGATTCAATACAATTTAATACGATACGATGCGAATCGATTTGAGGTGATTTGATTTGATTTCAATTCAATTCATTTCGAATCGCCATCAGCATCAGCATCGCCATCGCCATATCGACATCAAATCGATACGATTCGTTGACCCAAGCGATGCAGAACCTTGGAATTAGCATAAAACGTTGTTGCTCCACATAAGTCCGGCTGGGGCTCTCGGACTCGGACTCCGCTTCGAACTCTGGCTAGGCTCTGGCTCTGGTTCTGAGTCTGGCTGTGGTTCTGGTTCTGGCTAAACTCTGTCGGTTCGTCCGTCTGTCTGTCCGTCGACTGCGCTTACTCAGTAGCATAGTGTATACGAAATTTGTTCTTTAACTGGCAAGTCTTTTTGCTTTAAAAGTTGTGCTCGCAGTGCGAAATTTGCTGAATCATAGTTCATTATGAAAGCAACCAACTAGAGAAGGTGACAAGCATTAAACCGCCGAACTGCCAATCTACCCAAATATCATCATCAAATGAATGCTGCTCTAAATGTGCTGTAATCACATTTGTTACATTATCGCATTGCGAACTTCAAGATTACGTCGAGGTTACTCCTGGTCAGCACTTTAACTGTCCACATTTATAACTTTCTCTTTCACTCCACATTAAATGTCCTCAAAACCCATTCGTTATATTTCCTAATCTGTCTAACAAAAGATGGCCTGAAGATATTCTCTATTAGCAGTAATAAAATAAAATTGAAAATGTTATTTATGAAATCATTGCAAATAACGGATGCTGTTGCTTTTGTTCTGGTATATTTTATGCACTATAGTATTTTTCGAATGTAGTGATCTATGTATATACCAGGCTTTGGTATATTTCAGTTTTTATCAGTATATTATTTTTGTATAATTGATTTTCTTTTATCAAACGTGAATAGAGAGGTTTCTCGCAGTCGATTATAATTTTAGTATATTAATTTGGTATATTTTAGGAATAATACCGCAATATTTTTAACTTAATTTAATTAGATTTTATATTAATGACAAATAAGTTGATTTCAAATAAGATTATGTAAAAAGGTATTTCAAAACCATTCCTTATTAATAGGATTACAAAATTTAAACATTTTTGAAAATATATAACAAGATAAAAATTTAAATAATATAAAAAAAAATCAATTTAAAAGTTTAAATACGATTACTTAAAGGGTGTTCTGAAATAATTCATTATTAACACTAGGAACTAAACGTATAAAATAACTAAAAAATCAAATATTATTATTATATTATATAATAAGCAGATACAATCTAAAAGTTAAATAACTACACAATACTTAAGCTGTGCAAATAGTACATTTATATCAATTATTGTAAATTATTATAGATTAGAATACTATGTGTTTATTTCTATTGATGACTTTATTAGCTTGCCGATAACGTCGCTGACAATGTCTCTGTATATGTGCCTGCGTGTGTGTGTGTGTGTGGTTTTTGAACAGGTGTCGAAACAATGTGTTGAGCGCAATTTAAATTAGAATGTTGCCACATTCATTAGACGATCAGCCCCAACAACAACAACAGCAACGGCGACGACAACAACAACCCAAAATGCACTCATATAAAAATGTCAGAACAAGTTGATTCGGCAATTTGTCAACCGGCAACAGCAACCGGCTAGACACGCTGCCAACTGCCAACTGCGAACTGCATTTTGCATACATTCAAAATGCATTTTTTGCATACTCGCATCTCAAGCCCAAAATTCAATAATCAAAAAAAAAAAAAAAAAATTAAAAAGAAAAAGAAAAATCACAAAATTTCCGCGAGCTCTTAATTTTGTTTCTTTTTTTTTTTGTTAGTTTTTTTTGTATATTTTGATTACGAGTTGAGTTGAGTTGAGTTGATTTTGGAGAAGGCGGCAGCGAGTGCAACTGCAACTGCAACTGCGTTTGTGATTGCGATTGTGATTGCTGGCTAACTGGCCAAGTTGAGTTGTGGCCGACAAAAGGGGGTGACACAGCGAGGGGGTGAAGCGAACGAAACGATACGATACGAAACGAAACGAAACGTATCGGAGGAGAGGGAGTGAGTGTGTGTCCATGTCCATGGATTCGTTCATGCGCAAGGTTTTTTGCATACACCGAACTCCGAATTCGATAGCTGCTGCGGTTGCTGTTGCTGCTGCTGTTGCTGTGATCTGGCCGGGCCCGGCTTGGACCGGACTCAGTGCCAGTCTAGGCCGGGCCGGCCGGTGGCCGGTGGCTGGTGGCTGGTGGCCAGTGGCTTGACCGCACCCCCGCCTTGTCCCTGTCGATGGCGACTGCGACTGCGACTGCGAATGGCGAATGCTTAATTGTTAGAGTGGCCAACAGTGTGGCTTGCAGTCAACGTCAACGGGGTGCATTGATCTTAAAATGGTGCAAAAGCCATTGAACTGCAACAGCAATAGCAACACAACACAAACACAAACAACTACAACTTGGCTTAGACTTGGCAATAGATGCAGATACTGAGTCCGCTGCAGAGTGAGACTTATGGTCCGGGCTAGCCCGAGAGTTAAAAGCTCGGGGCGATCAGAACTTTTGCCTGGCTATTGGAATTGTTGCTAATTTTTGTGGCTCATAAGTAACCACGCTTCTCCCTCCTCTCATAATCGAAGTAGAAATCGAAATCGAAATCAAGAATTGTGAATTGTGAGAATCAAGAATGAAAATCGAACTTAAAAATGTGACCGAATGCAAATGTCTTTTAATTTATTTGTATTTTTATTGCCGCTGCTTGTTCTTAATCAACTTAAAAAGTATCTAATGGATACCTGATGTTGTTTCTGTATCTGTTTCTGTTTCTGTTTTTCTGTTGTTGTAGCTCAGTAGTTGCTGGCACGTTCTGGCGTTTGCGACTGCTTTTCGTTGGATGAGTTAAATGAACGCTCGGCTTGACTATGAAAGATGTCAAGGTGTCTGTTAAATTTTATATTTGATTTTGTACGCTAATCACAATTAATTTGCCCGCGCAAAAAATAAGAAACGAAACAAAGAAGCAATTGATAGCTATTTAGTCTTTTTGCTTCTATATTTCTAATTTACAAGTATTGTTTGATCCAAGTTTTTAAGCAGTTGAATAATTAAGAAACAATCAAATTTTTCTCATTTTAATCTTATTGCCAGAACTTTTTTGATGAATTTATTACTTATATCAGATTGTTTGTGTTAAAGGGTAATATAACTTTAAAAAGTATTAAAGCTTTAAAAGAAATAATTTTATTTGTAAAAAACAGGACGCTATTGGCAATCTGATATATTTTTTACTTTGATAATATATTGATATACCATATATAACATTTGGTATATTTCAGTATTTGTTGGTATACTGATTTGGCAAAAAACACGATGCTGTTACCAATCTGGTATATTTTGCATTTTGATCATAACAGTACATTTATATACTAAATACGACTTTTGGTATATTTTTGAATTGGTTTTTAGTACATTATATAGGTATATTTTAAGAAAAATATCCCACTGTTTAACTGGTGTCTCACAGACGAGCAGACTAAGAAATTAACTTCAAATTAAATTAATTCAAAAGCTATACAAAAATATTTAAAGCATGACATTTATTTTATAATATCAAAATGAATAAATGAATAATTAAATTTTATCTAACACAATTGCAAATAAATCATGTAAAATGATTATGCATATGGGCTAGACATTTGGTTTCTCGTCTCTCGATTCGGCGGCGATAATCAATAGGAAATAAAGCGAGTAGTCTAAATACGAGTGCGAGCATGACACTGATTAGCAAAGTGAATAACCCCTTCTGACCGCTTTTATAATGCCCTCGAGAATCAGTATCAGAATCTGCTGACTTGGCTCAACTGCCAGAGAAAGGTCAGTCGGTATTCTCGGGAATATGAGTAGCAGTTATGAGTACTCGAGTACGTAGACGAATGCGAGTGTGAATGCGAGTGTGAATGCGAGTGCGACTATGAGTATGTTTCTGACCTGCACAACCTTGGACTTTGCGCCAATGCAATACGAATGCAGCCAAATCTGAGATGCGTCCCATTAAAGTAAAACTTCAAAACAAAACAAAACAAAACAAAGAGAAAGAAGCCATCTGACACTGCATATTATTGGCAAGTGGCAAGTGCTTCAATTACTTGTGGCCAACGGGCACAAAAATGTGCCACAAAGCAAACAAAGTCGTGTGCCAAGTATTAATCACAAAAAAATACATAAAACGAAAAAGAAAATATAAAATAAGCATTTATTTAGCACAGATAATATTTAAAAATATGAAATTTAGAATGAAGTAATAAATAAACAAATATGCACTTTAAATGCACAAGAAGTTAGAAAGTAAGAAAGAAAGTTGAGTCTGCCCGACTGTGAGATACTCGCTACATGTTTTAAATAAAATATATATATTACATTTCAAATTAATATATTAAAAAATACTAAAATACATTGAGGTCTATTTTTGAACGTGATATTTACCATATATACCAAATGTATGTTTTTAAAATACTGAAATGTATGCAAGAATATACTTGAAAGTGATATTTTTCTATAATATACCAAATGTATGTATTTAAAATACTGAAATGTATGCAAGAATATACTTGAAAGTGATATTTTTCTATACTATACCAAGTGAATGTTTTTAAAATACTGAAATATGTCGAAGAATATACTTCAAAGTGATATTTTTCTTAAAATATACCCAATTTATACCTAAAAATACTAACATATACTGAATACCACTTTTTGCAATAGACAATTGTTTTAACTCTGTCGATATTGATTGCTGCTGATTCCCTCTGCCCTATTTTCTGGAGGCACATATTTATAATAATCTTTGATATATAAACAATATTTAATTTAAACGAATAAAATGATAATATAAAATGTGATATATGAACATGCTATTTAAAATACAAACTTTTTTGAAGCATATTGCTCGCTGTCAATGTTAGTTTAGTTAGTTTTTGAACTATTTTAAAAGACATTGCACAAGTTATTATATTTTTATGTTTCTTAGAGTTCTTAACATTAAATTTGAACTAGTTAAAGGCATATCAAGAAATTGTTGATATATGTAAATGAGAAACAATTAAATAAAATGCAAAGTAAATAGTGAGTGACTTCTTTCCTATGATGCTATGAGGCCAACGTTGTGTCCACATAGACTTGACGACATCGAAAGCGGCAATCGCATAAAAATAAAAATAAATAAGTACGAGTATATCAAGAGCGACAGCAACATCGACAGCAACAGCAATAGTAAGAGCAAGAGCAAAGGCAAGAGGAAGAGGAAGAGCGACTGTGAAGCGCAGTGTGAAAATTGAAATTGGGTTAAGAAATAAAGCATGCAAACTACCTTGACATATTTCCCGGGGCTCGTGCTTTCGAAATTATTTATGTACAAAGCAAATACAGACATTGATTGCTGCCGATGGGAAAGCATAGCCAGTGGGTGTGGAAGTGGGAGTGGGAGGGGGGAATGGGGAATGGTCCGGTTATGCATGCCATCCCATATCAGAAATTACAGCGCTGCTAGATTGACGACAAAGAATTATTGCTGCTGTTGTTGTAATATTGTATAAAAATTGATTTTACGAAATGTGTGTGCACACATAAGTGCTGTGTGTGTGTGTGTGTGTGTACACACTCTTGTAAAGAATGTTGAAATGATAAGAAGAACGCGCATACGCCACGTGAGCCGCACTAAGCTCAAGCTGCCGCCGAAGCTGCCCCCATTTTGATCGAGGCGATCGACCAACCAATTCAATCGATCGACAGCCGCACCGAAAATTTTTATGCGCAATGCGCTGATTTGACATTAGAGCATTGTATCAGCATGAGCGCGTGTGTCTGTACGTGTGCATGTGTGTAAGTGTGTAAGTGAGTGTGCGAGTGCGTTTACTTTGGTTTCAAAGTTCCAAAAGTTTATTGACCAGACCAGACCAGACCAGACAGCCATAAATACCTGCCAGAGAACGCTCAATTGAGCGCACAATAAAACAACAACAACAACAACAACAACAACAGAAGCTCAACTAAATGTAAAAAAGAAAACAGTTTAAAAATAATCCAGCATCCAGAAGAAGTCTTCTTCTTCTTCTGCCAAGCCAAGTGGCTTTCAGGTTCATGTCCTTTCCATAGGATGCTGCCGATGCTGTCCGGCCAATGATCCCGATCTTGATCTCGATCGCGTTCTCTCTTTCATTCTCGCTGTCATCGAAGTTTAACCTGTTGCATGTTGGCTTCAAGAACAATTTCAAGCAGACGCTGCGGATCGTAGACCCTTTTTTTATGCTTTCAGTCGACTGCACTGCAGTCAGCAGCCAGTTCATTGAGCCTGAGCGACACCTTTTGCCCTGCCTGCTCCGTGGTCTGCTACTCCTGCCACTGCCACTGTCACTGCCCTTGGCAGCGGAACTCAGCGCTTGAAGCCCTTGATCATTGGCGTTGGCAACAATAAAAAAGTTCGCCGACCGGAGGGTTTTTCCCATTTAAACCAGTGCGCACACCGATTAGCTAAGAATATGTAGAAAGAACAGTGTCCCAGAGTGATCTCGACGAGGAGATTCTCTTGAATAATTTGTGCATAGTGTGAGAAATAGTTTGCAATCGTTGTGAAATGTTGAGAAATATGCTTAAAGTGCTCTGAAAAGAATTGACAACTACATATATTCAAAACATATTCATAAAATTCAATAACTATTGTGGCACTTTTGTCTAAGATGAATTTCTATTATTTAGCTTTGATAAATATCATACATATTAATGAAATTTATAATACAAGAACTTTATGAATCTTAAGAATAAATATATATTTTAAGTAGACTTCAAATGTATTCAGTAGTCCTTTGGATCAATATGTGAACTTCCAAAAATAAATAGTTACACTAAAATACCTGATTAATATTTAATTATATTTAAAAAAAATCGATTTTTAATCAATTTTGTATATTTTGAACTTTATGAATTTTAAAATTAATCTTCAATTTAGAAGGAAATAAAAGTTAACACAATAATGCAAGAAGAGTTAACGCGTATTTATTTATCAAGATGAAAATCATATTCAACTTAATGAATATTTACATTTGTTATTATTTCAATAAGATTTAAAATTAAAGTTGACAACCAATAAGTAGATGGGTGTATAATCAAAATGTTTAAATTCAAGTTTATTACAACAAATTCAACAAAATTGTAATATAGTTGTATCAGAAATATTGAAATTAAAGTGCGTTCAGTTTTGTATATATATTTCTCGACAATAAAGAAAGTGCCAACTGGAAGACATTTGCCTGCAATATTGTTCAGTATAGGCGAAGGTCGCAACTAAAGTGCAGCGATAGGTATTTAGCTCTGATATAGTACTCGGTAAACTTGATCGCAGCGTAGCGGAAGAGAACAGACAGAGAGAGAGAAAAAGAGTAAGAGAGAGTGAGATGATCTCTAGTGTGCTGGATGTTGCAGTTCATTGACAGAGCGACCGACTAGGGTCATAAAAATATATAATGTTGAGAGACAGAGACTGTTGCTTCGATGTCGGCTTCTGCAGCTGGTCCTTTATGGACGACGAAGAAGAAGAAGACGACGACGACGACCAGCTTGAGGCAAAAGTCAATTGCTGGATTCTATTTGAACGCATGCCAATGGCCCTGAACTTGTTTGAGCTCCATTGTTGGAGTCAGCGTCAGAGTCCCGCGACTCGATCGGACTGCAAAAACCACACACAAATTTATTGAATATGGAACGGTAAAGAAAATACTACAGCAATTAATGAGAGAGCGATCGAGCAAGCGAGATCAATCGCATTGCAGACGAATGTGATCCCGATAGAGCGGCAACAGTTGATACACCAAATAGTGGAACTTCTCGATCATTTCGCCCAGCACGAGGAGACTCCGCACAATCGGTTCGAGCGGCTGCCAAACGCCGCCCAGCGTCAGCTGATCCAGACTGCGGGCGCAGTGCAGCATCTCGAACAGATAGTGCGCCTTCTTGCGTGGCAACTCGAGGCTCTCTTCCTGCATGTAGAGGGTCAGTTTGGTGTACTCCCCGATCGTGGTCCTCAGCACTCGGCCATCGCTGCGAAAGTGCTGCTCGATGTGGTTGCTCCTCGCATTCCACTTGAGCAGCGGCGCGTTCGCATTGTAAGACTCCAGCCAATCGATGTGCATCTGCAGATCTGCGATGCCCAGTTGGAGCAGCAGTCGAGCTGCATGCTCGAAGCTCGTCTGACAATCCTCCTGGAAGCTCCGCAGCAGCGTTTGCAACTTCTTCTCCAGCTTCTGGATCGCTCGCTTGCGTTGATTGACCAGCTTCATTGTAAACTGAATTTTTTTGGGTTTTCTTTTTCTTATTATTTATGTTTATGTTATTTTTTTTATTAGTATTAAGACAAGCTACTAAATACTCTGATAAGATGTTATCAAAAGTCTACTGAGTTTGGAATTATATTCAAGGTTTACTTGACATTCAGATTGGTAGTTGGGAAAAACCAACAAGAAGTTTGCATTGCTTTAGGGAGTATTTCGCTTTTATGATAATAAATTAATTTTCCCCTTTATTTGCATTGACTATTAAACTCCATATTTTCCACGAACTGATAACATTTCTAAGGTCTTCAGTATTTTAAATATATTAAGCGGGGAAATCCAACATAAAGTTTGCATTTTGAAGAAGTATTTGAAGTTCTTCTTGGTATTTCGGAACTTCGAATAACATTGATGGGCAAAATCAATAAATTCAGTTTGCGCTCTCAATTTCAGTAAATGTTTGTAACAAATTAAAAATATTAATAAATATATAAATAAATGTATTTAAAGAAAAGTCATATATTATGCTTCATTTTATCAGCCATTAGTTCGTGTAAAAATTAAAAAAATGATTAAAATTACATTTATGTTGTCAACTAATATTGAAGTCAGAGTTTTTTTATATTTATATTTGTTTATAATTTTTATATGCTACTAATATATTATACTAATATTTCCTGTATTCATTTCATACAATAATTAATAATTTATATTCAAGTTGAAATTGAACATTAAAGTTAGACATTTATATTTCGTTTTCTTTATTATATTGTCATATAAAAGTTGCAATAATTGTAAAAAAAAAAAAATTGTGCATTCAAATTGGAATCTAATATAAAAGTGATATATTTGGAGTAATTGATGAAAATAAAACAATAAAAAAGCTGAATTTCCCCACTGTAAGTTGATCTTTTGTGGCGTGCTTTTTTGGTGTGCAGAAATTTGTGGTTTTTTGGCTGACATGAATTTGTTAAGAAATGAGATGATAATGAAATCAAAAGACTTTTAGATATGCGTGAATAGAAAGCAAAAGCAAAAGCAACAGGAATCGATCAAGAGATTCAGCTGAAATGCAAATGATATGCAACGGAATCAGAATCAAATCATTTTTAGATTGAGCCACGAATTGAAGACTAAGTGTGTGTGTGTGTGTGTGTGTGTGTGTGTATGAGTGTGGAAATGTATGTACATATATATAGTTTCAATTTCAAATTTGAGCCAAGGAAGAGGCAGAGAAACCTCTGGCATAACACTGCGAGTACTCGCATTCGTACACGTGTAGATACTTTTGTATCTGTATCTGTCCCTCGCTTGTTCCCTTGCGCTGTGGGGTTCCGTTTGCCGTTTGCCGTTTTTGCCAGCCAGACGCGTTTCAAATTCTACACAAAATGAACAGTAATTGAAGAGCCTCGTTGCGGAACGGACGTGGCACCAAAAAATCACCACAAAAAACTGAACTCAACTGAACAATAAAGGAACTGACTTACCTGAGACTGCAAAAACTACAATGACAGACTCAGCATTGATGGAACTCGCAGTGCTCGGACTGCTGCTGGCCGTGATTGTGATAATCATTTCGCTGATCTGCCATCGACGCAACGAGCGTTTGTTTGGCCGCACACCGCCAGGACCTTGGGGATTGCCGCTGCTCGGCTATTTGCCATTTCTTGACCGGAAGGCGCCACACAAATCGCTGCAGACGCTGGCCAAACGCTTTGGCGGCATCTATCAGCTGAGCATGGGCAGCGTTCGCACCGTGGTGCTCTCGGATGCGGCGATGGTGCGTGAGTTTCTGCGATACGAGCAGCTGACGGCACGTGCCCCGCTCTATGTGACGCATGGCATCATGAAAGGCTACGGTAAGCAGGGAACAGAGAACAGAGAACAGGGAATGACGAACGAATGACTTAAGCAAGCAACTCCATTGCGTAGTTGTTGTTGTTGTTCTTTCTCATAAGTATTCTTTTATGTTGTTGGCAGGCATTGTTGGAGCCGCAGGCGCCATCTGGAAGTATCAGAGACGACAGCTCATCGAGTGGCTCAAGGCGCTGGGCATGACGCGCAAACAGTGCGAGACGCGTGCTCAGCTGGAGCAGCGCATTGCTCGTGGCGTCAACGAGTGCGTCCAGGTGAGTGTGGAGAGTGTGCAGAGTGGAGTGTGGAGAATGGAGAACAGAGAACAGAGAACACAGAACAGAGACAGCGACAGCGACACAGCGACAGCAAGCGTGGAGAGTCTCTGGACTCTCTGACTAATTGGCTAACTGGCCAGCGCGAGAAATTCCAAGAATCATGAAAGTGAAGGTCCTACGCGTCATCGTCTCAGTCTCAGTCTCAGTCTGAGTTGCTTTTGCTGCCGTCGTCGTCGTCGTCGTCGCCGTCGTTGGTGGACATTCACTTTCCGTTGTGGTCATCACTCGACGTCCGCTGCTGTGTGTGTTTTCTGTTGCTGTTGCTGCTGCTGCTGCTGCGACGACAACGGCAACAACATCTACATCGACATCGACATCGACGTCGACATCAACAACGTCGACAGCGACGACGCATAAATTTAAAATTTGCTAATTTTTTTTCGCTGCTGCTGTTGTTGTTGTTGTTGTTGTTGTTGCTTTGGCTGCTTTGCTTTGCAATTTTCTCATACTCGTCTGCCAAAGCGTAGAAGAGTATTATAACTGTGTGCTCATGCACAAAAGTTCAGCAGAATTCTTGTCTATCATTGCATCTGTTTGAACAATTATATCTCTGAGACACTGTGCTAGAAAAACATATGAAGGAGTTATAAATAGTAAGTTATTGCAAAAAAATATGGAACAATAATTACATAATTCGTTCAAGTCTAGACAAGAAGAGCGCACTTAGTTGACCTTTTATAGATTTGATTTGATTTTTGAGGATTTTTGCTATACATAAGCGCAACACTTAGTTAAATGTCAGAGTTCCAATTTTTGGTAGACACAATAATAAATACAACTTTTATGATATCTGAGAATCGTGTTGAGATCAAATATAAAAAAGCTTAAAAAATATTCAAACATAGCTTTAGTATAATTTACTAGTAGTAATTTATTAATTTAGTTTGTTTTGCTATCACTTAAAACGAGTGGAAGATGTAGCTTTTGGTATATTTTAGTATTTTCGATATATAAATACTATATATTTTTACCTAAACATCGCAATCACAATAATTTTTCTTATGTAAAGTGAGGGTATCTCATAAAAGGGCAAACTCGACTGTAGATTTCTTACTTGTTGCTAAATATTACACATATTACTAAATATTGTCATTGCAAGTTTGTACTTTTCTTATTGTTGTTTTCCTTTCTAATCATCGCTAGCGAGTCTCGCGCAAATTGTATTTACTTATTTGGCAAGTGCATCACTGTTGAGCACACTCGCTTGCAGCGTCTCCACTTTCTCTCTCTCTCCCTCGATCTCTCGATGTTTTCATATTATTTTTCTCTGCAAATTTACTCCTCTTGACAGTCATACGAAACAGAAGCCCAGGAAGCGGGTGGAGTGTTGGATCCGTTGCCATCGCTGCAGCATTCGCTGGGCAATGTGATCAACGATTTGGTCTTTGGCGAAACCTATCGCCGCAACGATCCCAACTGGCTCTATCTGCAGCAGCTGCAGGAGGAGGGCGTCAAGCTGATTGGCGTCTCGGCCGTGGTGAATTTCCTGCCCTGGCTGCGCCACCTGGCGGCGAACAAGCGCAGCATACGTTTTCTGCTCGATGGGAAGGCGAAGACACACGCGATCTATGATCGCATCATACATCGCTGCGAAAAGCAGCTGGAAGTCGATCTGCAGCAGCGACAGCAAAAACAATTGCCACCCAAGGAACCACACAGCATCCTCGAGCATTTCCTCAACGAACGTCAGCCGTACTCGGAGCTCTACTGCGACGATCAGTTGCGTCATCTGCTCGCCGATCTCTTTGGCGCCGGCGTTGACACCGCACTGGCCACGCTCCGTTGGTTCCTGCTCTACTTGGCACGCGAGCCGCGTTGCCAGCAGCGTCTCCAGGCGGAGCTCCAGCAGCTGAGCGAGACGCCGTCGCTTGCGGAGCTCGAGACGAGCGTCTATCTTCGTGCCTGTCTCTCGGAGGTGCAGCGCATCCGTTCGGTTGTCCCGCTGGGCATTCCGCATGGCGTCGAGCGGGACGTGACCATCGGTGACTATTGCCTGCGAAGCGGCAGCATGGTGCTCATCCTGCAGTGGGCCATACACATGAATCCCGATGTCTGGCCCCAGCCTGAACAGTTTCGCCCAGAGCGCTTCCTCAATGCCGATGGCGATTATGCGGCGCCAGCTCAGTTCATTCCCTTCCAGACGGGCAAACGCATGTGTCCCGGCGATGAGTTGGCTCGCATGATGCTCACTCTGTTCGCTGGTCGCATTCTACGTCGCTTCCACATCCAGTTGCCCAGCGATCAGCCAGCGATTGATCTGGATGGCGAGTGCGGCATCACTTTGACTCCGGCTCACTACAAACTCCGCTTCAGCAAGCTGAAACCGCGGGAGGGGAAAGCGAAGGTGGAGAAGGAGAAGGAGGAGCAGGAGGAGAAGGAGAAGGATGAGAGGCAAGTGTTAGAGGAGGCAGCGAAGGTGAAGGATGAGTAAGGAGGCGTCTAGAAAGAGCCGACAGCGATTGAGAGAAGACCAAAATAATTTCAGTTGGAGAAAGTGAGAATGAAGTGAAACATATAGAAGAGAATAAAGATAAAGACGAGTGTTTAAAAAAATGCCAGAAAGAATTTGATACAAAAAAATAAAATATATAACGCAAGAGGGAATCGATCGAAGATCAGAAGAATTTGATGCTAAAGAGGGAAAATTGGGATAAGGGCAACCAAATTTGAAGTAGAAGACGATAAAGAATAATTGGGAGCAAAGAATTTAACTTGAAATATGTCGAAAAGAAAGGAAAGCGATTGAAAGAATGCAAGATGTAGTTGAGTTAGAAGAAGTCAAAGAACAAATTAAGCGATTGGGAGAATACCAACAGGAAAAAAACGAAACAGAAAAGTCTTCTGCAAAAAGCGATGTCATATAAACAAAAGTGGAAAGGAACCAATTTTAAAAGTGAAAAATTGCTGAAAAAATATACCAGAAGGTGAGAGGAATATGAGTCAGGAGAATACGACAAATACTGTAAAAATAATAAAAAAAATGAAAAGAAGAAAAATAATATTTCAATTTCGAAAGAAAAGGTTAAACAGTAAGGAAGCAGAAATAAGTACACCAGAAAATAATGTAAGGAAAAAGATGCAAAAAGAGAGAACAAGGAGTTGAAGGTAAATTGTGAGATAGATCTAACTCTGAAACTTAAATGAGACTTGATATGAAGTTGAAGAATTATGTGGCCGAAGTTAGAGCAGAAAATGGGCAGCAATTTGTTTCAGTTTGATTTCAGTTTTTGTCACTTACGTTCACGTTTTTTTTGTGTGAATTATTTAGAATAGTTTTTTTTTGTCAATGCGAATTATTTGGTTAAATTGAATAACAATTGAGTAAACGGAGAATGGAGCTAATAAATAATAAATAGTAGCCGTTTTTTTTTTTTTGTTTTTTTTTTTCACACATCTAATAGTGTTAAGAATGTATATTACGCACACAAACACATATACATACATATGTAATTATCAATAAATACGCAATGCAAATAATGAATTTAGAATTTGCATGTTGATTATTGTAATTGAAATCGCGTGGTGAAAACAAAGGAAAACTAATTAATATGTAATGCAATATGGTTGAATAATTTCCATGAAAAGAGTTGTTGCTTTATTGTTTGTTTGTTTATTTGTTTATTTGTTTATTTGTTTATTTTTGTTTGTTTGTTTGATGCAAATAATTGCGATGATTTGTCTTAAATTGTTGCTCTCTATTTTTGTGCACATAAAACTAAACCACAGTTTGTTTTGTTGTTTGTTTGCCTTAGAACTAGGAATAAATGCTACAAAACGAAATTAAACACAAAAAAAAACAACTAACTAATTGAACTAGAACTAAACGTTAAACATAAACATAAACGTAAACATAAAGTAACACATACTTAATGTCGAAAGATGGACAAAAAAAAGGGATAGAGAGAGAGAGACGAGGACAAATCAATTGCTAACTTGGCTAATTAAATGGCTAGCTTAGCGGCTAAATTAATAATTAACTGAACACAGCTTCTTGGGGTTGAAAGAATAGAATTCGTACTGCACGCTCAGATACATTTGTATCTTTTTGTCACTGCTGCTTAAACCTAAGCTTAGAAACTAAAGCTTATGATTATGTATTTTAAGACTAATGGAAAAAAAACGCATTCTCACTTTTGTGTTGTGTTTGTTGTGTGTGTGTGTTTGTTTGTTGTGTGTTGTCTAGGAACAGAACCGTGCTCTGGCTGAATCTCTGGCTGCACAGAGACAGAAAGAGAGAGATTCAGTTGGCGCCCACATTGCGCACCTGATGCGGCTCCGATGCAGTCGGCGCCAGCGGGCGACGCTTGAGACAAACCCTGAAGGACTCCGGCGTGATTGTGGCACCCACATTGCCCTTCAGACTGGGCAGCGGCTGACCCTCGGGCAGGGCAATGTCGAAGCAGTGCATGAACGAGCTGAAGAACAGGAAGAGCTCCATGCGAGCGAGCACATCGCCGAGGCACATGCGTCTGCCGACACCGAAGGGTATAAAGTATTCGGGTTTGCGCACCTTGCCCTCGGTGTCAATGAAGCGGGCGGGACGAAACTCTTCGGGCTTATCCCACAGGTTGGGATCCATGTGCACGCTGTTGATCAGCGGAATGACGTGCGAGCCGGCCGGTATGGTATAGCCATTGAGTTCGACATCTCTGCGGGAGCGAAGAAGAGAGAAAGAGAGAGAGAGAGAGGGAGAAGAGTGATGATTAGTAAGTGCAAGTGTTGATGCATGTCTTGTGGCGTGTGCTGTGCGCTGTGTGCTGTTCTGTGTTATCGGAGGCGAGTCGCTAATCAGCGCTAATCAAGTGCAGAGAACAACGGAAAGTGGGCCAAGCTGCGACGCAACGCAACGCAACGCAATGGAACGCAATGCAAAGGAAACGATCATTGATCGATCAGTGCGATCGCAGTTTCCCATTTTCCCATGCGGAGTGAATGAACGATCGTTGCGTGGACCTCGTCGCTGTCGTCATTCAATTTGCGCATTCAGCACGCTGTGGGCGTGGCCAGCAGCTGATAACCAAACAACCGATAACACACAGACACACACACATGTACACATCGATCATACGCTGATGACGATCGATCGATCGATCACTTACCTTGTGGGCGAGTGCGTGGTGGCCAATGGCACAATGCTGGAGCGGCGCATTGACTCGAGTATGGTGGACTCGGTGATTGGCAGATACTGCAGATCCTCGATCGTTGGCAGACGATGACGTCCCACCACCTGATCGAGCTCGTCCTGGACGCGACGCATCTCCTTGGGATTGCGCAGCATAAACACATTGATCCACTGCAGTGTAGTCTTGATCGTTTCCATGCCTGCGGAGAACAGATCGATGATCACCTGCACCAGTTGTTCCTCTGTTGATGATAGGGCAAGAGAATACAAGTTATCGGTTAGTTATCGATCAGTCTAAGCAGTTTTATATGCACAACTCACCATGATCCTTGCCATCGAAGAGTTCGGCATCGGTGCCTTCGGCCTTGGCCTTCTCGATCTCACACAGATAATAATCGACCAGATCGCGCACATTGCTGGGATCAAAAGTGCGCTTGTGATCATCGATAACATCGCGATAGAACTTCTGCATTTCAGCGCGATTCTCGGCGATCTTGTTCTTCGCCGTCGAGATGCTGGGGAAGCACTGCAACGTCGGTATATAATCGACGGTGTGAATTTCGCCAAAGAGTCGCATGCCCTCCTCGATGAGGAAATTGAAGCGACGGAACTTGGGATCGTCGAGGCTGAAGCGTGTGGACATCATCAGGCTGCAGATCACATTGCTGACGGCCAGCGAGATGACCGGCGACAGATCAATCGGTTGTCCATCGCTGGCATGCAAATGTCCAATGAACTCATGCACCTCAGTCTGCATAAGAAATCAAAAGAAAAGAAGTGCGGCGAAAGTGCGGCAATGAGTACACAAGTTGTCAAAAAGCTGCTGGAATAAAATGCCAAAAGAAAAGAAAAGAAAAGGGGGAACTCACCATAATGCGCTTCTGCATTTGCTGCTTGCCATTGCCCATGTAGGTCATGCCGAACTGTCTCAGTTTGTCGTGCAGAAAGCGTCTCTGATCCTTCCACAGTTTGCCGGTGCTATTGATGATGCCTGCAATGCGATAACGATAACGGATAACGATGACGATTAGTGGACTGAAGCACGCTTTTAATTGAGGTAGGCTCTGGCCCACTTTATGTGTTTATTGTTATTGTTAAAATATTTTTAAAATTCAATTGCTGATTGCGCATTGTTTTATTTTTGAAGCAATAATCTCACTTAATATATATTCTTTTTTATTTTTTATTTTTTCTTTTTCTCTTTACGTTTTGCCGCCTCAGCGCATTGCGTTTATAAAATTTCCATTGGCACTTACCGTAACCGTTGAGGGTCTGCATGAACGGCGTATCCGGTCGTCCTGTGAACTCCTCGCGCCGAAAGCACTCACGAATCATTTTGTAGTCACTCATCACAACTGTCAGCTGGCTGCCAAGGCGCGTCGAGAAGAGCGATCCATATCGCTTGGCCAGCTCCATGAAGCGTGTGTGCTTCTCGTTGCCCATGAACAGCAGATAGCCGATGACGGGGAAGCCCCATGGACCGGGCGGCAGCTTGCGTAGCTCGCGATAATTGCGTAGCAGCCACTGCAGCAGGCTGATGAGCGTGAGGAAGCTGAGGAAGACCATCAGCAGATGCTGTGCATCCTGCTGTTCCACCTGCATTTGTCGCAGCACAAACTTGATCAGATACGAGTCGGTCAGCATTTTGAGTATTTCTTGTGGACTTTTGTAGCTCTTCTTTTCTTTTCCTTTAATCAGTTGTTGTTGCTGTTGTTGGTTGTGTGGAGCTTGTGACTCCGCTCGCAGGACGAGTGTAGGACACGAGTTTAATTTTCGTAGTTTATTCGCCGCACTGTTGCTGCTGCTGAGCCATTTGTTGTCACTTTTGCTTTTACTTGCGACTGCGCGTTACCAAAAAAAAAATTAAATTTTGTTTTTTTTTTGCTTGGTATTGATTTTGGAATTTTCTTTGCGCTTTTTATTTTAGTGTCTGTTGCAGTTTAAAAAAAATGTTTTAAATTGTTTTTAGTTGTTTTAAAGTTTTCTTGGTTTCTTTTTTTATAAATTGGCATTTGTAACGCAAATCTATCGTTTAATAACAAAACAGAAAAAAAAACGTACAAAAAAATAGTTTGCGTTGCCGAGTCGAAATCGTAGTCGAAGTCGAAGTCGAAGACGGAGAGAGACCCGGAGACGATTTCGCGTCGAGCGTTTATAGTTTTCGACTAATGGCTCGAGCGTATGTCCTTGCCACTTTTATAACAACCGTCGGCCGTCGGTCGTCGGTCGCTTCGCTGAGCAGCAGCTGAGCAGACGAACGCGAACGCGAACGAGTGATCGACGGCAATCGCGGCTCGGCCGCTTCAAGCGCGCCGCACACTGCCAGAGCTGAGCTGCTGAGCAGCTGAGCTGAGCTGCTGAGCTGAGCTAGAGCCACCAAACACACACAGTCGGCGACGGCGACCGAGCGCGAGCGCGAACGCGAACGCGAGCGAGCGACGGCCGAGCGACGACGACCACGACGACGGCGACGACGACGACCGAGCGACAAACGAACGCGCCAACCGAACGAACTCAATACGAAGCGAAGCGAACGAACGAAGCGAACGAGCGAAGCAAACGAAACGAAACACGACGTCGCTGTCTGCGCGACGCCGTCTGCAACGCTGCCCGCTGCTCGCGCTCTGGCTTTGGCACTGGCTCTGGCTCTGAGACTCTGTGGACGGCTCTGGGCCAGAATCTGATAGTCAAAAGCTGCTGCCGCAGTCGCCGTTGCCGTCGCTGCCGTCGTCGCAGCTGCTGTTACTGTTGTTGTAGCAGCAGCAGCCTCTGTTGGCGTCGGCGTTGCCGTCGCAGTCGCTGCAGCCTCTCTGCCAGCGTCACATCACTTACTGATATCAGTAGCCGCCTCAATTTGATGCGCTCGTATCAGCTTCCTCCCCCTTCCCCTTCCCCATCACCGCCCCCTTACCCCTTTCACATAGAGCAGACACAGCGCCAAATCGACAAGTTTCCCATACGCAAAGCAGCGCAGTTCGCCGCTACGAACGCAAGCAACATCAAACAAGTTGCAAGCGAACTTCCAGCATGTTTGAGCTCAAACGCGTTGGCATTTGTTTTGAGTGTTTTGCTCTCTGTTTATGTTTTCGATCGCAAGCCCAGCTCAAGAGAGACAAACACACTCGGACAGCAGTCGGCAACCAAGCCGACTCTCTCCCTCTCTCTCTCTCTCACTCTCTCTCTTTTTTTTCATACGCGCTCTCGGCAGGTGTTTTTGCGGTCGCGTTATCAGCGTGCTCGCTGATAAGCCAATTTGATCGAATAAATGATAATGATTGATGCGAATATTTGCCAGCCTACTCACCCAGCCAGCGAGTTGGACTCTGAACCGACGACACTCAACAGCGAGTTGCAGCTTTGCAACACAGCATCGCCTTTTTATATGCCGTTAAAAATGCGGCAAAGCGGAAGCAGTTGCAATGCTTTGCTACCAAAATTCATTAACTGAATTTGACTATTGGATTTGGATTTGATCGCCTGCAACTCGAAGTCGAACCGGTCGAAATACTATACTATATATCTCACAAAAGCCAAAAGCTCGCACAATCAATTCCTAAAATTTGCATTTTGGGTCAATTCGCCTCTCGATCATCGCAGCCTTGATGACCACAAGAAGCGCAGCAGCTCCAAATGCTCATCACTCAAAATTTAAATCTGTGAATCTTCAGGTTCACTCAATCAATATTCATCATTTTTACGATATTATATTCGTAGTGCTCCCCGAATCGAATTTCGAATCGTAGGCCTCATGGCGGTTTTTTTTTTTTTTTTGTGCTGGGAATGACGTCAGAAATTGGTAGTAACGCATTCAAGTTCAAAATCGTTATTAACAATAACGAACAAGAAGCTGGAAATGAAACAGAAAAAAAAAACACGGGCAAAAATCATAAACAACAAAATTCCTAAGACAAGAAATAAATTTGTTTGCAGTAGCATGACGATTGCTGAATACACTTTCTTCACAGAAAAGTGCAACGAATTCTGAGAAATTTAACGAACTTAAATTCCGATTTTATTAATTCACAATTTAACCAATTTAAATCACAATTTCCTTGAATGCAGAATGTCAATGCTTTTTTATTGTTAATATAATTTAAAATGTACATCATTTTTTTTTTAATTTCCAATTACTAAAATTGTTCATCTTAAAACTTCACAAATAATAATGTTTTTTTTTATTTCTTTCAAATCAAAATGTAAATAAATATTTGAAATTTGTAAGTAATCAAATGGTTCTTCCTAAAATGTCAGTATTTTGTTGATCTTTTATAAGGAGGAGCTCCTAACTTTTAGCTATGCCGAAGAACTCGTAATTGGGTTAGGGTATCGAAATCGCTTTTGAATTTCAAATGCAAATTGAAATGCATTTGTAATCAATTCTGCAGAAGTTTCTGTGGCTTTCGATTTCGATTTCGGTTTGAGCATCGGTTTCGGTTTCAGTTTCAGTTTCAGTTTCGTTTCGCCTTTCGATTTGTTTATTTATTTATTTGGTTGTTGTTTACCAACAGCCGAAGACGATGCCGGTTCTTTGGGCTTAAGGACAAGGTTTGACCTTCAGCATTCACGGCAAACTGACGTCGAGACAGTCGAGATAGTCAGAGACAGACACAAGGGACAAGCGACAGACAGAAGACTGAAGACAGAAGACACAAGATACAAGAGATGGAGATGGAGACGGAACCAGAAGCAGACGCCGGTGGCGATCAAGAAATTTCGAAATATGATTTCTTGCATCATCATCTAATTTTTATTTGTGAATGGCAGCATTTGGATTAAACATACAATAGTCCAAAGCTATGAATCAAATTATTTGACAATCTCCCAGATCGGGGGATAAAGGAATAAGGGGATAATGGGATAAGGGAGATGGAAACATATTTTTATAGTTTAGGTGTCATTAACTAATTAGATTTGGGGTATTAAAGAAATTGTTGAGGCTGTGTTCAAAATAATATTAAAATAAATGTAATTATAACTACAAAAGTTGAATCAACTAAAGAATATCAAAAGAAGAGAAAGAAAATCTAAAAATATCGACTCAAATATTTTACTTAACTGTATCGACAATGTTGCATATAGAAATCATTGGTCTAAAAACGGTTGATAAAAAGACTATTGAAGACATCTTTGTAGCATAATCTGCACTCTAAAATGTTCCAAATGTTTTTTTTTTTTTAACTTCAACAAAATGCAAAATTGCTTAATTAAAAAGTGAATTGCTTTTGTTAGTTAATTTACTATAAGAAAAAAAAGTGAAATGAATTTAATTAAAATAGTGAATTTAAAATAAATATTTGAAAATAAAACAGTGAAGAATTATGTTGCAAAATGAATTAAACAACATATTTTAAATCGAATACACATTTTATTTATTCATGTTCACAATACATTTTCAATTCAATATATATTCAATTTAAATGATTTGTTGGGAAATAAGGAAATTGTTTAATTGTTGCATCAGATTGTAAATTTAGAGTTGGTATATTTGATTTGATTTATTTGTAAGTGTATTGCAATTTTGGCATTAAGTTAATGTATGCATTGTGAAAATACTTATTCTTGGCTGAGCATGAATCATTTGCATTTTCATGCCATGACCAGCAAAATAACAAAATTGTCTGCAATTTGCATAAAGAGATTCCACACAATTTGTTTGTGAATACCCTGTGATTTCTTTGCTTTGACAATAGGCAGTTGAGAGGGAATGAGAGGAGAGAGCTAGGGTATCTGTTGGTCTAGCAATTTGAACTGTTTTCTCTTCGGCCATTGAACTAATTTGCATCTGCTCAAATTCTGTACAATTTTTATTGTTATTTATTTATTTTGCTTTTGTTTATCTGTTATTGTTTTTTGTGTAATCAATGCAATCACATTGGCGTCACTGATTCGCTCTCTTTCTTAACTGGAATTGTGTTTGCTAGCGGATCAGTCGAGTCCGAGTCCCGGAGTCACATAAAATTAGAAATGCGACAAACTTCAAATGCCAAATGTGAAGCTGCAAGATCAAGGCTGAGTGCGAAACACGCGCCAGATAAATAAGCGAAAAGAGGTGTAAACAAACGTTAAATAATGCAAGCAGAATGCGTTTATGTGTGTGTGTGTGTGGCATGGCAACTGTGGCAAGAGCAATCGATTCACTGTACAGGTAATTGTACAGCCTCACACAAGTCTAGCTAAGTAGTTGTTGGTACTTAAGTCGGAGAAGTCATTGAACTGCCACTTGAACTAGCAGCTACCAGCTGCATTTAGCTAGGATGCGGCATGCAACAGGCTGATGCCTGCAAGAGGCAACCTTTAGGATATAAAAAACGTAAGAGAAGCAGAGCAGATAAGCACTCAAGACAATGCACTTCGGGTCAATGCACTAGGCTGCAAAACACAGGACAACAAACTATGTGGCACGTCGCAACGCTGTGTGGCACGTTGTGCACACGTTGCGTATATAGGTTGGCTGGGCACTTAAGGACCTGAGAGATACGAGACTGAGACGCAAGCGGCAGGCACCTGAAAAATGAGAACAGGAAAACTGTGCGGCCTTGGACGCGGTCATTGGCCCAGAGACAGTCTTCGTCTCAGTCTCAGTCTCAGCCTCAGCCTCAGTCTCAGAGTCAGAGTCAGAGTCAGTCTCAGAGCCAAAGAGCCACGAGAGAAGTTTCCAGGAACTGCAGCACAGCTCTGCCAAAAGGCTAATGACTGTTGGGCCCAAACTACAAACTGAAACAGAAACTACAAATGAAACAACAACTGCAACTGCATCTGCAACTGCAACTGCCACTGCAAGCAGCCAATATTTTCCCTAGTTGTACAGTCACGAATGTGCCTCAGATTCTGCCTCTGTCTGTGCATCTCTCTCTCTCCCTCTCTCTCTCTGACTGTGTCTGTGACCCCGTCAAGGATGCCGGACATGAGTCAGTCGAGAAATATGCCGGTCTAGAATCGATGCCTGCGGCAGAGTCAAAGAACGAGACGGCGTCATCACCAGATACAGATACAAATTCAGATACAGATACAGATACATAAATAGAGGCAGCAGACAGATTCAAAAGATTTTAGATTCCAAATTCAGATTCCAATTGAGAATTTTGGATTCGATTTCTAACTAACTCAACTCCCAATTGATTATGACAATTATCAACTGGTTTCAATGATGTCAGTTTCAACAGACGTCATCAGCATTATTAGGATGTCAGATGCACTTGCAAAATTCACTTGAGAATTTGCCCAAAATATAGCTAATTTATCAATCATTAATATTTATTGCTCAATTAGTTGCCACAAGTGATTGCTGATGAATTTGATAAGTGCCAATTATTAGATACTTGTGGAAATCCCCCCACAAAAACGGACAAATGCAACCTTCAAATCAATCTCATTGCCATTTTTCAGTTTAGTTGTTAGTCCACATCAATGAGTAGATTATTTTTGGGAAATGCTCCAAGTGACGGGATTGAATGGTATAAACAAAATTCTATCTTAGAATTTTGTAAATTAATAATATAAAATATAGAAACAAGAAAATACAAATATGCTAAATATTTAGTTCTAGTATAGTATTTATATTTTAAAGATAATAATTGCCTCCTCCTCAATGTTTATTTTAAGTATTCTTTTAATTTTTAAGTGCTATTAAATTTGTAGTATTTTGTGTATACAATTATATAATGAAATTTCAAATTTTCAAATCTTATAAAATATATAAAAATGCTAAATAAATATTTTCCTGTATTTATATTTAAAAATGCCAAAAAGTTAATTTCGAATTTACTTAAAAAATGTTTAATTGTTATGAGTTTTCCTATAAAATATGTAATATTTATTAAAGATATCGCATTTGAATATATTATATATAATATATATATTGTAATTTTAAATCTTCTTTTATAACTTATGTACATTTATCGATTATTTATAATTATTTATATTAAAATATTTATTTTAAATACCCAAATTTATTAGTTTATTTAAAAAATTGTTAAATTTGTTATTTTTATTTTAATATGACTATATGTTATATGTATATATATATGTACTATATAATATGAATATAAAATATCTATTATCTAATATTTATATTGAAATTTGTAAATTAAAAGTATTAAAAGTATTAAATAATTTAAATAAATGGAATATTACAGTATAGTATATATATGTAAATTTAACATTTCAACTGTTAAATCTTTAAATGATATTTATATATTGAAATTTTTAGAATTATGTACTATATTAATGATATTAATGATTTCATATTTTTACTAAAATACGCAAATCAAAAATATTAACAAATATGTAAATGATTGAAGTAATTATTATATTATATAAATAATAAAAACTTTGATTATTATGAGATATACTTATATTTATATGGTATTTATATACCATATATAAATATATATACTATAGTATATTATTATTACACATACATATCATTATATGGTATTTATATACTATATATACTACAGTATTTTGCATTCCAAAGTTTGATTTAAAATGTGACTGCCACTGTGATCATAAATTCTCTCAACTTTCTGCTCTTTCCTATCCCATTTACCTAGCTTACCTGTAGAGTATCTCGTATTCGTTGTGATCAATTTTGAAGCAACTTCAGGTAGTTTGCTGCTCATTGTGTGTGTGTGTGTGTGTGTGTTCATTCGTGATGCAATATTTAGAATTGTTTTTGCACACTTCTTATTGACCGACCTTGAGCGGTCAGACAAAGCATCATTTGTAAAATACAATACTGTGTGTAGGAGTGTGTACTCATGTGTGTGTGTGTGTGTGTGTGTCTAATTAAATATGTATATGTACACGCTTGCAATAAATAACAAATTTGGCATCGCAACAGAACACAACACAATACAGTAACAAAAGCAAAACAACAACAAAAATGAAAACAAACTTGAAATCAACCAAAATAAACTGCGATTAGTTGGGAGACGAAAGAGCGAGATGGCGAGATGATGACTTTTGCTCGCTTTCCATTATTTCATTATTTATTCCACGTGAGAATCGAAATAATCAGATAATAAAAATAATTCCAATGGATTCGGCTGCTAATGATTATGTGCAATTAGCGTTGAGAGTGTGAAACTCTCCTCTTTGTGGGTGGCTTCCAGCCACTCTAATTTTATGTTATTGTTCCTATATTTTGTTTTATTTTTGTCATTTTTAATTTATTGAGAATGCGCCGTATTAATTGGCAATTCATCGAAAGCAAAAGCAAAAGCGAACAGCGAATAGCAATAATAACATTGTTGTTATAAATAGAATGCAGACAAATGTTGAATCCATATTAGCATGAATTACTTTTCTTTTTTTTTGTTGTGAAATATAATTTAGCAACTAATTAAGCTGGAATTCTAATTATTGTTAGTAGCTAATCTGGCTTGTTTTTTTATGGATAACTAATTGAATGAATTGTTTTGCAGCCACCATAAATTATGCATATTTTCATTAATGAAACCAATAATTAATTTACGCTTTTAATGGAAATAACTTTAATTTCTATCTATAAATCTATAAATAAACTATAAAATATATATCTTTTCAAATTATTAAGTATCCATTGTAGACAAGTTGTGAATGCATTTAATTGAATTCATTCTATAGATAAAGATTAGTTGTTTATATATTAGATGATCAATATTTAATACAAATTTTAGACAATTTGTGAATGCTTTTATTTTAGATTTGATATAAATATATTGAATAAACGCTTAAACAATTCTGTGAAATTATATTTCGGATTTGTATACCCGAAGAAGGGTATTATAAGTTAGTGTCTACAAGAAATGTGTGGAACGAACGGAAGGAAGCATCTCAGAGTCCATAGAGTATATATATTCTTGATCTGCATCAACAGTTCTTCAGAGTCTTCATATAAAACATGATAAAGTTTGTTTTCCAACGCTAACTTCCTGTTTTAAAATTGCAGAAGTTATTAAAGAAAAATTTTAAATTGAAAAATGGCTATTACTGATATATTTTGAATATATTAGTATATTGATATACCAAATATAGTATTCAGTTCATTTTTTGGTATATTATTTCGGTATATTTTAAGAATAATACCGCACTGTTTTACATTTATTAATAATGGTTGGCGGGTATCTGACAGTCGATCACACTCGACCGTAACTTTCTTACGTGTTATTTCGAAAATCTTTCGATTGTCGCACAAAAATCGCAGAATTCCAGGAATATGCGATTAAAACGATTTGTTCGAGAGCTCATTTAATTATTTGTATTATCTTAATTATTACCACACAATAAAGTGGGCATATTAATATGATTCGATTTGAATTCATTGTGTTGGTATTGAATAAAATTCCAAGGTATTGCATCATAGAATATTCCTTTCATTTATTTGGAATTCTTTTCGAATATCAAGTTTTAATTAATTTTTATTTTTTTTTACATATTTTTGGGTGTAAACAATTCTGTTGTTGCTGTGCTTCCCGAAAATATGTATCTACGCACGCAAGAAGACGCAAAAAATTGTCCTAAGAAGCGGCAGAGAAATACATAAAATACTTATGCTAAATAGTCGTGACAAGCATATTTGTATCTGTATCTTTGGCATTAATAGAGGTGCTCTTGAACTTGAAAACAGCAATGTGAATTCCTGGTAAAAATAACGAAAACAACAAAAGCCAAAACAACAAAGAGTCGAGCTGCTAGAAACAACAGATTAGACGAACAGACGAACGGACAGACAGACAGACAGACGGACGGACGGACGGACGGACAGACGGACGGACTCACAGATCAGTGGCCAATAAAGAGCGCAGTACCAGCCACAACTTGAACTCCAGGCTAAGCTGGGAATGTGAATAGGATAGGGAAAGGGAAAGGGGACGGGGAAGGGGAAGGGAATGGCTTACGAGTGTTATGAAATTTACGGCGAAAACAAAAATAAATCTTCTATTCGTCCGTCTGTCTGTCTGTCTGTCCATCTGTTTATCATTTTCTAGCCACAAGTATTTTTGTTTTCGTAGATTCGCCAAAATTCTCATTCATTTGCCATCTCATTGTCTCTCTCTCTCTCTCTGTCTCTTTCTCTCTCTGTCTCATCCTTTTGGCCTTGAAAACTCATTAATTCAAATTCAAACTGACAAATCGATTGTCGTGACATCGCAAAAGTCACCGACACTCCACACACTTGAGACATCTTGAGAATTTCACAGCTATCGAGCATAGTGTATATAGTAGAATGTGACCAGCGAACTTCGTGCTGAAACTCAACAGGTGGAAGAAGCAACTACATATTTGTTGATAAGCCAATTGCAATTAAATTGCCATTTACATATATCAAATGTTTCCTCTATAGCCAAAGTATTTTACTCAACATACAGTTGCGGGCATTTCTCACGTATTCTCACATAGTGTCAACAAACTGAGGAATTTTCAATTCATATGCTCGTAATTATATAATCAGCTCACAGAGTTCATTTCGAATTCTTTTGAGCATCTCCGCTAAATAAAAACAATCAGTCGAACCAGTTAATTTTAATTTATTTTAGTTTTTCAACATGATTTCATGCATTCCTCCATTCAATATTGAGTAATTGCGAACTTATGACATTTATAAATATAGAGAAAAAGTATTCAATAAATGAAATTTATGACATTCATTAACAGCTAAAGTTTCAATGAGCTTCTCTTAAATATTGCTTCGTATTTGTTAAATAAAAAAACTAAAATGTGAACTAAAGTTTTAAATGTTTTATCGTTTAATTAAGTATGAAGTATAATTTTTTTTTGTTTTAGTTTTTTAGGACAAACATGGAAACGATTTTAAAAGCAGCTCATCGAAGCTTTCACTTGTAAATATTTACATTAATTTAAATTAATAAGATCTGTGTTCTAACTTTAATAGTATTTTATATTGTTGAGAGTTGAAATGAAAGTAAAACATTTAATTTAAAAAAACCGGAAATTATTCTTTTTTTTTTTAATTTTTATATTAAAATTCAAATATTTAATAATATTTTTGTTAGCACTATTAACACAGCCATAAATTCGAATATGAAAATATATTATAAATACCAACAGCATGTTTACAATAAGTTGATTTAACAAATAATAAATATGTTTTTGTAATAGGAGTTGATGAATACATAAAATTCACATGTTTTTTAAATAAATATTTTAAATGCTGCATTAAATTGTACCAACAATATGTTTGAAATTCGACTACAAGAAAATGAACTTTATAAATGAATAAAACGTTTTTTTTTTGTAATACGAGTTGTGGGAAATATTTTCTGCATTAATTGGCTTTTATTTCCGAAAATAAAAAAAACATTTCAGTCGCATTTGATTCTTGCAATGTTAATGAAAAGTTCGTTGCTGGAACTACGTAGTACACAGAGGTCTGTGTGTTTTGCTGTTTTTTTTGGTTGTGTTGAAACTCGAAGCAGCCAAAGCGAATCATAAATAACAATACTCATACATGGAGTAAGTATAATTGTTGTTTACGTAAGTACAAGTCCCGAATCGAGGCGTCATTCATGGCAGGCGTGAAAGGCCCTTGGCTCTGCCCTCCGCTTCTGCCTCTGCCCTCTCTCCACTCTCCACACTCCTCTCTCCTCTGTGCACAGAGTGCAGCAAGTGAGACTCAGCGAAAAGTTTTGGATGTCTTTCAAAAGTGTTTTTTCTTGTGTTTTATATTCTTTAATTCTCATGTTTATTATTGGCATTGTTTATGGTTCGCAAATGCACTCGACTAGAGCATATCCTGTATCACATTTCAATGATGATAAAGTATTACATTTTGTATATTAAAGAATTAATTTCTTATACATAAGTAGAAAGTATTATTTTCTTATATAGTGTTCAGAGTAGTAAACTCTTTCGACTCTGTCTTACAGGGCATAAATTTACAAAAATACTGAGAACCCAAAGGCTTTGGATAACGTGTGAAAATGCTGGGGAATTCATTGAACCCGGCGGGAAAATGAAGTTAAAAATATATATTTTTAATATATGAATTTTGTTTTGTTGCGCTTTGCATTATGTAATTGGAGTACATTGAACGCAAGAAGAGGGGCGTGATAGGTGGTGGCCGTGGTGTGCGGGGAGGGGATACCGCAATCAAATTTAAATTCAACCTCTTGAAATACTATGAGAAAAATGTGCGTGTTGCCATCGGTATCGGTGTAGGTATCGGTATAAGTATCGGTATAAGTTGCGTCGAATGTCGCGCCAAGCGAGAGAGTTCATTAAACTGACAGCATCAGCAGATATTGAATAGACCGCTTTACGGTATACCGAGTATACTATATGTATAGTAATATAGTATATTTGTGTGTGCGAGTGTGTGTGTGTGTAAGGGCCCGGCTGAAACCGAAAACAAAACTGCGACATTTCGTGTTTTTTGTTTATATTCTCTGCTTCTGCTTCTGCTTCTGTTGCCGCACGCCTAATTAATCGATAACAACAACAAAGTGATCGAAAAGGGCTGCCGGGGCGGGGCGGGGCGAGGCTGTGCTGATGATGCTGGGTCGCCCATTCAACCTGTTGCCGGACAACAACTCAGCCACTCAAAAGGGGCGCTGTCTGTCTCTCAGCCTCAGTCTCAGTCGCAGTCTCAGTCGCAGTCTGGTTGACTCATCGACAGCGGGGGAGCCACCGCAATCAACAACAGCCCTACGCAAAGCGTGGAGCGTAGAACGAAGACGTCACACAGCTGCTGGGCTTGTTTACTATGAGCTTATGCGTATATAGTATATATAGTATATACCGTATACTACATAGTGTAGTATATCTAATAGAGTTACGGACGATACAACGTGTTATGATTATTATTATTCTTGCTGTTGTTGTTTCATTTTGCGCGCCAAGCGTGGAAGCAATGAACTTTGGAGGCGGCATGCTTACCTTAGCTGAGCTGAGCTGAGCTGAGCTGAACTGAGCTGAGCTCTGTCTCCCCCTCCCCCCTCTTGCCAACCACTCCAAGTATAATGGGCAAAATGAGCTCAACCTGGCAACGATTATATAATGTCAATCGATGCGCCATAGCCCGTTTCAGCCGCCGTTGTCGTAGTCGTCGTCGACGTCGTCGTCGTAGCCGCAACCTTGAGCGCGAGCGCTGACATCTCAACGCCCCAGCTGCCGCCCCTCGTCGCCCTCCTCCCCAAAGTGTTGCCAGCCCCTAGCAGCAACAGCAACAGCAGCAACAGCAGCAGCAGCAACAAGCTGGCAACACAAGTCAAGTCGCGACTCTCATCGGTCATCGCTCATCGCTCAGCTCGCGGCTCTCGAGCGGTCCGCGTTTAGCATTCTTGCTGCTACTGCGCCATAACGGCCAGGCTGCAAGCCACGGGACTGGATTGGATTCGATTCGATTGTGGAATGGAATGGTATGGACTAAGGGGGTTCAACCACCTTTAGACAGTCCAATGGATGGACAGTCTGATTGTTGCTGTTGCTGCTGGGGTGGTTGGTTGGGGTAATCATGATAATACTTCCTCGAGCATAAATTAAAATATTCCAAAGCTGTAAACGCGTTCAATTTGCGTCAATTGTGAGTTAGACAAATAAATAAATAAATATCTGCATTTATTATAACGCATATAACAAACACACAATGCAAATGAAATTCCATTTCATTTCATTTCTCATATTCCTGTTTGCCAAAAATACATCTAATCAAAATTAACAAAGAACAGCAAAAAATCGAGAAAAAAAAACTCCAAAGAGTTCACAGTAATTAAAAAAAATAATAATAAATAATGGCAAAAACAAGCTTCGCTACCTGTGAATGAGACAAAACGCGCGTAGATTTCCGGATTACGAGTTTCATCTTGAGGCAAAGCCAACGATCGAGATGAAGATCGAGATCGGATCGGATCGCGATCGAGATTCAGATTGAGAACGTGCGCCCAAAATGTGTCTTTGATCGCGCACCTGTTGCCGCTGTCGCTATTGCTGTTGCTGTTGCTGTTGCTGTTGCTGCTCTTCCCGTCCCGTCCCGTCCCCGTCCCAAGCTCGGCCATCGCCCCTTCATACATATATTATTATTATCACTTTGGCGTTAGAATATGACTGAAACAGCTCTGGGTTTTTTGCCATATTCTTTGAATGAGCTGCCCGCCTCCTCCCTCTTCCCTCCTCTTGCTCCTCCTGCTCCCCTCGATGGGCTTCATTGAAATGTTGTTGTCGTGGTTGTAAAAGACAAAAACAAAACTCTCAAAGAACAAAACAGAAACCGCGTGGTCGCTTCAAGTAGTTCGCTCTCTTTCTCTATCGTTCTATCCCTCTCGTTCTCTCCCGCTCTGTCTAGCGTATCCCAAGTGTTTACGTTTTGATTCTGATAGTTATTTTTTTGCTACGGTGTTCGTATTCAAGGTTACTCTTGTTTTCATGTCCATTGACCTATTTGGTATCCACAAAATATCTGCATGCAAATGAGCTGCGCATCAACGGATCGTTCGAGTACATTAGTTTCGCCCGATTGACGATCTTAATGATAGCGCCTTTGGCAGGTCCAAAATGCCGATTCGCAGATATTTCGCACGCCATTTCTTTATCCTCGCCACAGTCGAGCTAGTGTCTGAACAACGCTATCATAAGTACTTTTAAAAAACTACATCTTCAAATTTATATCTTATACATTACTTATTTAGATTTATATCTTTATTTATTATATATTTAAGTATTTACCCACTATTTTCTCTAATTGTATTTTCTTGCCATAAAATTACACTGGTCAGATGTAGTGAGGCTTGACTGTAGCTGCGTATTTGCGGCTACGTAGAGATGACAATCTGATTCTTTTGTATGTTATGAATTTTTGATTGTCTTTTGAAAGCTTTCCCACAATTTTTCCATTAAGTAGTTGGCATATTTGAGCAGGTTGCAAAGACAGCCTTAAATTCGTGGAAATGTCCAGTTATATCATTGCGTAAAAGGGTTTTATAACTTTGTGAATTCTGAAAATTTCTGTTACAGACAGAAGCAGGCAGCTCCGACCCCATAATATATATAAATTCCTGATCAGCGTCGACAGTCGAGACACTTTAAAAAAAAAAGTTATTTAAAAAAGTTATTGTAATTGTTTTCGTTGACAATCTGGTATATTTTGTACTTTAAATACTATAGTAATCATTATACCAAATATAGTCTCAATGAACACCTAGAAAAGAAGTTACTCAAGAAAGTTTTTAAAGTTGCTTTGATTGACAATTTGCTACATTTTGTACTCTATATTTTAAATGTAGTATTTTATTGATATGCCAAATATTACCTTTGGTATATTGCAGTATTTTTAAGTATGTTAATTTGGTATATCATAAACATTCCGCAGTTTTATTTTCATTGAAAATGGGTGGCGGGTATCTCACAGTCGAGCACACTCGACAGCAGCTTTGTTATATAGATGTATTACTTTGTAGATATTTTTTGGCTGCAAATAAATGTGTTGCCATGGCCCAAACCCTTTTCCATTAGCCAAATCTGCTTAGCATAGCAGAAAACATTTCCGTTTTCGTCGGGTGCTATGTGGAAAATATGTAACCAGAGCTATCAATCAGCATAAGACAGACGGACGGACAGACGGACGGACGGACGGACGGCCAGACTCGTGTGTTTCTACGACTCGTCGATGGTTCATTGTCATTAGCTGAGGTGATTATGAGGGGAACATGATGGCAAGGTGTGTTATGCCATTCACGTTGTTTACGACAATGTTGATTCAATAATTTAGTAAGCGATAAGTAAGCGCGTGAACCTTTTTCGAGGGGTCAACTTTAACTCTAGAAGTCGGGCATCCGATCGAAGAGTGACCAAGACGACAAAAGCAAATGAATTGAACTTTGTTTCGCAACGTGCAGTGTAAAGTTTATTGTAAGGTTGTATATTGAGTATGTTAATTTTGATAAATAATCAATTATAATTTATACAATTATTTATGCAACAAGATTTGTTCTCACTGCTCTCGCATTATGCAAGCACCTAATGACGTTTCATTTACACTTGACCAGCAGCGTTTGTTGTTTCGATTTCTATTTCTGTTTCGATTTAATCAGATTTACTTGCTTAGTGCATTTTGCGCTTTTTTTCACCTTCGTGCGAATGTACTCGACAACTGTTCTACGACTTATTCGAATCGAGTACTATGCAGCATCGAGCGTAGTATAGTAAATTATAGTATATTCTCGTAGTAACGCTTTTCACTCTCCATCGCCAATCCTTATTTGCGTCTAATGACCTCACAGCATCATTTGTTTTTTCCATTTACTTATATTATTTATTTGCTTATCTCGTTGCAAAATTATTAAGAATTTGTGTAGTAAATACCTGAGCTAATAAACTACACTGGCACGTACAAAGGGCAATTGAAGTAACTAATACAAATATTACTCATACGCAACTGAGTGCAATGGCATTTACTTAGAAAAACAACCACAAATTAAAAGTATATAGGTGTTCATACTTTGGGGATACTTACATATTATAATATTAACATATTATATATTATTAAATATTATCAAATTAATCAAAATACATATTAAAATGTAAAGGAATAAAACATTTGATTATCATTTAACTTAGCGAACAGTTATTCATTTTTATACCCGCTACCCATAGGGTAGAAGGGTATTATAACTTTGTGCCGGCAGGAAATGTATGTAACAGGTAGAACGAGGCATCTCCGACCATATAAAGTATATATATTCTTGATCAGCGTCAACAGCCGAAACGATCTAGCCATGTCTGTCTGTCTGTCCGTCCGTATGAACACCTAGATCTCAGAGACTATAAGAGATAGAGCTATAATTTTTTTTCGACAGCATTTGATATGTTTGCACGCAGATCAAGTTTGTTTCAAATTTTTGCCACGCCCTCTTCCGCCCCTGCAAATAAAAAAAATCGAATAACAAGCGTAATTTTAAAGCTAGAGTTACGAATTTTGGTATATACAATAATTACTGTAGTAGTTATGATTCCTGAAAATTTGGTTGCGATCAGAAAATAAAAATTGTGGAAGTTATTAAAGAAATACTTTTGTAAGGGCAAAAACGCCTACTTCCTAGGGTCTTAGTTGCTTTGGCTGACAATCTGGAATATCGTGCCATCTATGGTATATTTTGAATGCGGTACTATATCGACATACCACATATACTATTTGGTATATTTTTAGTATATTTGTAGTATATTTGGTATATTTTGAGAATAATACCGCAAAATATATTGCTTTTATTCAAAATGGGTAGCGGGTGTCTCACAGTCGAGTACACTCGACTGTAGATTTCTTACTTGTTATATATGTAGATAGAAAAGCTATAAAAATCCATTTATTTTAATTTACCAAAAAACACTCTAAAAATTTATAATAATTTATAGCATCTATTTTCGTCAATTCTATTACGCTTCTACTTCTTTATTATTTTTGTTAATAATAATAATTTCTTAGAGTTTTCCGTAAATATTAAAAAACAAACATTGTTTTTGTATTCAATATTTATTAAACGAAAAACAAGGTAATATAATATGAAAATAAAAATAAAAGTTGTTTACAATTTGTATTCGAAATATTATCAGACACAGCAAAAAGAATAGTGTTGGTTATAATATAAAGAAAATAGTATATATTCGGAATCATATAGTAATTTCAGTAGATTAGAATATAAAACAAGATCGACTACGAGATACCTCGATCATATTGTAAACATGAACGGGTATATATTCATAAATACACATTATAAAAACTTTGTTTGTGTAAAACTGTTTATAGACATAAATACTGATCAGAAGTATATATACTTTAATTGTTATAACTGCTTTTATCCCTAAGAGATATTTTCACAGAACTATAATACTTATTCTAATATAGGGTGTACAATTGAAATGATGTTCTTTTGCAGTTGCTTATAATGACGTATGTATGTATGTGTATCTGCACTTCTGACGCGAGCACTAAGGTTCTGTTCTTGGCTAAGCTCTGAGAGTACGTTGCGCAAAGTAAACGCCAGATGGCGCATGTGGCTGCTTGTTCTCGCCGATAGTTGAAGAGAGCGCAGACAAGTCAAGACAAGTCGCAAGTGAAATTATGGGATTGTTCAATTTGTTATTCAATAACTTTATTGTCCAATGTGTTATGTACTGAGAATATAAGCGTGTAGAGATCGTTGATTACATGACATTTGCAAGTCGCTAATAGGCTTAAAAAAAAAACTTTCACCAAGCTTAAAATACAAAAAACCCGACCTAAAAGACCTACCATATATGCATAAATATAAATAAAGTAAAGTGGAGTGAAGTGAAGTGAAGTGATGTCTTAACAAATTTCGCTGCGTACGAAGGTCAACTGCATGAAAATAAGCCGCGAAACTTCTCCAAATAGCTGAGCTCCACGTTTCGAAATTGCGACAGATAAACAGCATAATTAATATACAATACGAATAACCCGTTTCAAGTTAAGTGAAGTCGAATTCGATGTTGAGCTAAGCTGACCGCAGCGGAGAGACCATCGAAAGAAATATCGTACAACGGCAGCGACGGTGGCGACAATTGAGCTCGCACTCGCATTCGCACTCGTTTATTGTATAATTGTGCAAAAAGGGCGCGTCCATTGATCCATTGCGCAAATCGCACAAATCGCAAAGCCGCCTTCAAGTTTTCGCTCCAATCGAAAATCACATGCGAGCGAGTACAGTAAGCTGGTCAAGGTCGCCGGACCTCTCTGCGTATACTTGATGGCAAATGGCGTAGACACCGTTAGGCCAGACGCCTTCAACGCCTTCAGCAACAATATCACGAGTATGATTCGATATACATATATATATATATATATATATATGCATGCACATATATGTATATAGTTACCGCTATTGTTATAAGTCGAAGCGCAGCTCAACGCTCAACGTTGTTATCGCTCAATTGAAACTTGAAAGTTGCAGACAAAACACAACACACAAAAGTACGGACATCAAAATGTATTCAGTTCATTTCGCATGCTTTATTTTTTTCGACAATTTCGAAATCCCCTCCTCCACTCTGTCCTCTCCCCCAAAAAAAGAGTAAAGAGCTTCCCAGTCCCATTTAACGATCCCGACATGCCGCTCGCCACATTATGTAATCAGACTTGCAGTCCAGTCGGACGTCAGACACTCTCTTTGCTCTTCACTTCACTTCATTTAATGGCACGTGTGGCATCCACTCATATGTCCGTTGTTGCTGCTGTGTTCACGTAATTGTCGGTTAACCCAACTAATTGAGAATACAAACTTGCAACAATTTAATTAAAAACTCTTCTTTTTTCGTGGGTGGTGCAGACAAAAGTACTTTACGAGTGCCAAATGTACTATCCAAACAAAGGAAGGAATATAATAAAGTCTGGTTTATTTTATTTAAGCTACGCTCTTGAGACATTAGAGCACTTCAAATATTGGCAATTCAAACTTAATGCTGCAAATTGAACACCCTTCAAAAGTATTTTTATTCACAACTTGTTCAAAACTCGCGTTTCCTAGAAATTTCGAGTAACAACATCAAATATTTATGAAAAATACTGTACTTGAAGCAACCGATTTAAGTTTTAAGGTTTCCACATTGCACTTCGAATTGACAAATTAACAACTAATGCATGAAATAATATTAAACGCCGTTTATTTTGTTTTTTGAAGAGTTGATGAACACGCCTTGAACATATTTATATATTTTAGAATTTTGAAAAATAATCAATAAAATATCTATTACAACAATTTGTATTGTAAGCGGAATCAAGAAGCTTATAACTCATATAATATGAATAAAAGAGTCCAAATTTAATTTGAATTTGCTTTCAAAATTTATGATTGTTTTTATTTAGCAATATCTTGTTGAAAATATATAGTACGCAAACTAAAAAATTGACAAATTTATATACTTTATCTTAAAAACATAGAAAGGTCATAAAATAAATCTTAGCCCTAAGTTTAGTGCTAATCAGAGCTATAAGAATAACCTTTAGTTATTTTTAAAATTATTTCAGTTTATGTTTTTTTTTTTTTTTTTTTTTTTTACTGTCAATAGTCTCGACAAATTCCGTCGGAGAATTACCTTTTTTTTTAAATTGAACATGCCTTATTTAAGGCATAACATTTCTTAGAAATGCTAATTAACAATTTAGAAACAAAATGCAGTTCAAAGGCTTTCGCTTGTTACTGTCTGAAATTAAAAAGATTGTTACAATGACAGAGAATATTGCAATTGTAATTTTAATATATTAGACACGTCTAGAAAATATTCAAGTTTCTTAGAAATATAGATTGCCAAATTTAAATGAATAGTTGTGTGAAATATTGAACTTAAAATGAACGATTCTTAAGAACTTTTATTTGGACACAATTCTTAATATATTAATGGATATTTTTAAATGATAATTCAACTTTCATTAATCGTATTTATAATAAATTATTGAAAGTAAATAATAAGTGAATTAAAATGTTTTTTAATTGTTAAATTAAAAACCATTTAAACTGTCAATTTGTTTTCATTAGATGCTGTCAGTTTAGTTGTTTTCAGGTGTTATTTGAGTATCTCACATCTATATTTATTTATTATTAAAGAATGTTATATATTCCATTTCCATGTATTGGTTTGATAAGTTTTTCAAATATTCATATTTCGGTTGGTATAAATTTTTTGAAAATACATGCAAATTTTCAATTGTTACCATTCTTATAAGACAAGCCATCGCTTTGGGGTTTTCACATTTTGATAGACCCACAGTTAAAGCCTTAATTGTGTTGGGTTGCGAATAACTATGACGAAGCTTTTTATTATCCTCCTTGTTTACCATTTTGAATGTTTCCATGCTTTTCTGTCAGCTTCAAAAAAGGATTTTAATGACATTTCATTCAATGGGAATTGTTTGTTGATCGAGGTTGTTATAAAATAAACAAATGTTTTTATAATTTAAATAGTTCTAAATCAAAATGCAAGCAGTTTAGTGGTACATATAGCTGGATACAATTACTGCGAGCCTAAAAAAAGGTAGAGACGCGTTGGTGTCTATGGAATTCTCATAGTTAATCATCATTGTCATTTCTCTTGCATATTTTGAAAGACATCAGACAGACTTCTCCATCTATTAAATTATCACTGTACATAACATTTTGAATACATTTTTATTAAACTTATTAATAAAAAACAAAGAGAAGTATTATATTATTGCACACATATTTCTGTCTGTGATTTAAATCTGCGAATCGGAGCATCTGCAATTGATTGCGCTAAGTTTATTTATATTTACTCAAGCTATTTATCGACATCTATATTTGGAAATATTCTTGAATGATGGGCGTTGATTAACACTCGACGTGTGGGCTGCAAAGGGACATAATGACAATTTCTTGTACCTGTGCTCCTCGTTGGCCATGGCCATGGCCAAGCGTCATTAGCGTCCTGCTGGCAAAGGCAGAGACAACGACAGACCGCAAAGACGAAACACCTGGGCAAATGTTGAGCGACAGTCTTCTGCAGATGTGTGTGTGGGTGTTTGGTTGGTTATTACTTTGCTGGAGCAAACGACAAACGACAAACGACAATTGAGCCCACGTGCATGCCTGCCATAAATACTTAATAAATAAATAAGTGAGTGCAGTTGCTCAGAAGTATTACGATGATGTAATGGAAGAGTAGAGAGCAAGTAGTGAGTGGGAGGGTAGGAATGTCAATTTTCTGGATCATTATCCGTGCGCATTTGAATTTCAAGTGCTTAGCAATGCGTAGCTAAGAATGCGGACCTGGACTCGTCCACTAAACACTGTAATAGAGTCATTTACAAACAGGAAATTGCTGGAGCCAAGACATCGACATCGCCATCTACACGGAGTAGCCTTAAGCGATCTGCACAATGGCCAAAGTCACTTAGTACTCGCAGTGTAGTGTGTAGTACCCAACCCCTTCTTGCTTCTCCCCTCCCTCTACTTATCCACCCATCGTTCCGTTTCCCATGGACGGACGGTGCTTTAGCCGTGATCTGATTACAATTCCGAGAAGGTTCCATGAGTGTGCAGCTGGGTGCTATACAGCAAACAAAGGCAAACATAGCCGATGGCTCCCTCGTCACCAATTGCATACGTGTCCAACTGAAGGGAGCTCGGTTTCTGCCTCTGCTTCTGCTTCTGTTTTTGCCTCCTTTTTGTATTTGTGTTTGCATGCGACGACGCTTGTATTCATTACGTGTAATAACTGTGGTAATTGTCACGTAGACCCGGCCAACAACAACAACAACAACAAGTTAAGGACACTTGCCGCTCTCTGACGTCATTCCCCCAGCTGAAAACGGAAATGGAAGCGCAGATGGATACGAAGATGGAGCCAGAGACAACGAAAACGACAACATCTACGTCAGATGACTCCAAATAGGCCATTGCAATTGTGACAAATCGAGGCACAAATGTGCTAATGGGAAATGCCACGAGTCGCGCTCCTCAGCAGCTGCTCGTTATGCCCTCAGCTACAGCAATGGAATATTAAACGCATGTGCCATTAATAAACAATCAACTTGTACTCAATGGCGGGTAAATACGAGTAGTTTCGAGTGCTCGCTGGCACAATTAAACCTACTCGTATCGTCAGCTCATATTAACATTGTTTTTCGGTTTCAACTTTTTCCTTCTTAGGCTTTTTGCAAAGTAATTTAGCAAGATCGTCTCTGCAAGTGCAACACCTTGCTCACATGCTGTGCTTGTGGCACATCAATCAGTCCAGCAAGAGCAATTGGAGGGCTTTGCCTTTGCCGTTGCCGTTGCCTGGCATTGCATGCACTTCATTTGTGCTGTGGTCAAGCGGTAATTGATTTCTTCTGACCACACATATTGTATTTGCGTGTGTGCGCATTCATTTCCATGCTCATTCCAGTTCATTGCTGTAATTTATGGAGCTTGTAGCTTGGCCTTTTGTCCGTGCTGTGCTCCATAGTGCGCCATTAACGGCGCCAAAAGCTGAAGCAGCATAACAACAACAACAACAGCAACTATAAGGCAGTCAGCAGCTGCGAGTACCACACACAATTTACACAAAATTAATGCGCTTCTCATTAGCTTGAAGCGGTTAAGGAATTCGCGGCATTTGCATGTCGAATTCACATGTTCTTAAATGCTCTGCCGAAAGTCAATCAATTAGCACCGCGCCTAAGAGTATGCAATGTTTTTCGCGCTCAATTTGAAACAAGAAAAGAGCAGAGAATTGATGGGCTCTAAATGGAAATTTTATGTGACAACTTGTAGGCAAATGATTTTAAATCTCCTTCATATGTATTGTGCAGTCTGATATTACACATTTTGCCCCAATGCAATTATATAATAGCCCTGAGGACGGAAGGAAGTCACTTAATTAACAGAGTGTACAAAAGTATGCAACGTTTTTTCAGGCGCAGGTTGCACTATGAAAAGCACTAAGCAACTAAAGCGTACTAAATAGAAATTTCATTTAATAAATAAAAGGTAACCATTTGTCAAAGGATTTCATCTATTGTGCAGTTTGAAATTACAAATGTTGTCACATTGCCTACCAAAATAATAATCTTGAAGACGAAAAGAAGGTTAACTAATTAACAACGCGCACAAAAGTATGCAATGTTTTATCGGAAACAATTTGCATCATGCAATGCGCAGACAAAACGCATTAAATAAAAGCGGCATATACACAGCAGTGAACTATGTATGCTTCATATCAAGAAAATGATATTATGCTAAGCAACTGAGGTATATATTTAATAGATATATTATGGTAAGAAATGGAGAAAAAATCGGGTGCTTTGCATAACTTCCCCATTGCAAAGCGTGACTGTGTAAGTACGTGTCAGTGTGTGTGTGCGTGTGTGTGGCGTAAGAATTCAAAATTGTTTTTATATTCGCTTTTTTTTATTTACATAAAACATTTATTGCTATTTTACATATGAATTGCATAATTTACATTTCGTAAGTTCGTTGAAGTGTACAGAAGTGAAAAATATTGAAACTTCTGACAGTACACACATACGAATGAGTGTGTATAGAATTTGTGTGTGTGTGTGTACTGTGGTAACATGTATTAGTACGATTTGCGAGCAAGCTCAAACATGAGTCATGTATATTTCTTATATGCGAATTTAACTACAATTATTTCTATTTTATCTCTTGATTAAAAATCTCATTTATTTAAGAACTGTTTGGTATTTCTTTTGGTGTAAGTACGCGAGGGCTGCATCAAAAGTTCATGTATATTACGATTTGCTACTTTCGAAAATCGAACCGAAAACATTAGGAATAATAGTCGTAATACATATTTAGTACTTAGTAGTTTTTAGTTTTGCAAATATGCTAAGTTCGAGTAGGTTTTTGACAAAATGCATCATCTAAGTTTCTAATGTAGACAGCTAGACTTACGGACGGTACTAAAAACACGCCTTTGTTTTATTTTCTTGTACGAGTATTTTGTGGTAAGCTCAGAAATATGTTAGAAATTCAAAACATAAATCCGATGAAATGAATTGCAAAGTTTTTTGTAAAATTTGTATGCTTTTTTTTAGAGCAAATACTTTAGTTTGTAGTTTTAGAGTTATTTCGGCCTTTGGCTTTCTTAACTTAATTTAAAATACATTTATAACATGTAATACTTGATTTCTGAAACGTTTTTCTTTATATACTATTTGTGTATTTTGTGTCATTGGCTTTGTGGTTCATTGAGTGTTGTACTCGAAGGTGAAACGGATTCCAGATGCCAGATAACAGATTACAGAGTATTTTCGAGTCTAGAAATGCATTTGTATACAAATTAATGTATTCTTTTAATTTGCCATCCCATCATTTGATGCGTGTGTGTGTTTGTAAAAAGTGAATATTAGTTGAGGTTTTTCATTTTTGCATGATTGCTTGCACATATTTATGTATATAGAGAATTGTGTGTGTAAGTAAAAAACATTTCATTACATTTATATTTGTATTTGTTGTATTTATACATATTGTAAACATTGAAACGCAGCCTGTCGAGGACAAGTCAAACAATTCACATTGACGTTTAACAATCAGAATTCGATTTGCAATTAGTATTTATACATAATTATTAGTAACAGTTCAAAAGAGTTTGAGTATTCATATTGAAATTTGAATTCGTAGTTCTACTGTTTAAGAAACCCCACGAATATCCACTGATGATGATGACTAGATGAGTAGTAGTAGATGTAGATGATGAGAGTATATTCATAGCAAACACGCAACTTACTTCGAGTAGAATCGTTGACAACCACAGTTTCAGTTTCTTGCACATCACAGCTTCCCCCCCGTCCCAATTCCCAATTCCCAATTCATACGAGTAATTTATAGCGACTCTGTCTCCATTTGACCAATCGCTCGACCCTCCTTCCCATTCTCCCCCCTCTCTTTCTCTCTATCTCTATCCGTCTGCATTCGTGTCAATGTACGAGACTTTGAATGCTGCCGTCGGCTGGCTCAGAGACGCGGACTCTCCAGGATCGTATGGCTGGACATTACCGAATTGGCCAACGCAATCGAGTTGCCTGCTACCGAGAGATTCGTGTCGTTTTTGGAGCGTCGCCGGCAGAAGCGAAAGCGTCCTCCATCGCACAATCGCAGTCCCTTGAAGGTGTCGACAAAGGCGCGTCGAAAACTGGCATTCATGAAGCAATAGGTGATGGGATTGCAGCAGCTGGAGGAATAGGCCAGCAGCTGCAGGAAACTGATGGCCGTATAGTCGACATACTCGTATACCACGGGTCCAATCAGCATTGTCATCGTGTTGATCACATATAGCGGTGTCCAGCAGATGAAGAACTCCAGGACGAGGACAAACAGCATCTTCACCACACGCTTCTTGCTCTCCAGACTCTTGCTCTCATTCGACCTGCGTGGCACAATGCTTTACGTGACACAGAGTGAGAGAGATGATAATATTGAAATATTACATATTGATTTAGTACAACTTTACCTGCGAAGTGTCGCCTCTGTGATCCGTAAACTGGGCGTGGACAGCGACTTGCGTCGTTCCCCCTCATTTGCCACACTCATGTAGAGCTGTTGCTGCTGCTGCTGTTGGTGTCGCATTCGCTGCACTCGCCCGCAACAATCTCCTGCTCCAATCAGCTGCTGTTGCTGCTGTTGTTGTTGTTGTTGCTGTTGCTGTTGTTGGTGTCGCAGTGATTTGACTGACGCACTGCGCATGCAATAAAGATGTCGACGTCCATCGCAGGAACCAAACAAGCGCCTCTTGCTGCCGCCATGTGAGTAGCCATCAGCTGCAAAGCAGAGAAAGCGAAAGAGAAAGGGAAAGCTGATTGAGATTGTCTGTGCATCCTGATTTCTGGCTGTCCATCGATTGCATTGAAAACCAAACGAAGGAATTTCTGTTGACTTTAATGTTTAGACATTTTAAAATTAATGAATTTCATCAGTTTCGAGGTAGAGGGACTTTAAGCTAAATTTAATTTTAAGCTCCATTATGTACTTTTAATTATGGCCAGATGGCCGCGTTCTAGGGAAAACTAGTAAGAGTCGCGATGCACTTTGAAAATATACCAAATTCATATACAGAAAAATACTAAAACTATCTTATACATATGTCTAATAACTACATAAACAAGTAAGAAAAGTAAGTAAGTGAGATACCCGTTACCCATTTTTAATAAAAGCAATATATTTTGCGTTATTATTCTCAAAATATACCAAATATACTGCAAAAATACTAAAAATATACCAAATGGTATATGTGATATATCGATATAGTACCGCATTCAAAATATACCATAGACGGCACAATATACCAGAGTGTCAGCCAAAGCAACTAAGACCCGTAGTCAGTTTTATCTGATCGCAACAAAATCAGGAATCACAACTACTATAGTAGTTATTGTATATGCCAAAACTCGCAACTCTAGCTTTAAAATCACGCTTGTTATTCGATTTTTTTGATTTGCGGGGGCGGAAGTGGGCGTGGCAAGAATTTGAAACAAACTTGATCTGCGTGCAAACATAACAAATGCTGTCGAAAATTATAGCTCTAACTCTTATAGTCTCTGAGATCCAGTGTTTCATACGGACAGACGGACAGACACACAGACGGACAGACACACAGACGGACAGTCGGACATGGCTAGATCGCCTCGGCTGTTGACGCTGATCAAGAATATATATACTTTATAGGGTCGGAGATGCCTCGTTCTACCTGTTACATACATTTCCTGCCGGCACAAAGTTATAATACCCTTCTATAAAAATGTCTTAATTACTCAAAATATATCAAATAAATATATCAAATATACTACAATTAATGAGATTGTCAACCAAGCAAGTAAGACCAGACATACAGCAACTGAAATGACTTCTTAGTTTATATAATCGCTTCCCAAATGCTCAGGGCTGAAGTTATTATTGAGTGTGCCAACAAATAGAAATTCTGTTGTTAATTTTACATTTTCTATATAAATTTGAACATAGAAAAGAACCGTAGTATGAAGCATGGCTTTAATAGCTCTAAATTTAAGCTTTGACATCGTGTTACTATCAGTATCAAATGTATATTGAGAATGATAGACTGAGTGCTACTCGACTAGGTATACAAGTAAATATATGTATGTACAATGTATATATGCAAGTATATAGAGTCAGCATTCAAAATAGAATAGCTTAATAAGGGTGTGATGATCAGACACTCTGAATCAACTGAATGGAGGCAAGTCACATACAGAAAAAGCTTTGTAGCTCGTACTCGTGTGTTAGAAATCATGACATTGTAATATTGATTATGGCAAGGAGTGAGTAACGACAAGGGAGGGCATGATATGTAAAATAGAATAACTCAATAATGATTATGAATCGGCAGGTGAAGGCGATACTAAAAGCTTGCATGTTTTGCTAATGGAACAATATTAAAGGCGAATATCATTTTTGTATTTCTATTGCGTGCGCTGAGAACAGATTGAGAACAGTGCATGTGATAGGAGATGGAAGATGGGAGGTGAGGCGACATTCGACACGTAATTGGCTTAAAGCCGAGAACACAGTATGGCCGATAATATCATTGTAGACAGGCAGCTAGCTGGCTACGACTGGTTGGATGGCTGGCTGCCTGGCTGCCTGGCTGCCTGGCTGCCTGGCTGCCTCGCTGGCATGTTGTGTAATGAGGCGCAGTTGGGGTAGCAACTGGTTACAAGCCAGTTGAGTAGCAGCCGTAAACGCAGTTACAAATTGAACTTGTTGTCGCCGACAATGTGGTTGCCGCTGTCACTCCAACTCTTCCTCTTTCTACTGCTGTTGTTGCTGCTGCTGCTGTCGGTGGCAGTGACTTGTGGTAGCTACTGGCGTCGTCGTGGCGTGGCTGGACCTTATGGCTTCCCATTGGTGGGCAACATGCTGCACTTTGCCCTGGGACTGCGTTCCTATGGCGATGTCTATGCCCGACTCTACAAGTGAGTTATCTATCTCTCCATATCTCTGATGTAACTTATTTATTCGGATCAAATTAAAATGCACGTTTAAAGCTGCTGTGCAGAACTTAAGGAATAACTAACTTAAAAAGTGTCTATCCAACTATCGATGCAATCGGTGTGATCATCAATGGGGTTGTCAGATGTTCAATCAACCATATTCATATTTCATTATATGGGTAATTCTATGGCGAAATTTGTCCCGAGCGAGACTTTTTACAGTGCACTGCAGTGAAAACAAGTAAAAAAGTTACAGTCGAGTGTGCTCGACTGTGAGATACCCACTACCCATTTTTAATAAAGGCAAAATATTGCGGTATCATTTTCAAAATATACCGAAAATACTTAAAAATACTAAAAATATACCATATGGTATGTTTGGTATATCGATATAGTACACCATTCAAAATATACCATAGACGGCACAATATACCAGATTGTCAGCCAAAGCAACTCAGACCCCTAGTAAGTAGGCGTTTTGCCCATACAAAAGTATTTCTTTAATAACTTCAACAGTTTTTATCTGATCGCAACCAAATTTTCAGGAATCATAACTACTACAGTAATTATTGTATATACCAAAATTCGTAACTCTAGCTTTAAAATTAGGCTTGTTATTCAATTTTTTTGATTTGCGGGGGCGGAAGTGGGCGTGGCAAAAATTTGAAACAAACTTGATCTGCGTGCAAACATAACAAATGCTGTCGAAAAAAAATTATAGCTCTATCTCTTATAGTCTCTGAGATCTAGGTGTTTATACGGACGGACGGACAGACGGACATGGCTATATCGTCTCGGCTGTTGACGCTGATCAAGAATATATATACTTTATAGGGTCGGAGATGCCTCGTTCTACCTGTTATATACATTTCCCGTCGGCACAAAGTTATAATACCCTTCTACCCTATGGGTAGCGGGTATATGTTAATAACATAAACTGAAACAATTTTCAAAATAAGTGAATGTTATTCTTAAAGCTCTAGATAAGCACTATATTTAGAGCTAAGATTGATTTTAGGAGCTTGATTTGTTATCCGATAAAAAATATAATTTTGTTCATTTTTTGGTTTTGCGTACGAATTAGTTAATTTTTGCAATTATGACAACAAAAAACAAAATAGAAAAAAATTCCAAAACCATTCTTAGCTCTAATTAAAGTAATGCGAGACATCTCTAAGATACTGCGTTCAAGTATCTTTGTGCACAAACTCGTCGCACGTCTCGCACTGCAAGAAGTGTCAAAGATTTCGAGGATTTAATTGCAATTTGAGGTCTCAAGAAGCGCCCATTTAAGTGCAATCGAAGGCTCTGAGACTATGCATCATGAAATAATAAGCCACACAAACATTATACAGACAACAGATATGTATATGTATCTAAGCTCTCATTGTCAACTTGCTTTGTTGTCTGTCTATGAGAAGTTCCATTTGAGTAGAATGCTTTCATTTGTTTTCTAATATTGGCTAGCTTTAATATTTATTTCCATAAAGCGACAATTGTATTTGCAAATATTTTAAGCTTGCTAAAAAATAGTTTAGAATATTAAGTAAACATTGTACATATGTTACATATGTACATACAATGTACATACATATACGTTTTATATAGTAAGTAGTATACTTAGTATATTAATTATATATATTGCAAATTATATTAAGTATTCGTATACTATACGTGGTATATCAAGTAAAAGTATGTTCATCAAGTATACTTAGTATCTTAACAATATGTAGTACATCAAGTATACGTAGTATATTAAGTTTACCAATTATATTAATTAAACGTATACTATATGTCGTATATTAAGTATACGTTGTTCATCAAGTATACTTAGTATCTTAAGTATACAAAGTACATCAAGTATACGTAGAATATATAGTATATGTATGTATATTGTACATAGTACGTATTATATTAAGTATACCAATTATATAAGGTGTACGTATTATACGTCGTATATTAAGTATACGTTGTTCATCAAGTATACTTAGTATCTTAAGTATACGTAGTATATCATGCATACGTAGAATATTAAGTATACATTGAATATAAGGTCTACGTTGTAAATCAGTATATAAAGTATACGTAATATATCAAGTATACGTAGTCTTTAAAGAATACGTATGTAGGTTACAAGGAAAGCGTTCTATATGAAGTGTATATGTATGTACATATGTATGTACGTTATTCATTGTATAGAATTAAGTGCGCGTTGTGTATTAAGTATAAATTGTGTAGTAAGTGAACATAGTTTATAATTTATACGAAGTCTATTAATTTCACGTTATATACGTATGTATCAGTTACTTTGTCCAAGCTAGCATTGTCTCATTCAAAAATAGATATAGAACATATTTGATTTTTTTGCTCAACTTCTACTAAGCCAACTACTTTTGTATTCCTTCATATTTTCCAGCAGAGCCTTCAAATATTTCATTAACTTAGCAAGCGTAGAGTTAACGACTTTTATATAGCTCAGACATTCATCATTTCGGTTTCAACATTTTAAAAAAACAGTTCATTTTACATTTTAACAAAATTCGAAATAAAGACAACAAATTTTTTTTAATTCATTACTAAATTCTTAAGTTTTTTGAATTAAAATTACAATGTGTGACTCAAATGGTGATTCAGCAAAGGTAACTAATGAAGGTCGCAGCATGGACGAGGGATTCTGTCATTTGATGGGTGCAATGTACAATGACATGCCATCCGAGCTCAATTCGCAAACGAAACGGAATTCCGAAATGACAAGATCCATTAGATCCATCCGATTACCACGGCCTACGGCATTTGCTGCACGTTATGTGACCAAAGTGCTGCATCCTAGTCCGATGATAGTCTCAAAGCGCTTCGTGAAACCGCAAATGCTGGGCGACAACAACGGCCAAGGCTCGGATCAGGATCGTTTATTGCGCAAACTCTTCTGTGTTCCTTTGCTAAGCAAGATCGTGTTGCTAATCACACCCAGGGGCAGAAACTCGCACATGAATGATATGTTCAATATCCATGCCTATATGATAGAGGATCAATTTCATCTCGGTGTAACAAGTCTGACGGCATCCGAACGCGAACTTTTTGTAAACCCACAAAAGCCAAATAATTATGCTTTGATCTGTTGCTCGGGCTACATTCATCTGGAGGATGCTTTTATGAATGCCTCCCTAAAGAAGAATATCATTCGATTGTCAAAAAACAAATCAGATGCAGTCGTTGAAATAGAATGCAAAGGCAAAAGATTATCCCTCCAATATACTGAAGACCCGCATCAACCAAAGATCGAAGCAACTGGCAGCGGCAAAAGTCGACAGGTCAAGATCCCAGCTCGTAATGCAACGGCTGAAATATATCCACTACAATTAAAAAATATATCTACAAATCGGCAGATAAATGCTGCAACCTCAGAGGTGCCTTTAGAGATTGTCGATAACCAAATCGAGGAACTATCTGAAGCAAATGCAAATAGTGTTGAGCAACCACAGCCTCTTGCACAAATCGTGCACCAAAACATCCAACAAAACATCGATAATGTTGAGCAGATTATGGAATTGGCTGAGCAACAACCTTCAACTGAAACGCCGGTATATCAACGTTCGATTAGCTCCTGTTCGCAATATTCATATCGAGGGCGTCGTCTGTCAAGAATCTTTTTGAAATCACAGCCGGACAAGATGCTCTCCAGCGGCGGAACGTGGGATGTCCGAGTGAAGCAAAAAAGATCGAGCTGCAAGTCTTTAGTGACGGAAACTAGGAAGCCTCAATGGGCCACAGGCGGGCTCAATTCGAAGCATCGCAATTATGTAGTGATACACAAGCCAAAGAAGTGATGCTTTTGATTTGACTCGCGTTCCGGATCTCGTTAGGAACTATGTGCGCAGCTATTTCAATAAACTGCTGAAGGATCTGATTGCCGAGTATTGCTATCAGTTGATTCAGGAGAAGACACCGATCTCAGCCATGCCTTATGTGCCCACTGATCACGATATCTTGGGCGATGATATTTTTTTGCGACCCAAAGCCACCAAGTTTCTGCCCTTAACACGAAAGAAACTCAGTTAGTATTTGGTTTAACAAAATGATAAATATGTTTTTAACATCTGATGACGAATTATTGGTGTAGCATACATTTTTGTATGTCGTAATATAATTTAAACAGAGAAAACTTAGCGCTGGTTTGTTTTTATTTTATATTTTAATTTAAAATTTGGTTGAACTTGTGGCTGACTATACTATATATACTATATATACTATATATACTATATTACCATCAATTGTCATAAAATCAAGATATTCTTGAGATTACTTAAAGTAGTAACGTTGAAATTATCATTGGGAATATGCCAATCCGGCTCGTGGTCAGTTCTGAATGATATTCTCAAAGATGAAATTCCAAAAATTATTATTTTTTAATTTTATACCCGCTACCCATAGGGTAGAAGGTTATTATAACTTTGTGCCGACAGCCAATGTATGTAACAGGTAGAAGGAAGCATCTCCGACCCCATAAAGTATATATATTCTTGATCAGCATCAACAGCCGAGACGATATAGCCATGTCCGTCTGTCCGTCTGTCCGTCCGTCCGTATGAACACCTAGATCTCAGAGACTATAAGAAATAGAGCTATCAAGTTTGTATCAAATTTTTGCCACGCCCACTTCCGCCCCTGCAAATCAAAAAAATCGAATAACAAGCCTAATTTTAAAGCTTCAGTTACGTTGTTACAGTTGGCATATAGAATAATTACTGTAGTAGTTATGATTCCTGAAAATTTGGTTGCGATCAGATAAAAATTGTCGAAGTTATTAAAGAAATACTTTTGTATGGGCAAAAACGCATACTTACTAGGGGTCTGAGTTCCTTTGGCTGACAATCTGGTATATTGTGCCGTCTATGGTATATTTTGAATGGTGTACTATATCGATATACCAAACATATCATTTGGTATATTTTTAGTATGTTTTTAGTAGTTTCGGTATATTTTGAAAATGATACCGCAATATTTTGCTTTTATTAAAAATGGGTAGAGAGTATCTCACAGTCAAGTACACTCGACTGTAGCTTTCTTACTTGTTCTTATATTTCATTCATTTATCATATTAATTTTTTTTCTCGCATTTTCTATGCTCTCTCCTTTTCCATCTCCGATTCTTAATGTGTTCTAATCTCAATTCTTCATTTTTATGGTTAATCAAGTCTTCATATCTTGAATTATATATTTCACCATTTCATTATCTATGTATTTATCTCTTTCTCTATCTCTCTTCAGTTCTAATGTTATGTGTAGTATTCTTCTCTGAATCTTTAATTCCCTAATTGACTATTTTTCCGATTTATACATATGTATACTTTTTTTGTGTTTCTGTATGTTTAACATTCCTTGATTGATCTTTTTTTCAACTCTATCTCTATATCTTTTCACTTTTCTCTATATGCTTCTCTGATTCTATATGTTATTTCATCAATTATCTGATTTTCTGCTTACTAATTTTTGTATTTCAATTTTCATCTCTGTTAGCTGATTGTTTGATGTTTTGTATCTCATTTTATATTCATTTATTTTTTATACCTTATTGATTATTTCTCTATATATTTTCTTTTCTCTCTCTATGTTTTTTTATCTTTCTCATTTTCAGTTCGTATTCATCTCTGAGCTATGTGGGCATTTATCGTTTATTTAATGAACCTGCTCTGTTGTTGAGGGATCAATCGATAGTGCGCGAGCTGCTCATCGGTGGACATTTTACCCACTGTGCAGAGAACGCGATTCATGTGAACGTGGAGCGCGATGTGCTGGCTGCACAAAATCCATTTATTGCCTGTGGTGAGCATTGGAGGAAGCAACGTGGCGAATTGTTGCCACTTTTTACACCTCTGCGGTTGCGACAGACGTTGCCGCACATTGCCGCCGCCTGCAACCAGCTGCAAAAGTTTGTGGCACAACGCAATCCTCGCGAGCTGGCTTGCCTCGAGGCCAAAGAGTTGGCCACACGCTACACGCTACAGGTGGTAGCCTCCGCTGTGTTTGGCCTGAATGCACAATGCCTCGATCCGGATGACAGCAGTCGCAGTGAGAGTCACAGTGAATGGCTTCAACTGTTGGGACCTTTATTTCAGCCCAGTTCTTGGAGTCTGGCTGAAACTATTGCGCTGTTGCATTCCCCAAGGCTCGTTCAGCTCATGGAATATCGGTGGGTTTCATTCATATATTAATGCAACTTTTTTTATCCTCTACTTATATGTAGGTATTTATTGGTCTCTAAAGTTTATCACAATGTGCATCGCATGAAGGAACATTTAATTCATAGTTTTGAATCTCCGAAATTTCATATTTTCGAGATACAATTTTGAAGCAGTAAATAATTTGCTTCAAAAAATTATAGAATATGCTTGAACTCTATTTATATAATTTGAGTGCTTTCTAATATTATCACACCATGCGTAACGTGATTGAGAGGGTCTGTTTTTATACAACTTGGATATTCTTAGTATGACCTCTTCTCTACATAGTTTAAAAGAGGATCTCATTTGTATTAATGCACATTGTAGGCTACATTTCCGTAATCTTTTTGAATAAAGTTTGAGTGCTTCTTAATACTGTCACAATATGAGGGAAGGTGTAGAAGAAGATTTTGCTTGTTTTTAATTTTTTTATTAACCCCACCATCAAAAACATTGTTCAACAGATAATTTTGTAGCCACAAGGTCGTGCATAGTCAAAAGTGTACCTAAAGAGTTTGATTTGTTTTCAAGTCTACATTCATGCAACTGTATTTCATTTTAAAGGGTCTTTTAAGTGCGGAGGTGTTTGTTATTAGATATTCTTATTAGACATTCAAAATATGCAACACAATATTTTCAAGCCATAATTTCAAAGAGCATAATATGCACAGGGTTTTACACAGTCGATAGTTTGCTTAAAGTAATTGTGTTAAAACATTCATGAAACTCTATAGTAAAGAAGTTTGAAAGGTTATTAAGTAAATGTGCAATGTTTATTGTTGCTACATCTGCCTCATTGCTAAATATATGCTTCCATTATAAATGTAGACCAGGGCACCATTTTAGGTCACAAAGTAACATAGGATTAAAGGAGTATTGTATGCTAAATTAATTCAACTTTTTTAGATTTAATTCTCTCTTAAGTAAAAAGATGTTTATTATTAAATATTTCTGCTACTATGCTGACTTATTCAAATATCTGTCAGTCTACTGTAGTTCAATTTGATTAAAGCAATAGTCGATAGTTTGCTTAAAGTAATTATATTAAAGTCAGCACATGATGTATTCACTCTTTGACTATTCTGCTTGTTGAATTCATTTGCGGTTTCACAACCACTTGCGAATACCCTGTAAATAAAACGAATGTGAATGCGAATTTAATCTCCGCCCTAGCTATGTGCCACTCGACATTCAGAGCTGGCTGCGTCGCCAAGTGGCAGGCAGCAGCAGCAGCAAAGGCAACACGTTATTAAACTGGCTGAGGGCGAGGCGTGATTGCGATATTGAAGGACATGCGACCACATTGCTGTTAGAGGGCTACGAGACATCGGCGATGCTATTAGCCTTTGCCTTATACGAACTGGCAGCGCATCCAACTGAGCAGTGTCAATTGCAGAGCGAACTGGATGCGATGGCTGCTCATTATGATGGACAATTGCTGCATCCGGAGGCGTTGGACGCATTGCATTATGCTGAGGCCACGCTTTATGAGACTCTGCGTCTGCATCCAGCGATGCCCGCTCTGCTCAAGCGCTGCACCGAATCCTTTATGTTGCCCTCTCAGCAACCAGATGCTGCTGCTGGATTGCTCGTGGCCAAAGATACTGTGCTGATTGTGCCTGTTCAGGCCATTCATCTGTAAGCTCTTATTGATTAACTGTCTGATGGTTGCCAGTTAATTACCACATCTATTTCTTTGTGCCACAGTGATCCCGCTATCTACCCGCAGCCACTACAATTTCAACCGAAGCGTTTCTTGCAACAGCCACAGCAATTCGGCTGTCGCTTCTTGGGCTTCGGTGCTGGACCGCGTATGTGTCCGGGAATGCGATTTGGACTGGCTCAGACCAAGGCGGCGCTGGCCACAATTCTTCAAGACTACAGCGTTGAGTTGGCGAACAATTGTCCGCCTATGGAAAAATCAAATGTCACCTTTCTAACCGCCAGCAAGGCGGGAATTTGGCTTCGATTTAAGCGACGCCAAGCAAAGTAATCACTTTACTATACTATATGCGAGCATTTCCTTTATACTTAAAATGTTGATAATGTGAATAATATGAACACCCAATTTGTTATTTCTGGTCTTTGATTCAAATATCTTATTCTTTGAATAAAATGCTATTTATTATATTTTTGTTTAAACTTTTTTCTCAGTATTTTTAAATTTAAAATTAATTCATTTCTGTTTTTGGTGACAACAAGATTCAAAATTAACTTTACAGGTACAAATTGTGTATACCACAATAATATATCGAAAAAATTCTGAAATATACTGAAAGCTATATTTAGTATTTGGGCATACTATGAGTAACAGATATAAAAAGGAATTTAAATTTTGACAATCAAATAATTACTAATGATTTAAAAATATTTCAAAAATGAAAGAGTAATAACGCTTTTTTTTATTTAACTGAATTTTATTTCAATCATTTGTTGAAATAAAATTTTTGGAAATAAAATAAAAATGATTTCATTGCACTCTGCTAACTCATATGAATCTTAATACATATGTGTTTGTATACTATTGTTTTTATTTTCTATTTTTTTCTTAACGATTCAATCAACTTCAATAAACTTTAAAACTTGCAAACTTTGTTTTTCAACATAGAACTGTTTAATATGAAATATTTGTGAAATAAGCTAGATTTACATTGAGCCAAGTTAACGACATTCTGCATTCGTACTTGGCCTACTTATTGCGGCAATTTGAGGAAACACGCACAGGTCGAGTTGAGTCTTTAATCACATTCATTTCGAATAATTAATCGTCAAGTGCAAGTATTTGCTTTAAGTGCCTCGGGAAAAACGTTTTGCAATCGCTTAAGCAGGCAAAAGTGAAACGAATATTGTCGCATTTATGTGGGAGAATTAAGCAAGTGAATTAGTCTTAGGACGAATGCGAGTAAGTACATCAAAATAATGGGCAGAGTTAAGGAGTTGAGCTCTGTGTTCTGTGTGCTAAATACGAGATTTGCGAGTGTATTTTGTGTGTGGAGAACATCGCAAGCAAGTGCTGCTTTAAGTGACTAACCTACTTAAAAATGGGGCCAGGCGTTAATATGGGTATAAGACTCTAATTATATGGAACTTGCTTATGCAAATTACCAGCGAAGAGTGTGCGCGAGAGTGTGAGCGAGTGTAATAAAACATTTTTTGCCATCTACCATCTAGCATTTTCCATTTACCATTTACCATTTCCCAGGGCGGCACTGATTGTCTAGGCTAGAGGCTAGGATGAGTGACAGTTCTTTTGGCCTCGCTAACAAATTTATGACACAAAAATGTTAAGTGACGGCCCTAAATTGCATGCTACATATACGAGAGAGAGAGAGAGAGAGAGTATGTGAGAGAATTGCGGGATTCTGAAATATTTAATAAAATTTATTGTCACATAACAGCAGATCTCTTTCTCTCGTTTTTGCTCAGTTGGTAGCGACAATGTGTACGCAATTTACAGCAAAGTATAAAGCGAAGGGGTTGCCCACTAATTTGGGCTTTCGCCTTGTTTGGTCGATAAACGAGATAACGGCTTTTAACGAGCGTTTAAATGCTCGACCCCTGCATAATTTACGGTATTTAATTTGACCCTTTCGCTTTGAATGGCATTGCGAACTGTGGATAGGGGCATTGAGCACACACTCGTTGCAAAGTGGCTGTCGATGTCGATGTCGAAGTCGAGGTAACTGTGTCGTCAGCATGTGAACACAGCCAGACAAAAAATCAAGTAGAAAAGCTACAGTTGAGTGTGCTCGACTGTGAGATACCTAGCATCCTTTTTTAATAAAAGCAAAACATTGTGGTGTTACTATAACAAATTAATATACCAACAAAATACTAAAATATATACGGAAGTGTGTATTTGTTACATCGATATACAAAACATACCGAATGCTATATTTGGTATATTTGACTTTTTATTTGAGGGTAGGAAATGTGCGTTGCAAAACCTAAAACAAACTTGATCCGTGTTGTTAAAACTAAATTAAAATAGTGCTTCATAGGTATAGATGGACATGGTATATCAACTCGACTATTGACGCTGATCCAGAATATATATACTTATTAATGCCTCGATACATTTCCTGCGGGCATCAACTTATAATACCCTTCTACCCCATATAGTAGCGGGTATACAAAAACACAGCACAACATTTCAGCTAGAACAGCACAAAAAGAGCCTCAAATATAAACAGGTTCCCTCTCTCCATCGCTTATTCTCACGCTGTGTGTCCTTCGAGGCTGTTCCTTGTGATAATTCATTATCTGCGCTGTGTGTTGTGGGTTTCTCTTAAAATAAGCAAATGTTTATGCTAATATGCAATTTCAGTGTGCTTGTTTAAGGCGTTCCCATGTAAATGAGGCAAGAGGCTAGAAAAGGGTGTGTGCTCTTTAAAACGAAAAACGAAAAAAGAGAAATCAATGCATAATTTGCATAAATAAAACTCAGTTGAGAATATCAAGCAAACCGATTAATCGACAATCGCAATAGCAATCCCAATTGCAAACGCAATCGCAATCTCATTGGCTTTAAGTGATAAACGAAATTGCGAAATTGTACTCGATGCAAATGAAAGTGACATTAAAGTGGATAAAGTGTGGCAGTGAAGTTATCTCTGGCTTCGAATCAAATTGAATCGCAGCATCGCTACCAACTGTCTGTCCAATGTGGCGTATGAGTAATGTGTGGTCTGGTTGGGGTCGCCAACAGTTCGCAGTTGAGCTGACACCAAGTGGCGGTTGAAACGCACTTCAATTAAATTTTGCGCACACACGCATACACGCAGCCACGCTAGCAGCATTCTCCTCTGGGATGCAGTAGTTCATCCCACACTTGCGCTTGATGGCAATAAAACTCAATCGAGCTACTCGAATTACAATACGGAATGCGATTGCTTACCATAATAGTATTGCGGTGCCCCAAATTGTTGCTGCTGCTGCTGTTGCAGCAACACATCCAACTGGGCGCTGCTGTCGATAGCCATCGCATCGACGACGCCCTGCCTCAGTTGCATGCGATGCATTTGACTCGAGTTGCCATAGGAGCGACGCGGCTGCATTGCATTGCTGCAGCCGTTGTTGTTGCTGCTGCCGCCGCTGTTCGTGGTGAGCCCCACGTCTGGGCCACTGCTGCCAAAGTTCATGGCACGCTCGTTGCGCATGCTCACATACAGAGTGCGTGTGATAAACAGATACGCGAAGCTCAACGCCAGCAGCGGCAACACAAGCAATGCCAAGTCCAAGAAGATGTTGTATGACAACTCATAGCCGACAGATCCTGCCGGCCATTGCTCGCGACACTTGCGCAAACCTGTGGAGAAAGTGTGTGAGATGGAGAGAATGGAAGTGAAAGAGAAAAATAAATATAAATAAGTGATAGAGAGACGGAGAGATAGATAAAGAAAAATATAGCGAAGGGGAGAGAAGAAAGCAGAAAGAGAGGGAGAGAGATCGAGATCCAGATAGAAATAAAGACATAGAAATAAATAGAAATTGGGATAGAAATAGGGATAGAGTTACAGAACAGATAGAGTTAGACATAGGGATTGAGATAAAGATAGAAACAAAGAAAAAAATACATAGTGATAAAGATTGAAATATAGATACAAATAAATACAAATAAAATAGATATAGAAAAAAAGAGAATGAGAGAGAGAGAAAGAGAGAGAGAAAAAAAAGATAGCGAAGGGGAGAGAAGAAAGCAGAAAGAGAGGGAGAGAGATCGAGATCGTGATAGAAATAAAGATAGGAATATAGATATAGAAATAAATAGAAATTGGGATAGAAATAGAGATAGAGTTACAGAACAGATAGAGTTAGACATATGGATTGAGATAAGGATAGAAACAAAGAAAAAAGTACATAGTGATAAAGATTGAAATATAGATACAAATATATATAAATAAAATAGATATAGAAAGAAAAGAGTATGAGAGAGAAATAAAAGTTAGCAATAGAGATAAAGACAGCGATTGAGATAAAGATATAAATAAAGTTAGGGATAGTGAGAAAAACAGAGATAGAGATTAATATTGAAATAAAGATAGAAATAGAAAAGAGATGAAGATATACACATATAGAGACAGAAAAAGATAATAATAAAAATAGAAAAAAAAGATAGGTAGAATAAAGATAGAGGTAGAAATGGAGTTAAAATAGAATTAGAAATAGAGATAGAAAAGGAGTTTAATCATTCAACAGATGAAGAGAAGGAGAAGGAGAGATTAAGATAATGATATAAATAGATATAGAAAGAAAGGAGAATAAGAGAGATATGAAGTTAGCAATAGAGATAAAGACAGCGATTGAGATAAAGATATAAATAAAGTTATGGATAGTGATAAAAACAGAAATAGAGATAATTATTGAAATAAAGATAGAAATAGAAAAGAGATAAAGATATACACATGTAGAGACAGCAAAAGATTATAATAAAAATAGAAAAAAGATAGGTAGAATAAAGATAGAGATAGAAATGGAGTTAAAAATAGAGTTAGAAATACAGATGAAGAGAAGGAGTTTAATCATTCAATAGATGAAGAGAAGGAGAAGGAGAGATTAAGATAATGATATAAATAGATATAGAAAGAAAAGAGAATGAGAGAGAGATGAAGTTAGCAATAGAGATAAAGACAGCGATTGAGATAAAGATATATGTAAATAAAGTTATGGATAGTGATAAAAACAGAGATAGAGATAAATATTGAAATAAAGATAGAAATAGAAAAGAGATTAAGATATACACATATAGAGACAGAAAAAGATAATAATAAAAATAGAAAAAAAGAAAAGTAGAATAAAGATAGAGATAGAAATGGATTAACTTCATTTCTATTTTTTTAAAAACAGAATTAGAAATAGAGATAGAGAAGGAGTTCAATCATTCAATAGAGTGCACTTCACTCGCACTCACAAGCACTCACTCACCTTGACGACTCGTTGGCATCAGCTGGCTGAAGATCGCGATCGGCGTCATGCAGAGCAAGCTGCCCAGCCAAATGAACGCGATGATCTTGTTGGCATGGTTGATTGTCTGCCAGGTGCGCGATCGCAACGGATGACAGATGGCATAGTAGCGTTCACATGAGATGGCCACCAGTGTCCACGAGGAGACGGCCACCGATGCAGCTGTAAAACGATAGAATGAAAAACTGCGTTACGCATACGCCATGATGTTCTGTGCTATAGCAATATCATTTGATGTGGGCACAATTACCGACCGCATCAGTCTGTCCGTTGGGGCTTACTACTCACTCCTACAATATTTAGGAAGAGAAAACTAATTTCATCCTCACACAGGTTGCATGCCTAAGGCTCGGTTGGTTGGTTGTTGGTTAGTTGCTTAGTTGGTTGCTTGGTTGGTCAGCCCAGTTCATGGGGCGCATCATTAAAATGTTAATTTATGCCGGACTCACTTTCATTATACCCTGTGTGCCCAGACAATGAAGAGGCAAACTCAACTCTATGCTACTTTGTGGGTCAATATTATGTTTAAGAAAAGCTGCTTAGCACTTTGCGACTCTTGCACATTGATAACACATGCAATTAAATATTTTATGAGCAAAGCAATGTTGTGGCACTCAAATGGATGTATTATTTATTTAATGTATTTTGTGCAATTTGAAGAGTCAGTTGTGAAACGATTCAAACATGTTTTTAACTTCGTAAAAACGAAAGTAAGAGATGCGCGTAGTATCTGACAGTCTAGCATACTCACCAGGCAAACCGTTTCACTTGATTTCAGTTTCATTATGCTGTTTCGGTTTCGGTTTTTGGGTTGCGGACTCACTTTTAGATTCGTTTTGTCGGCCGGTGGGCATAACAAATGTGGCTCCATTTGGGACAGGATAGGACAGGACAGGACAGGACAGGACAACGATAATGATAATGATATGGATACTTAGGCCAACACTAGCCAAAAACAAAAACACTGCCAACTTCATTTAAATGCCGCTCTGTGTGTGTGTAAGCATGCACAATTAATCAAGGCAGCAATCGCTAGTTGCGAAATGCGAAATGCGAACTGTAAGTTGCGTTCGCTCAGACTCAAAGTTCCTTTTGGCAAATGCCAAACAGTCAAACAGCCAAACAGCTAAATAGTCTGCTGATGTTGATGAGCTCAAAGCAGCGCAGTTACAGGTAAGTAGATTGAACGGGGGAAGGGGAGAGAGCCACGAAGTAGGCTACTCTATTGACTTTGCGAGGAAAAAAGGAAAAAAAATTAGCTCGCTTTGCGCCGCGTTAAATGCCGTTTCCTATACGAGCCAAAGCCCAATTCTCTTTGCATCTGTGCTCTGTGCTCTTCGCTGCTGGTATGCAGACAGTAAACAAACACACATACACACACACACAAACACACACACACACATACAGCAAGAGATATGTGAGTGAAAAGGGGTTTTGTGGTTAGGCATAAGGGATTCAATTCGCTGTTGGATGTTTGGCTTTAGTGTTAATGTTAAACTCTGTGAAGCAGGTGAAGCTAAAGAGAAGAAGGGAAAGGGAAAGGGAAAGGAAGCGAGTTGTGGCAACCCCTTTTTCGGCTCGTGGGCGAATTGTTAAACAAGCCAAGCTCATTAACAAAATTAAATTTAGCTCTCGGCCGGTTGCTCGGTCGCATTTGCTGCTGCCACATTGCCGCTTGTGACCATGGTTCAATGAGTCCGTCCGCAAATAAAAATGCAAATTTTATGAAAATGCTAAATATACGCAGAGTCTGAGATGGAGACGAAGATGGAACTGGAGCTGGAGCTGGAGTCACAGTTAGAGTCGCACTTTTTTGTATAAGAAAATTGGACTGCGACGTTGCTCCAATGGTGCTCACAGAATACATTATAATAACAGAAAATAAAAAAGAAAATAGAAAACGTCCCAAATGGCAAAACTGAGTCCTGAGTCCTTAGTCCCTAGTTCTCTCTTCTCGCTGCGCGAGGCAAATTAAATTCAAGTAATTATTTTATTTTTCAGTTGTATATTTATAAACATTCCGCTGTCCGCTTTTATAATGATTCCTGGCTCAGTAAAATGATAAAAGTGCGCCATTAAATGGTCCGCCATTAATTGATTATTCATCCATTCAATTGAATTCGTGACCCTCAAATAAAGCAACAATTTCGTGCTACATTTATGTGAAACACACTCGAGCATTAAATCGCAACTCTCAACTCTCAGTTCTCAGTTCTTAGTGCAAAGTCAAGTTTTTAAGCCGATTCGCCATCATTATTTATTTTTGCAAGCTTACACAAATACTCGAACTGGTTTTTATTTTTAGCATTTCTTTTCATACCTGAGCCCCAATTGAAAACGATTTAAGCATCGACAGAGAATTCGAAGAAAAGGCAAAAACCAAAGTGGACTCTTTTTTTTAGGGTGTTCTGCAGTCGAGCATTGACAACTGCGACATCATTATGCTTTCACCGTTTGCTTTGATGAACCAAACAAATTGATTATGGGCTTACAACTCTTTGGCAAAAAATATGCCCCAATTGGGTTCTAAAACATATTTCTCTGGATGAACTATAAACTTGGATTTACGACGCTCGTAATGTATAAATTTTGTTCCTTTTTGTTTTGGAATGTTTTACAGTTTTGCTGTTTTTTTTGTTGTAAGGCTGAGAAATGGGAATTTGTGCCCTCGCATTGAATTGTAAATTGCACAAATGGAGCTGCGTGTGTGTTGGGCAACGCTTGCGGCAAATAATGCTAATGCAGCCTCCTCATTTCAGTTGCTGTTTCTGTTTCTGTTTTCTATTGCTTGGAACTCGGTTTCAGTTGGTTGATTGCATTGCAGCTGCCCACACATAGTCGAGGATCTGTAATAGTCGCATAGTCGTTGCAATCATTATATTTTCATTTTCATTTCGTAGCGCATTGGAGCATTACAATCCAATGAATCTCTTTCTGTACTCGATTCGTATGTGAAACTGTGGGAGTTTGTCATTCATTTAAATTAAATGCGAGTACTTTGTAAATGGTAACTTGTAAATTGGAACTGACGTTTGTCATCGTCCCACGCAAAGGGAAAAAACCCTTTTCTGTTAATTTCTTTTCGCTGAACATAACACACATCTATAGACTTTGCTCTTTTTTTGTATGTTTTCATTAAAACTTTTTCTGTTTGAGCTCGCTTTTTGCTGCAACTAGGTTAAAAAATCATATTTGTGTAAGGGTTCCATAAAATATTTCATTTTTATTTACTTTTGTGTGGAAGTGTTCACATATGTTCCAACACTAGTTTTTCACAATTGCAATTTGCGTGTGTATTCCACACTCGATTGCATTCAATATTTTCGCACTTTTCTATTATTTATTATTTGACAGCGTACTTAGATCTCGGTTAGAGTATAAAATTTTCGATATGAATAAAGGAATTTCACGGTCTTTGTTTTTTGCTTTCTGTGCATTTTAATTAAGAAACTAGATTGCAAGGCTAGCCAAATTTTATATTGGCAAAAGATGATCAGATGCATTTTTCACATCTGTAAGCAACAAATTAGATATTCTCACGTTTTTAAGCTATTTTCTTATTTATTGGCGTTACTTATATTTTTGCATTCTTTTCTACAATTACTTAAGTTCATTTACCGCATAGGTTCAAAATCAGGAATCAAAATCGACAAATGTCAAATTTTATCGATATACCAAATATGGCTTTCGGTATATTTTTGTATTGTTTTGTATATTATAATAATATGGTATGACAATCTGGGTTATTTTGTATTCCAGGTAATTTTTTTATAAAATAGTATATAGATGTTGATACTATATCACATCAGTTTGCATTTATTGAACATGGTTAGGTAGAATCCTGTTGTTGAGCACAGTAATTTTCTTTCTTGTTTTCACTGACTTAGCTCTAGTTACCCATAAACTAATATCTAATAGCAATAAATACTAATAATAATAAACTCAGCTTGTATAGAGCAAATATTCCATGTAGACTGTTCTCCTATTTCGCTTCCTACACCTCAAGTATCTACCAAATGCTTACCACTTGTAAGCCTTAAAAAAAATAAAGACAACAAAGTTTTTGCAGGTCGTGCTCGCAAAAAACGCAAATTCAACAACATAAATAAATGTAAATGCAAACTGTTTTTGCGGCTCTATTGGTTTGCGCGCTACGGTGTAACCAGAATCAGAGAATCAGAGCTCAGTGGCCAACTGGACATTCGTTGGTCGGTTTCTTGGACTTTTAGTTTGAATGCAGCTTGAATGAATGTGGCAAGAGAGTTTTGGTCAAGCCGCAAGTTGCACGTTGCAACTGGCAGTTTATTTTCTCAATTTTACCAGATGCCGCAAAAAACTGAACTTAGCATTTCAGCAACTTTCAAGTTCTTGGCATCACAAGGATCAAGGCATCACCACAGCAGCAGCAACAGCAACAGCAGCAGCAGAGACCGAGGCACTTGTTAAGTGGTTGCCAGGCGCCGTGAGCAATTTGGATACACACTTAACACAGCTGAGAGGGAAGGGAGTGAAGGAGTAGAGCGAGTGTCCCAGCCATCAGGTGTATGCTCAATGGACTGTGCAAAGTGAAAGAGACAGAGCAGAGAAGAGAAGAGGAGAGAAGAGACGAGAGGAGACGAGAAGTTCGCTTCGACCACATCCGCATCTGCATCAGGGATATCTGCAAGCTAAATAAATAAGCAAAAGTCAGTTGCAGACTCTAAAGTGAATTGCAAACTTGCGAGCTTGTCTAAGTTGATATCATAAAACATGGTTAGCATCGGCTTTCCTCCACTTTGCAGAGGGCCACTTAAATGTGAGTTTCACCACCACCAAGCTCTGCCCCTCCACTGACCTGTCCCCTCATCTTTGCCCTGAACGGAGGCAAACAAAACTTTCAAGTCAAATTCAAACTGAAAAGTTTATTTGGTAGCTGCTGGCCAACCACAAAACTGGATAGTCTTGGCCTATAATTGACCAACGGGCAGCTCAAGTGAGGTTTCTCTCTCGTTCTCGTTCTCATTAGAATAATGTTTGCATATTATTTTGCAATGCAAAACTAATTTAAATATTCAAATCACGACGAAGCTATTTTCACTTTGCGGTAACTGAATACTCTGCCGCATTTAATAAGAGTTTATTGTTGTTTCTTTTTGCTTGGCTGTGAAATCTATACGCACAACAGTCGCAACAATATCAATGCTTCAATACCCAATATGTAAACGTATCTTTTGTAGGGTATCTATAATCATGCGATTATGTAACCACAAATGCGGACATTTCTAAGCGTATTATTCACATTCAAAAAAGGGGCTCGATTCAGCTCGACAAATGTTCAGTCATGCGATAAAGCATCAATATTTATTCGTTATTAAAATTTAAATTTACTGATTGTGTTCGATGAACACAGGCCCAAAATGTTCAACAACTTTTGCCTCCTCTCTTATTGAAATGAAAACATTTGAAAATCTCTTATATTTGTGTGGGCAAAAACATTTTTGCTTTAACCTTATGATTTGCCAGCTCATGCCAAAAAGTATTTTCAACTAATCTTTCGATATTTTGAAATTTTTCTATCATCCTCAAGGCACGCCCCGAGTTACTTACTTGGAATGCAAAGTCTTATTTTGGGTAATTCGTTTGTTTTTGTCACGTAATCTTAAGTCCTAATTTATGCTACGAAGCCAATTGCCAATTTGGGCAATGAAAACATTAAAATGTTCCAGTACTAAGTGTGTTTATTACAGCCGTGGGCGATGGTAAAAGGTCAAACTTAAGAGGGACTTTACTTTATTAAAGTAAAGTATTATTCAATGTTTTTAATACATTTAAATACCTCTTAAGAGTGACCTTTTAATTAAGCTCGAAACGTAATTGAAATAAACATATTCAATTCAATTTCAATTTAATGAATTTTAGAGTCAACTTTTGAAATTAAACGCAAGCATTAAAATGTTGCAGTAGTAAATGGAAAGTAATAAATATAAGCAATTAATATATATTTAGAACATATACTTGAATACGAAATTAAATTAAAATTAAGATATTTTCATTTATTTATTTAAATATTATATTATATTATATTATATTATTCCATTAAAATATACTCCTAACTTTTTTTAAAAATGTATAAATTTCATTAATATTAATATGAAATTGAATTAAAATACATAAATGTAATAAGTAAATGTACTGAATTTTGAAATCGAATTTTAAAATTAAATACAAGCATTTGAATGTTGCACTTAAATTAATTTAAAACCAAAATATAATTCAATGAATTTCATGAATTTGAAGTTCGAATTTTGAAATAAATTGAGTAAAATTGAATGTATGTAATAATTTATTAGATTTTGAAAATAAGTTTGTTAGAAATGTAATCGTAATTTAATGGAATAAAGTAAAGTTTTTCTGCAGTAGAAATTTTTATGTAAATCACAAGTATAAACTAAGTAATCGCTGCTAATAACCATAAATCATTGATGACAAATATGAAAACACATTTAGGCCTTGGCATGCAAATGCTTTAATGTTAAATGAACAGCCTGCCCCAATAGTCAATAGTCAATGTGGGAATGTGAATGTAAATGGGAAAATGTATTTCATTGATGAGCCAATGTTGGGAAAGCCGCTGGTCGTTGTTTTTTGATTTAGTGCTGGGACATTTTGCCACACACAGGCTATGGTAACCATAACGGCGTTTTTATGGACTTGGTCTTCGTCGGAGTTCCCCAATCGTTCAACACTCTGCGTCTGCATCTGAATCTGAATCTGAATCTTTGTTCATTCAAACGCTGTTTGCTTCTCTCTCTCCCCCTCTCTCGGTCTCTCTTTATCTTTCCCTCTCTATTCTCTGTATGTGTGTGTGTGTGTGTGTGAATGTATATTATCAATAAAAAATCATTTCAAATTTGAGATAACAATAAAAAATGGCAACGCAAAAGTTTGAGCTGTCAGGAAATACGTAAGGAAGCAGAAGTTAGAGCCCAGCTGTCAAGACTGCTCGACTCCTTGGTGCCCTGTAAGATGTAAATCTGCATGTGGTCTATCTATTTAGCATAAGATGGAGAGAGATTCTCCATCCTGCTGCCATGATTTAAAAGTGTCTTTTTATATATAGTACTCGACTGGCTTTTTTTTATTGAAATGGAAAAGACGAGCAACTGCTTGGTCAGTTTTTTGTTAGCTTTTTCTGCGTACGCAGTATTTGTTTGTATGTGAAAGTATTTGCTCATTTCACAGTTTCGGCTCCGGCTCCGGCTGTGCTCAACTTTCGGTCCCTGAAAATTGTGAAATTATATAAGAAATTGGTTTCCATTGTTTTTATTGACAAGGCAAGTTATTGCCCAAGAAGGCAGCTGAGGAGCAGTCGAACAGCGAAAAGTCCGGGACAAAAAACGGCACCAACTGTCACTCCATTTGCCCAAGGCTCAATTTTATTGGCAATGCGTGTGTCTGTGTGCGAGTGTGTGCGTGTATGTGTGTGCGTGTGTGTGGCCTCACATTCGAAATGAAGATATACTCGTAAAGCATATTGTAAAACAACAAATTAAAATGTCTGGCATAACGCAACAACGAACTCAAAACGATTTTCCAGAGCAGAGCTTGACAGCAGTTGTCAAGAAGCATGGAGTGGGGGAGTTAAGGAGAAGGGGAACGGGAAGGGGAAGGGGAGATGGGATCCTGACTAGAAGCTCATTTGGAACACATTGTCTGCTAATTGGCACATTAGAGCCAATGATTTTTGCCAATATCAGTCTAAAGTATTCGATATAAAGTTACGATAAGATACCCTATGCTTAGTTTAAAAGTAAATATAACAAAATTTCATGAAGTGATTAAAATAATTAACATAAAATAAATGTTTATTAAAGAAAAAGTGTTATATTATTCTTCATTGGTATATTGATGAACTTCGGTATAAGTCGCGTCTACACTTGCCGTTTTTTTTTTTCTATATTGAATTTTCAGGATCATAAGGACTGCAGTTATTATTGTATGTATGTTTGATCGTATCAGTTTTCAGTAGAGACTTTCGAAAATGTCATGCTCTGCTCAGCTTATAAATAACATATGTGAAAATGATAATATTTACTGCATTAAAAAGATTACATAAAAATAATCAGAAGCTTGAAATAGAAAGAAAGAAAAAAGGTTACATTTTAGGAAAAATATTATAAATTAAACTAAAAAATACAAAGTTATACTATACAAAAACTTAAAAAAAAAATGTTTTTTAAATATATAAAAAATATATTTTTAAATAATACTTGTTAATAAGCTAAATGTGACTTTGCACTTAGTCTTATATTAATCAGAATGCGGTTATCAGCTCGAAAAAATAAATAGAAATGAAAATCAAGAAATTCTGTTTTGGGTTGTTTGCAATAAAAATAAAATATTTATTATTTCAAAATCGAGGCAAAAAGATTTGTTCATAAATATAGACGCTTGTAAATCGATTTGTTTTTACATCTGCACAGAGGGCATAATAATTTTATGGCGCAATGTGCAGCAGTCTGAGAACAAGTCTTTTATGGTGTACAAATTTATGAATTTTTCAACAGAATTGTAATTGTTTTTCCTTCTCTCTCTCTCTCTCTTTCTCTCTCTCTCTCTCTGTCTCTGTTTCTTAGCAATCAGATCTATGCACATGGCACTCGTCGTAATTTTGTCAGTCAGCAGAATGAAGTCATGCAATTGCAAACTTTTGGGCAACTGCTCCGAATTTATTAATTCATTGACAACAACAAGTTTATTCACTCGTAATCGTAATCGTAAGTGCTCATTTCTAGTTAATGACTATATTGCCGAGCAGCGAGGTAAGCGAGGTAAGGTAAGCCCTGAAATATTCATTGATTTATGAATATTAATGGTTAACACTTGGGAAATCAATTGGCCATTGAGTGCGAGTGTTTGCTGCTGGCGTCCTCGTCAAAATACTATTAGCCGGCACTGTGCAAACAATGTATGCTGACCCACGGAGGACAAGAACAATACTTTCAGGAGTGCTTGTGTCGAATGTGTGTGTACAAATATTGTATGAAGCACTTGTCAATATGTGTGGCAATTTGTAAGAAGTCCAAATATAGCAATCGATAGCGGTTAAAGGTCACGCTGCGTATACTTGTTCTGCTGTGTTGTGTGGTTCCCAGGTGGATGCAACGGGGGGCAGCGAACAACATTTGCTGTTTAAGGGTAATTGTTGTTTACTCGCAGACAGGGAATCGGAATCAACATCAGAAATCAGCGAGAACTTTAATAAGCTGTGAAAAACACTTTTTTGAACACAGAAGGAAACGTGTTCAGATCAGGAGTAAAATGATGAATCACGAGAATATGACGTCAAAACTGAAATAAGAATGTAAAATCTTAAATAATGATCAAAATTCTACAAAAATTCTATTAACGAATTCATTCCAAAATTTAAGGAATAAAATCTTAATTGAAAAATTGTGAAGATTTAATCAGCAAATCAAATCAAGATAAAACCTCAAATTTAGTGTGTTAAAATTAAATAAATTATTAAACAAAAAATAATTATTTATAGGTAGATTTATTTTCTTTCTTTCTTCTTCCTCATTTAAAGCATTTATAAATTATTGAATTATTTTATTTAAACTCCTTAATTTATTTAATTTAACCATCGACCCCATCTTGACTTTTTGAGCTAACAGTCACAACACTAGACAAGGGATACTAAAAGATATCATTCGCTCTGCCAAGATTTCAAATTATTGTTTAAAAAAAGTTTAAAAATTCTTAAATTAGAAAGCTTTGCGATCTTAAAAATGATTTTGTAATCTCAAAACGACGATTGAATAAATAAATTTTATTTTAAGAATTTCTCAATCGGAAATTTTTTATTTCAAGAAAAACTACATCTTTTTAAAAGATCTTCTAAATCTGGAATTGTCATTTTAAGAATTCTTCCTTAGGAGCGAAAAGTTCTCAGCATCAAGATTTCCATTTTCATTTTCAATGTAGAATTTTTCCCTGTATAGCTGTTAAAGTACTACCAAGAGCATTTCCATTTAAGGCGGGCTTAAGCGACTTTCATGTAACATTTTACTCGTTGCTTCTGTCTCCGGTTTCTTGTTTGCTTGCAGCACAAAACTTGCGCCAAGTTTTTACTTTACTCTTTTGGATAATGTCAGATGCTAGGCAAAGGCAATATAATTATATATTAAAAGAAGCATGTAATTGTTGTTGTCATGCAACTGAATCTATAGACGAACGAACGAATGAATGGATGGATGGATGGATGGATGAATGGATGGATGGATGGATGGATGAATGGATGGATGGTTGCTGGGCTTGACTTGGTTTGGTTGTTGTGCGACGCCGAAAAACTTTTGCAATGATGTGTAGGAAAACTTTCGCTCGCTCACAATAAATTGGAAAACAAATTGAGTGCCAAAGCGGAGAGGAAAACGTCAAAAGTGCCACTTGACCAGCTGCTTGTGGCACGCGTTTACTCAACGCGAAGCGAAGCGACTCGACTCGACTCAGCTCGAGTTGAATTTTTCACTGAATTTTCCCTTTCTGTGTTGTGTGTGAGGCTGCGTTGTCGCGTCTGCTCATATTTCACCAACATTCATTTTTTTTCTGTCGATTCCATTCCCATTCCTTCACCATTTTTTTTTTTGAAGGTCAAAAGCGTCAACACACATGCCAATGGCAAAAAGGGGCGGAGCACAAAGCACACACAACACAGTTGTACTCAGAACTCAGTTTGATGACAAGGTGTCGTCGCATTTGGGCGTTGTTATGCCTACGCCCCCCTTTTATGGGGGAAAATAGAAAATCAGAGAGATGGGCGACAAGTTTAAATTGCCATAAGGCAAAATGCTTTTCTACCTTTAAAATAGAAAATCAAAAAAAATGGCAGCTCATTTGTATGCCTTTTGTGGCATGTGACAACGGCAACAACTGTTGCCTCGTCACATACAAAGAAGCGGCAAGCACACACGCACACACACACACACATACACAGTTGGTGTGATGATTTCCTGTTCCGATTTCCTGTTCTGTGCCCTGCACATTTTAGCTTGACAGTGCATTAATCTCACAAGGTGTGAATCCCCTGACGTACCTATTAGTCACACCTCGCTGTCTGCTGACCCGTGTCTCTGTCTCTGTCTCTATGTCTGTCTCTGTCTCTCTGCGTGAGCGTGTCCTTGGAAAATCAAGGTAGTCTTTTGAAAAACGCAAACTCAAAAGCCTTTGACACGGAAAACTGCACGAGAAACCACGATGAAAGGAATGCAATTTTGTGCTCGTAATTGGTTATAGCCAGGTCAATGCCTTGCGACCAGAGAAGCAGCGAATGCACAGAATATTTAAGAAATATATACATACACATAAATATTAATATAGAAAGACACATAAAATTAATATTTCCATGCGATTTATATTAGTTAGAAGCGAGCTAGAAAATGCCTTAAATTCGTGTCATTTTTAAAAGTAATTTATCATTGTTATTTATTATGCCCACTGTCCCATATGAAAACTTTGTGTCAACAGGAAATGCCAAAAAGGAAACACAACCAACCCACAATCGGAATGTTATTTTGGTTTGTTTGTTTTCGTATATTTTATAGCGGGTATCACAAAGTCAAGCTCACACACACACACACACACTCGGTTACCCGCTTTATGGCTACCGCTTTGCATTCAATAAAGCAACATTAATTTAAGTGCTTTATCTGCAATCGTTGGAAAATATTTGCAAAGCTGAAGCTGCAAATTGCATTTGCTCCTTCACAATTTTATGAATATGCTGCGCGTTTAATAAAATACATATTACTCTGTGTGAACTGAGACTGCGAACACGTCTGCCTATCGATATTATCAATAAAATTGCAAATTTAAACGAAATAAATTCATGTTCGATGCACCTGTATTTATAATATGTATAAAACTATTTCACAATCTTTATTCGATCGCAATCAAATTTTCAGGAATCGCAAAATCAGCTAGCTTAGAAAATACGTTTACTCCATTTTATTGTTTTCGATTTGCAAGGGGCGGAAGTGCAAGTGGGCGTGGTACAATTTTAAAAGCAAACTTGATCTGCGTGCAATATACAACAAACTACTGAAAATATGCCGAAATGTATATTTGGCATATCGATATACTACTACATTGAAGATATTCCATAAAATACACAATATTCCGGATTGTCAATTAATAACAAAAACAATTGTTGTTATTATTATTATAGCTTCATAGCTTATGCTCCTTTTGAGGAACCGCTAGGGGTTCAGATGAACATGGCTGATCATGAGAGGAGAGGCTTCCTTTTCGCTGTTGCATACAATTACCATAACCCTATAATACCCTTCTACCCTACGGGTGGCGGGTATAAAAAGACACTCTTTGCCATGGCACAAAGAAACATTATTTTGTGTGCACTTTTGAGAGAAGTAAGCACTATTTGCCCGAAGCTACAAATACATATGCAAGTGCGTACAGTGTAGGAAATATTTGGATCGAAAAGTTTGCACTTTACTCGAATATTTATTTTGCCATCATATTTTGGATGGTAAACACAGAGTAATTGAATGTTTATCTTTTAATAGAATTTGCAAGCCTTTTCGTCACTTTTGAAAGTGATTTAAATTGATTGTTTTGCATAGAGTGGAATATGAAGGCTTTTAGTGGTTCAAAGCATTTCTTTTTAATTGAAACATAATGAAACTTTGGCAAATTGATTATTTGATTATGTGGAGCACTTAGCGTAAGGTGCAAAAGTGCATCGATACTCAAAGAAATAAATTGATACAAAATTTCACACAATAATGCACATAAATAATGAAGCTTTGGCCATGGAAATCAATTTATTTGCATTGCAAAACACTCTCGACTATTGAATTAAATTCCAAACACTGAGGCTGTGAAATTCTAATGCACTTCGATGCAGTAATTATGAGTCATTAAATTGAGCACTGAATTGTTCGCAGTCTAATTAATGATACTCTGCTTTGCACCTATGCATAGGTATGTGGGTGAGAATATCAAATTATTTACATTTCGAATGCGCAACCCTGTGTGCTTCGGTGTTTAATTAAAAGGTCAGAATGTAAGGAATTAAATTGCACATTGTATCGGATTAAATGTGGCTGCCTCATTAGAAGCACACTCATATAATCTAAATGTATATTTGAAGGCAACAGATTAATGGCAATTTATCAGAATTTAAGTTTGAATTCACGAAAATAATTTCAATTCTAATAATTATAAACATCATTTGTCTGTCTGATAATTGTGTAATTATTACAACATGTTTTACAATACGAATAATTTGTTTAACAATTTCAAATTTTGTGTTTTTCTAATTATGCACAAGGTCTAAACCATTTCAGACTGTGTTTTGTGCATGTGGTTATAAATTGAATAAGCTAATTACGATGCTCTCGCTATACATACATACATATAAAGTACATATGTCTAGCATGACTGCGGAATGCTTTGAGGACGCACTTGGTAATCATCTAAACGGGCACGAAACCCACAAAAACCCACGACTGTCTGTCTGGCTGCCTCGCTTATTCACCTGGCAAAAATTGCAGCTTGAAAGCAGCTGGATGATGTTGGCGCAAAAACAAATGGGGAAAATGTTCTCCATGATGCATAACCCCTCGGGGACTGGGTAGGACAGTAATGGCGAAATTGTGTCTACTCTGTATATTTACACATACACACACTCATACTCACACACACTCTCGTAGATGTTGCTGGTGTGCTTGAGTGTGGCGCATTTTTGGTTGGTTAACTCTTATTAAAAACTAGCAGGAGGCTGCGAAAACACGGCGCAAAACTTTCGGCAAAGGCTGCGTACTTCAAGAGAAACTAACACAAATAAAAGACAGATGCCTCCTTCTGCTCATTGTGTGCAGATGGCAGTAAGCCAAGCACTCATGTTTCGGCCCATTTGTTTACACATGAAAAATAATAGTTAAAGTCATTTCACTTTAATGACAACTACTTAACATTTACCATAAACATGGCTACGCCACCGAAGCATTTAGCAAAGGGTAAATATATTTATTGCCACAACTGAAATTACACATCGATTTTGTATAAAATATCAAACTCATTTCATTTCGTTTAAATATTCAAATTTTATGCTTTATGTTTACATTTGAAAAATAAAAAATACAATTATTTATTTTTAATAGTAACTACGATCCCATTTCGAAAGTGCAAATGTATTGACCACCTATTAATATTGTTTTTAAATAGTATTTAAAATATTGGGTAAATCAGTCATTAATTTGATTTATATACGTATATAGTTTATAATAGAAATTGAATGGCAACAACAACTATATTTAAAAAGTTGGAAATATATTTGAATTATTGCTTCAACTGAATGGACATTAATTTCATTTTTAAATTGTATTTCAAACTCGTTGCAATTGATTACAAAAGTGAACGAAAATTAAGCTTTTGGTTCATGCAATTTTAATGTCCTTTACTTAACATTAATAGGAATAAAATATATTTATTGCAACAGCTTAAATTACACATTAATTTTAATCGCTTATAATATTTCAAGTTTCCAGTTTTGAAACACTTGCTTTTATAAAGAAAAACAACAACAAAACTTATTGAAGAAAAATAATAGGCAAATTCACTTCACTTCAATAGCAACTTCGACTGTAATTAAAAGGTGGAAAGTGTATTTCCAATTAGTTAATTTTTTTTTATTTTAATAGTATTTGAAATTCATTTCATTTTATAAGCAAATTGCAATTTCGAGCGTCGCTCTCTTTGGTAGAATATAAATCATTTCCAGCCACAAAATAATTTTCTTTCGCTTTTCTTATGCAATTTTCTCGATTATCATTTTCGCACAGCACTTGCGGCTATCGCACTTTCGCAAATTTCTTTTTAGTCTCTTCTATCGTTCATTATGAATAGTTGCGATAACTTTGCTAGCCTGTAGTCCCCTCTCTCTCTCTCTCTCTCTCTCTCGCCCTTTCTCTGTTCCGAGAAGAACTCACCTTCGCGAAGTGTTGCAGCTTTTCGTTGTCGCCATTTCTCTTGACATCTTTGTCTTTGGCCAAGCCTAATTAATGGCTGCAATGCTCGCTCTCTTTTTTTTTTTAGCAGCAGCAACACGAAATAAAAGTAGCACAAGCAAAACGGCAAAAGAATCCAATTAATTATTAATTTGCACGCTGTCAGCGCTTTGAATGGGATCAAGGCCAAAACGGACTGCGACTGAGACTGAGACGTGGCGGACAATGTCTGGTATTTTTCTCAGCATTTAGCTTTAATGCCTTCAATGTCTCGCTGCTTACTCGCATATTTAGATGGAGAGGCCATTAAACACAGATAAATATGTAGATGCAATGGCTTTTTGTAGTGCACAATAATCAAAATAATCGTAGCTTACTTTGTGGGGCAAACTTTGCCCGTTGTTTGTTCATAAGTCTTTGCAAATGAAATTGAATTGGAATTGGAGCTGTTTTTTTTTTTTTGAAATTGCCCCAAGCATTAACGAGGGATTCACATAAATCAGTGAATGGACACAACAAACAAGTCGAGGCGAAGTTAAGGGTTCGAGATTGGGAAAAGCGAGTGCAACGTGCGCTGCACCTTGACATAATGATGGCCATAAATTGGTGTGACAGGGCACAACGTTGACATTTATAAATTTATGAGCCAGTGCAAGTCGATGCCGTGTGCAACAGATGTGCTCCTCCACACACACACATACACACACACACACACACATCTATGTTGGTCGAGAGCCAAAAGCGAAAGCAGGAAGCTCAAGGCGGAAGTAGGGCAAAGGCAGAAGGCTGAAGGCGTCAAAAGTGTTTGTATAACAAATTGCCATATGGCGTTGTCTCAATGTGTGTGTGTGTGTGTATGTGTGTTATGGCATGTGGCATGTGTGTGTGTGTATGTGTGTGTGTGTGGGTGGGCACAAGTTGTTTGCTTGCCATTGTTATTATGCTGTTAATAAGTTGGTAATGTGGGTGTCGAGGCGAAAGATGAATGTCTGAAATACTACAGCAGCATGCACGTAGCAACAATTTTGTCAGAGTGTCGACTGTCGACTGTCAGACCCCGCAATCCAAACTTGATGCGAAGCAGGCAAAGTAAACAACATTATAAACATCATCAGCAGCAACGACCGGAAACGGAAACAAGTCATAAAACTGCAGAGCTTCTTCTACTTCTCCGTCTTCGTCTTCTTCATCTTCTTCTACAGAGCCCAAAGGCGTCGCACAGTGGCGCACAGTACAACAGTTTAGAATTTGCTTAGCTTAAAGTGCTTTCGTCTCTAGTCTCCCCCCCTCCGCCATAAATTTCCTTTTCGAAGAAACCATTATTTAGTCTCTCGTTAGTTGTTTACTTCAGTGACAATTTGCAATGTCCCAGCTACATAATCCTCTTGCATAACTGTCCGTAGTCTACTCAATATTTTGTTCGCTTTCGCTTTAATCGCTTTGGAGAGGCAATTCACCACCGTACTTGCACAACAATTGAAGCTGCCACAATTTAGGCATATCTTTTGAGGGAATGCCAACACATACGCGCTTGAAGGAAATGTGAAATAAATAAAAGGAAATACGCACGCAGGTGACAAGGCCAGAGGCAAACAGAGACATTTGCACATTCTCACAGATCCCAATTCCACATCCACATCTAATTCAAATTCCAATTCAAATTCAAATTCTGAGCTTCAGATTCAGATTTTCACATTTGGAGACTTTTACACGGAGCGCTAAGACTTTGCCTAATTCGCATTGAAAATGAGGATTTGCCGTGGCATTATCCCAGAGTCATTGTTACTGGCTTCGCATTTGCAAAGACTTAAGCTTAGGCAAATGCTCCGACTTGTGTACATCTTGTACTATGTACAATATTATCTGGCTGCCCAAGGGCAACCAACCAACCAACCAAACAAATGCTTGCCAGCATTTGTATCTGCTCGACTATCTGCATCTAGCACTCAAATTTATGTTCTATAATCGCGGCCTTCATAAATAATTTTGTGCCACGTGGCTGAGCATGTTGGCTTAGAAACAAAGTTCACTTGCAGTTGTATTTAATTAATGAAAGTCAATTTAGAATGCGAAATAAGTGTGTGCTAAATTAAATTAAATAATTTAAACGAATTGCAGGAGAGTATTCTTTAAGTAGTGTATCGTTTATTTTCTAATTGTGTAGCTAAATTTATAAATTATTTATGTCGTCCGGCAGCCCGAACGATTTTAAATGTAATACGATATGAAGAAGCTTTAAGTTTCAAACAAGAAAAAACACAGTTGTTAAATAAAACTAAATAATTTAAACGAATCACAACTAAATATAATTCTTTAATCAATATTAGATTTTTATACTTATTGTGTAAAAAAATTAAAGTATTTATGTATAAAATGGCTACCTGGACTTGCACAACAGTCCAGCCCTGGTTTTTGATATGAAGAAGCTTTGAATATATCATAGATATATAAATATAAACGAATTTAAACAAATCACAAGTGAATACTCCTTAATTAGTTTTATGGTTTTAAACCAAGCCTTTCAACAAATATTTAATTTCAATCTCGCATTTCAGAATTGCATTTGTTTGACAATTAAACAAGAAGAAGCACAGCATCGACAGCAGTTGAAAAGTTCTGAAGTTGTATTTGTTGTAATTTTGAGTTTACTTTTGCAAATTAATTGAATCGAAACTACATGATTTAATATAACCAATCTAAACAGAATCTTTCACAAGTATTTTTAGAGTATTTGGCAGTCATTTCTCTCCTGTCAATTACTTCAATTGCTGCAACTTTGTTTTAATGAAATTGCCAAGCAGCAGAAGCAGAAGCAGAGCGCACATTGTATGCTTGAACCTTTTAAATGGTTCAACAGTCTCGAAGGTTGTGCTGCGGCAGTAGTGCTGAAAGGGCTTAGAGCCAAGCAAATGAAGTTGGCCAATTGTTAAGCGCTTGTGACAGGTGCCACAAGCACTTTACTAAGCCCCAGCGAGTGCCGAAAGTTGCAAGTTTCGGGAATGGAATGATGATGATTTCTAATGAAATCGAAATCGATGATCGACATTGCTGCTGCCTCCCCTTTTACGCTTTTACGCTGTTGTTAAAGGTTCAAGGCACTTCGTGCTTCGTGCAGACAAACTAAGCCAAAGATACAAGTATGCAAAATATATATTTAGTACAGGGCAGCAGCCACAAAGCCAATGACAATGACGACGGCAACCCATTAAATCCCCGTCACGGGTTCTCCAACCTGCAAAAAGCGACTGTGCAAGTCATAACTTCTCGGAACTACAACGATGAGCACTGAGTACTTTTATATCCGGTTATTTCCGCTCAAGTGTGTGTGTGTGTGTGTGTGTGGGTGTGAACATATGCATATTTCAACCTTTGAACCCTTCTCGGTGTAACCACAATGATGGCTTCCAGTTATGACTTTGCTGGCGCTCATCGTTAGTCGGTTCAGAGATTCGCTAGCATATTTTCAGATTTATTACTACAAAAAAGAAAATAATAATAATAAAATGCACACACACGCACACACATGCAAAGTGTATGTGTGACACACTTATGTTGAATTATGAAGTCGCCGCACATAAATTTGTTATCGAACTCTGCTCCGTCTAAGCATCAGTCTATACTATATACTTGTAGTAGTAGTATACTATGTTATATATGGGCAATGTACGCATAAAAATGAAATCGAATGTAATGGAAATGCGTTCAACTTCCTCTAAATTGACTGAGCTGTATATTCTCGTATCGCATGCAAATAAAAGTCGCTTTTTTTAAACGGTTCGCTTTTTGGGAGTCTATTCGGGATTGGGTTTATGGTAGTTTCCATTCTTATTTTTTTATTGAGCGTGTCGATGGCTGCAGTAAACCGTATTCTTTTGAGCGGAAATAACGCATGTTTACAAAATGTTGCAGCTGTCTTTATAAATTTGAGTTTCACGCACAGAAAAACTTCAATGCCATGCAATTTATATTATTAAAATAGTAAACACTAAATTTAAAATGCTATTGAAAAATAATAAAATTAGTGAAGTTTATTTTAACAAAATTGTCAATCACTTACCAATTTAATAAAACTTATCTAAATTTAAGAATTTCATTGAAAATATATAATTGGCATTTAATCATGCGAAGAAAAACTTCAACTTATTGCAGTTTAAATTACCAATAATATTGACGGTTTTATTATTTAAATTTCAGTTGATAAACATACCTAAAAGAAAAATAATTAAATGATTGAAAACATATCAAAAGAGTCGACAGATTAGAGAAACTTAAAATAAATGCAGTTTAAATGAATAAAATAAAAAATATTACATCACTTCACAATTTAATAAACATTTAAATACATATATTGGTAAAAATATCTAAAAATGAATTCTTGCATTTTGATGGCTTAATTGAAAAGATATATGTACAACAAAAAAGTGAGCACATCAATTTACTTTCAAGGATAAAATCAAATCGGATTAATTGTTTACTTTTTTTATACGGATGTTCACCTTTATTTTTTCAAGTTGAAAATATTTCTATTTAAAAATATTGTGACCAAAACACAAAACAAAAAATGCAATCTATTTCGTTGAACAATTTTCAATGTTGTTGCTGCTTGAATTGAGTTTGAAACAAATTGGCCGTAGAGCAAAACAATTCCATCAAACTTTTCCACTATTTCGACGCAGTTGAGTTCATAAAGCAAAACTACGTGGATAACGGAAAAAAAGATAAGCGCCTTAGCTTACAAAAAGCTTTGTTTAATATGTCAGTCAGACAGTCAGTCAGTTGGTTGGTTTTATTGCTGCAGATACGCGAGTTGTTAATTAAAGAAAGCGCAAGAAATTGCACGCTTTTAACCAACAAATAGTTAAACCCAGATTTAGCTCAGGTCGCGTCAGATTATAAAACAGAATATCTATAACCAACACACACACACACATACATCGGTAATATAATTAGCAACAGATGCAGGACATTCGTCTCCAGCTCAGAGAATGAGAGTCCATAAAAGTGGCAAAGCGAAGCGAGGACAGTCGCAAGTGGGAATAGCAATTGTGCTAGAGAATATATATGGCACTTGATGACCCCGAGGGTCGGATGCGTTTAAATTCCATATTCAACTTGGCTGCACATTTACAAGGCACCAGTGCACCAGTAAGAAACGGCATAATAAAACCATAAATATATACGATATAGCAAAGAGCAGACTTACCTTGAGCGAACTGGATGAGCTTGCAGAGGAACTCGCCAAAGATGAAGTTGCGCAGCAGCGTGCCAACCAAAGTGACGGGCATGCAGAGGACACCGAGCAGTATATCCGAGATGGCCAGATTGAGCAGAAAGACATTGGTGATGGTGCGCATGCGGCGATTCTGGACGAGAGTGAGCACCACCAGCAGATTGCCGACGACAGCGCAGAGCAGGATGATGCTATAGCAGGGTATCACCCAGATGGGCACATCGGCAATCACACGCGATACGCTGCGATTCGTTGGCGTCGCTGTCATGCCAGTTGCCACTCTCGATCGCGATCCCGATCCCGATCCTTCTGTCGTCGTTGCCACATAGCTGGCGATGGTGCTTAGCTGCAGTGCAGCTGGTGATGTGGGTGATGGCGATGCGGATGCTGATGCGGATGCGAATGAGGCATCGTTGTCCGTTGAGTCGAGCTCGCTGCCGTAGTAAATGTAGAGATCGCTGCCATTGATGCCATCGCCACTCCCGTAGAGCTCGCCGGCAGCATAGCTGGCATTGAGCTGCAGTGCAGCATTCGTTGCCAGCGGCGCGAGCGCGGACAGCAGCTGGCGATACAAATAGATGGCGTTAATCGTGAGGCTGTCTCTTGATCGCCCACTTGAACACTCGCCTCGTGCACTCGAAAAAAAAAACGAAATGAAACGTAACGAAGCGACTTGCAAACAGAACAACTTGTGTGTACACAAAGAGACAGAGACACTTCGTATTGCGGTTGCCAAGCGCGCCGTGTGCCGCCGTCGCCTTGAAGTCACCGTCGTGCACTGAATCCACGGAATGCCGCCAGCGGCTGTTTCGGCGTCCTTTTCGGTGGTCGCCAGTTGCCAGTTGCCAGTCGCCCGCAACACGCGCAGTTTGCGAAACTCACCATGGTTAGTGCTTTGACTGGCAACATGCTGCTAAGCTGGCAACTTGTTGCTGGCAACATTTGTTGCATCTCCAGCAATATTTGTTTCGAACTTTGCTTGCTTTTAATTAAGCTATCAAGTAAATGAATCCTGAATGTAAATTATGTTTAATATTGAATATTCGATTCTAGGAATTGATTGATTGATGTCTATAAATACAACGAAAATGAAATGTTCACGTCCAATTGAATTGCTTAAACTTTTTAATTACATATTTGCAATGATAATATTGCTTCCAGGAAATGCGAGCGATGTCTTTTCAATTCGCATTAAAGAGAATTTTTAATGTGCGGCTCAAATATGATTTTATTATATTTAAATATTTGCACTTTTTTTGGGCTTTAATGAAATGATTACTTAATTGCCTCAATATTTGACAATCAGGTGGTATTTGCATTACTTCCTCTCGCTCTCTTCCTCTCTTATTCTCTATCTCTTACTTGCTCTCTTAGCAATATCCTGGCAAGAGCTGAAACAACATTATTATAATCAGTGCCTGACAGAGAAAAGGACATCACATTTGTCAAGTTAATTAGCGTGCCAGCGACTTCCACTTGTTTACACCTTTTGCTCATTATTTAACCACCGCTTTGCTTTGTTTGCCCGACACCTTTTCGAATTGCACAACTTAATGGGCGGGGGGCGGTGGGGATGAAGTATTAGCCTTTCAGGGTGGGTGACTTTCATAAGTCAAGTCAAGCAACTTTAAGCCACAAAAAATGAACATCAACATTTTGCACATCATCTCGAGACGCTCCGAAAATTTATTTTAGTTTTCCACAAGTCAGCAAACTTATTTTCAACACTTTTGCAGCAGTTGATCTAAGCTCTTCTTGTTTTTCCATTCCTTTTTTTTTTTTTTTGGTAATAAACTCTTTCTTTTTTGCCACACTTTGAATAAAGTCACTGAAGAGGTGTGATGAGTTTGTGATTGTGTGAGTTTATATTTCGAGTGTCTTATTGTTCAATTTCATATTCCCAAACAAAAAACGTATATCGCTCTTAATATTTATATTTTAATATTTCATTGCTTTTAAAATTTCATTATTTTTCAACAACATTTGCAACAACGCATCACATTCACATTAGAGATCAAGATCACAAAAATAGGAAGTCCTAGTGTGACCAGCTTATTTGAATAGAACTTATAATAAAGTTATCGATATATGAAATGGTATTGGTGATTATTTGAATGGGGATATTTCAACAATTATAATTATTAACAGAAATAATTAAATACTACATTTTAGTGCTTCATCGTCGTCTGTTCGTTTTCGTAATTTCTACGCGTCTCCCCTCTTCACGACATCGATATCCCATCAGCTATCGATCTGTCAGTGTCATCATTATACTGATATGCCATCGATATACTACAAAATTCTTTAAGTAACTAAGGCAATCAGTTAGAATATTAGAAAAACATTGCAGCAACAAATTTATTTTGTTTCTTTTACAGGGTAATCAGATGTTGAGCACGCTTGATGGCTGCGCTTCTGTTTGCTTTATTTCACCAAAGTGACTAATTCAATTTAACTTTTTGAAGGGCCCACGAAAAAGGCAAACTTCGGCCGGGCACATAAATAATGCCGTTGCATTAATTAAACTCGGCCCGGATCCGCCCAGATTTGAGAGCTCGCAGCTTAGAGAGTGAAAGCCCGCAGCAAACAGAGAATATGTTTCTCAGTTTGAGTCTCTCAGGTCCGTTGCTTGCCTGCTGGCCAATGTGCTCTCCATTTATTTATTTACTTTTGTGTTTTAATTAATTTTAATTATTGTATTTGCATTTGGTGCTGTTTGGCTGTTGGCGCCATTTCGTTTTTCGCCATTTCGTATCTCGTGTTGCCTTCTTCTTTATCACTCTCTTCCGCTGGTTTGCACAGTGGACGTAATCTGCTTTATTTCAACATAAATTCCATTTGACACGCCAACCCATTTATGCCTTGGACTTGAACTAGACTGAGTTTCCTTTTGCCAAATTAATTAAAATATTTAAATTTATGAGTGTCACATTTTATTCATTTTTTAAGATACATTTACTTAAAGCAATCCTTTTTCTTTTCAAATAGAATCAAATATCTTTATATTTATCTACAATATTAATTTAAAATACACTCATGAGTTTCTGCGTAAATAAACATTAATTTAAAGCAATCATTCTACTTCAAAAACAAGTATCTATTACTTCAATTTATTTAAGTAACATTCATTAGTTTTTGCTCTCACAAATTAATTCACATTTATTAGTGAAATATTTATTAGTTTACTACATTTAGTTTTGACAATAATTCTTCTTAATAAAGAAATACTATATGTCTTTAATTATTATTTTTTATATACATTCGAGAGTTACATTTATGAGTGTCATATTTCATTATTTTTAAAGATACATTCACTTACAGCCAACTATTCGACTTTAATAATAGATATCTAGTACATATATTTAATTAAAATACAATTCGAATTGACACCCAATAAATTTAGAACATGTTGAACTCGTTTGATAATCTGTCAATTGTGTTTAATTAAAACAGCAGACAAAAAAAAATATTATAATCGAGAGCAGGTTTCTAGCTCACCGCCAAACTAGATTACCAATTTAATTCCTGTCAATTAAATGTCAATTAAAACTAATTTGCCACCTCATTGCGTCATTTGCAGTTTATTATTATTGAATTGTGGTAGCCAATTTAAATTGTTGGTATTGCGTCTCCAGGGTATTTTGGGTGTCGAGCATTCTCCGCATTGGCAGCATTAATTTCATGCTAATGCAATAATATTTCGCATCGTTTACGAATAATAGCATCATCATCACGCGAGGGGAGAAGATCAACAGATATAAATTTTATAGAGCTGTAGAATAAATTAAAAAACTTCTTATATAATTTCTGGCAGTCGTTAAATTGATGAATTAGTTGACGAATTAAATTAAAACAGATGTATTTGCATATAGACTACATTGAAATGTTTTTTTTAACCTTCGTCTAATTGTTTTCTTGTAGTTGCAACATGTTCGACGATTTTCCAAACACTTTATGAACTAAAACTTGGCGAATGGCGAAACTTTTGTGGATCGTCTTATATTTTTCGCTGCGCTGAAAAGTTTTCACTTGGCCAAATCATCATAAAAAGAAAATGCTACGCCATTAAAGTCGACTTTGGCGATGCCAAATCGCCTTCCTCTTGGCCAAAAGCAGCCTCAAGTTATGCGGAAATGTGCCTCAAAGTAGACTCATAATTAGAGACAAGCAGCTATTATGGCATCTTAAGAATGTTTCGCACCCAAATGGCACAACAGGTACGAACAGAAAGACAGACAGACAGACAGACGGCATGAAGCGAGTTGTGTTTATTATTAGACTCTGTAAACAAATGAGCAATTCTATATACAGCATTACGGAAATTCCCCCACTATGTAAAACTCCAGTGATGATGCAGGTTCATTTCAATTATGAGAATGCTGCCAACGAATGTGATGATAAGAGTAGGCGTTGGCTGAAGATGAACTTCAATTTATGCAGCATTGAAGAAAGCGCCATATACTTTATGGCTTTATGCTTTAATGTGTTAACTTTAATATGGGATCAAACAGAGTAAGTTTCTGTATTTGATAGTAGATTCTGTTACTCTGTTTATAACTTATAGCCTATTTCCACAACCATTCCATACTTGCAAATTAACATTTCATCGAAGCCCGTTTTGAGGCCTAAAGAAGCGATAAAAACATTAAATATATTTGAACATAACATAATGATTTATGCAGGCAGTAGTGCAAATTGCATTGCTTTTCATTCATTCGTTTCTATCAACATTTTGAGTTGTGGTGAGCTTTGTTTAGATTTCACCTCCACAAAATTATATGGAGAAATGTTGAGCAAATGACATTTAAAATATATATGGAGGAAATCCTAGTGTATAAGCAATAAGAATAAATAAATATTTCTTAAAGTGCGTAGTTATTTAAAGATGATAAATACTACTAAACATCCAAGATAAGATTCCAAAATGCATCTCACAATGTTTTGTGACGTATATACTTATTTAAATGCTTAACGCGTGAGTCGCATTACATACTAAAATATAAAAGAAGAGGGCTCCTTAAGCTAGGTCCTTTAGAGATGAGAAACTATTTTTAGATAAGAGGATTTTAAGAAATTAAAGTAAGTTAATTTCGAGAATTTACCACTTGTAGTTAAATTGTTTGCACATGCCGTCAGTTCACGAACAGAATTCATGCGAATCGGTGCGTTTATACAACTACTATAATGACAAAAACAAATCCAAGATATATTTATATTACATTGGTACATATTTATTGTTTTAAAAATGGCGTAAGATGCAAGTACTTATTTGCTTATAACTTATTTGGCCATATATCCTTTCTTAGATGTAAGTAGATTTAGAATGCTAAAATGCTCAAAATTAAATAATAAACTTTGAAAAATTTGCTGTTTTTTAAGTTCAAATTTTCAGTAAGCATCAACTTTGATTTCAAATTTATGCAATACATTATAGTGGGAAAGTTGTTTTGCAATTTGAAGCAAACATAAAGAATACATGTATTTTAACTGACAAGATTTGTTGCAAAGATCATTGATATTGAATCAATTAAATTCCAGTCGGCATTTTAAATATCTTTAATAAAACATTTTGTATTTTTACTGACCACATAAAAGATCTCTATTTAAACAATTAAAAATTATTTATTATTTACTTCTTTGTAACAATTTGGTAAGTAAAAGAAATTTAAATGTAACGAAATCTCAAATTTACATTAATATTGAAACGATTTGTTTTAAACACCTGATGAAGTCATAATGATCAATTGATGAAAGTGCTTGACTTGTTTTTTCAGTATTCTTAAGTAGAAAATTTGAGTTTTGATTCCAGTTACGCTAGACACACGTCTAAAATGCAGAAATCGAATAATTTATGTATTTTCTTGTAAGGCAATCGCATCTGTTTGCAGCTTGAACTTAATTTGCCGTGTACATCGAATGCTTTTTAGTTTATAAGCTCTGAGACCATGAGCAAGATTACAGTAAAGAGCAAATGGGAGTGTTAGGGGGAACTTTGGTTGCCAAAAGTGAAGCACCGTAAATGGATATTAAATACATAGTATTTGAGCTGCGTGTCCAGCTGAGAGGATAATGAGTTGAACTTACTTAGTTTGGACACGAACACGGATACGGAGACGAAGACGAAGGGCGGCAAAAATTTAAGGGTCTTAATGCTGATGGTAGAAGAATTTCAGTTAAGAAATATGTTTGTCCGCTAAAGTAATTAGCAATTCAGTTCATTATAAGTCGAGTGAATCAGTGGCTACTTTGCGACTCGAGTTTCAACAGAGATTCCCAAGGGACCAAAAGTGTGGCCAGGTTCCTCTCGGTTCAGGTATTCATTGTGTGCGTGCTTTACGAGTGTGCGTGTGTGCGTGTGAGTGTGTGAGTGTATTCGCGACTCGCAGCAGCCAGTTTAGGGTTTAGCTTTGCCTTTAGTTTATTGACTTGAGTGAAAATTCTTTTTAGCTTTCATTGAAAAATTTCTTTACCGTTGTGTTGCGTTTCTGCCGTTCTTTTGACACCGAGACGAACTTTTATTGGAGTTTGCACTGTGTTTTTGTTTGTGGCACTTTTCTTTGTTTGTTGTTGTTAGAGGCAACATTTTACGACCTTTTTTGCCGTTGCCGTTGCCGCTGCCGTTGTTATTGTTACTTGTGCTTATGCTCGCTTGCTGTCATTATTACGAGTATTGCTGTTTCTCTTGCTGTTGCTGTTGTTGTTCTTGACGGCTGTAAGCTGGAAATTATGCTGCTGAAAAGTGCAGTGGAAAATTGTGTGACTCCCGAGTTATGTACATGCTTAAAGGCAAAGGCGCTGAATACATAAATCGAGTTAACTTAACAACAATAAAGAAATCGACAATCCGCGCTGAAAGGTTCAAACAAAAGCAAAAACCAAAAACCAAAATGCGAAATACACGAGACACGAAAAGTGAAAAGTGAAAAGCACAAAAACCAAAATTTAAGAATGCTGCAGTCGAGAGTGCTCGACTGTGAGATACCCGATACCCATTTTTAATTAAAGTAAGACAGTGCGGTATTTCTCTACAAATATGCCAAATAAAATACCAATACTGAAATATACCGACTAATTTCAATCCCTGTGGTATTCTTCAAAAAATATACGAAATAATATGCTGAAAATACTTAAATATACTGAAACTATGTTTGGTATTTTAATATACTACTACGTTCCAAATACAAATATGATTGAAATTATATCATAGAGCTAAAATAATACTATATGGTTAAAAATATACCATGGAGTTTGAAAAGTACCAAATTGCCAACCAAACAGATAGACAGACAGAAAGGCGGAGAGGAAGGCAGATGGACATAAATATATCGTCTCGACTGTTGATCAAGAATCAACAATTTGTATAATTCGGTCTGCCTTTTACATACATTAGTTGGGGGCACACAGTTATCATACCCTTTTGGTAGCGGGTATACAAAAGTCCTTGGTCCTGGGTCGCCCACTTAGTTAAGTTCATTAAGTGGCAGTCAGCCTGCAGAGCAATATGGGTGTTGACTTGGGACCGGGGCAAATTAAGATTCTTTTGTACGAAAACCCGAAAAACGAAATGAAAAATACACATACAACAAGTGAACGATGAAATTATAAACGAGAATTCAATTCAATACTCGCGCTTGCCTAGCCTCATGTTTGAAGTTGCAAATTGTGCGAGCGAAATGCAAATTGCCATAGCGAGAGAGAGAGAATGAGTTTCATTAAGCCCACACACAGATTTCTCGCATTCCATTCGCATTCACACAGTGTTTATCTATCGATTTTCACTATTTGCTGAACAATCGCATTATTACTGATATTTACAATTAGAGTAAGAGCAAAAAAAGCCTTTCATAAAAGCAAACGCCAGCGGAGAATTAATGAATTTATTTGCAATTACTTTGATGCTTTCGGCAAACAAAACTCAACTTACTATATGAAGGCAAATAATTAAATAATCGTAAAGCATTTTGCACACAGCATTTAATATTCTGCTAGAGCATTCGGTTATTTGATCATTAAATCTTAACCAAACATTTAACTGCATCTGTAATCTGCTAATTTGTTGTTGTCAATCTGGTCAGATAGCAGCCTGATCATGAACATGACAGATGCCAACACACAAGCTAACTCAAATATACGTTTTCACCCACAGTTAATCTAATCTTTATAGCGCTCAAATCAAACTTAACCCATCCGTCATTGTCACTCGAACTTTTTGTTCTGGCGTTCATCAAAAAGCAGTCCATTTATTACACACTTAGTATTTGCAGTGAAGTTAAACGAACTCGACTTAGGAATGCACTTTAGTTAAAGTAGAAGGGTATCTTAACTTTTTTTGTACCAACAATATTCACTGCAGGATTTATGATTCCTGAAAACTTGGTTGATATGAGATAAAAATTGTAGAATGTTTTTGAGAAATACTTTTGTATGACGAGAAACGCCTACAGCTTTAGCTGCTTTGGCTAACAATTTAGTATATATTGTACTTTATGGTATATTTTTTATTCGACTGTAGCTTCGTTTTATCTACATTTGCGAATCATGAATATATTATTATTATACATTTGTGCATGTTTTTTCCAAACTAGTAAAATTGCTTCGCTTTAATTAAAGAATATTCTCACGTAGTATTTAATTGTAATTAGCAAGCAGTTAGAGAACAATTGAAGTCGACTTGTTAGTATATATTTAGTATATACAGTACTTTAGCTTGATTCCATATTTGTTGTCATCATTTTTGTTGGCTCAGCCCCCGATATTTGTTGTGGCTTTGGCTGTTGCTGTCGTTTGCTGTGTTTGCTTTTTAAACAGGCAATGCTTAATATTTGTGTATGTTCTCAATCAAAACACATTGGTGGCCAGCCACCTCAGCCCCCGCCCCCGCCCCCGTCCACGCTTGCCACATGCCACATGCCTGAACCACAATGCGAGTTATATTTGGTTCCATTTCACGTTGGGCAGCGTGTCCGGGGAGCTTGGACCTGTCGCTGCTGCCACCAATTGCGCATTTGACAGGCGTCGCACGTTCGTTTTTTTTTTTCTGCTTTGGTTAGGGTAAACACGCATGCACACCCACACACACACACACACACACACGCACATACCGTAAGCATATGCCATTTGGCAGCGGTCTGCTTTAGGCTCTTTAAATTGACGTTATGCATACGCCCTGTGGGCCACTGTGCGGTTAAATGTTTATGTTCAGCACAAACCATTTGCATTTTCGCTTCTTTTTTGTGTTCTTTTTTTTTTTTTTTGCTCATAATTTGGAGTAAAATTACTACGTGTGTGACATGTTGTCCAAATAAATCAAATAGGCAGCCGCCCGCAGCCCAAGCAAAGCAAAGCGAAGCAAAGCAAACGTAACGCAAGCCGCAGTCAGGCAGGCAAATTACTTATGCGATGCTCAGATTTGTTGCCATTAGCTCAACTGGGTTCACCTCGTGCGAGGCTTCGTCTCGATGAGCGAATGTCATAAATTCGCCCAACTCGAAATTGAAACGCAACGGAAAAAAAAAACACAACGAAGCTCACAATTTATATGGAGAAAAAGGTCATGGCCACGTCCTATCACAGCACACACAATACAGAGTACAGAATACAGAATTCAGAGTACGGAGAGTTGAGTACTGTACACCTGCAGAAATGTGGCGCGTGGTTAATTTTATCACCTGGATGCGGCTCACAGCAAAGGCCCATTCAAGTGTCATCTGATAAATGACAGCTCATCAAAAGACGCAGACAAACTTCGCATGGCGTGGAATCAATCAGAGCCCAGCAAACACAAAAGCTAAATGGAACTGAAGAATGCAGCACAGCGGAATACCCTGTTTCAAATTATAAATTCATTTATTTAATAATGCACAACAGTTGGTTTAGGTTACTAACACTTTACTACATTAAAAAGGAGAGCAGGTGAGCCAAAAACTTAAACTTATATAATTTATAAAATGTATTACAAAAGAAGACTCTGAACAATGACTACACATAAATAATAAAATAAATAAAAATAAAATAAAAATAATTACTATGTTTATAAATAATATTTTTTTAGTTTTGCTTTTAGCTTAAAATACTTTGTTCAACAAAAATACACAAACCGACAATTACTTTACTTTGTTCACTTTCATGTCGCACCTAAATAACTTTTTCATTAATTAAAAAACGATTCAATATATATTATATATTTATCTATATGTTTGAATATGAAATTAAATTATTCTTCATAGAATCAACCGCAAAATACGAGGCTTTAAATTTATTCTAAAATTTAATAAAAAAAAATTTATTAAAATTTAATCACTCAGCTCTACTAGACCTTAAAGTAAAGTCAGCAATTGTAAATTATTATTTAACTATGAATATGTTATACAAAAAATTAAGTTAATTATATGCAAATATGTATGTATGTGCAAACTTAAAATTAATTTAGGTGAAAAATATTTTTTATTAATTGAAAAACGACAGAATTGAACAATAATTTTAACTTTTCAATAAAATTAAAGAATATTTAACTATTTTGCGTAAATATAAATTTGTTAAAATAAGTATTAAGATTTAAGTTTATAGTTAAAACTAAATAATTACAATTTTTCTCGAATTTGAATAAAATTATCAATAATTTCAAAGTTTAAGTTTAAATTAAAAATTCCACAACTACTTGTAATTATGTTTTGTTTTTATTTTTTTCGTGGACTCTAGTTTCATTTGCTGTGTAATGGAATTTTGTAAAGTTTGCGGGAGGGATAATCATAAACTGTGTCAGCTGAATCAGAATTCCATCTATTAGAGTTGATTGATGTTGTTACGTGTTGAGCATAAACAAACAGAGAGTGCTATATATAGAGAAAAAGAGAAAGAGAGAGAGAGAGAGAGCAAGCATATGTATATACCCAACTGAGTGGAGAATGTGCAGAGTGGAGTCACAAAGTAGCCAGCAAATAAACAGAGGCCATTTACGAGTGCCGTCGCCGTCGAGTGGTGGCTTGATTTTAATTTTGATTGATTGCTTCGGCATCTTTTACGGGTCGACAACAAATCAGGTAAACGAAACGAAAGTGACTGAAACTCAAACTCAGACTACAACAACAGAGAGAGAGAGAGAGAGGGAGAGAGAGAGTTGGAATAATGAAGTGAATAGACACTGCCACCACACGTGTGACGCGGCAGCATGGAAAGCGATCACGCGTCAACTGCAACCTAGTCCTCATCCACAAGTCCTCGACCACATTCACCTTTGTGGCTGACACACACACACACACACACACACACACACGCTGGAGAGAGTGAGAGTGAGAGAGCGCGTAGTGCGGAATGTGAAATGTGAATTGAATAAGCCAACTTTAAGGGGGAAAAAGCGTTCTCTGCGGCGCACAGATTTAATTAAAAACGCAAAATTGTTCCGACAGCAGTAGACAGGAGCAGACACAACGTCTGTCAATCAGTGTGACATTCCTTGTGCATGTGTTTGCTTACCAACCAGCCAACCAACCAGCCAACCAGCCAACCAACCAGCTAGCAGCTGGCTTATGAGATAGACGCCCAAGTGAGAGCAAAAACTTTGGCCACACAGCGAGTACGCTTGGCCTTGAGTTTAGAATTTCGAATTGGCATTGTCGCAGCCACATCACACACACACACACACACACACACACACACACACACACACACGCATAAAGCGAAATTAGAAAATCTCTTTAAACAATTCCTCAGATCAAATGGCAATACAAAAACAAAAATTCGGTTTCGGCAACAAAACTTTCGAAGGAAAACGCCTTCCATTTCATTAATTACGAACGGAATACAAAAGATTTGCAGCCAACTTTGAAAGTTGTAGGAAAATCCGAAACGAAAGCAATTTAAGGCCGACTTGAGTAAGGCAATATAGAAGACAAATTTGTTTATTACCAAAGCAGATAATCATGACAAAATGTTTCAGAATAACTATTCAATAAAATCAAGTCGATGGGTTGTTAAATTCGATATAATATTGTATATAAAGTGCCTGCACGACCTTTAAAAGTACTTTAAGTAATGAGTATAAATGTTTCTATTTAATTATTTAACAATAACTATCCAATCTAATTAAGTTACGGTTCATTAATATTAATTATTATTTTGTAGAAATTATAATTTTGCACATTTATGAATTTGATTTAAATCTCTCATTCAAAGCAACTAATTCGTATTACCTGCAAGACCTTTAAAAGTACTTTAAGTAACGAGTAAAAATGTTTCTATTTAATTATTTAACAATAACTATCCAATCAAATTAAGTTACGGTTCATTAATATTAATTTATTATTTTGTAGAAATTATAATTTTGCACATATATGAATTTTCTTTTCGTTTTTAAATCTCTCATTTAAAGCAACTAATTCGTATTACTCTTTACCCTCAAAACTTTGCACAAAACAAAAACAAAAAAACATTTATTTGGTATGAAAAATAAAAGAAACCTCGGTTAAGTGAAGTGTTGCACGAGAAATGTTGGAGAAAAGTCATTCAACAACATGCAAACTTTTTTAGCTTGAATGCAGAACTCAATTTATAACTTTATGCGCTTTAAAGTTTAAATAGATTTTTGCTGCTGTTGCTCTGTTGCTGTTTCTGTTGCTTCAAATTGTTAGCAATACGAATAACGATAACGAAAAGCTAAGTAAGTTAATATTTGGTATAGTCTTATGCCATGTAACATACTTCATAGGATAAAATCAAAATGCCAGTATGTATTGCACCTGACTCGACGCTGTTTGAACAGTCGCTATGTGTGTGGCAGACTATGCATATACTAGCAGCAGGCACTGTTTCTCTTTCAAGATTGTTGACTTTCGCTCGCTAGTTTGCCAGCGAAGAGGATTTTCAAATTTAACACTACTTGTTTGCAGTTACTTCCTTGTTGTTCATTTTGTTTATAATTTATCTTTAGTAACCTCCGAAAAAATACAATTTATTTAAGCTTGTAATTTTGTAAGCCAGTTGGCCAAGGTTCTGCAATGTGTTGGCTGATCGGCGCTTGGGAAATTGAATTTCGCATTCTGCATAGACGAATAAAAGTCGAAGGAGCAACAGCCAGCAGTAGCAGACGAAAAGTTTTCGGAGGGAGTTTGGGGTCGCATGCACTAATGCAATTTCTAAAACGTTTACCAGTTGACGTTGTTACTTGCTGCTCTGCTGTTGCTTTTTCTTCCACGACATCCTTCGTCTAGAGTCTTGGCAAAGTGCACTTCAATTTCCGAACGGAGACGTCGTCGCAGTTGTTATTTTCGTGTTGATGAAGACTGCGCTGTGTAAAGTGTGCCACACACATCACATCGATGTATTCGAGTTATTTCTTTACCTTCGCTGCATAATTTCCAAGTCACTTGCGAGTTAAGATTGTATTAAATGCGACAGAAATCTTCGCCACCCGCTGGCCAGAATTCTCTACTGATCTCCTACCTTTAACTTTTGTGTTACTTATAATAAGTGCCAACTTCTGTGTTTATAACGCGGATACGGATGACGCATACTAAATCCATGTTTTATCCCAGCAAAATGATGCTGAAATTCGGTTTTCATACTCTGCGTCCAATGCAAATTGCCTAAAGAGGCTCTCATGACTCTGTGTTGCCACATGCAACAAGTACTCATAATTAGTCATACATCAATATCAATTCATTTAAAAAGCAATTTATTTTTTAGTTAATATGTCATTTAATTAAATTATATGCACTAATTACTGTGTTTTATATATTGATACAAGTACAATAATAAAGCATTCATCAATTTCAATTCATTTCAGGTAAAGTCAGCACAATTTTCCCGCAACTAAAAAATTTTATTTATTTTTTTGTTTGTTAATCTTTGTATTAATGAAATTGACAGATATGCTAATTACAGCGTTTTGTCGAATCTTTGATAGGCATTAATAAGCAAAAAATTGTGTTTATTGCTATAGGTGACGTATACGTAATATTGTGAATTTAACAAATGATTAATTTAAGCTTTAAATTTTAATTGTTGGGATAATTAATATTTATAAGAAATCTTCACAAACTTCATAATAGTCGAGAATTGTTGCATATGGAAAAAAAAACTACGTATACTTAATATTATGAATTTAACAATTGCTCGTTTTAGACTGAAAATTAATTTGATATTTTTATCAGTAAAATATACATATTCATATCAAATCCATCACATTGCACTACTCTACAATAGTCGATAATTATTGCACACAAATTACTGCGTATACGTAATATTGAGAACTTGCTTCATTTTGGATTTAAATTTTATTTGATATAATAATAAATATATCAAATGTATAACGATTTTTCATAGTATATAATATTAACTGCACACGAAGGGAAAACAAAAATGCTACGTATACGTAATATTATGTCGTATCAGAAGGTATGAGGTTTTTAATGTGGGTCTTATTGAAAATTATTTTGGAATATTTAAACAAATCAATAAGGAAATTTAATTAGAATAATATGTACGTAGTAATATGTATTACATTGCAGTAATTTCTACGCTTGGCAATATTCGATAATCAAAAGCGTATACGTAATATTAGCACCTGAAAAGGTGGGGAACTTCTTATAACTTAATATTGACTTTATTATAAAATCTTCTTCAGACATTAGACAAACACTTTGTGAGCTAAACAATATAATTTGTATATTAAAAACCAATTAATCTGATTATTTCAACGTGTGGCAGAGATAATGTCAAAGCTGGGACACACACACTCGGTTAGGGTATAATAAAGTTATCAGAGTTTAGTCCATGCTGCCATCGCGTGGTCCCAACAAATAGCAAAGACATCAGAGAAGCAGAGCGAAATAAACAAGAAAAGAAAAAGGGAAAGGAAAAGCAGAAAAACAGAAAAAAAGCAGAATAAATACGCAAGTCAGGCTTAAATATTTGGGAAATACACTCGTATAGAAAATTAATGTCTGAACTTATTTATGTACATAAAATGTGAAATAAAACAGTGACCAGGCTCACACCCTAAGGCTATCTCAGGCTCTCTCTCTCTCTCTCTCTCTTTCTGTTTTCCTCGGTTGCTGTCTCGTTTTCTTTAGCCATTTGCAGCTGGCAGCGGCTTATCAATGTTTAAACAGCGCAGCATTAAAACAACAACCAGAACAACAACAACAACAACGAAGCTCGTAATAATATGAAGAGCGAGGAATGTGCAACGGCGAGAAGCAACAAAAGTAAACTTAAATATTTTAAGACGCCATTTTATGATAATTTCGCCTGATACCCGGCCAGCCAGCAGTTGGAGCATGAACGTTGCCCTCGACCCTTGGCCACTTGCCACACGCCACACGCCACATGCCGCATGCCGCACGCCAGACTGTATGCCCATTTCCCTTTTTTATTTTTATCTTTTGCGGTCCTTCTTGTTGTCGTCGACCATCTTTGCAGCCTTTTATGATGCGTCGCTGGCCTTCAAAAGTTTTGCGGTTTCCTGGCCGCATTCTTCATTTTTATTGTCGAGGGTATCAACAAGTCGCACTCGCCCGTATGTTTACTCGTATTTCCAACCCTTGGAAAGAAAAAACTGCGTGGCATTGACCAAGCAAACCAGCATTCAACATTCACATTCGCTTGAGTGATTCATTTGTGGGCTTGCTTCGCAACAGAGGTCAGGTTATCAACATGTGGAAATCGCTTTTGAAAAAGAAAGGAAAACACAAGGAAAAAGGGTATGAATTTTTAAGAAATTATAATTAAAGTAATCAGACACTCGAGGCAGATTTTTCTTCAGTTGCTTCAGCTTCAGCGCTTAATGCTTGGCCCATTAACAATTCAGTTGATGCTCGCAGTCGAAAGGTCAAAAATGCAATTAGGTGCAAAAAGAAATGGAGAGAAACAGCGAGAAACTCTCGGGGATTTGCTGCAATTTAATTTACTTGGCTGCAAGTTAATGGAATTTGATGACGCGCTGCTGTGAGGAGCTTCAACCGCAGAGATGCAACCTTTAAGCTGCAGACAATTACTCATCGCCGTGTATTTGATGTGTCCTACATAGAATTGACCACACACACACATACACACAGATATATTAATCGCCTCATGCGTGGGAGAGTTGACAGCGAAATGCGAATGGGAAGTGAGCTTAGGTCACGATAAATCCGTTTTTAATTAATGAGCATTTGACTTGTGCTCATCGTCGGCATCTCCGGGCAAGTTAATTAGCGGCCATCACCTTTGACTGCTGCTCTTCTCTGCTCTGCCTGCCAGCGTGGCAGCGACACCTTGTCATCCAAGACATAAACCTATAAGTCAATCTGCTGATGACACACACACACACACACACCACAACAGCCACTTCGACCTTTAGACCATTTCAATTACTCTGAGCACGAGTTGTTTGCTAAATCCCCTGTCCGCAGCCGCATTCTCCGCTCCCTTTACCTTTCTCTTTGTATAGTAAAGGCAATTATATTCTCCTTAATGTTCGTCGCAGTTGCTGTTGCTGTTGTTGCTAAATAATCGGCCAGCCCTTTGGGGACTTCGCTCGTGGCCTGTTGCCTGTTGCCAGTTGTCAGTTGTGTGTGTGTGTGTGTATGTGTGTTGGTATGTGTTGGGCAAGCCCAGGCAGTGCAGCACATTGTAGCCGTTAAGCTCGAAAAGCATTTTAATTTTAACGCTAATCACATTAACGGCAAAGTGACCTCATCCTTAATGTTCTCCCGTGTCGAGCAACTCTCGCTCTCCCCTCCCTCTCCTCTCTCCTATATCTCTTCGCATGCCAATGCACTCGCTTCAATGGGGCGACGTCTTTACGCCGTAATAAATGCCAGCGGCAATTCACGTTTATCTGCGGTCTTCTCAATATATGAGGCACAGTGTGTCCTTTAAGCTGAATGCCGAATAATGCTGACACGCTAAAACAGCGCTACGTGTCTTTGGGAATGCAATAAACTTTCACTAAAATGCCCCCAATTTGGCAAAACATTTTAATGTTTTTAAACAACTGCAATTGCGTAAATACTATGTTTAAAATACTATTAAATTGAAAGGTTAATTAATGTATTTACGTATTTTAATATTCAGTCTACTGTTTTTTGCACATACTTCGTGGAATTTTCTTAAATCGAAACGCAACTAAATTTATGGTATTACAAATGCATTAAATTAAATGTCAATTTGTATCAATGTATTTTAAAATGAATTTAAATTTGTATTTATTACGTTTGAATATTTCCTACAAAGTGAAACACAAGTTAAAGGACTTATTATTATTTTAATTTAAAATGTCTCATTAAAATTGACAATGTGTAATTATACAGAAATAAAAAAACAAGATATATATTTTACAGAAAACAAATTTCGTTTTTCCAGAGAAAGTCGAATACACAATAGAATTTGAGGAAGCGCATTGACTTTGACTTCTAATAATAAATTACGTAAGTTCCAAGAAAGTAAATGCTTGACATGCTTTTACGTGTTCAACTTAAAGTGCCAATTTAATATTTAAAAGAATATTAAGATTCACATTTTACCTAAATGAATATTTGGAACTCTTTTTAAAAGGATTTTAATGAATTTGAGTTTTTGCTTATTCAAATCTTATTAATGAAATTTTAATACCCTAGATTCTTCTTTTTAATTTTAAAATTCGAAAAATTGCGATGAACCACTGTTGATGCCTCAAGTGCTCGAGGTGAATGGACTTCTTGCCATATATTGGTGGCCAGAGATGGTTCAAAGTTCAAACTGAAAATGCAAACTGTCCACAATAGCGAATGGCTCAATAAAATAGAAAAAAAGAATTAAAAAAACGTCGAAGATTTATGAGCATAACAATGCAAAGCGAACAATAATAATACAAGGCAAATGTCTCATAACTTATGCACAATTAGTGAGAGGGAAAACAAACGGACAATTGCAGACAAGCCGAGCATATGGCAACGTGGTCTGGCAAACAAAAAAAAAAAAAAAAAGAGAGAGAGATTATCCATTTAATGTCCGGCTCAGACGAATGAACAACAGTATCCTACTTCAACTCCAACAAAACAATTGGCTGACGATGCAGCAAGAATAAAGCAGCTGCTTGCAAGGCAGTGGACATTCCTTGCCACCAAGTTGAAGTCTGAGTCCAAGTCCAAATCCGAGACGGAGAGTCCAAGTGTTTTCTCGCGCGTGGCAGAAGCTGTTGGCTGGGTCTGAGGGCATAATTGGGCGCATGTAATTAAATTTGTAATCGGCTTATGTGGCTTCCTTGGCAGTCGCAGTCGCAGTCGCAGCCAGAGTCGGAGTCGGAGTCGGAACCGCAGTCAGGGCATCCAAAGGGACTCCCCACAGGGCAAGCGCCTGTCAGTGGCGCCTTTGTGTGTGAGGATATTCCATGTTTCCCTGGCAACCATTCGCATTCAATCCCCTGCAATACACAAAGACACTTGAAGCGGGAGCAGGAGTTGATGCTGATGCTGATGATGATGGTGATGTTGATGATGGAGACATCGCGGTAGACGTGCCATAACACAACACAAAAAAAAAAGAAGAAGTCAAGTCGCAGTCAAGTGCAAGCTCTTGTTGTTTCTTGAGGTTTCCCGTATTTCTTTTTGAGCTATTAAATCATCTGCACATGACGCACCACACTGAACGTCAAGTTAATTAGAAAAGTCAATGTGTGCTTTACATTTTCCATTGCAAATAAGTTGGTGCAAATAGAAACAAATTAGCGATGCCTTTGTTCTTATATCATATTTCACGTATGCAATCAAATAATTACCTCAATTAATAGACTTTTTCGATAATAAATTCCATTAACAATTTCAATAATTATGGCTTACAACTCTGAAATTAACTGAATAATAATCAGGAATAAGAAATATGAACTGAGAGCGAGAATTCTTAACAAATGTTCTCTACCTTCCATTCACACCGAGATGTTGTCGTTTAAATTAGAGAAGCTCATAGTATTATTGCACTTTCTGCCTCACAATACGAATATGGCATATTAAGAACTGTTTATATAAGAAATAGTTATAAGTGAAACCTATCCGGATATCTAGAGTATACAAAGAGTATAATTATTTCGCTATAATTTAACTTTATATATTTTTCAATATATTCTCAGGGTTTAAGCTAACTTTGTCTTACGTTTTTTTTATAAAGAAGACATGATAGTTTTCGCATTACATTAATAAAAAAGATATTCCAAATTAATATTCGCAAAAAATATGAAACCAACGCCATATTTATCAAATATACCATAAAGTACAAAATATACCAATATGTCATAATAGTATTATCGTTGAAATATACCAAACGAATATACAGGCAAATTACAAGAATACCAAAATGTATATTTTGTATCTAATTTATAATATTTAAAATATACCGACAGCTGCAGCCGCTTTTGAACATAAAACTTCAATGTTTACTTTAAGCAGTCAGACATGTTGGAATATTTTTCAACAAGGTATAAAAATATGATTGCAATATAGTTAGCGTACATTTCACTTCACTGTTATAAGCTCAACAGTTGAAGCGCGAAATTGCAATGCAAACTTTCAAGAGTAGCGAAAATGATTCTGCGGCAGAGCTGCTGCCAAGTTGGGTCACGTTAAAGTGCTGCAAATAACAGAACTGAATGCGACCACAGCAATGCGGGTTGCATTGTATAATTTTGCAACTAATTCTAAAAGCTTGTTGTTGTTGTTAATAGAGAGAAGCAAACAGAAAGAGAGAAAGACAGACAGACAGAAAAACAACTCGACTCGACTCACATGCGAACTCAAATATAGTACGAATAGTTTCACATTACGAGTACACTGTATTCATACTAATCCCCAATGTTTACCCACCCCATGAAGTGCACTCATTACCGATCTCTGTCTCTCTCTCTCTCTCTCTATATATCTCTCTTTCCTTCTCTTAGTGTCTGTCTCTTTGTGTACGTTGACCTGGTTGCATAGCTCATTAATCTCTTGGGCTGACAAGTTAATTTGTGTAAAACCACGTGATGAGCTGCAAATACGCTTTTCCACTTCTCTGCACTCGTGTGTCAACGGGTCGTATCATTTAGCCTGACACATCGATTCAAGGACGCAGCTGGAAATAGTTTGTACTTAAAGGAAAGGAAAGCAATATGCAACTAAATTTATGGCAAGAAATGTGTAGAGACAACTTAATAATACTATAGAACAGCTGTTTCTTTCATTTACCAATCATATAGTCAGGTATCCTTAGGTAGCTTTCATATCAATTACATTATCAATAACATATGTTTGCGCATGCAAACTCATAACAACACTTTTGATTGACATTCTCATTAATATCGATCAAAATATGTGGGAGCGAGCGAGAGAGTTGTGCCCTCGACCTCGACTGTTTAATGATTCACGCCGTTGCAATGTCCAGCTGGCATCTGAAATTAATTTTGTTATGCATGCAAACATAACCGACAATTTCCAATCAATTAGGAACTTGCGAAAAAAGAAGCAACTTGCACAGACATTTGCTTAGTGGTTTTTCTGCTTCTCCCTTTTCCCTCAACGCATTCGCACTTGTCGTCTGAGTTGCTAGCTGTCTGACTGTGTGTGTGTGTGTGTGTGTGTCTGTGGCAGGTTCGCTGACTTGTAAGCTGAGACTCGTTCAAGTCGAGTTCAAGGACCCGCCATCCGACAGTCGAAATAACTCGGGCAAACGTATGTGTGAATGCGCATACGAATATTGATTCAATTGGCAACATATTAAATATTTAGGCGTCGTAATAAAAATGCCAATTTTGAAATTTATATACATATGATCTTGTTGCTGCCACATTCCGCCTGCCACATGCAACACGATGAGGGTACACAAGTATGCTACTATGGTGAGAATAGCTCATTTTCACGAACACAATCAAAGAGCTATTCATTTTGTAATTGCACAAAGTAATTGCTGACTTGACAGCTTATTTATAGTAAAGAGTATTTCGAATGAAATTTCAATTTAAATCTCAGAAGTTTTGATTCAAAAGGGTCCATTGTACGATGGTCTCTGCTAGTTGTTCCTCTTCAATCAAGCATTTGGAATAGTTCAAGCAGTTTAATCGTTTGGGTCTTTAACCTATTTATTCAACACATTAATTGCAGCCTTCTGTTACTTTAATCTTATCACGTTCGGCAGCTTTGCAGTTTTTTTTTTCCTTGAAATTTATTTGACTCTCAAATGTTTGTTTCGTTTTATTTGCTAATTTGTCTTTCATTATTTTTAGAGTTTAAGAACTTGCAAGTCTTTAAAGTCAAAAAATCAGAGATTTCTGTTCATTTGGAGCATCTCAGAAATCGTTATTCATTATTCAGTTCTTGCCTTGGCAAATGCAGTTCTGCAACAACAACAAATGCAACTTCCTACGCGTTCACATATCTACGATAGGATCGCAAAGAAAATGTGGCAACGGTAAATACAGCTGTGAAAGAAGAAAATAAATAAATGGGCATTGCATAAGCTTGTTTACCCAAGCAGATGATGATTCAACTCGATACGCGAATCCTAGCAACAACAGCAGGAAAAATCGCGCGTTCCCTGCCACCTTCCCTACCTTACCACCTTCGACTCCGGTTGCTTCCCAATCAGAGTTCCGGCTTAAGTATGGGTTACATTCTCCATGGCTGCCTGCCTCAGTCTCTTGATCCCGTCCCACCTATTTGTCAGCGTTGTTGTCGGAATTTACGCGTTTTTGAGTTGGGATTGTGAGGCTTAAGAGCAGCATTCGCGAGTCTTTCGATTCCTGTTCCACATCTCACCTCACGCTTGGCACGTCGACTTGTCAGCTGTCATCATCGTGTGTTGATTGGCTTTTTGCCGACAGTTTGTCTAAATGCAGCTTGCGGCTGACATATTAATATCCAGCTGTCGCTCCCCCTTCTCTTTCTGCTTCTCCTTCTCCTTCTCGTTCTCCGTCACCATTATGTATGCTTTGCACACACGTAACCAGCCATGACGACAAACAACGCTCGAGTGTGTCAACAAAATAATAACAAGCGCAACGCACTTAACGCAACCAAGCAGAGGCAAAAAGAAAAAAAAAAGAATGTGCAGTCTTCGTTTAGGGCAGCAAGAAGGAAGTAAATTGCTAAGGAAGTACCCTTAGATCAACTGTAAAATAGAAAATGGATAAGAGCAGACTTGTTTTTATTGCACAATTGACTTTTCATGCCATTTATGTGAGCGCAAAAGTAATAACATTTCATTACCGACATAAAATCAACTTTTGCCACAATTACGTATACGTTATAGCAACTATGTCAATATTACGTATACGTAACTATCCACCACGACCAGCACTCCTCCATAAGCACTCTCTTGTGTCATATTGTATTAAAAATTATCTATTTTCGAATTCGGGTTCAAGTCACATTTATACCCGGCAAATGATAATGCTGTTAATAAAAGTAAAGATTTATTATTCGTCAGAGTTTATAAATGACTAAAATAGAACGAAACCAAATTGAAAAGTCTTACGAATAACAAATTTGTACTTTTTATTAACAGCTGAAAATAGCTTGACGAAATAAATTGCATTTAAAATACATTAGTTTTATGTTTTATTTATGCGTTGTTTTGCTTGTCAATCAGCTTGTCAACAAACATGGCTCTTGTTTTATTATTTTAAGCAGAGAATGCAAAAGAACTCATTGAACTGGTAAACGTGATAGGGTATTCACAATTTAATATATTAAATTCATCAAATACCTTCGTCTGTGGCGCCCAAATTTATGTTCAAAGTTCAAGGTCATCTATTTATAGCTCTTGTCTGCCTGGTCAGCAGTGACAAAAAAGAAATTTCAAGTGAGCGACCTTCATCGGAAGAATTGAAGTGTCATTGGAGAGTACAAGACACTCTCATCTGTTCATCCGCTGGCACTAAATTGTGATACCAATTTTGAAATGTATGTTTTAGACTAATCAATACAACGGGGAGTCAGAGTCATATGCAGTTGGCAATTCTCACGCGTGCATTTTACGGCCATGTCTAAGTTTATTTTCATCTCTTCTATTTTTGCTGTTCGCTAAAATGAACACGAGTGGCATCAAACTAGGCAAACAAACGATGATGTCGAGCTGAACTGACACTAATGTCCGAGCAGCAGAGACCCAAGGACAAGTCGCATATATGAACGACATCGTCAAGCGATTATTAATGTTGCCTCGAGGAGAAACTTTCCTTTTCAGCAAAATGAATAAAATTTCATTAGTGCCGCACAACAAGCATAATTAAATGGCATTAATGGTTGCCAAAAAAAAAAAAAAAACCGAAACAGTGGACGAGCACGTGCTGCAATCCTCAGTGAACAGCCCGAACGTGTCCTTAAAGCTGGCCTCGAAGTTGAAAAGAATTATCAATGTTAAATTCAACGCAGTGATTCAACTAAGTATGTCAAAAGTTGCCATTGAATAAGATGAGCTCAACGTATTGACTGCAAAGCTTGTCTTGCTTTCAAAATACACACAAAAAATAAAGAAGGAAAATAATAATAAAAATAAACTAAATGAATTCTCTTAGTGAACCATAAGTTTTCATTTCATTTTCCATTAGGCAGCAAGAAAGTTTCTTTTTATCTCTCAGTGTAGCATTTCAATAAAGCAGCAAAAGCTGCTTGGGATACTTTTTCTATATATGTACATGTAAGAATAATATACTCGTTGTCTAGGTAGCACTTGGGATGCCATGGAGTAAGGACATGATGCAGAACTTACAAATAAATGAAGTAAATATTAAAAGCGTCATATTTTATGATATACTAGAATTTTGGTTTGGCACAACTTTAAGAGTGGCACAAGGCAATGCAAAGAGAGAAAAAACGGACACGCCTTGGTCCCAGGTGCTACTGTCGCCGCATTTAGCTTAGAGCATCATGCGAGTTTACTTCCCACATACTCAAAATTGAACAAAAAATAAGAAAACTTCAATCGGGTATGCTTGACTGTGAGATACCCGGTAACAATTTGCAATAGAAGCAAAACAGAGCGGTGTTTTTCTTTGAATATACCTAATTAATACTAAAACATACTGGAATATATATTCGGTATTTGATATACCGAAACATCTATTTGGTATATCAAATACCGACTATACATACCAAATTAATACTAAAATATACTAAAATATATATTCTTTATTTGATATACCGAAATCTATATTTGGTAAATACCGAATATATATTGCGGTATAGTTTAGTATTAATTTGGTATATGATATACTAAAATCTATATTTGGTATATCAAATACTCTATGGTATATTAAAAAAATAATAATATGCCGTAGAGAATATTGAATAGATGCATTCGGCATATTTTGGTATTTTTCGGTATATTTTACTACATTCAAAATATACTTAAAAGTAACAAATATACCAGATTGACTAACAAATAAAAACAAACAATAAAAATAACTGGTACTGTACAAAAAAAAGACTATATGTATATACCTTATAGTGTCGGAAATGACTGCTTCTGCTTGTGACATGCATTAAGTGTAAGCACAAACTTATACTACCCTTCTTCCCTATGAATAGCGAGTATAAAAATAAGGGAAATGGAAAAAACTGTGCAAATCCTTTTGGGCCAAAGGCAGGCATTCAACAGTCGTAAATTCGTCGGCCCGTTGCGCTCAAGTTGCAGCCCTTTTTTTGCGTGTGAATCTTCCGTTCTCTCTCTCTCCTTCGCTCTCGTTTGGTGTCACGCTCTATGTAGCTGCCATTTGCCTTCTCTGTCACACGCATAAATTGGCAAAATTTTAATTTTCCACTAGATTTGCGTGGATTTTTGGCTCGTGTTTTTGTTTGTTCTCTGCTTCCTTTTGCTTTGCTTTGCTTTGATTTTTACACTCATCATTGTCACTGTGTATGTTCATGTGAGCACGTGTGCTTGTCTCTCCGTGTATGTGTGAGCTGTTGTGTCTGAGCACATCTTTTATGTTCGTTGGTTTCTTTTATGCTGTATATTCTGGATACATCATTATCGTTATCGCCATCGCAATCACCATCACCATCACCATCGACTTTCACTGAACTCTCCACCTCCAACAAATTTAAACGCAACAGTTTTGCAGCTTTTTTGCGTTTTTGCTTCTTCCCTCCTTAACCTCTTTCGGCAAACACTGCGTATGATGGATTTATTTTGTATTTTTCACGATTCATCAGCAGCAGCGTTTGTATTAAATTCTGATTTGCATGCACTTCCCTTCCCTTTGCCACATCGATTGCGTCAACTTCGCTTTCATTACGCTGACGTGCTTATTCTCGATTTGATTAATTCCATTTGTGAAAAGGCGCCAAACCACGAGCGAAGCTGCTCATGATTTATGAATGTGTTGTACTACCCGGCAACTGGTGACCATGCGAGACTCGATATTTAATTACTAAACTACAGCCACAGCCAAGACTGAGATTGGAAAGCTTCAGGTTAAAAAGAGATCATATTTTACACTTCACAGAGAAACAATAAATTGTTGTGTTATAATGGTATGAGGTCGAAATCAAACTCAGAAGCTAAATTCTTAAATCAAGGTCGAAATTCCACAAAAATATAAGAATTAATTCTTATTACAAGAATACTTAGATGAGAGAGTTACATAAGTTGCATATTCTTATTTAAAGATTAAGTATCAAGAACAAAATTCAGATTTTCGAACTTGAAATCAATATTATTTATTCACGATTGAAATCTTGTTTCACTAATTTTCCAATTTAGCAATTTTGATCTCTTTTTTTTTATAAATATCGGAAGAAAAAGTATTAGACTATTTTCTGCATTTTACCATAGCTTCCTGTTACAATCAATTTTAAATTTATACTACAGATTACAAATAATTTCTAAATATTATTTACATACCTAATCTTTAATTCATTTTTCATTATTGTAAATTCAGATTTTCGAACTTGAAATCAATATTATTTATTCACGATTGAAATCTCGTTTCACAAATTTTCCAATCTAGCAATGTTGATCTCTTTTTTTTATAAATATCAGAAGAAAAAGTATTAGACTCTTTTCTGCATTTTACCATAGCTTCCTGTTACAATCAATTTTAAATTTATACTACAGATTACAAATAATTTCTAAATATTATTTACATACCTAATCTTTAATTCATTTTTCATTATTGTAAATTCAGATTTTCGAACTTGAAATCAATATTATTTATTCACGATTGAAATCTCGTTTCACAAATTTTCCAATCTAGCAATGTTGATCTCTTTTTTTTTATAAATATCGGAGGAAAAAGTATTAGATTCTTTTCTGAATTTTATCATAGTTTACTGTTATTATCAATTTTAAATTTATGCTACAGATTACAAATAATTTCTAAATATTATTTACATACCTAATCTTTAATTCATTTTTCATTATTGTAATTTTCTTTTTCTCTCGCTGCAACGTTCAATGATTTAATTAGCATTGAATGAAATTGAATTTCGCTTTAATCCCAGTCGCAGTCGCTATCTCTGTCGCTATCTTTGACCGCCTGTTGCGTGTTGTCTGCTGTCTGCAGCGTGATTAATTGTGTGGTTAATTGAGCGACAATGGCTCTCTAACATGTGCACCTCAAATTTCCGTATGACGTGCTACTTGGCGAACGCATATTCGACACGGATGCCGATGTAGATTGAATAAGCTGAGCGGGGGTGTTGGGGAATGTGGAGAACGAGGGCACGTGGCTGCGGTTTGGGGGCAGCAACGCGTCACAACTAATTACAGTTTCAGTTTCAGTTTCAGCGCCGATTCAAAGTCATAAATTAAACACGCATTGCAATTTCCTACACTCAGGCCAAGGATGCTCGGCGGCCTGCTCCTTCGAGCCTGTCTCCAACTCGCTCTCCCCATCTCTCTCTCTCTCTCTCTTTCTCTCTCTCCGCCTTTCGCTTTGTCACTCGCGGTAAGGGCTACAAATGATGTGCAAATATGCAAACTGCGTGCGCGTTGTCAAAACTTGGTAGGAAGCACGTTGCGAAAGTGCCCTTTGCGTTATGGCCAGAAATACGCAACGCACAGGGCATTAGCATTCGTTTGGCAGCCGGATGTCAGGATGTCAGGACGCCTGGATGTCAGGATGCCTGGATGTGTTACCCTCTCTCACGCCTTCACCAATGACCTGTGCGCACTTCCCTCGAGGGACTCTCAAATTTAACAGCAGCACCAAAGCTGAGCCAAAAATGATGAGAAAATGATGAGAGTTTATCATTGGTTTTATGACTTACTTAATTAAAAAATAATATTTCCACATTAGGTTGTTTAAGTTGCTGTTGTCCTTCTTTCTTGCCTCCCTTCAATGCCCTGTAAACATTATTAAAAAACAGCTTGGTTGCTAAATTTCAAGTAAAATAAATTAAATTAAAATAAATAATTAATACGTTTTGTTTAACTTCATAGCATCATAGTTTTTAATCCTTGAACATTTCCGGGGATAAATTCGTTTATATCATAAATCTTTTAATTATGAATTCAATTTTTAAATAATACTTAAAGTTGCCAAACAAAATATCTTTTAATTATTTAATTGAAATACTTTATAATTAAATACTTTTAATATTTAACATCTTTGACAGCGACTAATAGATGGAATTCGTTTCACTTATGGGTATCTGTTTAACGACTATTCTTTGTTACTTCCAGTTTGTCAGTTTGTCGCTTCACATCCTTCAGAATTGGCAAATGTAAAAGCGAGTCTGATAAGTTTGACTTATGAAAAACAGGCAGACGACGAAAATTTAGACGTAATAAAACAATTTTTTTTTTTATTAATATTTATTTATATGTATGAATATGTATAACAAAATAAATATAACTGTGTATATAATAACAATTACCCATTTTTGGGTTTTTCTATTTCTATTGGGAATACTTAATAAAGAACTTATGTACATAATTTGCCCTATGCTCATTAAATATGAAAGTTAAAAACTTTAAGTTTTGTTTTATATTTGTCAGGTTTTATCTTTTAATTCAAATTTCTCATACCAAATGCATAAAGCATTAAATACTAACTCTTTGAATTTATAAAAATATTATACCATAAATTTAAATGATGTTAAGTAATGATAGTGAAATTTATGCCAGGCAACTTTATTGAAGTTTATAAACATTGTTTAAGCTTTAAAGAGAAATGAAATAAAGAGTCAACTACAGACTTTATAATTTAAATAGAACTAAAGTAAAGGGTCAAAAACAGTCAAAACTCGAATGCAGGTTTCTTACTCTAACTTTTTTGTTTGGTGTGTTGTCGCTTTGGCCGCAGAGCATGGCTTCAACAAGGAGCACATGCGACAAAATTTCCCGTGTCATCGTCATGTCATTCATTTGCATGCGAGCAAAGTTAACAACGCGCTTCGCTCACAAAGCAAAATATAAACAAACAACTTACAAAAAAAAAAACTGCAGAGAGCGCGAAACATTTGATACCCTTTCAATTTTTATAAACTAATAAAAAGCTTCTATAAAAAAAATCATACAAGCAAAGAGAAGTGTATCAACAAATATATTTCCAACGAATTGGTGTTAAAAAATAAAAGAGGAAGGTAAACCAAAATGATTTAATTTTTGTCTTCCCTAGATTAAATTAAATTTAAATTTACTTAACTATGATTAAAGAGAGTAAAAGTTTTGACAATTTTTATTTGTTATCTTTTTCCAGTAGCGCACATTTAAAACGCATTTTGTATCACTTTAAAAAAGAAATATTGACCTGCTTTTAATTAAATCTCTGTAGCAATTTTAAGATTCACCGCAAGCTTGTTGTCTGTCTTCTCATGGGACACATGCAATCAATCCAAAATAAAAATCCGTCCAGAGCTGAGCAATTGATTAATGGGAGAATTTCGACAGACTGTTTGACGAAATTGAAATATCCGTTGGCAAGTGTATGGCCGTAATGATGTGCCAAATAAATGACGAGCACCCATAACACTGAGCACTGAGCACTGAGTACTGAGTGTGTGAGTGTGTGAGTGTGATTGTGTATGAATCTACCATGAATACAAATGAAAGTGCTGTTGCTGCGGCTGAGGCTGAGACTCAGGCAACAGACAACTGCCAAACGGACTGTTTGTGCGTCATTGTCATGTCCTCAATGTTGCGACTTTAATTGCACAAAAGCTGTAACATTTTGATTAGCTGCAAAGGATGGAAATGAACACCAAACAAACAAACAAACAACAACAAGCCGAGCTGCCATCTTCTACCCTCGACATACTCAGACATATAACTCGAGAGTATTCTCGTTAAAACGCTCAAAAAGATTATCGTTGGTTGGTAGGCCAAAGGGCACCAAGAGCTTCGTGTACTTGATTTAACTTAATTAATTCCATTGCGAACCAAAATTTTGCTAGGCACGTTGAGTGCAAATTGTTTATAATTTGCGCGCAAATTAATTTAAATTTGAATTTGAATTGCAAGTGCTGGGAATCTAACAATCGAGCAACCTTGACTTTAAAAACACTTTTGCTTTCGCCATTTGTTTTGCATTTCATATTTTGCTCTACACTGCGAGAAGTGAGTTAAGCACATAGTTCAATTCACTTGATAATCATTTGAGTGCAATATTTTAATTACAATCTTCTTAAACATTCAGTTTTAATGCATGATTATTTGAATAGTTTTGTTTTAGTTAATTAATTTTGTACATTCTTCAAGTGTATTTAACTGAGTAGTCTGCGTGCCACGTTCCGGGAAAAATGTATAATACATATAATTATACATAAGTACGAACTGTTGTGAATGGTGGGAAAAGGCTAGATGGAATGAGAGAGTTAGCTAACTTTATGTACGCAGTTTATGCAACATTAAACTTCCAATGCGATGCAAAGGATAAGACAAAGAGAGAGAGAGAGAGAAAGCGCAATGCTTTTATTGGCTTATTTAACTGAATTATGGGATTAAGCTGAAAACATTTAGTTCTGCCTCAAAGCTTAATGGATGTTGTGATGCAACTGCGCAATTCCATTCCCTGGCAAACATTTGATTAACTGCATTATCTCGAGGAGCATGGGAGACACTGCGGCAACGCATTAATCGGCAATCAATCGATGCTTAAATACTTTAATGTTATTCATCATTCATCGTGATTATAAATGACATCAACTACTCGAGTTATTTGAGTTATTCCCTCTTGCCACAATTATTTTATTTACACACGTGCTGCGGCAACAAGTAAATGAGCTTCGAGTTACCCTCATTTGGCAGTAAGTACACAAAACTGAAGTAAGCGAAAACAAAAAAAAAATGTGGAAGAAGTTTTGCATATATGCAGAATTATTTTCCTTCATGTACATGAAGTGCATCCAGCTTTGTATATCAAATGGATACTATCTAAAAAATTCTAGACAATCATGAGGATGCTCAAATGAACACATGTAGTTGAAGTGAACAGAGCTTTTTCTTTTTTTATTTGACTTGAACCAATGAGTATCTGCAAGCTGTAGAAAAAAGATAATCGTTGATGGAGAATCGTTGACTAAGATGCGTAAGACGAGCGAGGCTTTGAAGCTAGCACGTGATGAATCGAATAGTCGAATGACCCTTTGCTCATTTTGATTTGTTCATTTGAAACATTTTTGTAGCAGATACATTTCATTTCATTTTGAGCTTAAATTTACAATTACATAATTTCATAATTCAAAAATTCCTTATAAATGTAACAGAGGTGAGGCTAGTCGATCGACCCTATAGGTATAGTTGGCATTAGCACGTTGATAAGAACAAAGTCAGTCATCATTAGAACACTTGCAACAGCAGCAGTCAATCGTAACGAAGTCAGCTGTCAGCAGGAAGCAATATTACTTCAATATACTAAATAATCAAAGTTTATCTTTATAACCAACATTACTTAAATAAATATGCAGTTCAATCTCCAATTCACAGATACTCAGAGTCATACAATTTTGGCGAAAGGAAGTTGTTCTTCTTTGAGCAAATTCTAGTCTAGAACTTTAAGACAAAGATAATTTATATATAATAATAATGTACTCAATTTAAATCACATAATTTTTTAGTTCACACAGACAGACAGAGTAAAAGTATTGAGACTTATGCGATAAGTAATAATTTATAGAATTTTATTTTTCCATTATAAAATGAAAGATTATTTTTAAATTTACCATGCGCGAAATTATGCAAAACATCGCAATTGATTTTCATATTTACCTTAAGTTGTTGAACACGCGAACACACACAAAACGAACAACGAAGAGAAAATGTTCTGATTAACCCCGCTTATTTACGACGTCAGCTTAACTAAATGGCAGCACTGGCACGCAAATGGCAGTACTGCACTTTGGTGCGAAACCCGATTTGCACGCAAAACGACCAAAATTGGAGGCATGTTCGCCGTTTTCGCGCAATGTGCAAGCTCTCGGCATATCGCTCGCTCGCTCACGCCACTCGCTCTATCTCGCTCTTTCAATTTTGATATTTCCATACAAATTTGTCTTGTTTTCTGTTGTTACGCTAATATTGTCGAACGCTTTTGTGGTACAAAGCGCTGCTCTGAGAAAGCTTGTATGCAAAAGCTTTGACTCGAGCTTTCTTTCTATGATCCGCTCTTACTGCATATTTGCGACAAATTCGCATTTTGAGCTTAACATGCATGCAGTCTTTTGATATTTACACTGCTGGTCTGAGGTTAGACGCACGCTTACTTGAGTTAAAGTTCGTTAATTATTTATTGTTTTAATAGGAATTAAAATGAAGTTAATATGCAAAAACTTTTGGTATTAAATGATACTTTAAATATAATATTCGAATGATTATACAAAGTTAACGAAATCGTAATTTTTAAACATTTTCTTAAAGTTACTTAAAATGAAATCATTAGCATAAACGCACTTAGCCTTTTCATTTTTTTTTATTAAAAGTACATTTTTTTTAATTAAAATCTATATTTGCTGTTAATATTTGGTTTATTATAAATAAAAAAAATAATAATTTCAGTAATGAGTTTTGCTTCCTTTGTTTGTAATAACAAAAATATATCCGCTTCTTCATTGAACAATACAAGGAATCTATGTAGCTTAAGGAAGTCGCTCTTGTATATTAGATCATATCAGTTTGTTAGACATATTTCGAATTATAAATTAAAATAATATGAAATGAAGAAGATTTTATTATTATAATAATAAAAAAAAAAACAATTAAATTTATATAATTGATTGTTATTGTAGGAAATATTCCAAAAACTTCTTTTCTATATAAAATTAATTGATTTCCCATTGTAATTGTAATGTTAACTACTATTTATAATTACGAAAGAGAATATTTGACATTTGATCAGCAAATAGTTGAGTTCTTTTAGGAGAACCTTGTTTTAAAATAGTATTTGCCATATTACGAAATATCGCATGTTTATATGCCACATAAACACCTTTTCACTCTATGCGTAAAGTAAATTTGCAGGTGCAATTTGAAGCTCAGTCACGAACTCACACTCTCGACTGATTTAATGCGAGTAATACCCGGCAAGTGTTGTGGTTAACAAGAGTGTTATTAAGCGTGTGTAAGTGTGAAAAGAATGTGCAATGCATAATTGTCAATGCATAAAATCAATGAACTACGCCGAGGACAACAATAAGCACAACTGAGAGACTTATCGAGAGCGCGAAAGGAAAAGGAAAATGAGGAGAGCGAAGAGGATGAAATAACGTTATTACGTGGGAAAGTTGCCCTCGAAATCGAAATGCAAATGTGCCACCTGGCATAATTGCAATTGGGTTAATGCAATTCGCCAAGATATTGAGGTGAATCGAACGCAAACGAAATTTCTTCGGCAACTGTATTCAGCCAATCGATGACTTAAATTGGCAATTTAAATTGCCCGAGATTTCTTTTGAAAATTTGCATTGAATATCCGACTTTCATTGCCGCAAATCAAACGATGGCAATCGCCACTCGCCAGCTGTAAAAGTTGTCAAAGGGCTTTTAAGAAGTTTACAAATATGTCAAATATTTGCAAAAGCAGCAAAAGTTAGTTTTGAGTTAGTTCAAAGTTCAGCTAAAAATAAAGAAATGAACATTTCAACTCAACGAATAGCAGCACTCTCAAAAAGTTGCTCAACTTTTTAATTTGTTTAACAAAAAATTCTAGTTTTATTACATTAAATACTAATTTTAATTTGTCTCTGGATAAACACTTACTTTGTAGCTTTTTAATTATTCAAATTGCAGACATTAAATATTAGTGCGACGAATAAAAACAAACTGTAGATGACTTAAACAAGCTAAATTGATGACAAGCTTGTTTTTATACCCGCTACCCATAGGGTAGAAGGGTATTATAACTTTGTGCCGGCAGGAAATGTATGTAACAGGTAGAAGGAGGCATCTCCGACCCTATAAAGTATATATATTCTTGATCAGCGTCAACAGCCGAGACGATCTAGCCATGTCCGTCTGTGTGTCTGTCCGTCTGTCCGTCCGTCCGTATGAAACACTGGATCTCAGAGACTATGTATAAGAGATAGAGCTATAATTTTTTTTTCGACAGCATTTGTTGTATTTGCACGCAGATCAAGTTTATTTCAAATTTCTGCCACACCCACTTCCGCCCCCGCAAATCAAAAAAATCGAATAACAAGCCTATACTATAATTACTATAGAAGTTATGATTCCTGAAAATTTGGTTGCGATCAGATAAAAATTGTGGAAGTTATTAAAGAAATACTTTTGTATGGGCAAAAACGCCAACTTATTGGGGGTCTGAGTTGCTTTGGCTGACAATCAGGTATATTGTGCCGTCTATGGTATATTTTAAATGGTGTACTATATCGATATACCAAATATACCATTTGGTATATTTTCAGTATTTTTTAGTATTTTCGGTATATTTTGAAAATGATACCGCAATATTTTGCCTTTATTAAAAATGGGTAGCGGGTATCTCACAGTCGAGCACACTCGACTGTAACTTTCTTACTTGTTTTTTTTTGTGCCTTTGACATTCCTTGCTATTTAATTTATTTGAATAAAAAAAATGTGTAAATTAGAAGGTAGTATTGCATAATCATTTTTTTATACATTGTCTTTTTTTGAGTAGTTGTAACAAATCAGTAGAATACAGCTTGGCACACTTATTTTTATTTGTTGTGAAGTCAATCGCTACTATTTTGTTAATAACTGAGCTTGAATGCAAAAACGAACGAAATAAGCATGTTATTAATTTAAAATACGAAATTATTGATTTAAGAATTTTGCCCTCATTTTGAAACTTTTAAGCGCCGTAAAAATATATAAGATTGTCAAAATTGCTTGGTAATTGATTTAAGTTACTGAAAAAAAAACGTTGCCAAAAATTTGTCTGTATGTTCGTCATATTTTGTGTGTATGTTTGGCTAAGCGGCGGACCGAAATATTAGTGAATGCGAGTGGGCTAAGTGGGCGTGGTTAAGCAGGAGAGCTTCACAAAGTTTGCCCTAGCACTGTTAATCAACTGTTGCTAAACAGTTGCTACAATTATTAAACAGTTGTTTAGAACTGAAGGGCATCGCAATGCATTAACAGAGCAAGCTGCTTGGTAATTGATTTAAGTAAGTTACTCAAAAAAAATCATTGCCAAAAATTTGTCTGTATGTTCGTCATATTGTGTGTGTGTCTTTGACTAGGCGGCGGACCTAGATATCAGTAAAGATGGAGCTGCTAAGTGGGCGTGATCAGGCAGGCGAGCTTCACAAAGATTTCCATTCCTGCTTTTGATCAACTGTTACTTAACCGTTGTGCAGAACTGCAAAACACGTTAAAAGAGTAAGCTGGAAATGTGGAAATGTATTCAGCTGGCTGTCTGGCTAGGTGGTGATATATAATAATTTAATGCAGGGAAGGCAAGCAAAAAAATACTAAATTTATATGGAAGCATGTTTTGTGAAATTGTAATACTAAATAATTTTTGAATTTTTCCTCTTTCAGCTTTTGAGCATAGGAACTAAATAACTTTGCGAAATTTTTTCCTTTTTAAAAATAAACATTAACTGAATTTTGTTATCGATTTCCTGCCGTCTGTCTGGCTGCTAGCATCAATTGTAAAAAATTATGGTCTGTGCGATCTTGGTGTTTATACAAATAGACGGACATGTTTATATAAAATCGTTAATGAAAAATTCTAGACTAATAGAGGATTGACTTAAGAATTTATTTGTAGGGTGAATTGAACTCATTTTCTGAAAATTTACTTAATAAAATTGAATTATGCGTGATTCCCTATTTAGTCTATCATTCGCATATTTTCGTCGTCCTACACACAAATACATGATTGTACATGAGATGACGACATAAGCATTTATTTGAAAATTACTCATACGCACCGTTGCACCCGTGACATGCGTGTGGGCCCCAAGCCAAAAGCCTACGCCTACACATCAGACATCCGCAGACATCTAACGAAATTGATATCCTGGAATGTGCAGTGATCATCGCCCTGGAATACGGATACGCACCAAGAATCAAGCAGAAGCAGCAGCGTTCTTTCGTTGAGCGCGTTTAAAGTTTGCGCCACAACGGATGTCGCATTGTCGCGCATTTGCCACACACACAAAAGAAAAGCCCACAAAGGGGACCATCTCAGGTGACGCATGACAGGCAAAAATTGCGTGCGAATCACGAACAAAAAAAAATACACGCAACGAAACGAAACGAAAGAAAAAAATGAAAATTTATCACGCATTAGCTTCGCCCTTGGCTTAAGTGTTTGCACGTCGCAACAGCGTCTCCATCTCCAGCTCCATCTCCATCTCCATTTCCAGCTCCACCTAATCTCGAATTTCTATGGCTTTGGGAGGCCAATTACCGCGAATAAATCACGAGCATCTCACGTGCTTCGCTTTGATCTCAAATATCTAATTGCTTAAGTAAATGCGTGTGTGTGTTAAGCACATGCTTTACATTTATCAAACGACATCTCTGCAGCACATGACTTTAACCTACACACTTTACATTCAATTGTTGCAATTAATAACACCTGTTGAATTTGAATAAAGTTCAATTTTTATTTCTACATTTTATTTTGAGTGATGTTCTATTCCAATAACTATTTTCGATACATAATTCTGTTATTTCTTAATGCAATTAAAGTGAAATGGGGATGTTCTATTAAGTTCAGTCTTATGCATTCTCCCCGTGAGGAAGAAGGTCATTATAATTTTGTGCCGGAAGGCTCTAAGCCAACCCTATAAAGCATTTTAAAATAATCTTAATCGGCGTTAACAGTCTCAGAAACAATATGTTTGCAGGTAGATCAAATTTGATTCACATTTTTGTTGAAGCTAGCCATATTATAATAATTGCAGTATTTTGAAAATTACAAGTTTTAGAACTTATTAAAGAAATACTTTCAATATATTTTTGCTATAACACTTCTCTGTTTTGCTGTTAATCTTTCTTACTTGTTTATATATAATTTAGTGAGTTCTTAATGTAATAAGAGTTAAATGGAAATGTTATGTTAAGTTTTTTTATTGTTGTGAAGTAAAACATGAGCATACAATATTTCTATTTAATGGGGGGTTTATTTGCCTTGCTAATTGTTGCAACTGCAATTGTTTGAAAGTATTTTGAAACCTCAATACTGCTGGAATTAACTAACTGTCTGCAGAAGCTTTTCAAGCTACTAAATGGGGGCAATCGATGCCAGAAATGTACAAACTACACAGATATAGTAAATGCATCAAATAATAACAGAAAAGTAAATAAAGTCGAGAAATATAATTCAAGTTATAACAATCTAAAAGTGTATTATCTTGTATAAAATGCTAACGCCAATTTCCCAATGGCAACATTAATATTGCAACCTTGCAACGTGTTGCAATGTTCGAGTCTGTGCTGCAATGCGGTTGACCCATGTGCAACGTTTCCTGCACAAACTTTGTTCTTTTCTTATGACAACGGAGCAAGTTTCAACTGCCGAAGTCTTAGCAGAGACGTTTTTTGCCATAGCTCCTGAGAAACTTTTGCCTTTTTTGCTGCAAATTTACGTGCCACACTGTGCACAAGCTTGTAATGACACCTTAAGTACGCTTGTGGCAATGCCTGCATTGCATTTAATGTGCTTTGAGCGCAAATTGAGTAATGCCACCAATAAGCAATTCGCTGAATACTTTTCTTAAAGAAATCTTGAAGGCGATTGCTTTCTTTTTTTTTTTAAATAATTAGCTTCTTTATTAAGTATCGAACCAGTACAGCAGGAAGAAAAAAGTACTATAACAACACATGTAAAAAATGTATTTATTTGGGCCAAACCTCATATTAGTTTAAGGAGTTTATGTGAAGTTGACGATTGGGTGAACGTTTTGGCGAAACCTTGACGCTTTAATCGCCTCCACGGTCTAGCTGGTAGGAGTCTCCTTGTTGCTATATCCTTGTCGCTATATCGGCTCGTGTGTCTGCCAATCTGATCTTCTACAGTATGTATTTTCAAATCGCGGTGTAGGGTGGATCCTCTCAGCTTTCTTATTTAACACATTGTTTAAAGCTGATCTAGTCATTTTTATCTGATTACTGATTTAAAAAAACGTGAAAAGTGTTAACGACAAACATTTGTAAATATATGAAATATTGCATAAAGCTGTTCATATAATCAATCCCACATAAATAGTTTAATCCAAGCTGAAAGCCGTTGTTAGTGTTGATTTAATTTGCATCTAACTATTCTAAATAAATAAATAAAACCTAATCCTTTCATAGTTTTACGTGTTATTTCCGATTGCAAAAGGCAAATTGCAGCGTAATTAGTGCATTACATTTTGTGTCTTGACTGGCTTAAATAACCACACAATAAAGGAATTTTCGATCAGAATTGCAAAGTCTTATTATGCAAAATTATAGCTAAAATTCGTGTGGTAGAATGAGAAGGAAATGCAGTTGCTAAATACATTGTGAAATATAGGCTGAGAATAATTTAGATGTTGGTTAATTAGAGGGGACTTAGCATGCTGGTTTGTAGTTAATTCAGCTCTTTTTTATATGCAACATTTAGTCGTTAAACTAAGCTTAAGTTATATGAAATAGTAAATAAAGGCTTTCATATTATCAATCTCACATAAACATCTTAAATGGCACTGCTCCTTGAAATGAACACAACTGAATTTGTGGTCAGAGCATTAAGTTCTTAGCCTTGGCTGGCTTAAATATCAAAGTAAATTTCAACACAGATTTCGATCAAAATTGCAACGTGTTATTATGCAAAATTCATGTGAATACATTTTGAAATAAAAGCTGATAACACTTTTGATGTTGGTTAATTAGAGCGGACTAAGAATGTTGCCTTGTAGTTAACACAGCTGGGAATAAAATCAATCCAACATAAATAGGTGAATCCTTTCATAGGCTGTCACACTGCTATTTCAAGGAACACAGCTGCATTTGTCATTAAAGTATTAAGTTCTTTGTCCTATTTTGAATTAGATAACAAAGCATATTTGAAGACAGCATTTCAATCACAATTTCAACGTATTATTATGCAGAATTATAGCTACAATTGATGTGAGGAAATGTCATTGTTTGAAATACATTTTGAAATAAAAGCTGATAACAATTTTGATGTTGGTTAATTAGATGGGACTCAGCATGCTGGCTTGTAGTTAATTCAGCTTTTTCATGCATGCAAGGAGTCAACTTACAACTGTCTACTAATGATGACAGCAGCAGCTGGTTGTACCAACAACATGTTGACAATTTCATTTAATTTCCATGGGTGGCAAGTTTAGTTCAACTACATTCGATATTGTGCCAGAATAACCATAGATTTGACTACAATGCAAATGTTGTATTCGTATTCTGGGTATTCATGTGAGACAATTGCTTCGATTGATAGCACCCACACACACACACACACACACCCACTCACACACACCCTCACATTGACATTCACGCTCACACTCAGTTACCAATTTGCATATATTCGAATTTCGATGACAAAACTAATTTAAAATCTTGTTTTTGCCAATTTAACTGAGCCAGCTGCTGGGCTTTTGTTGCACTTTTACCATGTACTAAAAACTACATACTATAGTTAAGTGTATCCTTAAATTGGATGCTTTAGATAATTGGTTGTATTTTAATTGCATGATGCAACACAAATACAAAAAAAAAAAGAAAACAAAATGTTTCAACGATAAAATGCTTTGACTCAATAAGGTTTTACTTTTTATCCAGCAGCGTGAAAATATTATTTTTCGGCTAACTTAAAGTGTGTTCAACATCAGTGCATAGTGCATTACATATGCAACATGCAAGTAAAGTATCTTTTTACATTGTTGTATTTTAATTGCATGATATAATACTCAAAAAAGGAAGCTTTATACAAATTCTGCTCAAAACCAACATTCAACAAGTTTCTACTTTGTTATATACTCTGAAAAACAGATTGAAAATATTATTTTGCGCCGAATTTAAAATACAACAGAAATGCATACTCAATTACATTAGCGGCATAAATTGCACAAATGTGTGTCATACAGGTCGAATAAGTAATGTTGCATAGAAAATTTTAAACATATTTTAATTATTACGAGTATTCAGCAAACATGACAAAAAACAATGAATTCATTATTATATATATTATTAAGAAAGTTGATTAATAAGCATTATAAAAATCTCTAAGAAATGTTTCGATTTTATTATTCTAAATCCAATTGAATTGAATAAAATTAAGCTACAACTATGTTAAGTCAAATGGCATAGCGTCTAATATTCTAGCTAAATATAAGGTAACTACACTTTAATCAAAAGTTATATGTACAAAATAATAAAAATAAATTTATTAATTATAAATAATCAATTCAATAAAATTACAAATTAAAACAATAACGTAATAACCAATTGCAATTTATTGAAACATAATTTAAACATCACTCATATTTACTCAATTTAGAGTAAACAGTTCAGAAAATTACTTAAATTCATCGCTTTAGAAGAACAAAATAAAGAGACTTTCATTTTGTCAATTACCCAAATATATTAATCAATCAAATCTCTATGACTATTTTTATACATTTTTTTTTCAATAAATTGATAAAAAAGCAGAACTTTCACTCAATATAAAAAAACGAAGTGTTTTTTGCGACAATCTATTGAAATGTAATTTTGAGTGCAACCTGAAGCAATGCGTGTAATTTTAGAATGTTGTGCAGAAATGCATTTTTTTGTAATCGAAAATAATTTACATTTTGCCCGTCACATTTTTGATAACCATATTCATATCATATTTATTATTTACATTAAAAGTGTATTTTCTTCGTTCGTGTGATACAAAAGTTTATGAAAAGATAGAACAGAAAAACAAGGCTAAAAATAATTATTTTTAGCCATAAAAAATGGCTGCATTTAATGCAAAAGGGTTTCTGAAAATAATTTACAACACTAAGAACGATTTAAATATAGCATTCAATTGAATTCAAGCAGCATATTTACATGTGTAGCAACTGTAGTCGTACTCACAGTCGTATACGCAATCTTTACTCCTTTTAAAAATTTGAACAAGAGAATTCTTACAGACCATTTGTTGTGTTGAATTTATTCTTTTGTTATGCTTTGTTCTCTGTTGTTTAAAACAAATGCCTCAAATCAATTAAACTTAAGTGAACTTTGCCATTTGGATGAGTGTGAGACAGAGATGGGGACGGAGACGTGGAGCGTGGCTAAGTTTGTACTGCTTGGGTTCAATGGCAACAGACGCATGAATAATGCCAGCATAATTAATTGAAAACTCTGTCTTCGCCCATCGTCGTGGGGTTTTGCTGTCCCTTTTGGATGTTTCGATTGCTTGTTAATCATCCGCATTTAAGTAACGAATAACATTTTATAACCAGTCCCTCACCCACTCACCCACTCGACCCTCGAGTCCGTTCCACTTGTCGTCGATGGACGACGCCTGGCGGCCGTAAAAGCGATTTTAATCGCCAAGGCAAAGGCAAAAGTTTCGAACAGCAAAAGAAGATTCGCACTCGCTCTCGTTTCGTAGCAAATCTCCACCTCATTACCCACTCTTCGCTTTGCTTCGCCTCGCAGTCGCAGTCACAATCTGTGGCAGCATGCACGACAACATTCGACAACAAATGTCTTTCATTTACGCGTAATAAAAACGAAATCTCCGCTCAACATTGGCCGCAGGGCGACGCTGCAGCTCGCGGTCTTTAATGCCCATAACTTGTCGTTGTTGTCCCAGTTGCCAGTTGCCAACTCCCCCATGAGTGATACCCTGTAAAGATGTGTCAGGTTGTGTGTTGGCATTAGCCTAAGCATAATCCGCAAGTTGTTTTCATTTGACAGCAAATCACTTGCTTACAGCGTATCTGGCAGCTGAGCCAGCTCTTGGCCTATGCTCAGTATCAGTATCTTAACTTGTTCCTCGCGTTGCTGTTATTCATCTTCCTTTTGTTGTTGTTCTTTTGTCTCTTTGTTGTTGGGCAGCTGTGGGGGCCGCAGGCTGGAGAGGCACTCGCAAAGGCCTTGCCGATGCCTCGAGCTTGCTGCCTCAAGTGTATTTTACATTATTTTGTATTTAATGCTATTTTTTCTTCGTTTACTTTTTCCACTTTCTTCTTCTTCATCATCTTCTTTCGACTTCGCCTGTGTCTTCAGCCGCAGCCCCTGAGATTCTCAATTTTCGCAATGACAGAGCCAAATTGGAGCGCCTGTTAATGGTATACAATATGAGCATGAGCCACGCATGTTGATTACATAAAGATACGGGAGAGAGAGAGAACGAAAGCATACTGAAATATGCATGAGCCAAGCGCATATTGAATTTAAATAGCACACACAAACACACTGCTGTGGATTCCCCATGGTTACTCGGACTACAGCTTCACACAGCAACAGCCACAGCCATCATCACAGCAACAGCCACAGCAAGCAAGTCTTTGACAACTCTCTCAAGTACAGCTGCATTCGTTAATTCTTTGTAATCCTAATTGATGTGAGGTTTACTTATTAAAAATATATATTCTTTCTCATTTCCGCACTCATGAATCTCTGAATTTTCAACTTTAGTATTATAAACTATTTTACTTAAATGCAGTTTGCTCTTTTCACTTTTTAAATTTTGAGATAATTGTAACAACTTTCTTTTAAAAATTGTAGTTTGTTTTTCAGGCAATTATTAATGCCTCCAGAAATGTTTTGATTTAGTTTATATTTTAACTTAGAGAGGACCATATTCAATTACTGATTACAATGTTAAAACTTGCAGACAATTCAAATCATTTTTACTTTTATAAGCTAAAGCTAAGAATACATTTAAAAACCAAATCATCTTAAGATAGAATTTAAGAAACTACGCCTTGAGCGGTTAAAAGTTGAACATTTATTCTCCGAATAGTTTACCTGCAAAGTTTTGCAGTCGACCACTTAATTTATAATTGTGCAGAGAGTTAATGAATAATACAGTTGTTTGCTGGTTTCTAGTCTCTCCTTTGAACACACTATCTGCTCCTCTTTCTTTCTTTGTTGCTCTCTTCCCACACACGCACCTCGTGGCTACCCAATTAGATTCGCTTTTGTTTCCAAACAAGCACCGTGTGTATTTGTGTGTGTGTGTGTGTGTCTACTTCTATATGCATATTCAGGCATACAATAATGTACACAAATGTCATGTACGTATGTGTTTGCACTCTCATGGGTTGAGACTATGCCACTAGATATAACTATGACTATATGTGTGGTCGGAGAGTATATGCGCTGAGATAATAAGTGATAAGAAAACAATAGACACAGTCAAGAGCAGAGACTCACCGTCAATTGCAGCCTCTTGTTTGAACTGCCGCTCCAATCATTTTCAGCCTTGGGCAAAGTGCAGCAATAATTTAAATTAAAAATTCGGATTTCTCCATTCGCCATATGTCCGCATTTTTCCTTCAATAAGTAAATATTGACTTCGCCTATCACAATTATTATTTCTTTAATTGCACTTTGTATTATATTTGTCTTTACATTACTTTTCCTTATATGTATCTGTTTGAGTAGCATAGGGTAAATCCCGTACTTGTTTTATAACTGTATTTGGTATATTTAAGTGGTACTCAGTATTTTTATTTGGTTTATTAAAGGTATATATGGTATATTATAACGATAATACTGCTATATATATTTACAGTAGTGTATTTAAGTAGTTTTACAGTAGTTTTTTTGTTTGGTCTATTGGTCAATATCTCCCTACATTGCCTAGTATATTTTAGGTATATTTCTGTATATTTTTGGTATATCTTGTTGACATTGAGACGCATATATTTAAAATTTGTCATATTTTTTAAGCCTTGTGACTTGCTTGTAAAACTTATTTTAATATTATTCAAATAAACTGTTAAATTTATTATTATTTGCACAGAATATATGTCCTTTACGGTTTTCTATAGATTTTTTACTTAAATATTATTGTCAAGTGATGAATTCACTATAAAAAAGCATTCCCAGCTAGCTTTGATTTAATAGTCCGCTTTCTTCACTGAATTAAGCAATCAACTTTAGAATTTTCAACAATACCAAACGAAACAAACACAAATTTTAAAATCATAAAAGCAAGTACATTTTCTGGTGAGTCTGGAATTGTGATTGTTTAACTGATTGATTGATTTAAGGGCCTTTCGCCACTCACCACTCTCGCAGCGACAGCAAGATGACTTCGGGTATTGAGGTGGCCAGCGAGTGCAAGGACATCTTCGAGGACATACGCAAGATGAAGCAACATCGCTATGTGATCTTCGCCATCAAAGAGGAGCGCGAAATCAACATTGAAATTATTGGCGCACGCGATGCTGAATATGATGATTTTCTTGAAGATTTGCGCAAGATCGGACCCGAGGAATGTCGCTATGCGGTCTACGATTATGCCTATCAACATCAGTGCCAGGGCGCCTCATCCACGTGCCTCAAGGAGAAGCTCTTCCTGATGCTGTGGTGTCCGATGCAGGCAAAGATCAAGAATAAAATGCTTTACTCCAGCTCGTTTGCTGCTCTCAAAAAGGAGTTCAATGGTGTCCAGAAGTACATACAAGCTACCGAATTCGATGAAGCGTGTTGCGAATGCATCGAGGAGCAGCTGCGTGTCCTTGATCGTGACTGAGACACACACACACACACATGCGACCCCTTAGAAATGGACATTCAAATTGTTGAGTAATTATGCTTAATATCTTTTCGGTTACATAAGAGCTCATTGTTTCAGTTCTACATAAAGTTGAGCAAGCAACAAAATAACAAAGCACTTTCAATGTACTCAACTTGCTGTTGTTTACTCGATCCCCCCTTTTGCCCCGCATCATCACTGGCAATTTTATTGGATTTTGCTGCTTTTAATGAGCCCATTTAACATTTGGCTGAGCGCCCAGGATGCCGGATGCCAGAGAGTTGAGCCGACTCACAGCCTTAAATTCGGCAAACGCTTTAGGCGAATATTATTTTCAAGCCTCAACTGTAATTTATTTAGCCCGGTTTGTTGTGGGCAACTCAAACTCGAACTCGACCGAAACCAGAGCGGCTAAAAATAATTTGGCTGTGGTAAAAGGCAACGGCAACGGCAATGGCGATGACGATGGCGATGGCGGCTTTGTCGCTTGGGAGACGGCAAAAGTTTTGCCATTGAGACTTTTTATCTCATTCATAAATCATGACCAAGTTGCGTGCAAGTTGCTTCGCTCTCTCTCTCTCGCTCTTTTTCTGCCTTTCTCTCTGCCTCTGTCTCTGTCTCTGGCTCGGTGTCTGTCTCTGCTGTGGGTTCTCACACCTCGTCAGATGTCTCATCGAGGTAGCCTTCCATTTCATTTGGCAGAGAGAACTGGAATTAATCAAATCGAGAATGAGCACGTCGCTTGCTCAAATTGAGAATAAGAAACAAATTTTTGACATTATTTGAAGGCTGTGAAGCAGAGGCAGAGGCAGAAGTAAAGAGCAGAGACCGAGACAAAATGATAGGAATAAAAGGATATTGTGAATGGGACTGCGACTGTGGCAAATGCAAATAGTGAAAACGATTTAATGCCATTTGAGCACTGTCGTTCCTCAGATCCCATTTTGCCCCCTTCGCTGCGGTTAACCTAGAACAATAACATCTCATTTGCTCTTCGATTCGCCCGCTTCCCCCTTTTTAATCCACATCTCTTCGTCATCATCTTCTTCTTCTTATTCTTCTTCGACGCAGTCAACTTCATTTTATTGTCTGCCTGCCGCTCACAGTCACAACTACTTGAATTCTGTTTGGCGTCTTAACGTTTTGTCAATCGCTCATCGCTCATCACTCAGTCACGAAATGTTCGCTCCCCCTTGGCTGTGCCACAGAATAAATTCATCATACGCCGCGTTGCCGCAGCCGGAGCGTTGGGGAACGGAAGCGACAAGCAGACAGAACTGTCGACGAAAATAGTTGCTGATTCCACTTGGGAGACTTTGGCAAACTTTGTCCGTGACCAAAAAGCAGGACATACCAAAGCAGGAAGTCGATAACGATGAGGATGCGACTGCGACTGCGACTGCAACGAAAGGAAGGTCTCCGCTTGACTAGAGCTTGGCATGCCCGCTTTGGGCTGGGTATCAAAGCAATAACAACAGCAACAAAAGATAAAAGAATGCGCTCGCCATGGACTAGGGATCCTTTATTTGCTTCACAGCCAACGACAGCGTGCCAGACACTAGCCACAACACATACACACACACACAAACATACGAACAGTGCTCGGATGTGTGCAAAAATCAAAGCAAACCGTAAAGAACATTGAAAAAAAGAAGACAAAAGATAGAAGGGAGCAAAAAAAAATCCACGCAAATCTAGTGGAAAATTAAAATTTTGCCAATTTATGCGTGCAACAGAGACAGCAACTGACAGCTAGAGCGTGACAGAGATTAGCACATAAACGGAAAGAAACTGAAGGAGGATGTGGAGGGAAAAGCTAAAAAAAAAGGTTGTTCAAGTGAAGAGGGGGAGAGAAGAGGAAATGAAATTACGACTATGCAACAATGTCAAATGAACTTTGCTCCACTTGATGCTCTGCAGCCGAAAACGGAAATGAAAATATTTCATTTATCATCAGCTCAAAGATGCAATTCTCGAGTTCACCACAACGAAAACGTATATCTCACGCCCTGTCGAACATACAATGCTGATATGCAAGTTACGGCAAAATCTCTTCCTGCAAAACAATAATAACTTGGGAAGCTTTACTCCGTATTTGAACTTTAAATCTTCACAACTTTTATTCGCTTAGAACTATTTAGGGTTACTCTAGTGAAACAACTTTTAATGGAATGTTTCAGTTTTCTAGATTATTCGAATTTAATTCCAACTTATAAAAACTCTTTAAGACAAAAGGATCCATACTAAGTCCTTGTGTGTACTGAACACTGAGATCAAGTTAGCATTTGCCCTTTTGCTCTTTGTGAGGTTTCTGTCCGCACTGAGCTGGCCTCCGGTATTATTTGAGAGATGTACCGAACTAGTCGAACTCCCTTTCTTCCAATGTTCTAGAGTTGCATCATATCTGAGCAATTGGAGTTAAACCAAAACAAATCTGCCTAACTATTAACGATAAAAAGATTCTAAATATTCGTACTTTCTCAAAATACAAGCTAAACTTCAGTATCATGGAAATAAAAATTGTCAAATCAGCTAAAATAAAGCGCACCTCTTCAACAACAATCTGCATCACTGAAGCTAATACTAAAATAATATTTAAATTAAATATATTTGTATATATTGTTCAATGAGATTTGTCAATCTAAAATCGCATTCAGTTAAGTTTTTTTATCTCTTCTACAGATATTCAAATGCACTGACCGAATGTCTGTAAAGATTTTTAAATTTATAGTCAGCTTCTAAGAACTTTGGTGGTATGAGAAAACATTTAATATGTTTTCAATTAAGTTCTAATGCAAAATGCATTTAAGCATGAACTAAGGCGCAGAATGCAGCAAATGAAAATGTAATTAATTTCTGTAATTAAAAAAACAATGCAATACGATTTGCAATTTGCAATTGACATTAAGCAGCTTCGAAGCCTGTTTTATTGTTTAATTAATCGGTTGAGTTACTTGAGTTGCGATTTAATGAAAGAATTCGCTTATACAGCACACACACACACACACAAATGTGCGGTTGTCAATGGGAAAATTGAAATTAATTTGATTAGGTTTTCGCGTTGTAAGTGCTGCGACTCTTCGTGCTAGAACGGGGCAGAGAAGTGCCAAAGAGCAGCGGCGGCATCGCTTGCGATGGATGCAACTCGTGATTCGGTGGCAAGGCAACAGCACGACGCGAACTCTGCTCCCGCCGCACACTCCAGTGGAGGCGATAGAGATCTTCGTCATCGGATAGCTGCTGCGCCTCCAACAATTCCATTTTCTTCGATTGCTTTGGCAGCTTGCTAACACGCGTTTTGGATATCGAATCACCTGGTTTAGCTCGCAGCGAAGTTTGTGGAATGCTCAACAGTGAAACATTTGCCTTGGAGCTGCTCTTCTCTGCCTCCGCCTCAGTCTCTGTCTCCACCTCTACCTCTGTGTTCATCTTCTGCTCTGGCTCTGCCTGTGACAACTGTTGTTGCAAACGCTTCCTCACCACGCTGGGTATATGCAAGAGTGAGTTATCGCTGGTCAACTCCTTGCCCTGCTCGACGAGACTCAAACGCTGCAAGTGACTCCTCAACGAAACGTCGAGCACTGGACTTGTCTCTGGCAGCTGTTGGCTGGCAGCTTTCAGACGCTGCACCAATTGCGGCAGCTTCAATTGCTCCTGTTGCACACGTTGCTCACAAATGCTGGAAATACTTAAACTCGACCTTACATCGCTCGTCTCGCTCTCCGACTTCTCTGGCGGGGACTGCTCATCGTCCAAGCTGAGGATGGAGTCGAGAAAGTCAAACTTATCCATGAAATAGAGCTTCTCGGGCATCTTGGCGGTCTCGGGACTCATCTTGTACTCCAGCAGCTGCAGCTTGTACACATTGAGACGATATCGCATGCTCTGAATGCGATTGCGCACAAACGAGGCATTCAAATGGGAGCCCAGATGTCGTGTGATATCTTCCCATGCCTCACGCTTCAGCTCCGCGTTTTGGTATTCGCAGAGAGTTGTGTTCCACAGACACGGCTGCTGAGCATACAAATCAATCATCCGCAAATGGAATTCCTCGTCCTGCGACGAGGGAAGCGTCGGGGCAGCACTGCACTTGGCCGAGGCTCGACGCTGACGATCCCCACTTCGTGATTCCATCTATCTAAAATAGTATTTGTGGTAGATGGCAAATTCGATGACTGTGTTTAAAATTTTACTAGTTTATTCGTTCCAAATTTGCTTGAATTGTGTCGCATTTGTCTCTCAAATCTGTCAGCGATCTAAGTGTCGTCTACTCCTTTTGAAACTAGACAAAACTATCGATATATCGATAGTTTGTAGTAGAGGTAAATACTTTACTCTATTTCAAATTACTTTTCTTGAATTTAACAAAAAACTTATTTTTGATATTTAACAAATACTCTTCTTCCGTTGACTTTTCATCCGAAGAGCATGCTATTTTAATTAAGTAACATTTAATTTTTCTATTTATAAGAAAAGTTCATAATGTAATTTCTCCAAACTATGAAGGATGTATAAGAAGCCATATATGTAGGTAACAGAAAACTGATATAATACTATGTATAATAAAATTTTAGATTTAAAGATTCGCTAGATCTATTATCGTCATAGCATCATAGCATCATAGATACATAGTGATCATTATATAATATTATATAAAATAAATCATTATGTAGATCTTGCAATAAAACTATTAAAATATTCAAATTACCCAATATGTAAAGAATTGAACAATATTTCATAAACATATTTCAATAAATTTGAAAATACAATTTCCATAAAAAAAAATGGACAAAATGCAGAATTGGATAATAAAATAAAGGCTTTGAACATAGGTTGAAATAGTTGACATGGTTTGTGACTTAACTTTTGCTTGAAAAGGTTCGCTACCTTGTAAATTATCATTTAAATTTATAAACAGGATTAAAAATGATTAAATTTGCCAACGAAACTATTTGGTATGGCTCCTAACGTTTATTCTATTCGGTAAGTGTTCAGACAATAAATCACTTAAGAAAAACAATTTTATACTTATATTTATAAATTAATATTATAATTATATTTATTGCAATTTATATTTGTTCACTATTTTATTTTGTACAATTCTACATTTGTAGAACATAGTTGCCTAGTATCAAATGATGTTTTAGCAGATGTTAACTACATCGCAGCTATGGGGAAGAAAACTAAGCAAGCTTAGCAAGCTGACATTCGAGTTGAGTTTGGACACTTATTATTATGTCAATTTAAGTTTGTTTCTTGCATAAGTAAATCGCACTCTTGTTTTCTCAGTATTTTGGTTGTGCCAAGCTTGTATTTTGAGCTTCGTCCACAGACAAAGTTCTACTTGGTCCAATGGCTAATTAATGTGTAATTCGCAGCTTGCAACTCTGAACATCTGAATGCCGCAACTTGTTAAATTAGTAACTCTTAACTAGAAGTTGTGTTGTTGTAAATGCAGCTGCTGCTGTGTGTGTGTGTGTGTGTGTGGTGGATGGTGATAAGCCGACACTTGTCAGCAAACGGTTGGAACTGTGCTTTGTGCTTGTCCGAGTGTTTGATGCTTCTTGTATAAGCGCAGCCGGTGGCAGTTGCTTTGTTTAGTGGCAATTTCATTTGGCACCCAAATAGTCAGACAGCCAGCCAGACAGACAGACAGACAGACAGCCAGACGGTTAGACAGAGAGACAGACAGATAGTCAAACGGCTCAAGCGATGCTGAAACAATGCAGACCAAAAGCACTTTCATCCCCCGCCCTTTGCTATAATCATGAAGACTGCTGCAACCGACTTGGGCGACATTTTAAGCTTAAAGCCAGCGCAACTGTCATCGTCCTTTGTCCTTCGTCTTTGCCTCCTTCTTTGCCCCCTTCTTTGCCTTCTCTCTGGTTGTCGGCAAGTGCATAAAATGAATGGCAACGTCGACGGATATGTAAACGATGCAACAGCACAAATACGACAACTGAGTGCTGCTGCCAGATACAACAATGCACCGCATAAAGGATAAAGGATAAACGACGAGGATGCGTATAAGGATACACGACAAACGATTGTCACGGCCAACGACTGCAAACTGCAAACTGAAAACTGTAAACTGCCAACTACCAACTACGAAACTGCCGTTTACCGAGTCTCGACTGCAACTGTTGCCAAAGCGCTTCATTTTTTTACCTTTTATGCGCATAAAAAATGCGGGAGTAATTGTGTTAAACAACACACGCACACACACACACACACGCACACACACACACACACACAGATGTGAATAACCGCATTCAATATATTTGTGTGTGAATGAATATTATTGACAGCATTTATTACCAGGTACACCACATAAATTTGTAAAATGTCAATACGCAATTTTACACAGATTTTCATTCCAGTATTTGTACTAAGCTTAAGCGTGTCACAATGAAAATCCATAAAAACGCATTGCAGAACGTTGCAGACGTATGCACAAAATTATTTACAAAATATTGAATTTACAGTGAAAGGGAAATGTTTTACAGAATTTAAATAAAGAGTTGAACAAAATTTAAATAGCTAGACAAAAATCTAAAAAATGTAATATAGTAAGATAAATTGTAACTCCTAAAATAAGTAAATAAAACTAAATAAAAAATAAGTTGAATAAATTGCAGCTCAACTAAAAATAAATACTAAAAAATAAAACAAAAAATTAAACAGCTTACCGTATATTTTCTAATAGTCTTTTATTCTTTAATACATTCCGAAAATAACATCAGTAAATAAAACTAACCAAGAGCTGATGCTAAAAACAATATATAAGAATATATGCAAGTAGCACCTCAAAAAAGCAAATAAAGCTAAACAAAAATGTCACATAAAAATCAAATTCTTAAAACAACTAAAATAAAAGTTAATTAAAATGAATATAAGCTAGTTACATCTGAAGCAAACAAATAAAGTAGCAACACATTTTAAGGTAAAACTTATTATCTGCTAGTTGAGCTGTATACGAATCTATTCATTCAATCTATTTGACATGGTAACTGAATTTGCAATCGCATTGAACTGACGACGTTGCAAATCCATTAGCAGCTATCATTGTTGTCATTTATCCATTTAGTAACACGGCGAATTGTAAAAATATATAAAACTCTGCTTTTCAGAATCAAATAAATGTACCCTAACACAAATGAGTTGCATTGACAATGCTCTCTCAATAAAGTAAAGTTACACTTGGAAGTGCGTAACAAAGTCGATCAACTTTGCTTTTACTTCTCTTCATGTTTTGATGTAAGAGTCTAAAAAAAAAATGATGTGAATTTTGTTACTTTTGGCTGTCTTGCTATATCAATTCAAGTCATCACAATTTGCAGCACAGTTGCATAAAGTAAAGTGTCGAAACTGTAAAAGAGGTAAACACGGAGAGAAAAGGAGGAGAAAGCAATAATTGGATTACGAAATGTGCGACATATTGAACGAATAATAAATCTCGTTTCATGCATAAACGACTAATTGCAAAATTGCTTTTAATTATCTTATTTGCAAGCTGAATTTGAACATGCATAAAGTGTCAACGCTTTATCTATAATTTGATTATTAGCATTAATTATTTTGTGAGGAATGCATTTTACTTATGTTTAACTGTCTGCGAAATAATGTGTCTGACAGCTACATATTTGCTGCACAATAAAATTCTATGCGACACATTTAAGAAATATGAAAAAGTCGAATTGATTAAAGCACTTCATTCAGATTTAAATTATGGCAATTTACTTGAGACGTGAAAATCCAAAGGCTGAATTCTGTGGAGCAAGTAAAAGACAACGACATTCGCATCAACATCGACATCGAAATCGACATCGATACATGTAAGAGACGACAGTCTGGCAGCGAGAGAACAGATCTGAAGTGGCACTTCAATTGAATATAAAACCTTTCTTTGTTTCTATTATTTCAATTTCATTATTTACCGTACACGCAATGAAGCATCATCAATCTGGCTTAAATTGAAAGTGCCTGTTGCGTACGATACGAACTCAAGTTCAATTCACAAATTTGAGCATTGCAGTGCAATGATTTTTGACTTTTTAAAACCATTTTGCTTCCAGTTTATGTCGAATGAATTTCATTGAATACTTTTCGATGTCCATCGAATCTATTTATATATCAAGTGTTGAATGTACTTAAAAATATCATTCAACGATTATTGTAATCTCGGCATTAATATCAATTTAATGATTATTAAAATATTCTATGGAAGGTTGTTTTCAGATGGCAGCTGCTTTTAAATAAATAAATCAATCGAATTAAAATGTGAAACAGTTGAAAGGAAACCGCACGCCATTTACACGCGAATCCCACTTCATTTCACGCCTGTTTAAACCGCTTACTTTTTTATACCCGCTACCCATAGAGTAGAAGGGTATTATAACCTTGTGCTGGCAGGAAATGTATGTAACAGGCAGAAGAATTTTAATTATTTTGAATGTGGTAGTATATCAATATACCAAATATACCACTTGGCATATTTTTAGTATTTTCTGTATATTATTTTGGTATATTTTGAGCATTTTATACCGCGATATTTTGCTTTTATTCAAAATGGATGGCGGGTATCTCACAGTCGAGCACACTCGACTATAGCATTCCTACTTGTTTTTTTTTTTTTTTTGTTTTAACACTAAATTTGTAAGAAAATTGGGTAAAGTCGAACGACAAATTTATATATTTATATACACTAACTCTAAATACGTAAGTTGTAATTCGTTAGTTATTCGATAATCACAAGGACGATCGGGATCAAATTTGGCAGGATAAAAGTCCTCACGAGTACGCTTTGATTTAAACAGGACTTGCATGGATCAATTTCGATAGGGACGAGATATACATACGCTATTTTCTGTACACATTTGGTCTCGGAGAAATTGTTGTGCAAAAGGACGTTACGATCGGCATTCAAATGGCTGAGATACAGGGCACTTTATGAATGGTGGACAATTTTCATATTTCTACATAGTTTTTACTTTTATCTCTATATAAATTTTAACTGATGCTACTTTAAAGCATAATTTTAGGATGCGAATTAATGATAGTAATGCGGCACATTCTGAGGAAATAAAATATATTATGTTAATATAATAGTGTAATGTAATATTTAGTATTACGGATCACTGGATATTTTCAAGTCTGTCACTTGCATCGTTACGCATTGTATTTAAATGTCAACTGCATGTACAACTGCAATTTACGAATGCATTAAATGTGACCGTAATTAACTGCTAATTATGATGTCGGCCATCGCTATGCCAACTGTTGATATTAGTGCACATCCATGCACAAAGGAAGCGCTTGCCCATTGGCAATTTTAATTGATATTAATCGTTGGCCCAGCCAGCCGCAGATAACTTCCCATCCCAAGCCCAAGACCAAGCTGAAGCCCAAACACAGGGGTCAAATTGCGGGCTTCCTCTGTGAGCGACATTAAATCTCATAGTAAAACTGGAAGCAAAGTCATCGCCCAACAAACCATAAAAAACATTAATTACTTTTGTATTCGAAAGATGTCAACGCCAATGGCAATCAACTGGCAAATTATTAGCAGGCGGCCTTCTTCTCAGCATCAGCATCAGCAGCAGCAGCTTCACCGACAGCTGGAGGCCTGAAAGACTTTGCGATTAGAGCAGCTAATACACAATAAATACTTTTGATGATTTATGCCCCCCCGAACCGTAGAGCAAACGAGCCACGCCCACCGTTAGCCCCATTCATCATAAAAGGCATTTTATGAGCACATAAAATACCAAATTACCGAACCCCAAACATTCCTGAGTAGCTGTTACTTCTCATCTGTCCAATGTCCTTTCCCCTTCCGCTTTTCTCATTGAATGGAACCCATTCAATTAGCGTAACTGTTTGTGCTGCGGCACAAAGTTCAACTACTGGAACCGCCTCCAGTGGCGATAACGATAACGCTATGGAACCCCTTATTTGTGTGTGTATGTGTGTGTGTGTGTGTTTGTGTGTGTGACAAGTGCGTATCGTAATGTCAATGGTCCAAAGTTGATAAGCAAAAGAAGCGTTAAAGCAATTCAAATAAACCATATAATTTATAGCACATCTAATTGATACCATCTGTTAACCACTGTGGCCGAAATCTCAAGTTACCATCAGAGTTCTATTAGCCGGCTTTCAATCTGAGTTATTAAGTTGTGGCCTAATCTTTCATAGTGTATACTAAAAAGATTGATCTTATTCAACGAGTTCAAATGAAGCGGTTTAGCTTGCATTTTGAATTGCATTTTTAAAAAATAATGTTTTACTGCTTTGGAATAATATGGTAATTGGCGAAAATAAATTCTTTAACAGTATCATACCTTAAAATAAATTAAATTTTAAAATTATTGACAAGAGCAAGATGCGATTGTGAAAGGCAGTTTGCTTAATGACAATATATATCATTTAATACTATTATATTATATTGAAGAACTAAATGACACTTTATAAAATGAAATACTTGTTATTATATAGCAAGGTCTGTTCACAATATTGAGTTTGCTCACTGTGTAATAAGTATGCGAATTAAATTAAAATAAATAAGCTGTATACGATGATATTTTATAATTTATTTAATTTCGTTTTTAATTTAATAACATTCGTCTAGCGTTGATACCACACAAGTTACGCTGTATCATCGATTTTCTAAACTCTTCTCTCTTTATTGATATTCTATCTTTAATGTGGATTAGTATATCGTATAATAAATAAAGCATCGCTACGAAGTGAATAAACATTTGCTGCTTGCATTCTACAATTTTCAAATCAATTCTTCATGTATCAGGAATTACTTGAATAAATGAAAATGTTTAATATCGAAGAGTTCTGTGTAGTGAAACTCAAAATTAGTAATTTTTAATCGCTGAACATCAAAATTAATTGTTGTCTTAAGTCCATTATATGAAAGCTACTTGTATATGCAATGTGTTAGATAGCTGCACTTATTCACACACTATGTTATCTTGCATTGTCACTTATTTTTGTAAGGATATTTTTAGAATTGACAAATTCCCGCACTCAATAAACAATGCGAAGTGTGGGCAGTGGAGAGAGAGACTTGAGTGAAGACGAGTATGCGCTTAAGCGGCACTCCAGACACTGTCAATAATATGGATATCACATTGATGTCTTTCATTGATGCGGAATGAGGCCAGACGGGAAGACATATTTTCCATTGAACCTGCAAATCGCTGAGAATTTTCCCAGGGAATTGAAGTGAACTTCAGAACTTTGGGGCGCGATGCTAAGCAGTTGAGTCTTACGTTAAATATTCATCATTTGAAATATTCATTGTCGCTAAGCCGTGCAGCAATTACGGCTAATTACTAACGTTCATTAGTCACACAAATGCAAATGTTACGCCACAGCGTGTGTTTTCTCTGTCTCTCGAATTATCTTGCCTGCTTCCTGCATAATTAATGTCATTCGTCTTGATTGAATTTGTCGCCCAATCAAAGCAAATAGATGCCATGGCGCTTGATGTTCATAATGGGCCGCTTAACAATGACAATATCGCAGGCTTTTCACCTCACTTTAATGTCCAGCAACGAAACTTTAAATGGAAACTGTGCTCATAAATACATAAAATAGGTTTGACGTATAAGATTTTGGTAAAGATTTATAACAAAATGAAATATCTTATGTAATTTATGCTTGCTTGAGCTCTAACAAACTTGCCGCCTCTGCATTTGCTTGCACTTCAATTTCAATTTACGAGCACAACTTCCCCTTGGGGTAAAAGGATTACTATCATATACACTGGCAACTCCCCAATCACTTGCTTAGTTGACGCTTGCTTCGTGAATTTGAATTTTTCTTTTCTTTTCCTCACTTCAACATTGTTAGTTTTTGTTTCTTTTTTTCACTTTCATTTACAAGAGATAACTATGACTTTGAACTGCACCCTTGCAACTTGTCGCCCTCTCTTGTCCCAGAGCGTTGTGTCTTTGCTGAGTTTTCTGTTGTTTCGTTTCAGTAAAATGATTTTACTCCTTCGTAAATATGCAAGCTTTAGTCTTTGCTCTATGACTCAACTATGCGACCTGCGACCTGCGACCTGCTTGGCTTTTATAGCTTTGAGCTGTCGCTGTCCTCTTACTGACCTTCTCCCACTCTTTGCTCAATTGTGCAGCTGATGGACATGAATGAAAAGCACACTCCCACTATGTAGCAGTGAGTAATGCGAGACATCTCTAAGATGCTGCGTTCAAGTATCTTTGTGCACAAACTCATCGCACGTCTCGCACTGCAAGAAGTGTGAAAGATTTCGAGGATTTAATTGCAATTTGAGGTGCCAAGAAGCGCCTATTTAAGTGCAATCAAAGGCTCTGAGACTATGCATCATGAAATAATAAGCCACACAAACATTATACAGACGACAGATATGTATATGTATCTAAGCTCTCATTGTCAACTTTGTTTGTTGTCTGTCTATGAGAAGTTCCATTTAAGAAGAATGCTTTTATTTATTTTCTAATATTGGCTAGCTTTAATATTTATTTCCATAAAGCGACAATTGTATTTGCAAATATTTTAAGCTTGCTAAAAAATAGTTTACAATATTAAGTAAACATTGTGCATACATACATAGCATATTAAGTATACGTTTTATAAGTAGTATACATACGAAGTATATTAAGTATACAAATTATATTAAGTATACGTATACTATTTGTCGTATATTAAGTATACGTTGTTCATCAAGTTTACTTAGTATCTTAAGTATACGTAGTATATCAAGTATACGTGGTATATCAAGCATACGTAGAATATTAAGCATACATTGTTCATATAATATTAAGTATACGTTTTATAAGAAGTATACGTAGTATTTTAAGTATACTATATATCGTATATTAAGTATACGTAGTATATCAAGTATACGTAGAATATTAAGTGTACAAATTATATTAAGTATACGTATACTATACGTGGTATATTAAGTATACGTTGTTCATCAAGTATACTTAGTATCTTAAGTATACGAAGTACATCAAGTAAACGTATAATATTAAGTATATATTGTACATTGTATATCAAGTATACGTTGTAAAAGTTGTATACGTAATATATTAGGAATACAAATATATATACTATACGTCGAATATTAGGTATATGTACGGTGGACATCAAGTATACTTAGTACATCAAGTATACGTAATATACCAAGTATACGTAGTTTATAAAGAATACGTATGTATGTAGCTTACCAAGAAAAGTTCTATATGAAGTATATATCTATGTACATATGTATGTCCGTTATTTATTGTATAGAATTAAGTGCGCGTTGTGTATTACGAGTAAGTATAAATTGTATAGTAAGTGTACGTAGTTTATAATTTATACGAAGTCTATTAGTTTCACGTAGTATGTCAAGTACACGTTTTATACATATGTATGTATCATTTACTTTGTCCAAATTAGCATTGTCTCATTCAAAAATAGATATAGAACATATTTGATTTTTTTGCTCAACTTCTACTAAGCCAACTACTTTTATATTCCTTCATATTTTCCAGCAGAGCCTTCAAATATTTCATTAACTTAGCAAGCGTAGAGTTAACGACTTTTATATAGCTCAGACATTCATCATTTCAGTTCCAACATTTTAAGCAAACAGTTCATTTTACATTTTAACAAAATTTGAAATAAAGACAAAAAAATTTCATTTAATTCATTACTAAATTCTTCAGTTTTTTTTAATTAAAATTACAATGTGTGACTCAAATGGTGATTCAGCAAAGGTAACTAATGAAGGTCGCAGCATGGACGAGGGATTCTGTCATTTGATGGGTGCAATGTACAATGACATGCCATCCGAGCTCGATTCGCAAACGAAACGGAATTCTGAAATGACAAGATCCATTAGATCCATCCGTTTACCACGGCCTACGGCATTTGCTGCACGTTATGTGACCAAAGTGCTGCATCCTAGTCCGATGATAGTCTCAAAGCGCTTCGTGAAACCGCAAATGCTGGGCGACAACAACGGCCAAGGCTCGGATCAGGATCGTTTATTGCGCAAACTCTTCTGTGTCCCTTTGCTAAGCAAGATCGTGTTGCTAATCACACCCAGGGGCAGCAACTCGCACATGAATGATATGTTCAATATCCATGCCTATATGATTGAGGATCAATTTCATCTCGGTGTAACAAGTCTGACGGCATCCGAACGCGAACTCTTTGTGAACCCACAAAAGCCAAATAATTATGCTTTGATCTGTTGCTCGGGCTACATTCATCTGGAGGATGCTTTTATGAATGCCTCGCTAAAGAAGAATATCATTCGATTGTCAAAAAACAAATCAAATGCAGTCGTTGAAATAAAATGCAAAGGCAAAAGATTATCCCTCCAATATACTGGAGACCCGCATCAACCAAAAATCGAAGCAACTGGCAGTGGCAAAAGTCGACAGGTCAAGATCCCAGCTCGTAATGCAACGGCTGAAATATATCCACTACAATTGAAAAATATATCTACAAATCGGCAGATAAATGCTGCAACCTCAGAAGTGTCTCTAGAGATTGTCGATAACCAAATCGAGGAACTATCTGAAGCAAATGCAAATAGTGTTGAGCAACCACAGCCTCTTTCTCAAATCGTGCACCCAAGCATCCAACAAAACATCGATAACTTTAAGCAGATTGTGGAGCAACAACCTGCAACTGAAACGGAGCCTCATGTTATGGACAAGGTTGAACACAACGAAGAACTATCAGCTGAACTGCTCTCTAATAAGGTGGAGCAAGTTCCTCAAGAGGATAAGGAGAACATCAATGCTAGTATTGAAAAGATTGAGGAGCCAATTATTCAGCAAAACAATAAAAACATTGAGCAGATTATGGAAACGTCTGATCAGCATTTAAATAATGCCGAGAAGGTGCCTAAAGAGATCGTCAATAGTGAAATCGAGGAACTCTCTCAGTCAAATGCAAATAGTGTTGAGCAACCACAGCCTCTTGCACAAATCGTGCACCAAAACATCCAACAAAACATCGATAATGTTGAGCAGATTATGGAATTAGCTGAGCAACAACCTTCAACTGAAACAGAGCTTCAAAGTACGAACCACGTTGAGCACAACGAGGAACTGCCGCCAATTGAATCAAAGCTTCATAGTATTGAGAAAGTTGAACAGATCGAGGAACTCCTACGAAATGCGATGAAGAATATGCCACAACAATTACTCAGCAGTTCAACTATTTTGCAGATCAAAGCATCATCTGAGCTGCGTACAATTATCGCTGACGAAGCTCAAGATGAGAAGAAGGAAAACATTGCAAGCGTTGAACAGGTTAAGGAGACAATCATACAGGAAGGCCATATGAAAACGTCTGATCTGATCAATAACTCAAAAATCGAAAAGCAAAAGATCAACAAACTCCTATCAAACGAAGCCAAAAAAGCAATAATTCGCGACTCGTTTCAATGGAATCCAATAGATATGTGGAAACCACCTGAGGAGTTTAACGAAACTGTCAAGAAACCACCAACTCTTCAAACCTTCAACAAATTGCATAAGGAAATGCTTAAACAGTTTCAAATTAACAGACGACTGAAAGTTCTTGAAAAGGAGCAGATTGCAAATGAGGCCCTTAATTCAAAGCACAAGAAGCAAACCAATGAAAATTTAGATCAGCTCATGAAATCATCTGAACTAAATTTGTTGGCAGTAGAGAACTCTCAAGAGAAGTCAAAAGATGAACTCCCTCAAGAAGTGACTTGCAATTGTAGACTTGAGCAGTTAGAAAACCCATCCGAACCATGTGAAGTCGAAAATATTCAGAAGATAACAAATGATGTCTCTGAACTGCTGCAAGATGAGCTCAAGGACATTAAAGATGTGCCGATTGAGGACGTAAGAGAGGTCAAGGAAGTTGAAAACCAAGTCATATATTATGTCAAGAAGCCAGCTACTCAGAATTTCAACAAAATTCACAAAGAGAGACTAAAACAGTTCCAAATTGACAGGCGACTGAAGAGATCTCTGCAAAGTCAGCAGGCTGCAAATGAAGCAAGTCAATCAAGCCTCTTTAAGGAGCAGCAAGTCAACAATCGGCCACAAATACGCGGACACACGACGATATATCAACGTTCGATTAGCTCCTGCTCGCAATATTCACAGCCAGTTCACAGCCCACCCGAACCATGTGATGTCGAAAATATTCAGAAGATAACCGATAGTAGGCAGATTGTGGAATCGTTAGAGCATCATTTAAATGATCTGGAGCCACGAGAGGAAATGGACAATTATAAACATACGAGGAAGCAATCAAATGATGTCTCTGAACTGCTGCAAGATGAGCTGAAGGACATTAAAGACGTGCCGATTGAGGACGTAAGAGAGGTCAAGGAAGTTCAAAAACAAGTCAATAAGCCGACTATTCCGAATTTCAACAAAGAGTACAAAGAGAGACTAAAACAGTTCCAAATTGACAGGCGACTGAAGAAATCTCTGCAAAGTCAGCAGGCTGTAAATGAAACAAGTCAATCAAGCCTCTTTAAAGAGCAGCAGCTCAATAATCGACCACAAATACCGCCGGTATATCAACGTTCGATTAGCTCCTGCTCGCAATATTCATATCGAGGGCGTCGTCAGTCAAGAATCTTCTCGAAATCACAGCCGGACAAGATGCTCTCCAGCGGCGGAACGTGGGATGTCCGAGTGAAGCAAAAGAGATCGAGCTGCAAGTCTTTAGTGACGGAAACTAGGAAGCCTCAATGGGTCACAGCCGGGCTCAATTCGAAGCATCGCAATTATGTAGTGATACACAAGCCAAAAGAAGTGATCACTCTCAAGGCTCTCGAGGAGAATTACGAGCGTGACATGAGTTCAGCAGGTGATGCAATGCCTAGGCAAAACAATATGCTCGTATTGTATGAACAGGATGATGACGACTACGATCCCAATTATTGTTACGAGCTGTGGCCCCCGCAGCTATTGCAATCCGAGTCGGAAGGAAGGATCGACGAGTCCACAATAGACTGTTTGATACCCAACTCACAGACCATTCTGGATGCAAATTCAACGCAATTCGAACGCATGATGCAACATCCAGTTGCAGTGCCAAAGACATTTTCGCATCGAGCTCGTCAGCTAATAGAAGACAAACTATCAAGCGTTGATGCCAAGCAAGCGTTCCACAATTTGGGCAGTCTGATTCGACGCGTGAACTCGCGTCCCATTCCCCATGAACGGCATCTGCAGATACTCTTTCGCCTATTCGCTCGGCTGGATGTCCAACTCTTTGTGCGTGCCGAGTTCAATCTTCCCGGCTGCGATCCGACGCCAAAGATGCCACGTTGTCGCATCGAATGCTTCTTCTTTCCGGATCGCTCGGACTTTATTGTGTCGATGGCAGTTTTGCGCTCGCAACTGGAGCAGCTCATGCGACAAATACCTCAAATATTGCCGAATTTACACTACTGTCGTGATGCTTTTGATTTGACTCGCGTTCCAGATGTCGTTAGGAACTATGTGCGCAGCTATTTCAATAAACTGCTGAAGGATCTGATTGCCGAGTATTGCTATCAGTTGATTCAGGAGAAGACACCGATCTCAGCCATGCCTTATGTGCCCACTGATCACGATATCTTGGGCGATGACATTTTTTTGCGACCCAAAGCCACCAAGTTTCTGCCCTTAACACGAAAGAAACTCAGTTAGTATTTGGTTTAACAATATGATAAATATGTTTTTAATATCTGATGACGAATTATTGGTGTAATCATCTTAGCATAAATTTTTGTATGTCGTAATATAATTTAAACAGAGAAAACTTACCGCTGGTTTGTTTTTATTCTATCCATTAGAGTACTTTAATTTAAAATTTCATATACTAACATATATTACCATCAATTGTAATTAGCACAATTTGTAAGACAAATTTAAAACCAAGATATTCTTGAGATTACTTAATGAAGTAACGCTCAAATTAGCATTGGGAATATGCTAATCCGGCTCTTGGTCAGTTCTTAATGATATTCTCAAAGATGAAATTCCAAAAATTATTATTTATTATTTTTATACCCGCTACCCATAGGGTAGAAGGGTATTATAACTTTGTGCCGGCAGATAATGTATGTAACAGGTAGAAGGAGGCATCTCCGACCCTATAAAGTATATATATTCTTGATCAGCGTCAATAGCCGAGACGATCTAGCTATGTCCGTCTGTCTGTCTGAGTGTCTGTCCGTCTGTCCGTATGAAACACTGGATCTCAGAGACTATAAGAGATAGAGCTATAATTTTCGACAGTATTTGTTATGTTTGCACGCAGATCAAGTTTGTTTCAAATTTTGCCACGCCCCCTTCCGCCCTCGCAAATCAAAAAAATCGAAAAGCAAGCGTTATTTTAAAGCTAGAGAATTTTGGTATATACAATAACAAGTATAGTAGTTGTAATTCCTGAAAATTTGATTGCGATTAGATAAAAATTGTGAAAGGTATTAAATAAATATACAAAAACGCCTTTTTACTGGGGGCCTGAGTTGCTTTATCCGACAATCTGGAATATTGTGCCGTCTATGGTATATTTTGAATGGTGTACTATATCGATATACCAAATATACCATTTGATATATTTTTAGTATTTGTTAGTATTTTCGGTATATTTTGAAAATGATACCGCAATATTTTGCCTTTATTAAAAATGGGTAGCGGGTATCTCACAGTGAGCACACTCGACTGTAACTTTCTTACTTGTTTGAATTCATTTTTGAGTGTCACAAATGTATCACTGCGATAATAGCCAATAAATAATGAATAATTATTAAAAAAGTTGATAATTTATATTATTGCAATCGGGTAATTTCGCTAAAACCTTTTAATAATTAAATTCAAATTGTTGCCATCAGCTGGTGCAACAAATAATTCGCACTGACGTACACACAACAAACAATTCGCGAAACTTTGTGAAAAATTTCACCAAAGGCTGGCCATGAAATGCCAGAGATCCAAAACTATGAAAACTAACACGAAATGCAATACAAAATACTCAACAGCATGCGAATGCGGGTAGTAAAGGGAAAAGGGAAAAGGAAAAGGGAATTGGGCAATGGGAAATGGGAAATGAAAACAGGAAAAAAAGCAATCCCGTTGTTTTACAGATCCGTTTCCGTCTAACCGATGTCGGCGTCCGGCGTCCAACTAAAAGCGTTGCAACATTTTTTGCTGCACTTACCTCGTAGTTAAACGACATGCGAAAGGGTTGCTAGTGTTTAAGTCGCGTTTTACAGGGTATATTGAGGTTATATTAAGCACAAGTGAACTAGTTTTGTATTAACTAATGAGCGAAAGGGTACAACTGAAAAAGAGCAAACTAAAGATTAGAAGTGAACAGCTTAAAAATAAAACGAACTAAACAACAAAAATAAAGCAACTGAACAAGAACGAACTCTAGAAGTAAATAACCTAGCATGAAAGCACTAAAGATCACAAGTGAACAACTGAAAAAGAACTAAAGAGCTAAAGTGAACAACTGAATAAGAACGAAATACAGATCAAAAGTGAACAACTGAACAAAAACTAACTATAAAGGCGAATATGTTCATTTCATTCACTTTACTCAATTTTAATTCGTTCTTTAGTGAATGATCCAAGACATCGAGTTTCTAAGGCTTCAAAGTCTGTGCTCTATGTTAGTTGCAGCAGATTAAATCTTACGTAGTCCGTCATCAGGCTGCTGCAAAGCATATTTCACATTATTTTTTATTCATTTTGTATTGTGTTTTTGTTTTCGTTTTGCTCATTGTTTGTGTCTCATTTTGGAGCTTTTTGGCGCCTTGTCAGCTGCAACTTTTGTTGACAATTTAGCCGTCAGGTGTCGCCGCTGTCCGGATGGCTGTTGTTTGAAGCACAAATACAAAAATTTAATAAACTTGACGCCCTCGAACAAAAGACGCGCCCCTTTTTGTGGGGCGTTGTCGGCACTGTAATTGAGTTTTGATGGGACCCTTGTGGGTTTGTCCGTTATGGGGCAGCTGCCCGACCTCTGCCTCTGCTTCTGCCGCTGCCTTTGGGACTGGCAACATCTGTTTTCTGTTCATCATGCAAATGCCAATACTGTCGAATCCATCACGAGCTGACAAAAACATTCATTCCACATCCACAGACGGTTCATAAAATAATGGCATCTATGTATATCAGTTATTTAACGCGGCGAATTCGTGTTTTGACGTTTGGCGTTTTGCACTCAAATGCATTTGAAACTGAGTGTGTCCCACTTCAATTTTCGAGCACGTCTGCATGGACTTCTAATACCCGGTAAATGATTAATTGAGTTCATCATCAGGTGGCCAGTGGTTTGCTCTCAATATCTGACACCCAACTAGATAACCAAAGCGAAGGCTCTAATCAAATTCAAGTAAATATTCAAGACACGCCCACACTGCCGACCGAACATTTGAAGAAGAAATCCACAGAGAAAAGCAAAGGAGATGAGAAGAGGAGGTTGGCTGGCGCACATCCGGCATGGTCATCAGCTCCCTGCGGTCAATCATTAAATAAACAAACGTTGAAAATGAGGCCCACACTAAAAGTCGACTGAAAGTGGCAGGCAGGCAAAACTTTAAGCACAATGATGATGACATTGATGATGAAGCTGATGTTGATGATGACAGCGATGATACTGTTGCTGTTGCTGCTGCTGATGATGATGATGATGATGATGATGATAATGGAGGCGGATGGATGACGATGAAGCAATTGATACGAACAACGAGGGATGCCAGCAAATGTTTATTAACGACGGGCGTCTGACATTCGACAGTGTTGGGATTAAATTTTCATAAGTAAAGGGTTCAAATCACATAAGAAAGAGCACAGCAAAGGGCAAAGGGCGAGAAAAATACACAGAGTGAGAGAGAGAGAGAGGAAGATGAAGAAAGTGGCGACCCACAACTCAAGTAGTTCTTACCTTTACCACCTGCAGCTAATTTGTAGCCTTATTGCCAAATAAAATTCGAATACTCGAGTGTTTGTAAGTGTTTTGGTGAATACCAAAAGAGCAATTGAACTTAAAGCACATTCTGTATAAATGATTATTTGAATTATGTGCAAAAAGATTTTTTACACGCTGCAGCAGAATGAACTTCCGCATCTGCTGTTATATGAATGTACATATTTTCTTTATTGGTTGATTAACATATTGTTTACTATACTTCTTATTATAAATCACATACACATATTTTTATATGCAACGTTTGTCTTCTCCTCATATAAAATACTTAAACGAAATTAACATTTTATTTGAAGTTTACATATTTCTAATATTTAACGAAATGTGTTAAATTCATTCACACTCTATGTGTTTATATATTTTTATGTTGTATCTTTATTTGTACATATGTATGTAATGGAATATCTAATTTTATATTAGATATACATATCGATAGATGAAGCATTAAGTCGATAGTTCGTAGTACAAATTTATATAAGATATATTGATAGTTGAAGCTCCCATTGGATAGATAGTTCGTTTGAGTTGAGGTTACAAGATCGCAAATGCATATTTTAGGTAAATTACACTTTACTCAACAATCTAATCATCAACTATCAGCTATGAATAAAATTAGAGTGTCGCAAAGTCGAATACGCTCACTCATTGTGGCCTAATTGGGGATGAACAGCGAAGCCGAGAGATTTACTCGATATGTCAAAACAAGTTGCTAAACTGACTGCTCTCGACATGCAGCTTGATTAACCGCAGGCATTTTTCCATCAAAACAACAAAAAACAAGTGCAAAACGCGTATAGATTATTCATAAGCAGGAAAACTCCGGAATGAAGTGCATTTATATGGAAGTCAGGCGAAAGCAAAAAAAATACTGGTAAGAAGCTGTGACAAATAAGTTAGTGCTGAAAACACGTACGTTTTATGGCGAGCAAACGTCGAAAAGAAACCGTAGACAAATATTGCCGTGTGCTGTTTGGCTAATCGATGAATTTATCATCGATGATGTGATGATGGCGATGCGACGTCAAACGACGTCAAGCTACATATATTACATTATATATTTTTACCCACATATTTATAATGTTTCATGTCGAGGAAATGATGAAGCTGGCTTCTCTTTCCTCTGTCGCTCTTTCTACTTTTTATATTGTGCCAACAATAAATCTTAAAAGTATATTTCATATCAACTCTATTCGGTCTATTTCTGGTCGTTGCTATGGGTCTTCTTTCCATTTGCCTCGCCCTCTATATAACTAATTTATTTTTATCTCACCTCCTCTGGCATCATTACTGGACGGTTGGCATAGCCGTCTTCTTGTTCTAGTTGACCTTGGAATATATTGTATATAAAATACACGTTATACATTCCGCACATCCCTCGACGTGGTTGAGTGTAATTTGATTGTTCCGGGCAGCGTGTGCTGTTTATGACACTAAGACGTGTCTTAAAATTGAGCTCGTAATCTGCAATAAAATATCACTGAATACAAGTAGTTTCAATTCCGACTATTTAATTTACTTCCCCAACGGACTTTCCGGCCTTTAATCGACCCGGGGACAAAAAAGTTTTGTTTGTTTTCGCACTGATATATTTCCTTATTTATTTTTACCATTGACACGGCCATTAGGCCATGCTTATCAAAACTGTTTCTAACTTAATTGATTTAGATCGTTTTAGGGGTCAATGAACTTGAAAACTTTCAACATCAAATATTTAAAATTGATAATTAAATGGAAAACCTTTAATTGCATTCGTATTTTTAGCAGAGTGCTCAACTTAATATACAATATTTCATACACATTTGCTTGAATTCCAAGAGTGCTTTGACCTCATTTGACAACTATTAATTGTTTTAGTTATGGCCAGCAATAACTGCTCAATAGCCCGTGGTCCATAACAAAATGTCAGTGAACTCTATCTCCTTCTCTCTCTCCCTCTCTCCCCCTCTCTCTCTCTGTCTCTGCCTGAGGATACGGCGACTTCTTATTGCTGCCATTGACTTCTCCCCCGCCGAGTTCGGTTTGAGCCACTAATTTGGCCACATTTAGATCTGCTCTCGACTGGCTTAAGAGTCGTTCATCTTGCTTCATATTTTGGTTTTTCTTTTGTTATTCCGAGTGTAATTTATGCATATCGCATTCTTGTTCTCGTTCTGTACATTTAATTATGCTAAAGTACAAATGTCGCATATTTATTCTAATTTCGTCTTTCATGCTCGACTATAAATGGATTCTCAAAGCCACAAAAGGCGTTTTCTTTTCAGGCAAGTTTCGCATCGAATCGAATAGTTTATAAAGTTTACCTACAAATAAAATCAAAGTCTTAGAGTCGCATTAAAGAGGCCAACAATAGATTCTATTCTCACTGTAAGTTATTTAAACGCTGCTCTCTTCTGGTTTGTCTGTTAGCTGGACATTGTATTAATCATAGTCCAAGAAATGGACAAAAGAAACTTTATGCCTGGGAAGTCCTTTGAAGCCTCAGGTGTTTAACCTTCAGTAATAGCTCATTGTTGTGGTTCGTTGGATGGTTGCTTCGTTGCTTGTTGTTTGGCTGGTTTATTTGGATGCCTTTTGCTTGTTTGGTGTTTCGTCTCGACTCATTGCCTCAGTTGTGCTGTGACCTGATTTCGTATTAAATTTCATTTGAGCGCAAAGTTGTGTGCGGCATGCCAGAGGTGCTTCAAGCTCTTGCTGCTGTTGCTGCTGCTGCTGTTTCAGTTTCTGTTGCTGAGAATTTGTGGGCAGATAGCGAAGAGAGCGGCCGCAAAGAAGTCAGCGACTTCTGGCGAACAACAGTTTCCGGTTGCCAACACAACTCACAGCATATAAATATTGCAGCTCAAATGGCCAAGAGGCAGAACAAAGAAATCAATTTGAGTCAACAGCCAAACAAACACATGTGTATATGTGTGTGTGTGTGTTTGTATTCACATTGTGTGTTTGCCAAGCGGAAATTGAATTTATTCTCAACGCTCAATGCTCTTTACCCCGCCACCATTAGAGACGAGGCAGAGACCGACTCAGACAGCGTCAACTGTGACCAACTCTGTCTGTCGATCGAACATTGTTGCAGTTGCAATCGCCGCGCTGACCTCGATGTTGTGCGTCTTGGTCACAATTGTTTGAGTGTGAATAAAATAGAAATACAGTGTGGCAAAAAAAAACAGAAAAGGTGCATCAATGGGCAAATGTCCTGACAGTCGATGCTTCAAACAACCAAAAGAGAGCCGCAATCGATTGCGAAGCCTCAAATAGAAAACTCGAAACTAGAAACTGGTAAATGGCAAATGTTGAATGTTGAACGTTGAATGTCGAGCAGCAAAAAGCGTAAATAAATACTCGTAGCTGCAATTGCAAATATTTTCCGCCCTCACACAAACGAAATTGTAAATGCATTTTGAAATGGCAATATAAATGCCTAAATTTCAAATTAATCTCTATCTCTATTTTATGGGCATCCAAATGCGATAATTCAATGCTATCCATGTTATGCATATCATTCAGCCAGTTGTCAACAGTTTACACAAACATTTTCCACAGCAAATTCTTGGCACATTTCTACAATTAAATTGTTTACAAAGCAAAGGCATATCTATTCCAAATCGAATAAAATGCAATTGACAAAAAAGAGCATATTGACTTTCACACATTGTTTTGTTTGACTATTTATTGAACCTTGTCGCATTCGCATTCAGTTTGAATTATTGTTTTTGTACACATTTTGGATTATTTAGCAAGCATTCAAAACATTAATAAATATCAAACATTGTTTCTAAAGTTATTCTTCCATTTTATATCTCTTGCTATTCAATTGAAAAATATTTAAAAATAATATATTTATTTTTCTAATTTATTCATCCATTTTAGTTGTCTTGAAATAACATTGCAAAATGTTTAAAAATAATATATTTGTTTTTCCAATTTATTCAACCATTTTAGTTGTCTTGAAATCACATTTCAAAATGTTTGAAAATAATATATTTGACTGTTTAAAAACTTTGCTAGCAATGTGATGTGTGCACACATTAGCAGTAGATTTAATGAATATTGAATTTGTGAATAAATTTTGCTCGGCATGAAGCAGCAAACTGATTAAAATTCTATTTATACGCGTGTGGCGCGAACGGTGCGTATACTTGATATTTATGCATGCGGCTGTCAGCAGGAGGAGGAGGTGCTCAATATTAAATGGAGGAGGGATTCAATATTAAATGAGTGGCCATTTCCGGCACGTGTTACGACCGGTTATTGATATTGTGCAGATAACATAATAAGTACATAAGTAGTTTCGCTGAAACTCATAACTGAATTTTTAATTAAAAACTCGGCAAAATACTCTCAAACGCATACGCCCACCTGCACCTGCCTACCCTCTGTCCTGTGGGGGAGTTGCTTTCTGCAAAAAATCATAGCAGGAAATCAAAAATACACACAGCTGACGCCATAAATGAGATAACAAGTTTGTAATTTCGGCATAATTGCCTCCCTTTTGGCAGGGACACGCAAAGAGAGAACGAATCCAGAGCGGGAGGGGAAAGGAACGTGGCAAGCAAATGGGTTTTGTAGGTGAACTCAGGGTGAAAGTTGTCTACCAACCGATGTACATTTGATTCCACTTTGGCTTAACCCCCAAAACAAGAACAGCAAAGAGCACAGAACCCGATGCCGATGCCGATGCCACAGTTGTTGCTCGTTTTTATTAAAATCAAACTGGCATATTTTTATCCGCTGCCGTCTTCAGCAGCAGCAGCAGCAACAGTCTCGACCTCGGCTTGTCTTGGCTTTTGGCAAGCCCAAAGTTTTGGCCAAAAACTCCGCAGTCCTTGGAGCTAAACGCACACACATACACACACACATACGTACTCTGCTAAATGCCAGATGCTTCAACAGGAAATGACAGCTGTCTGATGGCAGCGATTACCTCTTGTCTCTTATCTAATTAAGTTGCCCTGAAATTTATAACTGGCATTCATTTCGTTTCAGCTGCTGCTGCTGCATTGTCTCAATCGGGATCATCACTTAAATCCTGACCATATGTTTCATTTCTGTATTTTCGTTTCTCTCTCTCTCTCTCTCTCTCTCTCTCTCTCTCTCTCTCTCTCTCTCTCTCTCTCTCTCTCTCTCTCTCTCTCTCTCTCTCTCTCTCTCTCTCTCTCTCTCTCTCTCTCTCTCTCTCTCTATCTATCTATCTATCTCTTTAGCCATACACCATTCCGCATCCTTAATATCAATTTGTCTTGTTCACGCGGGTAAGAAAAAAATGTATGTGTATAATTTCGCATTAAAAGAAAGGCAGCTTTTAGCTCGCATTTCCGCTTGAAATAATTTTGAAATTCATTTTCCCGTGCATTATTTCCATTAGCTTGGAAAATATTACTGCAGACAATGCTATAACTTTTCAAATTTGCAATATTTCGAAACTATTTTAAACAGTTTATGATGCCATTCATTAATTGATCGATATTGGAGTTATATATTGTTAAACAAACATTCTGAGTGTATTATTGAGAAATGGATTACAAACTAATTCTAGTTCTGAAATTATAGCACTCATTAATTGTATTTAATGTATATATAATCGTATATCGATATACTAAACATTGTAGTATTATTTTAGTACATTAATTCCATATATTTTAAGAATAATATCAGACTCTTATTTGTAGGCTTTTCACAAAATCTTTATTGCAAATGTATTACTTTCTTAATTGCAAATTATTTTCCCTTTAACCCAAAACATTTGATGCTGATTATTAAGTTAATGAACTGTATTTAGGGTATCTGCAACTCGTGTTGTACCTAAAAAAAAAACAAAACTCTCTACTTAAGAATTAGCAAAGCTTAACAAAATTTCAGCAATTTTTTCCACAAAGCTGATTCAATTTACAAAAATCCAATGAAATCCACTTAAGGACTTTACTGGTGTTTTGCTCATCAGCTCGAGTCTATTTTGTTATTTATTTATTACAATTTTTTATGTCCATTTCGTCGCCGTCTGACAGATGTCTCAATAGCATTAACTCGGCCAATGCAATGGTCATCATTTCAATATTATTGGCTCTCTGATTGCATATTTTCATTTCTGCTTTGAGTTCATACACTTTGATTCACTGTCGAACATTGAGTTTTTTATTTTGTCGTTGCAATGACAATTTCAATTCGATTTGACGCCAGGTGATATGATAGCTGAACGGATGTGAAGCTTCTGGTGCTGATGGCTAAGCTAAGCAAACAAAGCAATAAACATTCCATCAGCTTCGATGTTCTTAAACTTTTCTTTCTTATCTCTGACAGCAGAGTGGGGGATAAATTCACCACAAAATATTTATTAAATTGTGAACATAATAAATAGCACGGTCTTTGTGGGCATTGTCCAACAAAATCAAAGCAAATTTTCCCCCCGAGGCCGAAAGTGAAACGACAAAACGATAAGAACAAAATACAAATGGAATTTGTTGACATACGTGGTTTTCTATGTATTGTGTGTTGGATTTGGACTGAGTCAAGTTCGATATTTGCTTTGCTTTGCTTTGCGTTTTCCTGTATTTCGCTTTAGCTTAAAGCACCATTTCGTGGACTGGAATTGATATGTCATGGACGATTTGTACGGGATTAATTAATTGTTGCATGTGAATACAAAGGCCAGTGGCAACAGTCATGACTTTGTTGATGCCCTACCAAAAGGTAAATTGACCAAAAATATTAATAATATTGTTCGCAAATCCAATTTCGTTGTATCTGCTGCTGCTGCTCCTCGCTCCTGGCAACGTATTTATCTGTCTCTTAGCTCAACATTGCTTTAACACAATCGATTTTGCTAGCTGTGAGCAAAGCAATTGTCCAGCTGTTCTCTCCTCCTCTTCTATGTTTTCACATTTGGTTTGCCTTAACTCATGCCCTTAAATTAAGCAGCATCAGCTTTCCTTTCGCCCACGTTCACAAAACAAGTAAGAGTGTGCTCGCCTGTGAGTTACCTGCAAATCATTTTCATTAAAAAATAAATATGCGGTATTTTTTCTTGAAATATACTGAATACTGAAAATACTAAAGGTGTACCGTATGATATATTTGGTATATTTATAAAGTGTAAAGTTTAGTTAAAATATTATTTATAAAAACAACATTCTAAAAATACTGAAGTATACCATAGGCTATATTTGGTATATTGATATAGTACTCACATCGGAATATACCATATAACATACCCAGTTTTTCTTTAAACATACCGAACTAATATACAAAAAATACTGAAAAAATACCATACACTATATTTGGTATATTGATATAGTACATTCAAAATATACCATCGAATGCATAATATAAGTAATTGTCAACCTTTTTTGCCACATAAATGTAATTCCTTAATAAGACACAACCTTATAATACCCTTCAACACTATGGGTAGCGGGTATAAAAAGAAGAGCACCAAATTGTGGCACTTATCGCAATCAGGGGAGCAAATGAGACTCGACCTTGTTTCATGCTCAAACTCACCTTTTTCCTTTTGCATAGTTAAGTGTCTCTGTGTGTGTGTTTGTTGTGTGTGCAGCAGTCATGCGGCAAAATTCCCAGAAAGCAAAGCAACAGCAAAGTACTCAAATATATCTAGCTGTTTGACAGGAAATTTAGGAACCAAAGCCATACTCGTAAGTTACAACAAACATATTTGCATTGCAAAATGCATTCAAGAAAATTCAAGTGTGCTTTAAGCCTGCTAAAAAAAACTTGCGCTAATTATTCAGTGCTTGTAAATGCTGCTCTCTATTCAACATATGTATAAAGAAAGTTCACTTTACAAAATGATAATTAAGGCTGCTGCTCAGAATGGCATGTCGTTTATTTTTCTGTGGCATTTTAATGGTTCTCTTCGCTATCCTTTTTTGTTTTTTTTTTTCTTTTTAGCTAAAAGTTGAATGACCCAACTCGTATGTGAAGTATTTCAAAATAAAAGGGGTTTCAATGGACGTCGGCAGCATCATAAATTGTTAACTGTTTTGCGGTGCTCAAAATGAGGGCAACCCAACTTGATGTGTGCGTGTGTGTGTATTATTAAAAATGCAATAAATTTATATAAAATATTTACATATAATATGGCTAGTGCTCCCACTATTCGAGAGCTATTCACTCTGCCCACGGGCAAACGCAGAAGAGAACAGAATTTAAAAGGTTGTCTTTAAAGCTGAAGCTCTGAAGCTGAAATCGAAATGACAATAGAGCGAAGCGAGTATATAATTTCATGTTTGGGGTTGCTCATGATGTCGATGTCGCTGTCGATGTCGTTGTTGATGCCGCTGCTGATGCTGATGTTGATGCATTACCACAAAGAAATCACTGGGCCGAAAGAAACAGCCAAAGTGGCAACGTCGACAATTTAGCCTGTGTCGGATTTCGGCCATTCGACATTCGGCGTCGCCATTTGCCATTTGTCGTTTCGCTGTTCACTGTTCACTGTTCGAGGCTGTTCGCTATCCGCCATCCGCCATTGGCATTGCCTGGTTTCGGTCCTTTTGCTTTCAGGCCGCTTCCGCATCCGTTTCCGCGTCACTGAATTCGACTGTGTGAAATATTTGTGGACCGAAACGCATAAAAATGTTGTAAAACAAAGTGAGCTCCAAATGTGGAATGTGGCAAGTGGTAAGTACCGGGTAACCTCCTCCATCTCCTTCTCCTCCACCTCCTCCTCCTCCTTCCATAACAGCCAACAACAAACAAACTAAATGTTTAAAAATAAAAATATATATAAAATACGACAAAAAAAAGAAAACTAAAAACAAACCAAAACAAATAAAGTTTCTTTATGCTCGCCCCATGTGGGCGACCAACCAGCCTGTAATTTTTTGCCTTTATTTCATTTTTCTTGGCTCAAACAACTCGTCAACATTGTCTGTCATATTGGCTGTCAAAAAAAAAGAAAAACAACAGAAAAAACTATAGTGCGAGTACGTGAACGCATAAAACTGTTGACAGTGAGTGACATGCTCTCAAGCTACTTACGGATAAACTATCGTAACACGAGCTTCAATAACTGAATAACCAAATTGCACGCAATTGTTGTTGTTGTTATCACAACTCGATTATCCTCATAACTCTCTCTCTCTCTCTCTCCCTCGAATAAGTTGTTCCAAATTATATGTAGCACATTCAGCCTGTATTTGACAACTTTGTTTTCTGGGAATCTTTCGCTCATTTGATGGCAGCCTCAATTTGCACAGCATGTGTACTGCTAATGATGAAAGTGCTAGACATTAAAAATATATCACGAAACCATAAATCGAAATCCTAGCAAAAATAATGAAATCCAAATATGTTTTATGATTGTGAGATATTCGCATCGCATTTTCGATTAAAGCACAGTACGAATTATTAAAATACCGCAAACATACAAAAATATAGCAAACACACCATGTTTCTCATATCGATATACTATTACATTCAAAATATACCATTTAATACAATGTATACCAAGCAAAGCAATAAAGACACAACAGCTCCAATTTCCACAGCCATCTAAATTCTAGCTAACATAATAAAATACAAATATGTTTTACTTAACCGATTTATAGCATTTTATTTTTATACTTGAAGTATCGATTTAGTAAATGTGAATTAACAGATTTCGCTTTTTTGTTTTCAATTTGCAAATCATAAATATAATAGGCATTTTTCTCATTTTTATTCTTTACACTCTATTGTGTTCTTCAATCATTGAATTCATTATACCCGCTACCCATAGGGTAGAAGGGTATTATAACTTTGTGCCGGCAGGAAATGTATGTAACAGGTAGAAGGAGGCATCTCCGACCCTATAAAGTATATATATTCTTGATCAGCGTCAACAGCCGAGACGATATAGCCATGTCCGTCTGTCCGTCTGTCCATCTGTCTGTCTGTCCGTCTGTCCGTATGAACACCTAGATCTCAGAGACTACAAGAGATACAGATATAATTTATTTTCGACAGCGTTTGTTATGTTTGCACGCAGATCAAGTTTGTTTCAAATTTTGTGCCACGCCCCCTTCCGGCCTCGCAAATCAAAAAAATCGAATTGCAAGCGTTATTTTAAAGCTAGAGCTGCGAATTTTGGTATATACAATAACAAGTATAGTAGTTGTCATTCCTGATTTGATTGCGATTAGATAAAAATTGTGAAAGATATTAAATAAATACTTTTGTATGGGCAAAAACGCCTTCTTACTGGGGGCCTGAGTTGCTTTATCCGACAATCTGGTATATTGTGCCGTCTATGGTATATTTTGAATGTGGTACTATATCGATATACCAAATATACCGATCGGTATATTTTTAGTATTTTTGTAGTATTTTCGGTATATTTTGAAAATGATACCGCAATATTTTGCCTTTATTAAAAATGGGTAGCGGGTATCTCACAGTCGAGCACACTCGACTGTAACTTTCTTACTTGTTTTTACTTGCACTTCTTTAAAAATCTACAACATCAAATTACTACCAAGTAGGAATTAAGACACAAATCAAACTTTATTGTTTTAAAACAAAAACAAAACTTAGTAAACTTTAAATAGAAATCATTTTAAGCACTAATAGTTCAAGTGAATTGCTTTTTTACTTTTTAATATTTTTGTGTTCCTAATGTTTTTAAAGTGCTTTATTCTTTACTTTAGCTTCTCAAAGTACACACTAATAAAGTTTACAACTTTCTGTTTTTCGATTATTTTCCAATAAAACTAAAATGGCATTATGAAAAATAAACGCGGCAACTTTATTGCAACTTTAATCGCAAAATTATAAGACAAATTTTGTACACTCTAATAGAAAAATGATACCATTGCTCTACTTAAATAAAAAATATGAATAAAAAGTACTTTATATTTTAATATTGATTAAATTGAACCTTTTTGGCGAACACAATTAAACTTAATGACAAGTTACCTTTTACGACTCTGTGGGACTATTTAAGTTCTTCATGTTGTGACATTTTCATTTTCTTCTTAAAGAATGCAGAAATGGACCGACAATAGTTGATGCTTATTGGTATTCAAGGGTACCTAACACTCATCTACTATTCATAATCCTACATAAATCATATTGTAGAAATAACTGAAATGAAAATCAATCAAATAATTGCACAAAAATAAAAAAAAGGCCAATTAGTGTTCACGTTTAAAACTTAACAGTTATTTAAATTATAGTTGTGGTCAAATTAGAAACAGTTGTTCATAAATATTTGTATTTCTGACGCACTCAATTTGTTCTTGAATTGATAATATTTGTGAAATTCACAATCAATAGCCAATTTCCTGCTCTAATATTTTTGCTTTGAGTCACCATGTTAATTGAATGCAAGAAGTCAAGCGATAAAACTATGCATCCGGTCTAATCATGCAAACACACACACACAAAAAAAGAACAAAATAAAATGAACGAAGTTTGTCTCTGATGTTTGCTGGCATTTGGCTGCTGAATGCTGCATCAGACTCATCAAGTGGTTGCACAAAGATTCAGCTTGCGGTTGCATTGCTGCACAGTATTTAAATAAGTATTCTGCTCTTATTGTTCTTTTTATCTGTTTTGTTCTCTGTTAAATTGAAGTATTTTGTAGTCGATCATTTTGCTGCGGCTTGCTGCAGATGCATTTTCTCTCTCTCACTCTCTCTGTTGGCCAATTGCAATCAGTTGGCAACAAAGAATTTCAATATGTCTACCACTTGGCTGTACGCCAGCAGAGACAGACACTGAAGCACTCATACTTGCTGCTTAGAGCAAAGCAGAGAAGGGACGGACGGGGGACAACGCTTGTGTGCAACTATTGCGAAAAGCTAAAAACGAGCCGACGCACAGTTGACAGTCATTTAAATACAAACAGCAATTTACGTGCCGCCAAAGCTTTCTAGCCATTTAAGTTGTTCCAGCAAAACGGCAATAATAACAAGTAAGCAAGATACAAGCGAGCGTGCTCGACTGTCAGATACCCAAATTTATGTACCGAAAAAAATACTGCAAAATTCTATATATTGTAGTATCAAATGCTAAAAATGTCGTACATATATGGAAAGTACAACTACTTTCGAAATATACCGAAAAATATTATATTAAAAATATACCTAATAATAATTTCAAAATTTTGTATTCTACATAGCTTTAAAAACACTCTTGCTATTCGTTTCAAAATTCCAAAACAATCTTGAGTTGTATACCGAAATACAAAATTGTATTTCCCTCGTTTATAGTTACTGGCATGGCATGATTAATAATATTCATATACTTTTCTTATGCCTGTAACACACATTTGGTTTAGGCACAACATTTTAAAACTCTTTTACACAATGAGTGGCGGTTATAACAAGAGGAGCTCCTAGCTTCTCCAACCAAAACTAGGCTCTTATTTTCGGCTTGAAAATGCGGCAACTGCAAAAGTGCAATCAATGCACAGTCACGTTGCAATCAGATACCATTGGCCACCAAGCCAGCTGCAAGCTCGTTTCAGTTACCTCGTGTTTCCGCCTGGTTTGTGTTAGTCGCGTCCCTTTTTGCGTGGAACGAAGCGTGGAGCTGCCTCGTGGCATTTGCTGAACTTGTGCGATGGCTGAAACAACATTCTGGGGTTAAGTGGCTGTGGTTGCGGTTGAGGATTTGACTTTGCATCGGACCATGTTCACGCTGCATAAAGAAGAAAGCCACAGTCGAGTGAACTCGACCACAATGTACCTTGTTTTCTTTTTTTTTTTTGTTTTGTCTAATCTCTTTCGATTTTAGCTAAACATTTTATAAACCACTGTTCTATGATGATAGACATTTTTAATGAAAGCGACTCAGACATATTTGAACTAATTAATTAATATAGTTTAATATAATTATATTTAAGTCTATTAAATGTCAAGCTATGTGCTAAAGCTTAGCCCAGTATCTGCTAAAGTCACTGAGCAGCAGGCATTTAAGTAACTGGACGGACGGGCAGACAGAGCTTGTTTGTGTCCTCAGTCCTGCTGCATTACTCTCTTTTGTGCTAGGCATACCATGCTCAAGCATCAAGCTCTTGAGCTGTTATAAAAAGGTGAAATTGTTTTCAATGCCTACGCTCCAAGTGCAGCAGCAGGTGGACAGCGAAGAGAGGGAAAGGGAGAGAAGCTTTTGTTTTGCCAGCGTTTAGTTTAGAAAATATTTGCGCACTAGGAATTTCATATAGTCGGTTGAGTTTCAGTTCACAGTTTCAGTTGCAGTTTGAGTTTGACTTTGCGGCTGGGACTAAACTATTTGACAAGTCCTTTAAATGTTTGCACAAAGTATGACCCAACCCAAGGTTGAGCGCTGGCATTGTGATGTGATGACTGGCCAACTACTTAATGCAACCGGCTGCAAAAGCGAACAAAGTGCAAGCTGCAAACTGCAAATGCAATTTCAATTCTTGCTTTGTTTTGCAGCGTTTGCCCGAAAGCGGCCAACAACTTGGCAAGTCATGTTTGGGCAACTCTAATTGGAATATACTCGGTTTACTCGTTATACTCATTGTTGTTGTGCCATGTTGCATGTTGTTGTGTGCCAGCCACGTGGCAAATGATGTTTGCTGCTTTCAACTTTAAATTTCTTTGTTTGGGGCACATGAAAATCTTGTGTAGCAGCAGCAGCAGTCGCTGATCGGTGAAGCGAAAAGCATTTTGAGGTATAATCAACAAATGTGAATCAAATTGCTCGGACATTTTTTGATGCGCACATTTTGCACAAATGAATAAGCTCGCTGCAAGTTCATTGAACCACTTTGCTGCCGGCAATTAATAGCTGGTCATAGCCCTCTTCTCAACTTCGACAGTTGACCAGCTGAACAGTTGAACAGTTGACTGAAACCGCAAATAGCCCAAAGGCAAGTTCGCGAATGTTGTGTGCTGTGTGACTGCAGTTGACTCTTTGAGCGTTCATCGTCGTCATCTCTAACTGCTGCTTTCATTCTCTCTCCCTCTCCACCACAAAACAATTCTTCTCTATTTTGTGGCTGACATTCGTCTTTTTTTTGCCCCATGCTCATCTTGCTGCTGCCCTAGTATTATTGCCTCTGTCGCCTCTGTACAACTGTCTCGTCCAGTTCTTTTGGGCATTCCAAATTGCAAATTGTCCAAGCTGTCAACTACTGCTGCACTACAGTCCAGTGCAGTGCAATCCAGTAATGCTGTCAATACACAGCACCGAGAAGACTCAACACTATTTCCCACTTTCTCATTTCGCTTTCCTCTCTCTCTCTCTCTCTCTCTCCATACTTACCAAAAGCTCTAGCCATGCTAAAAGCCGACTCACGCCAAATCCTTTAACGCTTTCGGACTACTGGTTGATCTAAGTGCAACCACACACAGACAAAATTTACGCGTTAAAACAAAAATATTGTGCAGAAAGATTTTTGTCAGAAAACAATTTTTTCAAATCATAAAAAAAAAAAAAATAAATAAACCGACATTAATAACTATAGTTTTAATTATTCCTGCAAATTTGGTTTAAATTGGATAAAAATTATGAAAGTTATATAAGCCTAGGCAAAAACGCCAACTTACAACGGCTTTTATAGCCTATTTCCACTGCACCAAAAAACCTCGGTTTTTTTCGGTTCTTTTCCGTTCAGGCCGTATGTTATGTTCGCCCCATGTAAAAACCCATAAGCAAAAAAAGTCGGTTCGAAACGTTAAAGAACTGAGTGGCAGTGGAAAAAGGCAATTAGTTGCTTTGCTTGAGAATCTGGTATATTTTGCATTCAAGGCTTATTTTGCATTTGGTACTACAGTAGAATCCGGTTATAGCGACTTTCAAGGAACCGTCGTTATATCTACTAACCAAAAGTGGAAAAATAACATTTTGTTTATTTTATGGTTGCCATAGGTTTTTAAGATACAATTAATTAATGTTTTAATCAATTTAATTTGTAAGGGGACCCACCAAGTCATCGAGTTTTCGTCACAAAAATCGGACGGACGCTATAAGCGGCGTCGTTTTAACCGGATTCTACTGTATATTCCTAATATTGACCTTTGATATATTTTTAGTATTTATGTGGCTTATCAATTTTATATTTTAAAAATTAATACTGCACTATTTTGCTTTCATTTCAAATGCATAGCGGGTATCTCACAGTCGAGCACTCTCAACTAGCTTTCTTACTTGTTTCTCTCTGTGTAGTTTGTTGGAATTTTAGTCTTAGGCTTAGCAATTTTTATACCTGGCAGCCATTTGCATCGTTTCGTCTGTTTTTCTGTCGATCCATCCGACATTTATAAGCCTCAGAACTCTATGACTTTAAGTGCAAAAGCTGCATTACTTCATCCTCGGTTTAGGTAAATATGTAGTTTTATTTTTTATGAATGTGATTCCTCAGATTCGAGTTGTTTTTGGAGGTATTGTTTGTTTACTATGCTTTCTAAATAACACTTAAATATACAACACTTTTTTAAACTTATTCGCACTAATTTAAATGCGCCCTTTAAAAATCTATCCTAAAATTTCGTAAACTATTTTGTGGGCTTCTTTCTTTGATCTGTATGTTGATAGTCCAGTCTGTTTAATATATAAAAAATATTCTTCTAAATACTCGGAATTGTTTTAAATTTATAGAGTAATAGCGAGCACATTTCGCATTTCTGTATTTTTAAAGACTTAAGTAAGTTTGAATATAAATTGAAAGAGGAAAATCTTAAAATAATTTCATATCTCAGCTGCCAGCTTAAGTTTGCAGTTGTCGCCACGCTCAATCTGAACACAAACAGACGACGACGACTTTTTATTTTTGTTGTTGGCTGCGACGCCATGCGAAGGCAATGCCGGAAGGTTCCTCTTAGCAACTAAGTAGTTTATTGCAATCGGACGAAGCGAGCGTGTCGTTCGCACTCGAAAAATATTCCAATTGAAACTATTCAGTGATATTTTATAGCATTTATTCTATTTGGCATTCCACGTTCTGGCCACGGGCAAGTAACAAAACAACTACAACGACAACAACAACAACAAAATAAGAAATCTATCCCCTTCCCCTTAAAGTTGGGCAAGTGGAAAGGAGTCCAGCAATTGTCGTGTGGATAGGAGATTAGGCGGCATTATTTGGGCATTTGCTTAGCATATTTAGGAGGGGCTGGGCGACAAGTGACGCCAGCTGTGCCAGCTCAAGGACAAAGATGGAGAGGCGAAGGCGGAGGCGGAGATGATGATGGGCATGGCAAACACGTCGCAGTGTCATAAACAGCAGATGACAACGACAGCGATGTCCGGAACAATCAAATTACAGTCTCACGATGTCGTGGGATGCGACGACGATCCCAAGCTCGATGCGATGCGATGCGATGCGATGCGATGATTGAGTAGAGCAGTTAGGCAACAGCAGGTCAGAGAGACAGTGAGAGAGAGAGAGAGAGCGAGAACATAAACTTATCGCATCGATGACAAATTCATCGATTTACGAGCTGGTCCAAGCGATATATCTCAAGGCAACACAGCTTAAGATGAACGTGTCTCCGTGGCCAAACAATTTGTCACAATTGTCCGCTGTTTATTTTGTATGACAGCAACTATGCAACTAGTTTCTGAATCGTATAATGTCAGCTTAATTACGCACAATTAGCCCAACACTCGCTTTCACACACTCACACTCATTCACAGTACTCACAATTGGATTGCTTTGCATTCCCAAATTGAAGGCCAACACTTTGCACTTGACCCCTTTAACGTTAGGATGTGACTATCCTCTATGCTCTAACCTATATCCAGCATCATCATTATCATCTTCAACATCAGCTGCAGCTGAAGCTGAAGCTAAAGCTGAAGCTGGAGCATCATCAAAGTTTTGTGGGTCTATTCAGTGTTCATCTTCGACTTTTGTTTATTTAATGACTGTCCACAGGGGGTTGGCTGCAAATATGCCGGATGTGTGTTAGCCGACTTCATGGTCTATATATATACATATATGCTACATATATACATATGTATTTCCACTTTTGGCTGCGGGGCAAAATCAAGCGCGTGTCTTGAATATTTATTTGCATTTGATTAAAGTCTCGCCATTTTCGTTAGGAATTCATTTGAGTGTCGACATTTTTGCAGCTTGAATTGAGCTGTTTTCCTGAAGTACCCACATACACACATAGTAAGTACATAGATATACTATACATAGGCTAGCCACTGCCCAGTGAATAAGCTTCGTCTGCATTTCGAGCAAGTTTTGCTCGCGTCGGGGAAAATACATTCAATAAATCACTTTCGCAGGCTGGACACAAACTTTTCTCAAGATCAATTCCGTTTACTCGACGAGAGAGCGAGAACAAGGTCTTTTTTCTGCGGTTTGCCACCAAAATCCTCATGAATAATGTCACCTGATGCCAACAAATAGCCTCATTAAGATGGCAATGAGTCGTCGTTTCTCACAACTTCTCTTCTCTTACTTTTACTCTCACTCTTTATATTCCCCTCGCTCTCGCTTTCGCTCTGCTCGTCCTGGCTCCTAATGCTGATGAATTTGTTGTGCACTCTCACGAGACGTGGAGGCTGCCAATGGAACTCCATTCAACACTGACTGGGCCAAGGCCAATGTTAAATTTGCTGAATTGCAGCATCGCATGAGTCAAACTCATACTTTTCACATGCTTTCAGTCATTTTCACTCTTGGATAAAAATCTAATTTTGTCGCCACCTTCTCTATTGTCATTTGGGCCACAAAACGAAGGCTCGCTTCCTTAAACTCAGTTTACTGCCAAGCTGCAAGGCATTTCCCTTGTTCCTTCTTTTTTATGACACAAATGTGTAAGAAAGTCTTATCAGTTGCTGGCAATTTATGGTACAGACAAGGGTTAGTAATAATAATAATAAACGGTAGTAGAACTCTGTTTTTAACACGAAGCGTAGAAAAGTAGTATAAAATTGTGAAAATAGAATATGTACATATGTAGGCAGAAAACAATCCGAGATAAATACAGCGAATTTAAACTGGATAAACCGGATCGTAATATGAAAAATCTAAGATTAAAACTAAAACATTATTTTTTAGTTGATGTATTTAATGATCATGCCAAAAGGACTTGTGTCAAAGACCTCACCCATGAAGATCGAAAAAACTGATAGATTGAATCGAAGAAAAAAAAGAGGTTGTCTTATCAATTTTAACACGTTTAATTTTATAACTTTATACTCAATGCATTCTTTAAACTTCATGCTAAGACCAAGTTTACAAAATAGCTGATTTTATCAAGAAATTTTGTTGTATTAATTAATTATTATATTAATATATATCGGTATATTTAACTATTTTTGCGTATATTGTTTGGTATACTTAAATCTAATATATTGTTATACTAAATATATATTTGTCTATGGATATAAATTAGGATTTGCTTAGTATATTTAGATGTGGTATATCATTATATTAAATAGATGTATAACTTTTGATATATTTAATAATTTTTGGAAAATTGTTTGGTCCATTTTAATGAGGTATATCGTTATATATAACTTTTGATATATTTTAGTAATTTTCAGAATATTCTATAGTATGTTTTAATATGGGTAGTACTTGCTGTGTGTGTGTTTGAGTATTTAAAGTCCTAAATCGTAAATTAAAAAGAAAAGAAAGTGTATTTTCTACGAAATGTCTCTTGATTGAATGTTAATATATAGATATAAATTTGTCATGGATTACTTAGTACGATATAGTCATCCCTGGTTGAGCTGACTTGACTGTTGCTGCCAAGCTAGTTCTTGTTGTCGACGGGACAGAAAATGCTGCGAATAAAGCAATATGAAACCCATTGCTGGCATTAGAGGAGAAGGACACAAAATCGTCTCGCCATCCATGCGAAGGATTTGCCTGCGTTGAAAGTTTATTTGCACTGTGAAAGCAGTCGGTATTTGGCTTTGGTCACAGTTGCAATGCAAATAAATAGAAGAAGATGGAAATAAAAACGACAATTGTGGCCAGCATGTGGTTTGTGCCCATCCTGCATCCTTTTCCTATTCTTATCCCTGTTGCCATATACATACATACATACTATCTGCCATATTTTATTATATGTGCTCGCATCCCGAAATGTTTTTCTGTTGTCCCACTGAGGATGTGGGCTACATAGATTAAATTACTTAAAGCGCACAAGAAAAGGCTGTGAAAAGATCTAACAACAGCTCGTTTAGGGTCATGCATTTTCCACGTACACAGTACACAGTAGAATATATATAATACATACATATATATGGCTCATAGGAATGAAGCGAGTGAAAAGAGGAAAGAGGAATTTTCTTCTTCGATGGCTGAAAGAGAGAGGACTGACTGTGCATATTTGAGCATCCAAAATAAAAAGGAAACTGTGTATGCTTGAATAAAACAAATTGCAGCTACTCTGTCAACTCCATTACGCTTCATCTTCATATCTACGAGTGCGACAACAACGACAACGACAACGAGTACTCACATCTGCATGCTTCATATGTATGTACATATATAGTATGCATGTAACATATAGTATATCCATGAGTAGTCCGTAAGTTTGCCGACTGAGCTCTTGCTTTCAGCTGCGAGTTGATAAATTGCTTGGAATGCAAATCCTTGCGGTCCTTCTTGTGTGCCCATCGTGAAGCTAATGATGCAATTCCCGATGACATTTGCAATTCAATTTGCTATGGATCAGTAGCTATCCCCAAACAACTGCGAACTTTTTAACAAGTTAAAGGGTATTATAACTTTGTGCTGGCTGGAAAAGTATCTAATAGGAATCCTTCTGGATTCATCTCCGATTCCATAAAATATGTATACTATATTATTGATAAACGTCTATTCGTATGAATACCAAGATCGCACAGACTATAATTTCTTACAACTACAATTTTTTCGGATCGCACGAAAATCGAATAATAAACCAAATTGTCTAAGTTCGAATGGATGCTACCAGCCAGACACAAAAATAGGAAAAAATTTGGCAAATTTATTTAGTTCCTATGCTTAAAAGCTGAAAAGGGATTATTTAGTATTACAATTTCAGAAAACATAAATTTAGTATTTTTTTGCTTGCCTTCGCTGCATTAAATGATTATATATGACCATCTAGGCAAGCAGCCTGCTGAATGAATGCATTTCCACCAGCTTACTCTTTTAACGTGTTTTGCAGTTCTGCACAACGGTTGAGTAACAGTTGATCAAAAGCAGGCTTGGAAATCTTTGTGAAGCTCGCACGCCTGACGATGCCCACTTAACAGCTCTGTCTTTACTAATATCTCGGTCCGCCGCCTCGTCAAAGAAACACACACAATATGATCAACATACAGGCAATTTTTGGCAATGATTTTTTTTGAGTAACTTACTTAAATCAATTACCAAGCAGCTTGCTCTGTTAATGCATTGCGATGCCTTTCAGTTCTAAGCAACTGTTTAGTAATGTTAAGAAATGTTTAATAACAGTTGATTAACAGTGCTCTAAGCAAGCTAGGGGAAATCTTCATGAAGCTCTCCTACTTGACCACGCCCACTTAGCCCATTCGCCTTCATTAATATCTCGGTCCCCCGCCTAGTCAAACAAACACACACAATATGATCAACATAAAGACAAATTTTTGGCAATGACTTTTTTTGAGTAACTTGCTAAATCAACCACTTCCAGCTTGCTCTGTCAATATATGGCGATACCTTTCATCTCTGAACAACTATTTAAAAATATGTAGTAACAACAGTTTAGTAACAGTTGATTAACAGTGCTGTGAACAAGCTAGGCAAATCTTTGTTAAGCTCGCCTGCCTGACCCCACCCACTTTGCCCACTCGCATTCACTAATATCTCGGTCCGCCGCCTAGTCAAAGGCACCCATATGCATTTGGCATGCATAAACTAAAATTTTTGGTATGCAATTTTCACACACCTACAACACGTTGAGGTTCACTGCTCAACTGCTGAGCAGTAGTTGATTGGCTAACTTTAAGAAGCTCTCCTGCCTGACCACGCCCACTTAGCCCATTCGCTTTCACTAATATCTCGGTCCGCCGCCTAGTCAAACACACACACAAAATATGACAAACATACAGACAAATTTTTGGCAATAATTTTTTTTTAGTAACTTCCTTAAATCAATTACCAAGCAGTAGTAAGTAGTAAGAACTATTTAGTAACAGTTGATTAACAGGCAAGTTAGCTCTCATGAAGCTCTCCTGCCTGACGATGCCCACTTAGCAGCTCTGTCTTCACTAACATTTCACTCCCTAGCCTAGTCGAACAAACACACCATATACGATCAACATACAGAAAAATTTTTGGCAATAACTTTTTGAGTAACTTACTACCTTTCAACTCTGAACAACTATTTAAAAATATGTAGTAACAACAGTTTAGTAACAGTTGATTAACAGTGCTGTGAACAAGCTAGGAGAAATCTTAATGAAGCTCTCCTGCTTAACCACGCCCACTTAGCCCATTCGCCTTCACTAATATCTCGGTCCGCCGCCTGGTCAAAGGCACCCATATGCATTAGGCATGCATAAACTAAAATTTTTGGCATGCAATTTTTACACACCTACAACACGTTGAGGATCTCTGCTCAACTGTTGAGCAAAAGTTGATTGGATCACACAGACAGTACAAACACTTACATTCATGCAAATCTAAGCATGTCTGTCTTTATGAAACTCTTCTGTCCGACCACGCCTACTATGACCTTCCGCCCACCCAAAAATCTCGGTCCGCCGCCTAGTCAAACACTCACACATTCAAATTTCCCGCAAATAGTAAAATTTTTGGCAATGGTTTTTTTCACCCACCGATTACCAAATCGGTAAATAATTTACATGTTAGTTGCTTTGGTTAACAATCTCGTATATTTTAAAAGTATATTCGATATACGAAATATTGCCTTCGGTATATTTTGGTATTTTTTTGGATATATTTCGTATATTTCATGAACTTCAGAACACTCGACTGTAGTTTTCTTACTTGTTTTCTTATACATTATTTTTGTCACAGCACGTAGCTTGTTATTAAATGAATTGTGGATTAAGTACGCACATCCCTTGTATACTATAATTGCTTGCATCATTTAATGATATGCATCGCGACAGCTGTAATCGAAATCGTGGAATTCTACTTCGGAAAAGCAGTCTCACATCCGTTACACAGCAGCTGAATACAAATTAAAGCTGCACAACTGCGGCTTACTATAATTATACCAAACGCTTAACATAAATGAGAACCAAACGCTGTTAATTGGTTAATTTAAAGCTGTCAGACTGTTTAATTATAATAATTTGAACAGCTGAAAGAGATTTAAATTCATACTTCATTTCAGCACAAAATTTGAATATATTCATTATACATATGCATTTCTCTCATATGTGCAGAGAAAGAAAAGAAATACTGAAAACAAGAATAAAGTCTTAAATCAAGATTATATGATGTCAAAATTGAACCAAGAAGGTTTATTCCTTAATTAAGATCAAAGTTGTAAAAAAAAAATGTAGATTGTCCTTAAACTCAAAATTTTAATCTTTGTTCGTGAATGGAAAGATCTAAAAATGATACCAAAAAGGCAATATCTTAAATCGAGATAAAAAAATACTTTTTTTAAATCTTATAATCCACATTTGATTTTGTTAACCTAAAGATATCGTTTAAGATCGAAAAGAATCTTTAATAAACATTTGCAATCTAGTTTTCAACCTACATTTTCTTTGCTCTGTGTAAAGACAAAAAATATAAGCTAACAGCGACTTAACATTTCAAAATATAAGCAGATTAATGTAATCACAAGTATTAGTAAATATTACAAGCACTACATATATATTTACTTAAAATGGGGACCAGAGTGCAAAGCTGTTGAAACTCTTAGCTTTGAGTGCTTCTCTTTCGCTCTATTTTCGCCTGCTCGCATTTTTAATTGATGTAGTCCAAATGAACATTTTAATTGCAAACTCAATGGCAGCAACAAAAGCAAACCAAGCGCAAGCCGCTTACGCTCGTCGCTCGTCGAGTCACCAGACTTCTCCCCCCTCTCTCTCATTCTCTGTCTCCATCTCTCCCTCTCGCTCTGTGTATGTTTGTGATGTAGTGTGTGTAGAGTTTGTTAGTTCGCTCGGTTCGTCGCCTTCGGAAGCACTCAAGCCACTGTAGCCACAATTAAAAAGCATGCGAACAAAGCTGCAGCTCGCTTTCAAGCTGTGTCAAAAATGATTACATTTTAAGTAACGGCCCTCGGAAGACATCCTTGAGAGGAACAGAACAGGACAACTACGAGTCCGCAAGCCGCACAAGAAGTGGCCAACTTTCAACACTATCAATTCCCAGCAGAAGTCCTTCTTAATTACCTTTACTTCACAAGGAAGCAATGTTGGGGAGAATGTAAAGGGAGTATAAATATGAGTACACGTAATCGAAACTTCGATTTGAGTAAATAGTTAATTTCGTTTCGTTTATTTATTTATTCGTTTGTATGTTAGCAACCTTAGGAAGTTTAATTGAAACATCAAAGGACTTAACTTTATGTATCTTATGTAAAAAAAAAAAACTATAAAAAAAAACGTCCATAAGCCACGCCAGCATTTACATATTTACACGTATAGTACGATTATTGATTAAGAGTTAACTCCTTCTGTTCCTCCTTCTCCTTCTCCGCTAATTAGAGTTGCGGACTATCGGCAGCAGCTGCGCTATTTGTGTAGACCACCGAGTTGAGTAGTTGCTCGTGACGCGACCGAGACCGCCAGGTGTCCATGGCCAGGCCGGGATTGTTGTTGGCCACATTGGGGATGCCAGCCTGACTGGCCGAGAGGCCGCCGCGACTGCGATGCCAAGGTAAACCCTTGAAGGTGTCGACAAAGGCGCGTCGGAAGCTGGCGTTCATGAAGCAGTAGGTGATCGGGTTGCAACAGCTCGAGGAGTAGGCCAATAGCTGCAGATAGCTGATCGATGTGTAGTCGATGTACTCGTACAGTGCCTGCCCGATGAACATGCTCAGCGTGTTGATCACGTACAGTGGTGTCCAGCAGATGAAGAACTCCAGCACGAGCACAAACAGCATCTTCACCACTCGCTTCTTGCTCTCCAACGTTTTGGCCTCATTCGATCTGTTTCAAATACAAATCAATGCAAGTCATGTTTTTTTATATATTTAATATTTGTTTGCGATTAATTCACTTCAACAATCTCTTTAAGATAAATTGGTCAAAGTCCTAACAAACTTTATTTAAAAAGCAAATATTATACCCAATACTTAGCCAATAGCAAACAGTCAAAGGCTAGCACTTTATTAAAATAAGTCCTTTTCTAACTTTGAAATTGAAAGTAAACTATAAAATATATAAAGTAAGAGTTAAGTAAACAATTATCAGTCATTTATACATTCTTGTTATATATTTTGTTTATCTGATGTTAATCCTTTTTAAATACGAAATCTGTCAAATTAATTGCATACATTTTAATAAACTTAATGATTGCACTTTGCTATTTATTTATAAATATGAAGTTCTTTGAGATTCGTTCTTTAATTCACTCAATGATTAAGCGACAAGTGCTAAGAAGCTGAAATTTTTACTCAAATTATAAAGGATGTTTTTAGTCCTAACTAGCTTTAATAATTGATTTGATTTGTTACACAGATGATAAACTATGTCTTCAAAATCCTCACTTCATAAAAATATATGTTTTGGCGTCGGATAGTTGGGCATGGGGGGAATACAGTACTCAATACTCGAATTTCCCATAACTATGGAAACTTACTGAAGTCATAAAAATTTTCACATTTCAAAAAGCTTCAATGAAATAAAAATAGTTGTATGTATACAAATGCAACGTGGGCAAAGTTACAGAATAAGTTGGGCTTGTCATTTTCAATATTTGTAGTTTTTTAGCCAAGCTGAAACTTTATTTTAAACGAATTAAAGTAAGTAAATAAGCATGTAGGTAAAAAAAACTTTTCAACCCAAATTTTGTCATCTACAATACACAAAGGAACTTTATAGCTTTTTATAATAAATTATAACGTTCAATAACGTTAAACTTGTATGAAAAAACAAAACAAAACAATTTGACTCAGACATTACCAACTGTTTGCAATATTAAAATTAAAACTTAAGTTATAAACAATTCTTTCCTATCAAAATTGATATTTACGTATATATAATTCTCTGGAGGATTGTGTAACTATTTATAGTAAAAAAAAATAAACTAAAAACATTTTAAAAATAAGTAAAGTTTGTGTTTGAACACTTGAATTTAGGAAATTTTTCTGTTCGACGACAAAATTTATGAATTCGTTCGTTTTTTGGTTTGCGTTGGAATTTGTTCATTTTTGCAATTATCTTAAAACATAAAAGCAATTGAAAAATCAGTCTTAGCTTTAATTAAAGTGCTAGCCAAGAGCTTCACTAAAAATAAAAAAAAAAACTTTTGGTATATATTTTGAACACTTAGAGATAGGCTCCTTTACAGTATCTGAGCAATAATAACAACTAAACTCGCATCAATATATTCATTCATAAAGATTTCTGTTCCTTTAAGCTTGCAAGTCGAGAATAAAGCTAAATAGCACAGGAATTGTGTCGCCAACGTTGCGCTCAACTGTTATTTAAGGCTGAGGTCAAGAGAGTATCAACTTCCACTTCTTTGTTATGTTATGTTAGCTGGCTTACCTACGCAGCGCTGCGTCATGGACACGCAAACTGGGCGAGGATGCCGATGTCTTGGCCAGTGTGACCGTTGTCAAAGTCGTTGTTGTTGCCGTGGCTGATGTTGTCAGAGTCGTTGTTGCCGTTGCTGTTGCAGTTGTCGTTGTTGTGGTGCCACTGTTGTTGTTGTTGCTGCTTTCTATGGGGAATAGAGAGAATAGAGAATACGAAACATACCCATTTGATGTATTCGATTCGTTAGCACACACACACACACACACACACACACACACACACACACACACACACACACACACACACACACACACACACACACACACACACACACACACACACACACACACACACACACACACACACACACACACACACACACACACACACACACACACACACACACACACACACACACACACACACACACACACACACACACACACACACACACACACACACACACACACACACACACACACACACACACACACACACACACACACACACACACACACACACACACACACACACACACACACACACACACACACACACACACACACACACACACACACACACACACACACACACACACACACACACACACACACACACACACACACACACACACACACACACACACACACACACACACACACACACACACACACACACACACACACACACACACACACACACACACACACACACACACACACACACACACACACACACACACACACACACACACACACACACACACACACACACACACACACACACACACACACACACACACACACACACACACACACACACACACACACACACACACACACACACACACACACACACACACACACACACACACACACACACACACACACACACACACACACACACACACACACACACACACACACACACACACACACACACACACACACACACACACACACACACACACACACACACACACACACACACACACACACACACACACACACACACACACACACACACACACACACACACACACACACACACTCACACACACACGTGAACTTACCGTTGTATTCAGCGGGGGCATTGAGAACAAGAATACAGCTGCTGCTGCCAGGCGTGGCAGCAATGGCCGCCGATGCTGCCGCCGGCTGTGGATTGCAGCTGCTGAGCGGCGTTGTCCTGGCATTCACATCCTTGCCACCCACATGCATGCCCACGTAGAGAGTGCGCGTAATCAATATGTAGGCCACGCATAGCACAAGCAGAGGCAGCACAAGCAATATCAGATCCAGCATTATATTATAGAAACGTTCGTATCCCTGGTCGGGCCAATGTTCGCGGCACTTGCAATAGCCTAAAAGATTACCACAATTGCCAATCAAATGCAATCGCAATTAAATACAAATCTGACTTGCCTGGTCGACTCGTGGGTATCAATTGACTGAAGACGGCTATCGGGGTCATGCACAAGATGCCGCCAAGCCAAATGAAGCCGATTATCTTGTAGGCATGACTTATTGTCTGCCAGGATCTGGAGCGCAACGGATGACAGATGGCATAATATCGCTCACAACTGATCGCCACCAAGGTCCACGAAGAGACGGCGACGGAGGCCGCTGGAAAAGAGAAAAAAGGCTAACTAATTAATACAACAATACTTTAAATAAAATACTGGATAAATAAAATACTACGAATATAACTAAGGTTCAATATTTGGTTATAATTTTTGGGCTTATGGTATAAATTATTATCATTTTCAAACATTATTATCATTATTTAATTCAAATTTAATCTCAAAGATGATATCTTCTTTTAAAAACCGTTGGTTAATAACCGGTCTAAATTCCCAATGAACAAAATTGTTTCATTGAAAAAAAGATTAAATAGTATATTACTATGAATTCTAGTACCCACAAAAATAATTCATTAAAAATATGACAGAATTATGACCTAGGCCAAACACTGAACATATCATATTCTAAATCATTCTAAATCATATGATTCATTTTCATTTATAAAACATATTTTGTTATTCAAGTTTACAGCAAATTAAATTAAGTATCATCAAAGACAGAAAAGTAAGATATATATATTTTCATTAAAGCATACTTTATAGAAAGGAAACTGAAATAAAAAATGAAATTTTAAATTAACTTTTATCACTTTTTATAGAACTAGCTCAATTATATATTAAAAAACGAAAGTATTTACAAAAAAAAAATTATATTAATAACATCGCCTTAATTAATTAAGTAAAAGTGTCTGCAATATCTTGCGATTTCTTTGTCATTTCTAGTAAAAGTTTCTTTGACAAATAACAGCGCATCTTAAACAATCAGTGCTCAGTTTTGTTGCTTCATTCTGCGTAGCAAGATATATATGAATGTCAGGCTCTCATTTATAAATAATTTAATTAAATTTGCTAAACAACGAACAAAACACGCAACAAAATAGAAAAAAAGGGACAGCGTGTGTCCCAGCTTATTACATTCTTTGTCAAGTGATAAAATGAGTAATTCGAGAAGCACAACGACAACAAAAAAAAAATGCTTGCATTCCCTCTTTATTAACCTCAACTTGGCTCGAGACTGCCCAACAAATTTGTCTATCTCTGCACAACAACAAAAACTACAATCAAAAAAAAAAATGCTTGAACACTTATTTTTGTCACACTCACACACACAGTGGGAGATATTTCTATTCAATTTGGGTTCAGGTCTCGAGAAACACATCACATTTTGCGGAGATTGAGCAAAATTATAAAACGAAAATGTTCAGTATATAATATATGCATTGTGGGCAAAAATTGCTGTGGAGTTTGAAAACTTTAACGAAAGTTGAGAGAACTCTTTCTAATGGGAATCAGAAGCAACAGAAGCAACAGCAAATGCAATGTTGTGGACATGAAACTTTCGTGTATCCAATTAAATGGGTAAAAGCCCAATTAAACAATAAATGGCAAACTAGCATGACTATGATTCAACATCCCTTTTTTGTTTTGTACAACTAACAAAGTTTTGTGCCAAAGTTCAGTAATAGAGTCTCGACATCAGCCGGAATAGAAAGTGTAAAGTGTGGCATGAAATTTCCTAAATAAAAATGCCGCTTAAATTAACATTTTCAATTTGTTGTTAGCTGAACAAAAATATATTATACTTAATTGTCTTTGCATTTTCGGTATTATCGTTTAAGTACAACAAATTAATATACCGAAAAAATACTGAAATATACCGAAATGTATATTTGGTATATTGATGTATTACTACTTTTGAAGTATACCAACATATAATACCCATCTGCCCTATATATACTATTTTATATAATAAAATATATACTGAGTATATACAAGAACATATACTTAATATATATTCTGTACATATAATATACTAAAATATATATTTGAATACATACTAGAACATATACTAGAATATATTCTAAAACATATACTCAGTATATCCAAGAACATATTCTGAATATATACTAAAATATATACTGAATATAGACGAGAACATATTTATGAATATATACTAGAATATATGCTAATATATATGCGGATTATCTACTACAGCATATACTGAACTGAAAGTATAAATTGTGGCATAAGATTTCGTAAATAAAAATGCCACTTTGAAGTGACATTTTCAATTTATTGTAAGCGATTTGTATTATTGAGTGACGCACATATACATACGTAATTAAATCGAATTTGACTACTGCGAAATATTTATGACGCATCAAGTTGACTTGACAAATGCACAAAGAAATGTTGACTAAGTGCAGCTTATTTGTTATTGAATCCATCTTCGTGTTCTGTCAAAGGCAGAACAGGATATTAGGCTAATAAACTGGAAAGTATGGAAATATTCAAATCACGCAAAGTAAATAAATGACGAGCAGAAAAATTCGAAAAATTGAGACATATTTGCCAATCTAAATATATATATATATAGCATGCACCTGATTAGTTGCGAGTTCAGAATTCAGAATTCAGAACACGCATGCGAGTGTGTAGCTAAAATTGTATATTACAATGCTGTGCAATGGTCTATTACCAAATTGCTGGCATATGAGCAAATAGCCGTCGTTGAAGAATCGGGGCTACTTAAAGTCGTAATCACAGGAGACGGAAAGGGTCGTCTTGGCCCTAAGCACGCACACATTATGGCCATATGTCATCCGGATTGAACCTTTTGCCATTCCAATTGGTCTGCGTGTTATTCTTGCTTCTGTGTTCTGTTTTCTACTTCCATTGCCACTGCCATTTCTATTTCCATTGGCATTGCCGTGTGCGTTTATAATCGCTTCCGTTTGTATTTTAGCTGGCTAAACAAATTTTGTGGTTTTTATGGGCGTGTGTCGGGGGCTTGTTTGTTGCTGTCATGGACATGGACATGCCCATGGCCCATGCCCCATCCCCATGCCGCATGCCGCATACTTCATACTATACGTCATGCCCTGCTCTGCTGCCTCCTCCCTCTTTTATTTGCGGCAATCAAATTTTATCGCCCAACTGACGCTTATAAATTTGGGACCTGTCACAGCGCCTCGCTTCGCATATTTATGTTCGCTCGTCTCGTCCTCGTCCTCGACTCGGCAAGGTGGGGGGCTGTAGGCAATGTGTCGTATACGTAATATGCTTAACACGTCGACGTCGGCCTACGGGGCTGGCTTTGGAATCTCGCTGCTGCTAAATCTGAATCAGAATCTGAATGTGAAACCGAAACCGAAACTGTAACTGTAGATGAATTGGTAGCGGAATCTGAATCCGAATCTGAATCTGAATTTGAGCTCGGGAATTTTTGGCCTTCAAGAAGATTTTCGAACAAATCAAATTCAATCAGCAACAACAACAGCAACAACCACTGGCATCTATCACGTGTATGTATGTATGTATGCATGCATGTGTATGTATAAATAAATAAGTAAATAAAGAAAACATGAAATTGAATTTGTGCTCGAATGTTTGCTCGTCTTTTGCCCGCTTCCCATTTGATGTCAGTTCTGCATTTTGCAAATTGAATTACACTCGCACATTCACGTACTAAAGTAGGCCCACTTTCGAATTCATTCACACACTCAGAGCAGTAAGACGCTTACAAATTGTGTTTGTATTTTAAAATGATTTAGTTGTCATGGCGCTTTGGGCGAATCAATCAAACTGTTGAGCTGCCAAACCAAACCAAAGCACTATGTTGAATTTGACCCGTTTTCGTGGCCAAAACTCATTTTTCGCAAGTATTCAAATTTCCGTGTTTTTAATGTTACCATGTTGAGAAATGATCAAATCGCGATATTGTATACCGAAAATGTTAACTTAACAGTTTAATGTTAAAATAACAGCTGTTAAAGTAAGCTGTTGCAAGCAGACAATACGTGCAGTGTTAAATGTTAAATTTGCGATGCAATTTCAAATTGGCATATCTCCCACAAAAAATCATTGAATAATAAAATTCAAAAGGAATATTACTTCTTTAAGTTATTACTATGTGTTGATACTAATATGTTCCGTGTTTTGTTCGTATTTTTCTAACAATTTGTATATTTAGCAAGTGTTGTCCCCTTGTCACTTTTCGAAAGAAAGTTGAACTTTCCAAAAGGTTTTAACTAAAATGTTCAAATTTGTTCAGTAAGTGTCCATATACATGTTGTAGATCTGTCAATTCTGAATTCATAACATGTAAGCTCATTATGCGTTTTTTGCGGTTTTTTGCGTAATTTGAATTATTAGGGAGTAGCATTTGGCCAGAATTGCAGAACTGCTAAAGCCTTTGCGATTTTTTTTTTCTTGAATAACTTCCATATTTATTATCCGATCTGAACCAAATTTTCAGGAAGCATTTGAAATAGGACATTCATCATGTGTTCCAAAATTCGGGTCTCTAACTTGAAAATTGATTTATATATTCGCTTTTTTTCGATTTATGTGGGCGTTGACACGCCCACTTTTCTAAAATACCTTCGTATAGCAATAACCTTTATTATACAAGAAACCTGCATTCAAAAATCTTGTTAATTTAAAAAATTTTAATTTTGGCCACAAAAACGGGTCAAATTCAACATAGTGCAAAGTTAAACAGTAAACATTTCCCAACGCAATCCCTCTTGCTCGCTTCACTGCCATTCTCAGCATATTTTTGTGAGTATTGTGTCACAAGAATTTATGCATTTATCAGACAGACTTCAAAAATGCAGCAGAGACAGCAGCTGCTGGCAAAAGGCAAAAGCCAAAGTGCCAAAGTGCCAAATATTTCGAGATGCTTTTGCGCTCTGCCCCCCCAAAAGTATGCAACACAATTCAGACGTAAATTCTTGTGGCTCCAGCTTTGTGAATACACTCGAATACACTCGTTGTTGTACTCAAACACACAGCACATTGCATTCAGATGGGCTACGTGACACATCAAACGTAATAATTCAATTTAAAACAATCGACGGAACAGTTAAAGAAAATGTGGTAAACTTTTAGTATTTATTTGCCAATCATGCAGTAGGTTAACACATTCAATTGCATTGGCAAAACATACAAAATATATACATATGTATATATGGAAAAAATATGAAAATTAATTTAGCTTTGCGTTGTAGAAAATTTCGGCATTGATTGCCGTGAATCCGTACAATAGTTCAATGCAATATGTTTTGTTTACATCAAAATTTAATTGCATTTATTTGCCAACCCATTTGTTCACTACAATACGAGTATTTCACCCGTTGCATTGTAAACAAACACCAAGATACATAGTTCGACATTTTTATAGCAAACAACGCAGTCAATCATCTATCACCTATCAGCTATCAACAGCAAAATTGTGATAGCTGATGCTGAACAGTTTGATGGAATTTTTAGTTATTGGTTATTTAATGCCAGTTCTCAACATTGCTGCTCTGCTCTGTAAGCAAACACACAGAAATAAACAGCAATCGAATCGCAAAAGCATTTGGAACAAAAGGTCAGAGCACAGGGAACACATCTGGACACGGACACGTTGAATTGGAATACGAGTTGCAATCGATATAAGCACAAAAAAATAGAAATGCACAAACGCTGTGCACCTGGGAAATGCCGCATAAAATGGCCAAGGCAACTACTGACAACTGCCAACTGGCAACTGGCAACTGGCAAACAAACGAAAAGCATCGACCAACAGCATCAATTGTTTACTCTGACGCCAATTTTAGGTGCTCCAAGAGCCAGGTGGCCTCTCAAATAATCTTATTGTATAGTATTGTCAATGGCCGCCATCCACATTAACATCTATTTAATTTAATTCGATTTAATTTGGAATTTGGAATGATATTAAATGCAAATATATATAAATTATATTTAACAAATCTATAAATTAAATATTCAATAAAATAAAATAGAATTATTCCATTTATGTGCTTCAATTTTGTACGTTTTATAAACTGAAATTCAAATAATTTATATAAGATAAAATGTCATTTAATTTAATTGATTTGAAGGTGAACATATTTAAATTATTTTAAATTTACAAAATTGGGCTAAAGATAAAAAGTCAAAAATAATAATTAATTGTTATGATATATTAAAAAGTGTTCCAAATTCTATGATAACAATGACAAAATATACTTGGATACATTACAAATTCTACAATTTCAATTATGTAAAATTCAGTTATTAAAATAATATATACTAAATAAAATGTCATTTAATCCAATTCATTTTAATCCAATTCATATTTAATATTTTAAATATTTGTAATTTAGAAGATTAGCCCGAAGACAAAAATAATAATAAAAATGTAATGTAAATTAAATGTAATAAATGCCATAGCAAAAATGAAGCATTTTTCAATTCAAGTATTTGCCAATATTTTCGTTTGAATTTCACATTATTATTTCACCTTTAATAATTAAAAGCGGCCATTAAAATAACATATGTATGTATATAAATAAAAATTGAGATTTAATTTGATTGATTTTCAGCTGCAAATTTGTAGTAAGCCTTTTTTTCAGTTTGCAAGAGAAATTCCTTAAAATTCTAGCTTTCACAATTATTAATTGGTTTTCTAAATCATTTTTGCAGTCAGCTTTGCGTGACTCTCCAGACGTTTGCTACCAAGTTTTGTTGGCTGAAAGAAACTTCAACTGCAGCGCAAATACGAATACGAATTCGTTTTCTTTTTTCGTTTTCGTAAGTATTCGTATTCGTATTCGGATTCGTAAGACAAGCTTATCCCATTCTCCTGGCGTCACGTCAATTTCTGCATGCTGTCGAGATTGATGTGCCTTGACTTAAAAGATGGCAAATTATAAATTTGCGCAGAGCTTACAAAACTTTTCGAATTTTTTCGACTTGTTTTTGGAAGTTTTTTCTTATATTTTTTGTCTTTTTGCCAGTTCAGACGCTGCAAAGTTCTTAACTGATTTTCATTCATTACCATCCTTCGTGTCACCGCGTCAGATGTCCTCACGCTCTCCCTCTCTCTCAAGGTTTTTCACACTGAATGCAGCTGCTAAACGAAGAAGCAAAATAACAAGAAAAACAACAAGTAATAAAGCTGAAGCAATGTACTGATTATGGGAGACCCGTTCAAATTTGTTTTTGTGCATTTATTTGTGTCACAACCTTCATGAATATTCGTGTATTCATTAAAAATAATATTTGGAAAAATTGTCTTTGTTTTTTCGGTATCATCGTTAAAATATACAAAATTAATATACCGAAAAATACTGAAATATGCCGAAATGTATATTTGGTATATTGATGTACTACTTCTTTTTAGGAATACAGGAACATATCCGAATATATATACTAGAATATATAACAAATACATATCAGAATGTATACTCAAACATATACTGAGTATATACTAGAATACTCGTATATACCGAATATATGTACTAGAAAATACATTGAATATGTACTAATATATATGAGTATATACTAAAATATATACTGCATATATACTAGAATATATACTTAAGCATATACTGAATATATACTGCATATATACTGAATATATGTACTAGAAAATATATTGAATATATACTAGAATGTATACATATACTGAGTATATACTAAAATATATACTGCATATATACTAGAATATATACTGAATATATACAAAAACATATACTACATTTAAACAAAAACATATGCTAATGTATATGTTGAAGATATACACATACTGAAAATATACTTGAAGAATATATACTAAAATATATACTGAATATATTCTAGTAACCTAATGAACATGCATCTCTTTTGCACATTTGCATTTGAACAAACTAAATAGACGCTCTTAAATTGTTTCAAAAGCGAAACGGGTCTCAAAATTACATTCTCAAAGTTGTTTGCTCTGTGCAAAATCTTTCTGTGCTACCATACGGCACGTCTGTGTTGACCAGTGTAGAACACGCCTCGCAACACTTGGCACAACTTGCAGCAGTTTGCTGTCGAAGCTGAAACTTAGTTTGCCAAGAATCAACTGAGTAGTTGTTCTTAATCTTTCTTTCGTGCATTTAAAATGTTGATTTTAGTCATAATTCGCATGCAACTAAAAACATGGATGTGCGTGTTCTCAAGTTAAGCTCTTCTCAAACCAAATTATTAAATGGATCTTTTAGCCGCATCAATGTTGATGATACTTAAGCATACCAATTCAATTTTATTATTTCGTTGCATGGCAAATTGTGAACGCTTTAAAGCTGTGTCCGTGTCAATCAATTATGTTATGAGTATATTAGAAAAGTTGCCCAATTGTCAGAATTTTGATTCCATTTTGGGTTATTTTTAAAATCTACGGGCTCAGGCTTCGCAAAATTTTAATGCCGTATTTTGAGAAACTTTGCAGCGAAAGCAAACTGGCAAATTCGTTTAAATTCAATAGACTTAACACATAAATGCCGACATTTAAGAGCCGAAATCACAGGGAATATAAGAGCTCAGTCCTGAGGTCTCTGCGCCGAGGGCCACGCGAAAACTTTGACGTTAGACCAAAAAAAAAAGAGAAAGCAGAAGAAAAACCGAGATTCGAGTCTTGGCACGCTCAAATTCTATTTAACTCAAAAGTGAAACAAACTTGACAAAGTACTCAGCGCCCGCCTGTTTTCTCTCCCCATTTTTTTTTTGTTTTTGGTTTTTTTGTTTTTGTTATCAAATTAAGTAAGTATTTTAAAGTGGCTACGCAGACTAAATCGTCAGCCCAGATTTCGCATATTCTCATATTCTATGAGTATGTATCAAAAGTTTTCTCTATGAAGGTTTGCGAGTTTAACCGAGTGATATTTAATCGAATTTGCGGTTGAGCTAGAGACAGAGAAAGAGAGCAGAAAGTGTGTGTGTGAGAGAGAGAGAGAGAATTTTGCTGCGAATGTGCATTCATTAAAAACTTCTTTCTAAGCAAATCCCCAAATGCTAGCAACTTTTGCTTTAGAAAACATCTCAGTGAAAATTGAAATAACAATATACATGCTCTCTCTCTCTCTCACACATACACATACACACACACTCCATCTCCTTCTCGTTGGTTGCTTTGGAGCTTTGCTTGGGCCCGGTAGAGTCATTAGCCAACACAATCAGGCAAATGCATTGCCCAACCGAGTGAAAACTACTCGAGCACATTTTGCGCAAAAAAGAAGAAAAAAAAAACAAAGTTCAAAGTTACGTGAAATCTTACTCAACTTTCCGCTTCTCCTGAGGATATTTGAATACATATCAGAGCAGAGAGCTGCAGCAGAGAATTTTCATAAATGCTTCTTTACTTCACTCTGCTGTGCTTAGTCTGAATGCCAAAGCATTGCACAATGGATTATATAGCTGTTAATTGTTATAGTTCTTTCGCAATTTTTTGGCACAAGTTGCCATGTCTTGGATCGATATGAACCGAGTAATTCTGGGAAATGTGCAGCAATTAATTTGCACTTGCCATAATTATAGATACACTGAGCACAATAATAGTATAATTCATTCTGCAAAATACAATTTTTAATTCAATCTCGTTTCGGTCAATAATAATTTGCTAGAACGATGCATTAATTAGTTTGAGGGAATAGAAGAAAAATTCTGAAATCATTAATTATGTAATTCAACTTTAGACTCTTTCTTTCTCTTCTTATGCACAGATGCTTAACATAATTATGTAGAATTGGTTTATACATCACGTCAACTTACTTACACAGCCTTTAAAATTAAGAATTAATCCAGCTGAATTGTGAATCACATCAAATTTGAATTTAAGCTCTGATATTTAAAGCTTGATTGGTTCAGACATAAAACTTAAAAAAATCAAAGTAAAATTAAAAAGTAAGACAGCTATACCGAAAATATACAAAAATATACTAAAGGTTATATTTGGTTTATCGATATATTAAAACTAAAATTATAATGTTGAAAATATATCATAGAGTACAAAATATACTAGATTATCCATATGTTCATAAATAGCAAATGCAAATTAATATACCAAAAAAATACCAAATCATTCCAAAGGTTATATTTGGTATTTCGATATATTATTACTTTGAAAATATACGAAAACATAAAAAAATAAACCAGATTATCTATTTGTTTATGAATAGCTACTAATTTGCTAAAAATCGAATTAAAAAAAAAAAACATTTGATTTAATTTGATTGAATTTTTTATATACCCTATTTCGTTCTTTAAGCAATTCTAAAGCGCACTTCAAATTAAATAAATTTTTAAATCAAGAATTTAAAGTGAGTTTTTACTTGAATTTTTCAGAAGAATTTTCAGTCTCGTTGAAATCTTGTTTCAAAAACGAAAACACTTCATTTATCTCTCAGCATACACATACGCGAATTAATTTAAGAGCCCCTTGAAATGAATTAAAATAATAAAAACAGATGCACAGCTGTTAGTCAATATTGTTAACGAAGTTCAGCTGAAAATCCAAAATACAGAATTTAATGTTCTTGGAATTATACAAAGTGCATAAATCCTTGAATGTGAATGTGAATACAATTGAAGTGAATCAATTAAATATCAAGTGAGTTGTATTTGCTCAAATAAAATATTTAATATTGTATGCAATTAATATCCTTTGGAATTTCAAATTGTTCTATTTGTTTGTGCAATAATCTTAGCCAAAGTCTGTTCTCAAATCGTTTTGTGGTGCTGATCGAATACAATAATAATAATGTGATTATTCAACTACATAAAATGGGGAATTCGAAGGCAACAATCAATCGTTAGCTCATAGCAGCAGCTGTCAAAGAAAAGCCATGGGATAATACTCACAACAAGCCTGATAGAACTTTGGTCGCACATTGCGTATACGCAATGCATCACTCTGGGTGTAAGCTTATGCGCACATTGCGTATACGCAGTGTATCACTTTAAGTGGAATATATGCGCGCAGTTTTCAACTAAACTAAATAAACTTCCATTTGCCAGTAGGAAAGAGCGTTAAATCAACACTAAACCGACTTTAATACGAAACATAAAAAAAACCCATTTAGTTGCATGCGAATGTTGTTGTTGCTGTTGTTTGTTGTTGATGGGTCTATGCATGTAGGTGGGCGAAAGAGATAGAGAACATGTGTTAAACAAAAGTTTTAATGCCTAGCGACGTTAATATAAAATGCAAAATGTGTTGTTAACATGGCGCAAAACGCAAACACACACGCTTGAATAGAAAAAACAAGTGTGTAAAAGTGGACATATGACACACCCACACACCAGCACACACACACACACGACGTGTGTAAGGACATGGATTGTAGAGTGGCAAGGATTTGGTCGAAGCTTGGACTATTTTTCCGGTCGACAGCAACTGGGGCTGGGATTAAACGAATATGCGGTAGTCGGTACTCGGTACTCGGTACTGAGTACTCGGGTGTGTGTGGCTGCAGTCTAGCAGGCCCAGACCCTTGTTTGTTTTTGTGACAATTGTTGTTTTTATTGCCCCAAGTGAAAGACAGAGACAGAGAGATAGAGAGCATGAAACGAACAGAGCAAAGTAGATTCTGCAGAGAAGAAAAGTTGAATGGAGGCCTCGGCAGGTTGCACAATTTGCTTAATGAGTTTTCGGCCATGGGGGCAAAAACTCTTACTCGAACTCTTACTCGTACTCACTCTGCACACACTTGATGAGCTTGCTCAGACTCGTGACTTTGCTTTGGCCAGAAGAGCTGCACTTTGACTGTATGTGTAACCTGTATTTAAGTGCCACAAACGCACATTAGCAATAATCAAATAGGCCACTTGCTTGGCCAACCATTCCAAATGAATGAAATTAAATTATCGTCATTAGCAACACGTAACGAGGCGAACCCAAACAAAAAAAAAAACAAAAACAAGCACAACCCAAACGTTAACCTAAGACCTGTCACAAGGCAAAAAGCAGCCGAGAACCCACCGACTTTATACTATATATACACTGGAAAAAATTAATAGTTTTAAGAACGTTCATCTTAAACATTTTGTTCTTAAAAGAGATTAAACAATTGTGACTAAGAACATTAATCTAATAAATAAATAAATAATAAAATAGTACACATTATAATTCGGTTAGATACAAAAAAAGTAATAAAAATATCTAAGTTTTTACCTTAGTAAAAAATAAAATATAATGTTATCTTTTCTTATCTTAAAATAAGATTTGTGCTCTTAAAATTATACGATTTTTTCCTCTTATTATTAACAACTTGGTCTTATACAAAATATTCTGGGAATCAAAATGCGTTTTCTAATTTCAAGACGAAAATTGTTAACAGTATTGATTTCGCAACTCTTTTTTTTTCAGTGTACTATTTACTATTATGTAGCCAATTAACAGCGCAATTAAATGTGCGTATAAAATTGAACTTAAACTCAGCGTCAGCAGCTTAACACGACGACTTTAATCGACTCGCCGAGAACTGCTTTAAACATAACCCAATTATGATAATGGGTCATCAAGCTAAAAATACTATCCATAATTTTGCGGGGCTCAAGCTCAAATGCCGTCAATTAGCCGAAATTACAAATACTTTGGCAATGAGCCAGCACATTTATGGCTTAGGATATGTGTGTGTTTATGTGATGGTGTGTGTTTAAGCGCATATGTGGAGGGCATTAAAATAATTTTTTATTATTATGATCGCATGTGAATCGTTTTATTGACTGGCACGAGCGTTCGGGGCAGAGACTTCATATTTGACGACAAGCTTCCCAAAAAAGTCAACAAAAGTGGGCAACAAGGATACGAACACATACACATACGTAACCACACACACACACACACACAAACACATAACAACCACTCAAAGAGACAGACACATGCCCAATCCAACTCCAACTCTTTCTTTATTTTCTATTTTTATGTCACTCTTTCCTTGCTTTCGCATATGCATATGTATATTCATATTATTTTTATACCCGTTACCCATAGGGTAGCAGGGTATTATAACTTTGTGCAGGCAGGAAATTAATGTAATAGGCAAACCCATAAAATATATATATTCTTGATCAGTCGATACGATATATACATGTCTCTCTGTCGAATAGCAAGCGAAGCTTAGAAGCTAGAGTCGCGAATTTAGGTATGGAGAATAATAACTGTAGTATTTATGATTTCTGAGAATTTGATTGCAATCGAAAACAAATTTGTAAAAGATATTTATGAATTACTTTTGTACTTTAAGATATACGATCTGGTATATTTTGCACTCTGTGGTATATTATGATCGTATGTAGTACTATATAATTATATCAAATATGACATTTGGTATATTTTTTAGTATTTTTGTGGTATATTGACTTGGGATATTTGTAGTATTTTGTGGTATATTAATTTGGTATATTTTAAAATGAATACCGCACTGTTTTGCTTTCATTCAAAATGTCTAGCAGGTATCTCGCAGTCGAGCACACTCGACTGTAGCTTTCTTACTTGTTTCTTTTATGCTTTGGGGAAAAACCATAAAATTGTGTAAATATGCACAGTAGTTGAACTTATAAAAGAAAAATATATGTATGTGGCATATATAGAGCGTATCTTTACTGTATTTCTGTGTGCAAAATTTCCTCTTTGTAGCAACACACACACACAGAGAGAGTCAATCGCACTCAAATCCAGCAACTGGACAGTTTGACATAAAAAAAAACTTGGACAGATTGGCTCGAATATTGAAGCTGATATTGTAGTTATTTGCTGCTGCTTTATGAGTTAAAGTTGAGCTTTACTTTGAGCCAGAAAATTGCGTATGCATTTTTAAATATTTTGCGAGCACTTGGCCAATTGTTGCTTCTCACATTAAATACCTTAAATAACTTGCATAGAGATACTTTTGTGTTTGAAATGAATCAGAATAAATTAAGGAATGTAACTTTCGCAATTCGAAATATAAATTCTAAGCCAAGTTTGCATATTTGCTGCTGGTTTTAACTTGAATTATTTGAAAAATTCTACAACAAAGTGTGCATTTATTTAACACAAAATAAATGTAAAATATAATAGTTAAAGGAGTTCACAGGCAAGTAAAATGGTATTTAAATATATTAAATGCAACAATATTGTTTTATCTTCTTTGTTAGAAAGATCTAACTTTTTTCGGTATGTTTATTTACGAGTATATCCCGGTTTTAGTTTACTTTAGTTTACACAAAATATTAATAAATAAAAGAGCTCACTAGAAAAACAAATATCAAATAAAATCAAATTCTATTTATTCCTGTGTCAGATTTTTATAAAAATAAATATGTTTTCTTTTGCATTTCATTTTATGTATTTAAATTTTTAGTAGTTTGAATAATTACTGCAGTTTTAACTTGATTAAGGAGTAAGAGTTTGCTAGAAAATAAAACAGTATTTATATTAAATAGATTAATATTATCTTATCTTATTGCATTCATATTTCCTTCAGAAATTTTTTTTCTAAGTAGCAAAATGAAAGTTGTTTAGAAATTTCTGTACAAGATAAATAGATAAAAGTTCACACTTAATTAAAAATTAAATAGACGCAAGAATTATAATAAATATAATAATATAATAAAATCGTATTTATCAAAATGTTGAATGACTTTCAACCTTATTGAATTGATTTCTGCATTTCAATTTTATAACTTTTCACAATCAGAATATTTTTGCAAAAACTGTAAATTAAAAATGAAATCTTATATTTAACTAAAAGTAAAATAAATAAATGAAAATAATATAGTTTTTACATATGTTTAATAATTGTATATTTTCATCAAAATAGATCAAGAAATTTAACTTTTAGAATTGCGTTGATTTGTAAATTTTCATATTTTGTAAAGTTTGCATATTTTCTATCGAATTTCTTTTAACAGCGCTACAAGAATTGTTACAAATAAGTTGAAAGAGTTGACTTATATTAAAGGATAATCAAAATAGAAATTTTAATTGATTTATTTAATATTCAATACACATTCTTTGCAACCTTTCAATTACTGAGCAATTAAATTGCTAACAAGTCAGGTATTTGGCCTAAACCCGAATTATTTGCTGAAAATATTGTATATTGAGAATAAAGCAGCGGCCACCGCAAAAAGGAATAGAATAATTATTTTTCTAGGAGCGTTATTCAAAGTGGCCATTGAGGGTCCACTACGAATCCTGTAGGCGTACGTCCGGAGGCCGGAAGAGCCATCAAATAACTTCAAATCAAACACTTGTCAGCGGCAACGGACAATAACGACCTCCGTCTGATTCTATTAAAAAGGCATTTGCCACAGGACTTTACTTTGTTGCAAATGTTTTCACACTGCGTGGGAGCAAAGTAATTTGGTGGCACAGTTTTTGTCAACTTGAAGTAGCAGAGCAGCATTGCCAATGGAAATGGAAATGGAAATGAATGTAGTCGGATTTTGAAAGCGAAGCCGAAGCCGAAGCCTGAGATGGCGATTGTGATGCCAATGCCAATGCCAATGGCGATGGCGATGGAAGCGAACGAAGCTTGGTCAGACAATTAGGCGGAATTAGGTCGCCGCTCGTTGCTTATTGTTGCTTATGTTTATGATTATGTTGTAGGCGCATTAGCAGGACGAACACACACACACACACACAAGCACATACACAGTTACTCACACTCACACCCACTTAAGCTGGCTGCTGTGGCCAACGAAGGTCAACAACAAATTTTATTTAGAAACTTGTGTAAGCGACGCACATAATAACAAACATAAACACAGCGATGCTGCTGCTGCTGCTGCTGCTCCTTGACTGCAGTTGAGCATGCTCGACTTTTAGATACCCTGGCGAAACTTTGACTTTAAGAAACAACTCGATTAAGAAGATTGGCATTAAGCTTCAGAATAATTATTTTACCAGATTAATCAAATACTTCTGTGGGCAACAAGTTATGTGAATTTCTTTGAAAATGACAAATCTTTAAATATACTAAATTTTTAGTATACCAAAATACTGCAACTTAAACGAAGTCTATATTTGGATTATCGATAAAGGACTATACTCCACTCAACACAATATTTCCAATATTATAATTATTGGTATACTATATTTATAAATAACTATTTACATTAACAATGTATAAGTATATATAATATCAATGTTATATAACATGATCTGTTAACCTACTGTAATATAAAATAAACTGATCTGATAAGCAAGGAAGAAAAGAAGGCGAAAAGATAGCGAACCTCATTTTAGTGCATTAGCTAAATAAATAAAATAGTAAATAATAAAAGGATTAAATATGGACTCTAGTGAAAATATGAAACACAAAAAAAGGTATTTGAAAAAAGAAATTTCAAAATCAAAATGAGAATGAAAATCAAATTGAATTTAGTACAACAAATTTATTTAAAATGTTAACACTTCTTACTATTTCTGCTTGTAATAAAATAAATAATTATTAATTGCATACAAATTTGAAGAAGGCTGAATAAAATATGCCGCAAATATACCAACATAAAGAGAACTTGGTATGAATATAGAAAATATACCGCAAATATACCGATATGGTGATAACTTGGTATTAAAATCTACCATCGAATGGTTTTCAAATACTATATGTCATTAAATACATATAGAAAATATACCGCAAATATACCGATATAAAGAAAACTTTGTATTAATATCTACAGTCGGCTTTCAAATATTATATGTCATTAAATACATATAGAAAATATACCGCAAATATACCAATATAAAGAAAACTTTGTATTAAATATATAAAATATATAGAAAATATACCGCAAATATACCAGAATAGAGATAACTTGGTATAAAGATATACCATTAAACGATTTTAAAATACTACATGCCAACAAATACATAATGAATGTAATAAGAATATATTGTACTTCACAAACCAAAATGAAATATCCAACGCAAACTGTGCCAGAGTTGTCAGAGTTGAAGGTTAAATATTAACATTAACTTTCGCAAATTGAATATATCCCACACACACACCTCAAACGCAGCTAGATAAATTACAAAGTGAATATGCGAGTACTTGTTGTTTATTTAGATAATAAAAGCGAACTCAAACTACACGCGAATATGCCCACAACGTACACTCAAAATGAGTAGAAGGTCCTGAGTGGTGAGTGGTGAGTGGTGAGCATCGAAAATTATTACAATTCCCGTAAAGTACGTGTGCCACACGCCAGTAATAATGCAGAAAATACGCGTCCTGATTTAATCTGGACCCAAATTATGGCATATAATAAGCGGAATACGGAATACGGAATACGGAATTCATATAGCACAACGCATTTTGTTTTTGCTTCGCTTTTCTTTGTGGGCAAGACAGGAAAGAAGACGCTGGCATTCTTAAGTCCTGGCCCACATTTGGACTTGACTGGACCACTGGACACATCAACGCCAACGCCAACGCGAAGCGTCTCGTTTTCAATTTGTCATTGTTTTCGCTTTCGCCAAGGCTTTTCCATGTATTGCTTTCCTTTCTTTCCCTATTTTTTTCTTTTTCTTTTTTTTCCTTTTTTTTTGGCTGTTGTTATTCTTTTATTTTTTGCTGGCCCAATATGATTCTGTTACATGTTGCTCGTTTGGCGCCTCCGCATTCGCTTTGCATGTCATTTGCATGACAAAAGAACGCCGAACAAATTCGGCAAAAAGAAGCGCAACAAATCGCATGGGAGGAGACAACTGCCAACTGTCGACGAGGGTGAATCAATACGCAGTGCCAAAAACAAAAACGAAAGCGAAAACGAAAACGATGCCACAGTCGAGTGTGCTCGACTTTGAGATACTCGCTACTCGTCTCGACAAATACCAAGCAAGAATTGTGTGACTAGCCAAATATACCGCTAATATACTAACATGATTAGTACTCAGGATGAAAATATACCATCTCGATCGAACAACATTAGTTTTATGCCAAAGACAAAGCACTTAGAACACAGCTTAACCAAATTTACCGCAAATATACCAAAACAAACATTACTTGGTATGAAAATATACCATTTCGATGGAACAAGATTGAAATACTTTAAAATGGTTTAATCAAATATACTGCAACTATACTAAAACAGTAAGTACTTGGTATGAAAATATATCATCGTGAAAGAACAATATTAAAATACTTTAAGCTAAAAACAAAAAGTTTGAAAACAGCTTAACAAAATTTACCGCAAATATACCAAAACAAACAGTACTTGGTATGAAAATATACCATTTCGATCGAACAAGATTGAAATACTCTAAAACGTTTTAACCACATATACTTCAAATATACCAAAGCATACAGTAATTGGTTCGAAAATATACCGTCACTGATAAAAACAATAAAAACCTTTATGACTTGACAAAATTTACCTCAAATATACCAAAACAAACAGTACTTGGTATAAAAATATACCATATAGAACGAACAACATTAAAATGCTTTATGCCAAGCACTAAAAGTAAACCGGTTTAACCAAATATACCGCAAATATACCTCGTAACCAATACTTGGTATGCAAATATACCATCCACCATATTTTTGTGCTTTTAGTCTTTTTAGTCTTTAAAATACCCTTCATCTTCTCTATTGGCAAGGAGTATAAAAATAAAAAGAAGAAGAATAGCATGCATGTGAGTTGCCTTCACTCACTTAACTAGAAGACATCCTCCATGTTTATGCAAACAAATTCTATTTGCCTCTAACAAATATTAATAAATCAAGTTGTGGCTGCAAAATACATTTATCGGCAATCAAAGAGATATTCTTGACCTACACTGTGCTCAAATAAATCACATTTTTTCTGTAGTTTGCCACTTATTCAAATATGAAGTAAACATTCCAAAGTAAACAAGATAAAATAAACATTTTAAAAACAATTCTTAAATTGACAAACTTTTGCACTAAAGTGTTTATACACAAGAGAATAATTTACTTTAAATGTGTTAAGATATAGTCAACTCAAGAATTTAGTGCCGATAAACATTTCTTTTATACATTAATTTTATTTATAAGTCTTCTCATTGACAGAGTCTAACAATAATTGAGAAAATTACATATGTATTATTATTAAAAATTAATATTAAAATTTAAAATATTAAAATGCTAACTTTAAATATATAAATTTATGAAAAGAAGAGGTTGTTTATTTGGTGAATTATATTATTAATGATACTTAAGAAACTCAATGATGAAATAAATACATAATCTATCTATTTAGTATAAAAATACCTTGCCATTTAAAAATCCTATATACCATAAGATTAAGTTAAGTAGGAATACAAAATAAAGAGCAAAAAATATATTTTTGTTCAATACTGTTCAATCTATAAAATGAAATTCACTTTTTTTGTGTAAATTTTTGTTTGAATTTCAATCTTCTTTTATGTGCTTGTTTTTTTTTTTCTTCAAGTGTGTACTGTAAATTCAATGCTAGAATCTGGCAAATAAAAAATGAGAAATGCTTAGTGGACTTGGTGTGTGCGTAATTTAAATGTCGCGCACTTGAAGCTGAAAAGCACGGCAAGCGATGGCAATTGAAATAAACAGACGGACAGACAGACAGACAGACAGAAAGAGAGTGAGAGAGAGTGAGACAGACAGACAGATGAAGGAGGACGAAAAGCGACACGGACAGCTGAGAGCGATAACTGAAAGCTGTAATATATAAATTGTTATTTAATTCGAGTAATTTTAATGGGAGTCACGAATGTGACAAGCAACAGCAGCCACAGCAACGGCAACAACATCGACATCGACAACAACAGCGACAGCGACGCAGGATAAGTGACAAGGATAACAAGGGAGATGGAAGATGGGTTAGTTTACATGACTATTTGTGACAGTCGCCACATGCAGACGACACTCATACGCAATGAATTTGAATTGCAATGTGGAATTTTCGAATTTCGAATTTTGAATGCGAAATCTGTTTACTTAGTCACATATTTCGCCCCCTAAATTATAATTGCTTTTGCGTCGAAATCATTTCGCACGACTGTCTTTCTATAAATACATTTATGTATATCTTGCTGTCTAATCTCAGCTCAAATGCTTTTCCAAAAATATCCTCAATGACAAGACATTCGTTTGACATTTACAATCAATCATTAAATTGCCGCAATTAAGGCGGCGAAAGTCGTCAACACTTTAGTTAAACTTGCGCAACTTATCGCTTGGAATCAATTATTGCAATCCATTAATTACGATGGAACAAATGTCAATCGTTTCAAAAGTGCACAAGCATTTATATTGATGCCACAACTAGAACAATATTTCATACCTCAAGACACACACGCAATCATGTTGCATGCCACACACGCTTTACTTCACAAACATCATGAAAAAAGAGCTGCAACATTTATTTGCAGCTTTATTTATATTTATAATGATAATGATAAAGCTACAGTCGGGGTGCGGTATTATTCTTTAATAAATCAAAATTTTTCGGAGGGTAATGTACTAAAAAAATACTAAATTCTACCGAAGACAATAATTAGTATATTAATATACTACCACACTCCAAATACTACATGCCATAGACTTCAAAATACACCAAACTGTCAATAAAAGTATATGAACTAATAATCATAATAATATCAAAAATAAAACTAGTTCTTTCATAAATACATAATAATAATTGTAATAATAATTACTATATTAACAACCATCATATTATACATTAAAAATGAATTCAAGTGCAAATTGTTTTTAATTCCTTAGCTAAACAACTCAAAAATCACTTTGTGACTTGATTATTCTTTGCTTTCACCGCAATTTCTTGCTCAACTTAAGAATCTCAACAAGTTCAGCTAATTGCAATTATATATTCAATATGCACTGAGATTATGAATCCTTGTGTAACACAAAAGTTTCGCCAAAGTTTTGTCAACTGTTACAGAGCTCAAACTGTTGACAATTACACACACACACACACACACACACAAATGAATAAATAAAATTATTAAATTATTTATGAATTAAATTCAGCATAAGTAATTACTCCAAGCTCGCATTTTCTACAGATAAACTCTTCAGATTATTAAAAATGAAAAGTGTTATATGATAAATATAGTGAATAAAAATAATAATAAGTGTTGTATGTGAATTCTTATCTTAACGAACTTCTGAAATTCGAAATATACAAGAACTAAATACACCAATTTCAACATCACATCATGATTTTCTTTTTCAATAATAGTAAATTGAAATAAATGCATATCTCAACTATTCCCTATTTAAAGAAGCTTTAGGAGCATGTTTGAAAAATACAATTTTGTTAAAATTGAATAATCATATGAATATTATATTTAAAGTATCATTAAATAACATATGTTTTCGCATATCAACTTTATTTCAATCATCATTGAAATAATAAATATTTAACAAATTTTAAACTAAGACTAAAAATGTATTTACAAAACTTTTAGACTTTTTCTTATTGAACTTTTCGTTGAAAACATTTGAATATCGATAAAAATGGGAAACATTCTTGAAAAGATTTCATTAATAATTTTTATTTCCAAATGTTATAAAACAAAAATTTAAAGGAAAAGGAAAAATCACTTTAATTAAAACTTTTGTATTTAATTTTTAGTTCTTTAAAAATGAGAAACCTTTTCGAGCACAATTTTCAATTGAAAACTTTAATCAATGTAATATACAATGTGTTTTTTTCTACTTTGTCACTTTGTTGCTTGAGTGATGTGTGACTTATGCAACTTAAATTCACAAAATCAGAGCACACTAGTCTTAGACTATTTGCCACTTTATATAACTCAACTAGATTTGATTTTGGTTGAATATTAAGTGCAGCATACAAAGCATAATCGATTGGACTCGAGTCAAGCAATGTTTATGAATTCATGGAGCACCAATCACTGACCTAATCCCAAACACACAACTTGTCAGCACTTACCCTGCGAGAACTGGATGAGCTTGCAGAGAAACTCGCCAAAGATGAAGTTGCGCAGCAGCGTGCCAACCAAAGTGACGGGCATGCAGAGGACACCGAGGAGCATATCCGAGATGGCGAGATTGAGCAGGAAGAGATTGGTGATGGTGCGCATGCGACGATTCTGCATCAGTGTGGAGATCACCAGCAGATTGCCGAGGACAGCAAAGAGCAGGATCACACTGTAGCTGGGTATCAGCCAGACAGGCATCTCGGTGGCACTTCCTCCACTTGCAGCTCCTCCTCCAGCTCCAGCTCCACCTGCAGTTGCTGTTGCACTCATTGTTGCACTCGCTGTTGACTCGGTGTCGAGGCTTGACTCGGTGATCACATAGAAATTACTCGCAGCGAGTGCAGAATCATCAACATCATTAACATCATTGAAGCTGTCGTTGCATCGAACACTGCAGTTGGAGGCGCCACCGCCTGTGGCATTAACCGCCATCCCGGTCAGCGTGTCATTCAGCGGCGACAGCGTCAACGAGACAATGTGACTCGCTGCACTCTGAGCGTTGGCATAATAATCGAGCAACGCTTTGTACGCAGCTCCATCGGCCGTCGACGTCGACGTCGACGTTGACGTTGTGCTGGCATCGGCATCCTCGCTGCTCACGCTGAACATTCCCATTCACACACACACACACACACACAAACTGAATTGAGTTTTAGTTCCGTTTCCGTTGCAATCACAGCAAAAAAATAAAACAAAAGTTAATCACACTGAAATCACTTTTTTAAGTCGCGCGCGCAACGTTCAACAATGATGCTCTTTGATGCTGATGCTGATGCCGATGCTGATGCTTCGACGAGACGCCCACGAGACGCTGACGTTGAACGTCAACGTCGTCGCTAAATGGCGTGCTTCGCTCTGTCTGCGCTCTACCGTTATGTTGAACGTGTCGTTGGCAACTGGTCGCCCCATTGGGGCCTTAACACTGGCGCCTGCGTTTCGTTTGCTCTGCGCTGCGTTGCGATTCGTTTCGTATTGCCAAAAAACACGGACGAAACTCACCACAGCAACAACAGTGGCTGGCAGCAACAAGCGGCCAACGTGCAACATGTTGCCATGCGGCGGTGTCTTGCAACATGTTGCGCAACATGCGCACTTCAAATCATCTTCACTTCACATGCTTGGCGGTCTACTCAAAAGCCGATAGCACAACAAGTGCATCCAGAAGAAGCGGACAGAAACAGAGGAAAGCAGCTTTCCTTACATAAGTATATATTTTAGAATTTTCTGGTATATTTTCGGTATGTTTCTTTACTTTTATTGAAAATGTTTTTTTACTAAAAGCCGAAAGCACAACAAGTGCCAAAAGCAGCGAGCGGAATCAGAGGAAAGCAGCTTACTTCACATAAGTATTTATTTCATTATTTATTTGGTATATTTTCAGTATATTTGTTTAGTTTTATTGGAAATGCACAACAAGTGCATCCAGAAGAAGCGAGGAGAAACAGAGGAAAGCAGCTTTCCTCACATAAGTATATATTTAAGTATTTTCTGGTATATTTTCGGTATATTTCTTTACTTTTATTAAAAATGTTTTCTTGCTAAAAGCCGAAAGCACAACAAGTGCATCCAGAAGAAGCGATGAGAAGCAGAGGAAAGCAGCTTACTGCACATAAGTATATATTTTAGTATTTTCTGGTATATTTTCGGTATATTTCTTTACTTTTATTGAAAATGTTTTCTTGCTAAAAGCCGAAATCACAACAAGTGCATCCAAAAAAAAAGCGAGCAGAAACAGAGGAAAGCAGTTTACTTCTCATAAGTATATATTTTAGTATTTTTTCAGTATTTTAGTTGACTTTTATTGCAAATGTTTTCTTATTGAAGAATCGAAAGCAGAACAAGTGCCAAAAGCAGCGAGCGGAATCAGAGGAAAGCAGCTTACTTCACATAAGTATACATATATTTCATATATTTTAGTATTTTTTGGTATATTCATTTGGTATATTTTATTTCGCTTTTATTAAACCAAAAGCACACCAAGTGCAAGCATAAGCAATAAGCTGTATTTTAGTATTTTGTCGGTATATTTAATAATAATACCGTATTGCTTTGACTTTATTGAAATTGGTCAGCAGGTATCTTTTAATTATTATTGACTGTAGCTTCCTTATTGAAGAAAACACAGCACAACAGCAGAAACAGAAGAAAGCTGCTTACGTCACATAAGTATATACATATTTCATATGTTTTAGTATTTTTTTTTTTTTTTTTTTTTTTTTTTTTGGTATATTATTTTACTTTTATTGTATTGTATTGTATAACAAATTTATTTGTTAAGCCTTTTGTTTATGATTTCAATTTTTTTTTAATATGCTTACTTTTATTTCACTTAACGCATTTCTTGAACATTTTCAATGCGTCGTTATATATTGACCTGTTTCTTGGTCAAATTCGGCGACGTCATATAAATTTAGTATGAAAACTCAAAATATAATCAAGGTAGAAAAATAGAGAAATACGAAATACATTATTATTTCGGAGGGGAATCCTCGTAAGATGTCTCTCGAACTCAAACTAATGCATAAACTTAAGCGCTTAAAAAAGAAAGTAAATGAAAGTAACACAACAAAAAACAACATTTATGAATATCTGAAAATTTTTTACAATTATTTTGATATAAACTAAATATAAAACTAAACTTATCCTGAAAATTAAAATTTTTAATATAATGTAGCTAACACGCTAATATTCGGGTCATTTAAAAAAAAATACTCTTTTGAATTTCCGTTTCCGTAACTTGAATCGCCCGCCAAACTAGTGTGTCCACAACGCCATCTAGTGTCGCTTGCTTTATTTGACGACACGTTAACGTATCTTTTAAGCCATACAAAAGTCAACGAAGCTGCACAAGAAATTAAAAATATATCTGCGGCACCGATTTGATGCGCTATAGTGTTGGAAATATTTTTTGTAACAAAGCCAGATAAATATATTTAGCCAAATTTAATCAAAAATATATGATACAATAAATATTTAAACAAGATTTTGCAATTAATGCAGCCCTTTTCAGTTGCAAGCAATAAGTTGCATGCAAGCGCCATCTCGCGTCGGTTGCAGTGCAAAAGACAACGAAGCTAGTCGATATTTTGAAAAAATGTCTCAATAGCCGAATAATTTATATAATTTTTAAAAAATAACAACTCCGAAAATGTTTATAAATGTATGTGTAAAACTTCAATTATTTAAATTCAATCAATTATTTATATGCAACTAATCGATTTTCATAGTAATCGAATAAAGAACCAACTTGCAGTTGGGCAGTATATCGATAAGTTGCTTGCGGTATATCGATGTGCGATATTTTTAAAAATAGTATCAACAATCACTGTAAGTGCATATATCGCCATTTTTTGAGGCACGCCGCAGAGATTTATTTGCATACAAATAAAAAAGCAGTCGAAATGGTAAGAAAATATGATGTGAAAGCAACGCAAATGAAATTAATATAATGTATATATACCAACCATCTTGCAGCTAAAATGGAATATTGGACCCTGGCTGTGCATAGCAACAATGACGCTGCTCTGGCCAGCATTAGTCAACGGCTATGACAAAGAGATGACTGTTTATGTGGACGCCGGCAAAAAGGAATGTCTCTATCACACCGTCAAGGTTGGCGAAATCATTGACTTTGAATATCAGGTCATCGATGGTGGCCATGGTGATCTCGACATCAGTTTCGCCCTCCTCGATCCCATTGGCTTAGTTATTGTCAGCGATTACAAAAAGCCCGAGAATATGCATCAGCATGAGGTGCAGAAGGATGGCGACTATCGTTTCTGTTTCGATAACAGTTTTAGCATGTTTAATCGTAAAACCGTCTTCTTCGAACTGATCGTGGAACGCGAAGGCGACGCCAATCATGGCGACGAACAGTGGAAGACGGAAGTGGACGAGCTAACGGGCCTGTCGCGTGACGAATACTATGACATGAAGGTGCAGGACATTATGGACTTCATTGGACGCATTCGCATGCAACTGACAAAAGCGCGACAACTGCAGGATTTGTTGCGTTCGCATGAGGCAAGAGATCGCAATCAGGCCGAGGCCAATTTCCAGGTGGTCAACAACTGGTCCATGCTCCAGATGAGCGCCATGATTGGCGTCGGACTCATCCAAGTGTTTATGCTGCGCAGCATCTTCGAGACACACGGACGCATGCATCATTTCTGGCGTAAATTGGGCATTTGATGAGACTCCACATCATCTTGATCATCATCATCATCACCTTCATCTCATCATCATCATTGTAGCATTTACCAAAGATGTTGTTTGCAGTGCAAATTGTTACAAAATATTATCACAAGGCCTCCTTATCAAGTGTCAACAATATATTTCTGTTCGGTTTGTTTGTAGTTCATAGTTCTAATTAGTTCTACTTGCAGACCCAATGCCCATTGCTCATGCTATCTCTCTCTTGCCTTGCATCTGTGTGCATGTGTGTGTGTATGTACGAGTGTGTGTGTGTGTGCATTTATTATACTAAAAGCAATTGTAAGTTAAGCATCATAATGTTCAGGTTAATCCAATAAAATGTTGAATAGAACCAAGTCGATTTCATTTTATAACGGTAAACCAAAATGCAATCCAATTGGATGCCTATTTTACGGACTACAATCCACAGTCCATTTCAATGTTACTCTTATTGGGAAATGTTTAATAGTTGATGATTAACTAACTTTAGTAAAAGTACGTTTTACTTAATGCAAAGCTTAACATATACAATGTTAAATGACACATCTAAGGCAATCAACTGCGATGACTCCAATTGGCGAGTAGAACTTTTGGTTTGGATCGCTTAACGGCTTTTATTGCAATACTTAGTAAGCACTTAGGCACAACAAATGTTTAACTGAAGAAATCTAACTTTTATCCATTCGGAAGTGCAGTCCTATTGTTCAGTGGAGAGCTATTTCGGCAGCAATACCTTCCACATTGTGGGTGTCATTTGTCAATCAGTTTTGTGGCACTTTTGCAATTTACAATTTCGTTTCGTTTTCAACAGTTTTTCTTTAATTTAATTGACTACAAAAAAAAAAAAACAAAATAGATGCATATTATTACTAGGCATGTTATTTTATTGAAATTTCCTTCGCTTGCTTGACGGGCAGGCGCAGTGTTGTTGTTGTTGTTGTCGCATTCTCATCTGTGTGTTGATGTGGATTGTATGTGAATTTCTTGGATATCAACTGCCCCCCGTCCCGACCAACAATCGACTTAACTGAACTGAACTGAACACTTGACGAACTCCACGCGAGCCTTAAGCGGCCTTGTTCAGACGCTTTTGACGCTCGAGCAGGCGACGCTCACGTTCGAATTCCTTCATGCGCAGCACATAATCTTCGTATTCGCAGGTGAGATAATCGTGCTTCTCGTGCGCACACTGATAGACGAAGGGGAACTTGTCGGCGCGGCACGACTGATAGGCGATCAGCTTGTGGGCACAATAGTCACGATCCTCCAGTGGCAGTTTCGCCGATTCCATCTCCTCCTTGGTGGCAATCATGACGCGTTCCTTGCGCGTCTCAAAGCCCAGCATGGGATCAAAGCTAGGCACCACATCGGGCCCGGGTACCACGTCTGGTTTCATGTAATGATTGAGAGCGTTGCCCATTCTCTGTTGGCGGTGCAGAACATTGTTTAAAATGCAAACAAAATTGATAATAACACAAAATAAATTACGTAAAATGTTTTTCGTTGCTGCTGCTTCGGCGCTGCTGTCAGTTCAGCTGTTGTTGTTCTTGTAGGCCGTGTGTTGACAGCTGCTTCATGCTCAGGGGTGCATCACAGCTGTTGATATCGTTTGTTATCGTACAATTAGCAGCTACTTTTATTTGACTTTTGTAAATTCTAATACCTGCAGCGCTAAACATATGAAATAATAAAAAATATACCCACTCTTGTTATAAACATTGCAGTCAGCAGAAATTATTTTAATTAATTCGATAGCATCGATTACTGCATGTAACGAAATGTTATCGAAACAATAGACGGTTACTACGGTGTTGGTTCAATCTAGTACAGAGATTTATTTTGATAAAAATAAATTTTCAAAAAATTATAAATTAAAGTGAAATGGTTATGAATAAGATTTTAAATGAATAAAAACTTAAGACATTAATTCTTATTTTCAAAAAGAACACGCGCAGTTCTTTTCTCGTTACGGCAAATGTGACCAGCCTTGCGGCGCATGTCGTATATTTTGCACCCAATTAGTATATTTTGAAATAGAATTTGCGGTCACGCTGGTGCAATTCATACAACAAGAAATATGCATTAAGTTCGCCAGTAGAATATATAGTTAATTCTTAGTTACTTTGTAAATTTTTGTGCAATAAACTTCTAGCCAAAAAGAAAGCTGGCAATCTTTCGAACATATTCCCGTTGTAGTCGCTCTGTGGCCCGCGCGCGCCGCCGACAAAGCAAAGAACTAAAAACAATAGACTAAAAGCGAAAAGAAAAGTGTCGTCTTCGTTTTTAACGGTATAAAACCTACACAACGTCCCACGCATTTCCCACAAAATATATATAGTACATATAAAAGGATATCTATGTATATGTAAGCGCATACATAAAATCGATTTGGAGGCGCATCGCCAGGCCATTGAATTTGTGGCAAAGCAATGGTTGGATTATTGAATCCAATGAAATATGGTGATCATTTCTATGAATTGTACACGAGCAATACACGCAGGTAAATCTAAATCTAAAACTAAATCTTAATCTAAATGTAAATACTGTAAGCACTGTAATGGCAACAAAAAAAATAGCGGCTGCTGGATGGTTGGTTGGCTGGATGGCGGCTGCAACGGTCGTCGCATCCCATTTTATATATGTATTTTGGGGTTGAAAAATCGATCGATTTTCGTTTTTCAAATGTATGTAGGTCTTCAACCCCTAGACACAGACGCACACAGCCACGCAGACACACACAATAGACGTCGGGGCGCCGTTGTCGTTGTTGTCGTTGCCGGGGTTGAAATTTGGCGCTCGCCTTGCGCACGACAAGTGGGCAGCACTGCAAAAACCGACAAGAAAACAGCTGATCGGTAAACAGCTGTTCGGCTGACCCGCGACCTGCATTAATTTGTTTGTTGTTAAATCGATAGCGCCATCTGCCAACCAAATTTAAATACGAAATTACGAACTTATCGATTAATTTATTTTTGTTCGCATTTCAGGAAATTGCAAAATGAGCGAAAGGCGCTCACGAAACGCAAGAGCCGCAAGGAGAAATCGGCCGCTGCCATGGCAGCCGCTGCCGCCGGCGCCGTGCTGGAGGGGAATGCAGTCGCTGGCGGAGCTGCGGGCGGTGGCCTGGTAAATCCCTTGGATCCACCGCTGGTCAAGGATCAACTGCTGTTTATGCCCGCATTTCCCGTTGCCCACATTGAACTCGATCCGAATGCGTCCAAGTTCGCTGTCTTCTCCGCGATACGCTCCACTGTGCTCGAGGCCGAGACCCGCTTTGCGCTCTTCCACGAGGGCAGCGGTCCGCTCTCGGCATCGGCGTCCGCTCTCAAGAAATGGAGCGGTAACATGGGCTCATCATGTTGCCTGGTCTGCGCCGGCAGCTGCATGGTCAGCAACCTAGTGGATTGCTCTTGTCACGCGGCGCTCGCCGTTGGCGGCGCAGCTGGCGGAGGCGGAGGAGCAGCTGGCGGAGCCCCAGCGGCGGCAGCGGCTGCTGCTGGAGTTGCCGGAGCAGCAGCAGCTGGCGGCGATAAGCGTGCTTTGGCAGGAAATGGTGCCAACAGCGATGCCGACTCCGATACGGATGAGGGAGAGGAACGCGAGCCGGTGTATGCCACAGTGCCGTTGATTGTGGGCGCCGGATTGCGCAGTCTGTTCGAGCTGATTGCCGATGCACGGCACATTCAACCGTTGCTGTGCACAAAAGCGCTGAAGGCGCTGCTTGATGTCATCCAGGGACAGCAGCCGGAATCGTTTAAACTGGAACCCGAAGATCTAATCAATCCACTGTACGATCTATTGCTTGACTTGGCCACCATGCCGGCGGCGCTCAGTTCCAGCACCGGAGCCGAGGCCAATTGGTCGGCGATGGCCTGTGCCGCCTTATTGGGTCTGTGCATTGCTCGTGGGGACACGGGAAAAATGTTGAAGGCCATTGCGGCCATGCTGATGTCACCGCGTCAGCTGTCGGCACAGATTGTCCAGCTGCCGGCAGTGCTGGCTGCACTGCAGCACACCGTGGTCAGTGCGGCACTCAATAAGCCAACGCGTCCCGATTTCCACAGCCATGGCGTGCCACACAATTCTCTGATCGATGAGGTGAGTAGCTTGGAAGTATTTATGGGGGATTCCTTGGCTAATCTTTTGCCCTCTCATTTGCAGTTCGCCTTGAAGCTGCCCATGCTGACCGGACCACAGCATTTCACAGCACCCGCCATGGCCTGCGATGGCGTCTTTGTCTATCTGCTGTATGGCGGCACCTTGCTGAAGATTGGCACCGGCTTTGGCGGCTCCTACAAGGGTCACATCTATGCCCAGAACGAAGAGTTCTGTCGCGAACGTTCCGCCTGGCTGGGCTACAGCGGGGGACAACTATATTTCCGTCGCAATTGCAAGCGCAGCGCCGATCAGCTGCAGCTCGTCGGCATGGACACGCTGGCGGTCAAGTCGATGAATCCCTTGAACATGCTCTCCATGCGCGAGGGCCTCAACTATGTGCTCTTCACTGACGACGATTCATTGCACGCCATCTGCAGCAATCGCGATGTAAGTATTTACTTCTTACAAAGAGGGGTTATAAGTTTAATTTGTTGTTAGAATTTTATTATAGAAATTAAAAGTTGCTTTTTCAAGTTAAAATAGATTCTTGAGGATCAATTACAATTGGAAATGAAACTAGTTTAGAATTTGAATTGATCATTTAAACTTTTTAATTCGTTGCTAGAGTAATCTCAAGTTATCCGAAATGGGTTCAAAAAAGCCTCCTCAAAAAGTTATACATTAAAATTACCAGTAGATTTTGTGGTATAATATAGGCTGCTGAAACGTATAAACAAAACTAATTAAAATTGGAATTACATATTTAAACAAGATCTATTTAAGCTTCTTAAAATGTAACGCGTGAGAGTTTAGTACAAAAATAATTTGAAAAGTTACCTCCTCTTAGGATCTCTCTTGATCTTCTTTAGCAACTGTAAACACACAATTGAAGATTCAACTTAAGTGTTTGAAAAAGTATGATATTGGCTTCTTATTATGAAAGTACAGTAGATAGCAGATTTATATATATTTAGAATATTAGATTAATTCTTGATAAGGCTCTCTCTTTGTTTCTTTAATAGAAACTAGGATGTTAATCCATTCTTGTGTGCAATTGTTGAAGTTTTTATTGAAAACGAAGCAAGTTAAATGTTGCATAATTTTGTTGGAAGAAGAAACATAATATAGCTAGGCACTTCATTCTTTGTTAGAATTCACAGTTAATTTTTTAGCAAAACAAGAATTCTTTAAAAAGTGTGCTTAAATGTACAATTGGAATAATTGGAAATTTAAATCACGAATTGGAATAAGTTTTTAATAGATGCCCTTCAAAGTATTGCTAGATAAATTCAAAATAGAATTTGATGTGGTTCTTTTGAAGTAAAAAATCTGTTTGGAAAACGGTCAACACAAGTTTTTAAAAGAAGTTTTAACTGCATATCTAATTTATTGATTTGTCAAATGTATTTATCTAAGGTGGCTACGAAAACTGTGTTAATTTGATTCCTATTAGTTTCTACAAATTTAATAACACAAGTAGAATGCAAAATTATGAATTATTATTATAATTTTAATGAAATAGCGAATGAGTTGAGACAGAGCGACTAAGGCATTCTACCATTTAAATTGATATTAACTAAACTGAAAGTTTTCTTGTTTCCTTCAATACAATCCACACACATTAATATTAATTTTTGTACTCTTGGTTGCAGGACACATTGGTGGTGAAGAAGCTGAACCTCTATCACAACAGCTACAGCAGCGAGCCGCCGCCGTTCGAGCTGCCGCTGCAGCTGGCACGGAAGAAGTTCCGCACACTAGGCTATGCGGCATTTGAGGATGAGCTGCTCAACCAGCATCAGATCCAACGCATTCAGTCCGCCCACAACAACTTCGAGCCGAAGTTGCCGGCACCGTGTCGCGATGCCGATGTCCTGGGCATGGCCTGTGGCAAGGAGTTTGGCTTGGTGCGCGCCAGCAACGGACGTGTCTACTACTACGGCAAATCGGCGGCACTCGGACTGAAGTGTGTGGGCCGAACGCCAACGCTGAAGTTGACCGAACTGATTGTGTCGAAGGCGGCGCACATTGTGCACGTGGCGGTGGGACACGATGGCATCCATGCGCTGCTGGTGAACGATGATGGGACTGTTTACTTTGCGGGCACCGCACGTCGTGGCGAGGATGGCGACAGTTCCAAGAATCGCCGCCAACCGAAGGCGGTTAAACCGAAGAAGATGAGCAAGATCGATGGACACGTTGTGGTGCATGCGGCATGCAACAATGGCACCTCCGCCTTTGTCACCAAGACGGGCAAACTGATCATGTACGGCAAGGATACGGCGCACTGCGATTCCATGGGCTTTGTCTGCGAGCTGCTCGATCAGCACATCACAAAAGTGGCGCTGGGCAAGGCGCATTGTGTGGCGCTCAGTGCCAAGGGGCAGCTCTTCACATTCGGACTGAATAACAAGGGCCAATGCGGTCGGGTGTTTAACAAAATGATGCCCGTCAAGGATGTGCCCAGCTCGTCCACAACGTATGCGCTGCTTGGCCAGCATGCGGACAAGTTTCGCCACAAGATTGACTTCTCGACGCTCTGCGACTACGACGATCACAACATGGTGCAGGGCCAGTGTCGCGTTTGCGTCATGTGCCGCGAATGCACCGGCTACAATGTGAGCTGTGTCTCGGCGTTGAATGTGCCCCTCGAGCAGCGTCTCGCTGGCAGCATTTGTCCCTGTGGTCATGGCGATGCGGGCTGCGCCAAGTGCGGACTCTGCTCTGCTTGCGTGGGACTGCAGGAGAGCGAACTAGGTAAATTTTTGCATGCTTAAGGCTAATGTCAAAATGCGTGCAAGAAGGGATTCGATAATATTAGGCGAGAACGAGCGATGAACCACTGCTACCCGTAGGGTAGAAGGGTATTATAACTTTGTGCCTCCACAAAATGCACGTATCAGGCAGAAGCTATATATATTCTTGATCAGCGTCAACAGCCACGACGATCTAGCCGTATAGTCCGTCTGGCCGTCCGTCTGTCTGTCCGTCCGTACGAATTTCTAGACTTTAAATGATTAAACGAGTTATAATTTTTGTTCGACATCATTTATTATGTTTGCAGGCAGATCAAGTTTGTTTCAAATGTTTGCCACGCCTACTTCCGCCCTCGCAAATCGATAAAAATCGAATAACAAGCGTAGTCTTGAGGCTAGGGCGATTTTTGGTACAGACAATAATAGCTGCAGTATTTAGGATGCCTAAAAACCTTTTTAAGAAGTACTTCTTATGGCAAATTATGTTAACTTCAATCGGCTTTTAGTATATGGTATATATTCACCTCTATGGTATATTTGGAATGTAACATTTCAAATATTTGGTATGTTTTAGCATTTTTGCAGTATATTATTGTAATTTGGTATATTTCAAAATGAATGCCGCACTGTTTTGCTTTTATTCAAAATGAGTAACGTGCATCTCACAGTCTAACTTGTTTCATATGCAACATTATAAAGTTGGCTCAGTAAGAGCTAAGCGAAAAGCGATGCGAAGCGATAAAATGAATGCACAGAGATTCCTTCCACTTTCTGGCTTCAACTTGCTCAAAACAATGTAGCTCGCTTCTCTCAAAGCTCTCATTCTGCCATCTTCTCACTTTGCTCGTCGCTTATCGCTCGCACTCTGACAGCAGTTTAACACTCTTCGATTGCAATTAACTTCACTTTTTTGCCACAGCCGATGCCAAAGTGGAGCTGAAGCCACTGCCTGGTGAACTGCAGCGTCAGCAACGCTCGAAGACTCTGATCATGCGGCGCAAGGAGAAGAAACCCTCGGAACTGGACACTGGCGCTGCTGGCGGCGGCTGCGGCACACCCACCGATCTCGAAAAGGATCCACCACGTGTCGCCCCCTTGGCGCCTCAGCTGCTGCAACTGCCCACGGGCTCGCCCATCGTTCAGGTGGCCTGCGGTCTGCATCACACCGTACTGCTGACGCTCGCCGGCGAGGTTTTCACCTTTGGCAGCAATCAATACGGACAACTGGGCTCCGGTGATCTGCAACCCGTCAGCGGTCCCATTCGCGTTCAGGTGCAAGGCGCCATCAGTCAGGTGGCCGCTGGCAGCAATCACACGGTGCTGCTCACGCACAAGGGCGTCGTCTACACGTTTGGCAACTATCAGAAGGGTCAGCTGGGTCGTCTGCCCAGCGGCGATGCCTACGGCCAGAAGCCAATGCTCATTGGCGCCGCTCCACCGCCGCCGCCTCCATCATCGCAAGCGCCGCCAGCGACGGCTGCTTTGGGCTCGCTGTCGTTGTCATCGCCGCCGCCACCTCCACCGCCAGAGGACGAGGCTACCGCCGCAGATGTGGCTTGCATATTGCCCGGCGGATCTAAGGAATCGATTTTAATTCCACCCAATACGGCGGCTTTGATTGCGCAGCGCCAAAAGTTTCTCTGGAACTGTGCACCGGGCGCAGTCTTGTAAGATTTCCTCTTTGTTTTCTATATATTTCGCATTGATTTTAACTTTCATTTTTGTTTTTGCAGTGGTCTCGGACCGAGCTATGGCAAAAAGGTGACGTGGATTGGCGCCAATGGCGATCAGACGTTTATCAAGATCGACGAGTCGCTGATCACAGCTCAAATGCTGCCCAAGATGCATGTGGTGGCCAACAAGAAGACGATACGTGAGTAAAATTGACTTCGTTCAAAGTTGATTAGCTGATGATGTAAAGTGTTTACTTAAGACCATTACAACTTGTTGCTCTTTATAGTTGTTATCAATCTGAGGCACAAAAACTTCACTGACCTAGAATTTACTTTTCAATTAGATGCTGAAAAGCTGCTTTGAATAATTAGCATTTTACTACAATCCCTTTTGTCCGTCTACATATTTTTATGCAAAGAAGTTCGATGCAAAGAATATGTTTATAACACTTAGAACTCTTTGTAAGCTTAACAATTTAGACAGTCTAATTTAGATGAGTGTTCAAGTGTGAAATACTTTATGAATAGAAGCTTAAAATAGTTAAAATTTAACTGACATTTATTTTTGTCCGTCTTCGCATATTTATGCTCAGTTGCAGTTCCATTTAAGTGCATATTTAAGATAATTACATAAATTGTATGTTTACTTTCTTTAAATCAATGCATTGCATATTTGTTCACATATCGGAAGACTGATTTATTCTTTCAGAATATGAGATTTACAATTTTTAGATGTCATCTATTATTGTCATTAAATAATTACATTTTTATTCGTCTCGAGCTTCTCTCCATAATCATTAAACAAGTTAACAAAGTAGTTATACTTCTCTTAAGCTCCTGTTAGTTGCAGTTTAAGAATTTAATTGAATCGATTCATTGAATTGACTAAAAACACAATTTGCACTCCTTTTGATCTTCTTAAGCTCCCCTTAAGTGTACAAATTAAAAGTTGAATTGAATCAAATTCATATTTTTTTATTGAAACGAATAAATAAGTAAATTTTTACTGCTGTCCAGTTCTTTCCCAACCTATAGTTTAAGAATTGAATTACATTAAATGCATATTTCTCCTAATATAACTAGATACACACTTTAAATTGTTTAAAAATTTGGAATCATTGAACTAATTACATTTTTAATCCCTTTTGCAGTGCTCATTCCCAGCATTCCGCTTTCATTTCAAACGCTGTCGATCAACCGAAGCGACGGCAGCTGCACACCTCACTATCGTGGCCAAACGAACTTTGCGCAACTGCTGCAGACGCAGCAGCCGGTAAGCGGACAGCCCGGCCAGGAGATCAATCGCAATGTGGACGTGGCGACGCCGCTGGCCGAGTTGCCGTTGATCGGCGGCAGCAGCATCTCGGCTGGAGTGCCAATCAACGACCAGATGTCGCGCAGCATGCACGAGGCACGCAATCACATCTTCGAGCAGGAGCAGGAGCTGCCATCGCCGGGTGCCGCAACCCCCCGACAGCGACGCGTAGTGCGACCACGACAACAGCAGCAGCAGGAGGCGGCTAATCAAGCAGGAGGAGCCGCTGCATCGCCAGACCAACAGCAGCAATCGTTGCCGCCACCGCCGCAAATTGCTTTCGCCATGGATCCCAGCTACAATGTGCTGTGGGTGTTCGATGGCGCCGCACGCAAACTGCGCTGCCACAATGTGGTGGCCAGCGAGATATCCGAATACGATGTGGTAACTATCATTTATTCATTCCATTCGTTGTCCGTCCGTCTGTCTGAACATATGACACACTGGATCACAGAGACTATAAGAGCTAGAGCTACAATTTACTTGTTGACATCACTTGTTATTGTTGTACATTGACAATCTGGCATATTTATTACTCTATGGTATATTTTCAATGTAACAGTATATCGATATACCAAATACAGCTTTCGGTATATTTTAATAATTAAGTCTTAGTTACGTTGGCTAGCAGTCTGATATATTTTGTACTGTATTATATGTCTTGAATGGAATGATATGTCGATACACCAAATATAGCTTTCGGTATATTTTTGGCATACTGCACTAATATCAAATTTTTGCCTTCCCCCAAATCGACAAATGTCGAGTAGCAAGCGTAAATTTTAAGATAGAGTTGCGATTTTTGGTGCATACAATAATAACTACAGTATTTAGGATGTATAGAAAATTGTGGTCAGATAATAAATGCATAAATTATTAAAGAAACACTTTTGTACGTAAAGAAACGCAAACTGTAATCAGGTCTTAGTTGCTTTGGCTGGTATATTCTGAATGCAGTACAATATCGGTATACCAAATATAGCCTTCAGTATATATCAGTATTTTTAAGGTATATTTTCAGTGTATTTTTGATGTAAAGTATATTTCGAATCCAGTACAATATCGATATACCAAATATAGACTTCAGTATATTTTAGTATTTTTACGGTATATTTTCTGTATATTTTTACTCTATAGTATTTCACATGTAGTTCAATATCGATATACCAAATATAGTCTTCGGTATATTTTAGTATTTTTGCGGTATATTTTTCGGCACACTCGACTGCACTTTTCTGACACTTTTTTAACTCTCTTTCCGCTCATGCAGAATGCGGGCAACTATCGCGCGCTGTTGTCGCCGGAGTTGTCGCTGCCCAGCAAGTCAGAGGCGCGTGTATCGCGCTCGCAGGCATCGCTCAATCTGCTCGCCTGCCTCGATATACTCACCTCGGCGCAGGACAACATACCAGGATGCTTTGAGCAGACGCTGCCCAAGCAGCCGCATCAAACGGCCGAGGCGCAAAGCGGCGAGTATCAGGTGATCAATCGCTTCGATAACTTTGGCGGCGGTTGGGGCTACTCCGGACACAGCGTGGAGGCGATGCGCTTCTCGGCGGACACAGATCTCGTCATCTGCGGCTTTGGCATGTTCGGCGGCCGTGGCGAATACAGCTGTAAGTTGAAGCTCTTCGATTTGGGCGCCGACGGCGGTGGCTACGAAAAGGAGGGCGTCCTGGTCAGTGAAACGAAAGAAGTTCCCTACGAGTGTGCGGCGCGCAGCAAGTTTCACATTCTGCTACCCAAGCCGGTGAGCGCCGCCGCCGGACGTTGGTATTTGGTTTGGGCACGCATTGCGGGCCCCTCGTCCGATTGCGGTTCATGCGGTCAGGGTTCGGTTACCACGGAGGATCAGGTGGTGTTCTCGTTCAAGTCGAGCAAAAAGGCCAACAACGGCACCGATGTGAATTCTGGCCAAATACCCGCCATATTGTATCGCCTCGTTACCCAGGATTGCAAACAGTCGCCGGTGCCGCTTGATGCGGATCCGGTGCAGCGTATTTCGCGCGCCTTCGCCAACAGCGTGAGTCGCGAGTGCTTCGAGAGTCTCGTCGTGCTGCTCAGCTGGTCGTGGGAGTGCTTCAAGACGCAGTTGCGTGAGCAACGCGATCGCGCTCGTCCGTTGCAGCTGCAGCAAACGCTGCAGTATCTCGGCTATGTGAACAAATCATGTTTGCGTCTCTTGCGCAAATACACCAACGAAATCTATCCACAACGCTCAACCACAGCAGCAGCTGCGGCTGCTGCAGCCAATAATTCAGCAGCGGGCAGCAGCGTGGCTGCTTCAGTTGCCGCTGCCGGCTCCAAGTTGCCACAGAAGCCAAATCAAAAGGGTAAGAGTAACTTATTGTCAGTTTAAATGAAGATCACTTATTGCTCGTTACTTTTGCAGAAAAACCTACGAGTCGTGTGGTCAACGGCGCTGGCAAATATTTGTGCGATGCTGCTTCGTTGCCCTCTTCGGGCAGCATGGCAACGTCGGCTGGACTCAGTTCTGGATCGCTGTCCGGACGCAAAACGAACCTCGAGAACATTCAACTGGCCGAGTGCATTGGCAATGTGCGTGCCCTGCTCATTGGCATCTTTTGCGATGACATCTTCAAGGACATTGCCACCGATGAGGGTGAGTTGGGATATAGGAGTTGCTGTTGAGTTTAGATTCAGCTTTACCAAAGTAGTTTATGTATGAGAACTGGATGCCTGATTTCATCACTGTATGCAAAAATGATAGTTGCCAAATTTAGATTTAAAATGTATCTATGAATAACTCAGATTATGTTGATTTGACACTTTAAAAACCATACTTAATGTGTACATGAATCGCGCATTAGTTTCTCAGTAATCACAGAAAATTTGAGCTGTCAGTCTGATTGTTTGCTTACCTTAGCGGTTTCGATCTTATATTTGATTTTGAATATAGTTTTGTTTAGTTTTATTAGTAACATTTAAAACAAATAGATAAAAAACATAATGGTAAAATTTATTGTTCGTTCTTGACACTATTTTAGGTTGATTATTTTGATATTTGTTTCTTTATATGTTGTATTTACTATACTATAACTAGCCTGCTTGATCTGAAGAATCGCCTATATTTTACATAGATTTTTTATGTAGTTAGTCACAAGTCAATAACAGAGTTTGTTTTATTGCTATGCATAATTTTTAGCCTTCCGCTGCTTACATGAAGAATATGTCTTTTCGGGCAACAAAAGCTTTTTTGTATACTAGTTTTATTGCGTGACTGATTTACGAGTTCGAATTTTAAGCAAAACCCAGCCTTATTGCACGAGAAACTATGTTTTGTAACTCTTTGTGCATCCTTCCTCTTACTGTTTGGCCTGTTAGTTGGTAGTTCAGCTAGTTAATTAGAACAACTATTGTACATATATTTAAGAGTTTGTGCTTTACGTAAATGAAAATATTGGTTTCTGCTTATTGTATTCAATATTAATATTATATAATCCATATTATTAATCTTCTTCAATAGTACTCCATACTTATTACAATTCCTCTTGTAATACTTTTTAGGCTATGCTCTCGTGCTGGAGATTCTCGACGAGTGCCATTTGAGTTTCGTGGCCTGTTTCGATGCCTTTTACCCCACGTCGTCCTTGAAGTGGAACTGTCTCTGCGATCTGTTGGCCCAAATGGATCGCGGTGCGTTGCACTCGCGCCTCTTGAGCGCGATACTCGCAGGTCTCTGTTCGCCAACAGTAAAGTTGCGTGCCACATTCTCGCTGCTGAATGCATCGGGCAACGAACGCCAATCGATCATCAGTCCCAGCGACAACTCCGGACTGCCAATGCTGTCGTCGACGGAGGCGCATCAGTATCCCATACTGGTGGAGCAGATGATCTATCGCACACAGCAGGAGAAGAGCGATTTCCTCAGCAACTCGTGGACATTCAAGGATGTGCTGGTGCGATTGCTCGACATTATTGCCAGTCCGATTCGATCGCGCATCGAGTCGATCTACAGTCGCAGTCTCGGCGGCAGCTATGCGATCAAGGAGTGCATCAATCAGGGCCTCATCGACAACTGTTGTCACCTACTCGCACGCGTGCTGGCCGAGATTGTGTACCAAACGGCGCTGGGGGAATACGATAAATTGTTTTTGCCACCACGTACGCTGCACTCGACGGGCTCGCGTTTCGCTCGCTGCGATCTGAGTCGCACCTGGAACACGGGTAACTTTGGACCCGACGCAATTGCCTTCTCGGTGGATCGACCCGGCATTGCCATAGCTGGGGCCATGATCTATTCGGGATCGGGCAGCTATGACTATCAGCTGGAGCTGCTCTACGACAACACGGTGGACTTGCAGCCGCAACACAAATGGGAAACACTCGAGTCCATATCGGGCAGCTACGATCAGGAGGCGGTGCACAACGATCTCGCTGAGATTAAGTTCGAGCATCCCGTGCACATCAAGGAGCATGCACGCTATGCCCTGCGCCTCTGCTCCCAAGGAGCGCGCACCTGCTCCGGCGATGCGGGCATGCCCACGGTGCGTGGTCCGTGCGGCGCCAGCTTTCATTTCTATGCCTGCGATCTGAGCTTCAATGGCACCACACCGGCGCGTGGCCAATTGCCCAGCATACTCTACTACAGCACGCCTATCAAACAACAGCATCAACATCAACAGCAGCAGCAGGAGACAGCTGGATGCAGTTTGGATGCCGGACATGTGGCGGGCACATCGTCAGGTGCCAGCACTTCGGCTGCCGCCGGCGGGAGCAACGAGATCTCGACGCGGGACACAGCCCTGCAGATTGCCGCTGACATCACGAAGAAGTGCACCGAGCTCTTGATACTCGCACGCAATGCGATGGCCGCCTCGTGCTCGCCGACAGATAACTCGTCATCGAATCATACTCAGACCATCGACTCGGAGCACAACATCACGCCCATCGAGGAGCACATGGACATCAATTGGGCGAACAATTCGCGCACAGCTGCACTGCCCGTGGATCCGCAGTTGTCGACGACGGCGAGGGATTTGGGCAAACGCATCGAGAGCTTCTCGAAGGGCATCATGGAGACGCTGAAGTTCGACAAACGCTCGACGAATCCGTTCGAGATGGAAATCGAAATTGGTGCCACCGAAATCGGTGTCGAGGAGACGGCCGAATTGAACTTCTGCAATGTGCAATTGGCGGCCAAGTTGAATGGCAACGAGCGTGCCGAATACGAGCTGGCTGCCTCGGAGCAACCGTTGCCGTTGTCCGAGCAACAGTTGCCGGTGCAATTGACGCCGCAGCAACAGTTGCCGCCATCGCAGCTGCTGCACTCGGACTCTGAAGAGGCGCAACTCATGATGGGCGCTGGCGGCGTTGTTGGCGGCGCTGTTGGTGGTGGCGTTGGAGGCAGTGGAGGAGTGGCCGCCTTGCAGCTACTAGAAGTGTTCAATTTGGCAGCATCGAACATGTTTCACACACTGTTGCCGCTCGTCTATGCGCACATTGCCAACCTCGCGTGCAGCGATCCCAAGAGTTCGGTCCAAATACTCGGCTTGATCAAGGAGATATTGCCACACATTGCGGCTCTCAATCAGCTGCATGTCTCCAAGGAGCAGCGCAACGAGCAGCTGCGTCCCGATCCGTTGCCCGTGCCTCCTTCGCCCGCGAGCAGCACGACGAGCAATCATTACTGTGTGGTCGAGAGCGAGCATCCGTATCGCAGTGCGAGCATCAGTTGCTATCGCGTCGAGTTTCCTCCTTGCGTGCAGTGGCTGACGATTGAGTTCGATCCACAGTGCGGCACCGCTCAGCTTGAGGATTACCTGCTGCTCTCGATACCCATTCGACCCGCAGCTGCAACGGCGATGCCACAAACTTGCCAAGCGGCAACTGCTGCGAATGTGGCGACCGCCGCCGCTGCTGCTTCTGCTGCTGCTGCTGGCGAGGATTACTACGACATGCTGGACAACAATGTGAGTGGCAAGCAGAAGGTAGGAAACGGCGCCAGTTCAAGCAATGCGCATCTCCTCATGAGCAGCTGCTGTCGCAGTCCGGGCGCCGCTCAAGTGTCGCCGCTGCGATCGCAGGATGTCGTCGATCACGACTGGATTGTGGTCAAGAAATTCAACACGTAAGTCTCTCTTCTGTATCTCTATATGATTTGCTCTAATTCTCGGTATTCCCCAGCGCATCCAACTGGCTGCAGAACGTGCTCATTCTGCCCGGCAACTGCGTCGAGTTCTCTCTCGAGACGGCATCGTTGTATGCCCAAGATCCGCACAACAATCGCTATGGCTTCAAGTGTCTCGTTGTTGGCTATGACAATCCCACAGCTGTAAGTCGTATCTATCAATCATCCCTCTAGCTATCTCTTTCTAATTCACACTCTCTCTCTATTGCCATCTCGCTCAGATCAATGCCAGCAACTCGTGTCTCATACGTCTGGAGCAGGAGCTCTCCTATTTAGGCGGCATGTGCAGCGCCAATCTCATGAAGAAGGATCTCAATTTGCCAGGTAAGCTTAGCGTTCTATTCGTTCTTTGATTGATGGCGATTGATCGCGCTTGTTGCGCTTGCAGATGACAAGGAAATGGATGATTTGAGCGGCATTGAGGAGACCATCAGCACCCATCATGCGCTGCTCTCCAAGGGATTTGCGCTTTCCGAACCACAACTGACTGTGCATCAGGCTCTGGAGTCGTATTTGCCCATCGGGTGAGTTTATCATGATTTTGATTGATGGAAATGTGGCAGCAGCATTTGCTTATTATGTTAACCAACCTGATTAGCATAATGTTAACCCAATGTTCTTCTGCTGTTTAACATTCTAATGTGTTGCTAATAATATTGGTTTTGTTGACACTCTTAAATGAATGAGATGTTTAAAAACAATCTGATCATAGTTTTACCTACATTGTGCCTAACATTTGGCTGAATAACCCGGTATAAAAATAACTAACTAACTACATACATATACCAACTATGTTACATAGCATAATGTTAACAGAATTTTAATTTCTCTTTCTCTACATAATGTTGATTTCTGACATTCTAATGTGTTGTTATTGACACTCTTAAATGAATGAGATGTTAAAAATCTACATAATTTGAACATAATGTTTATTTCTCCTCTTTGGCATAACGTTAACATATTGCTTTCTGTTCTTCAGTTATTTAACTTTCTTATATGATGTTAATAATATTCTATTTATTGGCTTTCTTAAATGAATGCGATGTTGAAAATCCTGATCTGTCTGACATTTCACCATTTTGAGTGGTTTTATGCCTATTTAACTCAAAATAAAAATAACTAGAATATGCGCATTTAATTATGCTGAATACTTCTACTCTTTAAAATTCTAATTACCTCTTAAGAATATTGGTTTTATTGACATGAAGGAGATTGATAATTGTCCATGTTGCCCATGCTATGCTCTATTAACAGTCTGATGTTAAAATATTAGACCATTTTGCAGACTAACTTGTTAGAAAAATAACTGGAATATGCGGATTTTATTATGAGAAATCTCCGCTTAAAGCGAGTACCGTGTTTCCTCTACAAAATTTAACATTTCATTAATTCTACTGTCTCATTCACCGTACATAACATACTAGATTCGGTTTTACTAAAGTGAAGAAGTATATATATAATAAGAATATAGGTATACAGGACAAATCGAAATGCTAGAGAAATACCTTTCTAAAATGTATTTTAAAGAACACAAGAATGTGAGTGTTTCATAAAGTTACTCCTTTGACTGCTTAGCTAATATCTATAAATAAAACTAATATCTTTAAATGTTCCTCTCTTTCCTCTGTAACAATCTAACTAAATGCACATTCTTTTGTTGAGTGCGTAATCTAGAGTATGATTAATTGCAAAGTGGCGCACATATCGTAGATAAATATATATGTATATTTGTATGTACAGCTTATATTATGTATACATAATGGCTTTAGCTTTACACTGATTACAGATTAGATTACATTAGATGTAGTTGGACTAAGCTAGACGTATGCTATGAATTTGGTACAACGAAAGGTCACTCTTGGTTGGTGGTTCTTGTTGGTGGTGCTGTAGTTGTAGTTTCAGATGTTTCAGCAGCAGGCTCCGCATCTTAATTGCTAGCTTCATTCAGCTGTGTGTGTGTGTGTGTGTGTGATTTGGTTGTGTGTGTGTGGTGTGTAGCACTACAGATCAGTCTTGAGCAGGCCAGCGTTCTCGATTTGGTATACAATCTGCGTCTCCTTGTAGGTGCGCGCCTCGGGCTGCACCACATCCAGTTTGCGGCGCCGTCGTCGACGTGCCACCAGACACCAGAGCAACAGAAGAAGGAACACGATGAGCAGTGCGAGCAGAACACTGCCGATGACAATGTAGGCAACGTAGCTGCTCGGCTGACACTGCTCGACGATCACCTGACGCAATGGCACAAATTGTTGTGGTGCGGCAACATCCGGTGGCGAGGTTGCTGCTGCTGCTCGAGTGAAGAGCAACTGGTCGGAGTAGAGGCGAAAGAATTCGACACGCGGCACCGCTGGCTCTTGACTCGTGTCCAACTGATCGCAACTCCACACATTCTCGTAGCACAACTGGCGAATGCTGAGCGCAAAGCGTTCGTCGAAGCGCAACGGTTGCGGTGGCGCCTCAACGCTTGCCACATCGCCTACGGCCGCTGGCATCGCTGCTGCTGTGGGCAGCAGACTGTGCACCGTATTGTTGTGGAACCGCAACTCGAGTCGCTCGCTCAGCTGATAATCGCGATGCACTTTCAGGCTGCGAAACGCAATCTCACTTGTGGCTCCGAATTTATTGCCACGCAATGTGATTGCATCACGAATTTGTGCCTCCAGCCACTCGCCGTCCACGGCAACGAAGCTATTGTCGCTCAAGCTCAGCTTGAAGATGACTGAAAAGAGTTGTTGTAAACGTATCTGTTTAGCTTAGTTCGACAGCTGTGCTCAGCGGACTTACGCTTGAAGGTGAAGGCATGCGAGTGCACTTCCTGGAACTGATTGTTGCGCATGCTCAGCTCGTTGAGCACTTCCAGCTCGTAGAAGGCGCGTGTCGGCACATTTGCCACGAATTTGCAATTGGCAATGATCATTTGCTCCACGGCAAACTTTTTGAAAGCCTGTCAACGAAATACAAATTCAAATTTTGTTACTCCAAAGTTGTTAAACAGCGGCTTTTTACTTTTAATCATTAAAAATTCAGCACTTCATTTATTTCCCTATATTCTTATTGTCATAAAAGTATAGATTACAAATTAATTTATAACCTGGTTTAAATTTACTAGCGCTGGATGCTCTGGCCTTTGGCTAGATCCCCTCTAAGCATATCAATTCAATTGAAATAGATAAATATTGCTGTTGAAATTGATATTAGAAAAAAAAACAAAGAATCATCAATAACAGTCTCATACTTCGATTTTCACCTACTTAAATATTAAGCATACGCAATACAAAAAACCTTAACAGCGCATTAACAGAAACACAACATGTTTGGCTAATTTAACATCAGCTTAACAGAACTTTGTCAACAGTCCGTCTGGCTGTCTGTCCGCTTGAATTAATACATTTAACTGAGAATTTTAAGCTACCAAAGTGGTCAAATCGAACGACTTTACTTTTATAGACCAAAAGCACATCAGTTTTGAAAACAATATATTGAAAAATTTCTGAAAGATGCGAATTCAGGATAAATTAAATAGATTTTTCTGCAGTCACTCATTTAATTTCTAGTAAATGTTAATATTTTATACATTAACTGTTAATGTACCTAAGAAAACAACATATTTAAAGCAGTTCAACAGATTTTTCCTGTCTATTGAAGACTAAAAATTTAGTTTTTGTATACCTATATTGTTGTATAATCTTTTTGTTGTGGGTTATATTTCTATAAACCTAAATATGATGTTTGAAATAAATGTTACGTGCAACAGGAAATACAATAAAAACAAAATCATATTTTGGCATATGTTTTTTGTTTTAATTCCCAAATGAATATTATGTTTAACTTTTGTTGTTAGTATGAAGTATGAAAGCTATTTCAAGTGAAATTTCAATTCTTAAGGGAAAATACCTAGAATTATAGAAATTTCCAATACTAAGAATTCGAGCTATCGATAAAATGGAATAAAACACTGTTTTCGGCAAGTTTAGCCCTGTATGAAAATGAACTCACCTGACTTTCTATGCGATGAATGGTTACACCATCCAGTTTGAGCAATATGGCACTGTCTTTGGTGGTGGTGAACCCAAAGGGTTGCATCTGCTCGATGCGACCACCGACGAATGAGATCTCCTCGATGTTGCCACTGATGGCATGCGAATCGATCAACTCAAAGTTGACGTCCTCGAACTCAACGATCAAAGCCTTGTTGCTCGTATACCGAGACAAGCTGAGGGCATGTTTCTGCAGCACCAGACGATCCACATGATGGAAACTGATCTTGCGCAGACTCTCGGTGCGTTCCAAGGCGTTTGGTTCGACGGTGAGGTCACGACAATTGCGCACCTCGATGTGATAAACGGCGCCATTGATTTGTGGCAACACCATGGCCTAGATTTCGTAAATTCCTTTTTATCAAACTTGATTGCGATAGAGAAGAGATTGCATTCACCACTTACCAGCTCAGTGTTGTGGCAATCACAGGTGATCTTTGTGTCGTGATCGGTGCAGGTGATCTTTGGCTCTGTGGCTGCTGCTGCCATCGCTGGCAACGTTGCGATGCAGCAGAAGAGCAGCAGCCAGGTGCAGATGTAGAGCAGCAACTCCTTCACCATCCCATCCTTGGTGGGATCTTTAAGGTTTCGTATGTTTTGCATTTTGTGTGTGCTTCGTTTGGTTGTGTGTGTTTTTACTTATGATGAATTAATCATACTTCTGCAAATCGTAAAATAATAAATGAAAACACTTGGATCGCGCTGACAGTCAGTCTATGTCTGTCGCTGTTTCTATTCTATTTTGTTTCACATTGCCATTTCATTCCCTCACACTTGCTCTTTCTCTCTCTCTCTCTCTGTCTGTGTATTTGCTGCTGTTCCAGTTTCAGCTTTCCGTTTCGTTTCGCTGCGACCTGCTGAATGTTTCATAAGCGCTGATAAGCAACGCTCATTTTTATCGCCAAAGGTGTTTCCACCTTATCAATGCATTGTATTTACTGTGAGCGCGTATTTGTGTCTGAATGAATGTGTGTGTGAGTGAGTGTGAGTGTGTGATTACGTACTCATTTCTCTATTTACATTCAGCGCTGAGTAATGGCCAAATGATACTGAAAACTCCCTATCTATACTCTATGCAAGGCGAGGCATAGCAAACAAGCTTGATTGATTGATTGATTGACTGACACAACAAACAACAATCAACAGCTGCCTCAGTTGGATCCTAGTTTTGGTTGACAATCTGAACGTAATAATATACCAATATACCATATAGAATCTTGAGTATATTTTATTACTTTTATGGAATATTTTAAGAATAATACCGGACTGTTTTGCTTGTTGGTTGATTGATTGATTTGCTTGAATGACTGTCTAAATGCTTGATTGTCAATCACCAAGTTTGAGACAAAAATCTTTTGGTTAAACTGAGATCAATTATAGAAGATGATACTTTTAGAAATAAAATTAATAAGATGATGATATCACTTATTACTTTTATTACTAAAAGTCACATCTTCTCTTCCAGATCTTAATTTAAACAAGATTTTCGCCTCTAACTTGGTGATTGACAATGATAATTTGTCTGTCCATTGGCTGGAGAAGCAATACTTTTCTTTAAGCCTTAAACCGACTTGTCAACTCTTTTCCTTTTCGCTCTTATCAATCGTACTAAATCGTTACTAAATCATTAGTTCAATATGACAAGGCTATATTTAATAATCTCGAAGATTTTCCTATATAAAACGATAGCGGTCACGAAACTTTGTCACTAACTAAAGTTCAGTTACCGCAGTTTAAACAGGGTTAGTTAAACAGTATTTACAAAGTGAACTTAAACAAATTTGTCACGTGATTTCAAGCAAATGCAATTCAAAAGAACATTTAATTCTACTCGATGTACAACATCGATTTGAGAAACTATTGCAAATATGCTGTTGTGTTGATCAATGATGATCGATTACCGATTACAACATAACAAGTGTCGATCATCATTATCAAACATCAACTATCTAAGGTTTCAAATTGAGCAGTGATCAGAGTGCACACATACAAAACGAAGAGTGAATCTAATTGAATCAGCAGAGAGTCAATGCGACGACGTCGAGCCGAGCTCCAGTTGATAAGCGAGTAAATACAATCGAGTGCTACTCGCAGCTAGTTCGCCTAGTTGGTGGTCGAGACGATGGCTTCAATCAGCGTCCGAATGCTGTTAATTGAATCTGGAGGTCGCCCCAAACAGACTTTCGAATAGATTCACATTTGATTCATATGATACGTTGGCAGCATCGTCGCCATTGCCATCGCCATGAGCGCAAACATGAGCAATTATGCTTTGTTATTTGTTTATGGCCATTTCATTTGTTTATAGAACTTAATTTATACGAGGAGGAAATGTGGTCACCAACCAAACGATGCCTAGCAGCTGTCTCCACACAAACACGCCCCACTCTTTTCTCCCCTCTTTTTCTCTCTTCTTCTCTATGCTTTGAAAGAGCTGCTCAAATATTTGCGCTGAGTTTAGAGATTCTTTGTAGACACAGCAACGTAATCGTTAGCTTGGACTTGATGAGTTGTCTAACGGTCATTCACAGTGGAACATTTGTTAGTGATGTGACCGAGTCGATACATTGATAACTATGGAAGAGTGTTTTATTTTTAAAAATATGTTTGTGTGAATGAACTAAACAAATAGCAGACCTTAATCTTCTCTCATATTTCCTTTTCGCGCAGAGGAATTGTGTGTTGAACGCCGCTTATCAGTGATGTGACAGAGTCGATACATCGATAACTATGGAAGAGTGTTTTATTTTTAAAAATGTTGTGATGAGAATGATCTGAAGAAATAGCCAACTTAATTCTTCTCTCACATTATTTTTCCTTTCGCTCAGAGGAATTGTGTGTTGAACGCCGCTAATTAGTGATGTGACAGAGTCGATACATCGATAACTATGGGAGTGTGTTTTATTTTTAAAAATTTTGTGATGAGAATGATCTGAATAAATAGCCAACTTAATTCTTCTCTCACATTATTTTTCCTTTCGCTCAGAGGAATTGTGTGTTGAACGCTGCTTATTAGTGAGGTGACAGAGTCGATACATCGATAACTATGGGAGTGTGTTTTATTTTTAAAAATGTTGTGATGAGAATGATCTGAAGAAATAGCCAACTTAATTCTTCTCTCACATTATTTCCTTTTCGCTAAGAGGAATTGTGTGTTGAACGCTGCTTATTAGTGAGGTGACAGAGTCGATACATCGATAACTACATATGAGATTGTAGGATAGAAAATAAAATTGGTGTGAATGATCTAAAGAAAGTGCAAGCTTAACTCTTCTCAGTCTCGGTTCTTGCTCCGTCTTCCAAAGAAGAGGGGTAGACCTGTTATTATGCTTACTTTCTACTTAGGCAAACAGTGAAGCTGCGCAGCTTTTGACTTAACAGCGGATGTGCTACAGACTCACACAAACACACACACACACACACACACACAAACACTTGGACACACTCATGCGAACAGTGAAGTGAAACTGTTATTTAAAGAACCCTTTAACTGCACTTTACTGTTGCTTGGGCTTTATTGAATCGTGCCACAAGTGACGCGTATAGGAAATTAAATAAAAGCAAAGTTGCATTTCCTGCCCACTCTAATCCTCCCTCTCCTTCTCCCTCTCTGCCTCACTCTCTCTCTCTCTCTTTCTCTCGCTATTTTCTTCACTTTTGCAGCCCAATTAAACGCCAATTAAGTGAGAAAATTTCATGGATTTGTGGAGAACACAAACGAGGTTCATCACATTGCAATTGCACTCGTTTCGCAACTATTATAAAAATGTTTTCATTTCTGTTTTGCAATTCAAATGGAGATAATGCAGCTACGCCCCAGATTTAATACCCTTTAATGCAAGAATTTCAGTTCAACTTAAAATTTGATCATTAATTAATATACCTATAAATAATTTTGATAATGGGATTTCTAAATCTCGCTGTCAGACAGTTTGCAATTCTTTGTTTGTCGTTGTTGCTTGCTTTCGTGATATCTGATTTCCTTTCATACAATTGTCATAATCTTATCACTGGATGTGTAATTTCCTCAGGGTGATACACAATACTAAAGTTTTTTTTTTAGATACATACACTCTGAGTCAGTTAAAGTAAAACAGTCTTGTCGACATTTTCTGGCCTTCATAATATGCGTCTTTGAGCAAATGATGCGTATTTACTTTTTCAGGAATAAATAATTGAATCATCGCCTCGTATTGCAAATTTATATGCATGTAAAGTGGAACAGTTGGAAAGTGAAAAATGTTTACAATTGAAATTATATCCATATATGGTCATTGTCATTAGAACGGTAGAACTTCTAATTACTATGTCAATGGTCCACGTAACGTATTTGTGAACTGATTATCAATTGTGCTTGCACATTGATTATTACTTTTAGTGGAAATGTACGGAATGGAACAGAAAACTGAATCTGAAATTTGGCATTGGGGTGTTAGGAATTGTTAAAACGGAACACTCTCTTATATACTGTATGATTTTTCTAACATATAGTCAAATTGTAATGCGTGACGTCAGCTGATAACAACTGAATAAAGTTTATTTACAATTTAGAGCTTATCTCAAATCAGATAAGGGAAATTTAGAACTTTGCGAAGGGAACAGTGAACTTGGAACATTACGGAACTCACAATATGGAACAGTTTTCACCTGCCTTGTGTTCCTTGGGAAGAGTTTTTGAACTTTGGGAACAGTCGCACATGTATTGTGCTTAGCAAAGCTAAAAGAGCAACAACAACAACAAAAACATCGACAACAACAAGAACAACAACGTGCTAAAGGCAGGCAGCACTTGACGCGAGGTTAATGAGTTTGTTTCTTATTTTTTAGCTTCTCTCTTTTTGTTTTCCCCAACTTTGCTGTGCTTTATTGTTTATTGTGTGCTGTTTTTATTTTATGTGCATAAATTTTGCTTAACTTTTCATAAGTTTCGCGTTTTAATAGCGAATTTTCGTCTTACGCTTTACAAGCATTTTAGCATTTTTATAGCGGCAGCAACAGCAGCGAGAACTAAAAACAGATTTTGTTCGTCATACTTATAACCTTGAAATATCGAAATAATTTGCTTTGGATATGGCGATATAGCGATATGGCAATGTGAAAAGGTGGCGTTGTTGTTTATTTTGTTTGTCAACTTCCAATTGCTAACAAACTATTTCTATCTCTCTCTGTCTGTCTCTGTGCCCCTGCTTTGCTTGTTGTGTTGTGGGGGAGTGGGCCGCAAACACACACACACACACAGGCACACACACGAACGCACGCGTAGACGGATTAACGTAGAAATGTCATTTGTTTCCATGTTTTTTGCCCCCTTTCTTTGAGCTGCTCACACACCGCTTTGCTCTTATGCTTTTTCTCTGTCGTTCTTCCTCCCGCATTTCGCTCGTTTATTCACATGCAAATTCCATAAGTGTTTTTGTTTATTTTGTTTTGGCTTGGCATTCGCGCGTGGGTGGCTGATCTCAGTTGTTCTCAGTTTGCTGACTTACGCAACGCACATACACACGCACTGAAGGCAACCAAACCATAGTTTCCCAAAAAAAAAAGAGAGAGTACGAGTAAGAGAAAAAGTGCGATCCTGTCGAAAACGTATTGCGCTTGCTGCGTTTGCATTTTTGCAGCTGCGTCGCTGCCAGCGCCTTTGCTCTCTCTCATTCTCTCAAGGCATACATGCATGCAAGTGCTGCTGCTGTCTTTATTGCTTTGAACTTTTTGTGGCCATTGGCCATTGGTTGGTGGCTTGGGCACATTGTGGCTTTTGGGCGCCCGCAACATTCTCCCTCGCTCGCTCACACAAATACACACACATAAACGCACACACTTTGAACACTTGTGACTTTGCATTGAATGTTTAAACAAAATAAGAAAATAGTTGTACGTATGTAAAGACGAATAAATTTGCTAATATTTGCATTTGCGAGTGAAATCAGCGCACAAAATAAAAACAGCGACGCGCGCGACCCAAGAACACAACAACAGTAACAGTAAAGAGCGGGCAGCAATAACAACAACAATTTCGAGAATAAAAGAAACAACACTAACCAGCGGCCAGGCCTGAGCTTTCGATTGCCGCGCGACCGGCGTAAGCGCGTGCAAATGTCAAACTGAGCGCCAAAACGGACAGCGAAACATTTACGGTTCGCAGCGGCAGCGGCAGTGGCAGCAGTTGTGACTGCGGCGCAGCAGAGCGCCGTTCAAATAGTGATCGCTCTATCTCGCTCTCAGCAGCCAGGCATACTATAAGATAACCCACCAAAGCCGTCGACTGCGCAGCTGCGCGCAACAGCAGCTTCGTGAGCTTTAAGAATTTTGTTGTGTTGTTGTTGTTTTTACGTTTCTTTTTTTTTGCATTTTGTTTGCTTTTACCATTTTGCCTTTTTTGCTTTGTTTGCTTTTGTTTTGTTTGCGGGTATACAATAAATACCGCACGGTGGTCTTCAGCGATGCTGTTGCCGTTGCTTTGATTGCTCGCGCCGCTTTTAATTGAATGCGCGTCTCCGGCCTGTGACACGCATCGCTTGACACTTGTTGTAGTAGTTGTTGTTGTTGTTGTTGTAGCCCCCGCAACTACTTACCACTTACCATTTACCACTTACAATCATGTCCATAAATGCGAGTATTTATTTATGCCTCGGGGCCAAGAGGCGGCTATTTATGAGCGCTTGTTAAGGTCCATCAATTGCTAACGGCAAACGGGCAGACGGACACTCGGCTCAACATAACCACACAAATCGCAATATTCCAAATTAACTTGGCATTAATGCATAAACAAGTGCTGACAATGATTTCAAAGCTTACAGTGGTGCAGCACTGTTATTTAACATCTCTAAAATGTACCATCTCATGCAAATGTTATTAGCAGACAGTTTAAAATTTAAATCAACGGAAAGTTGTATTTTGTCATTGATATATTACAATTCCCAAATGTCTTCTTTAAAATCTAGTCCTAATATAAAAAAGCTTTCCATATAATTGCCTATTTGGAAGTATGGAATCATTTCTGATTCGTATGAATTATATTTAGCTAAACTTATTAGAACTGTTAAATGCGGGTAGTTATTGTTCTACGATTTAATGAATTATTTAAATGTAATTTTAAATCCAGAAAAGTTGTAGCACTTTGACTCAGAGCAATTAATATTGTGCCTTTTATTGTATTTTTTAAGTTCAAATATCGAAACTTCTAAACAGGTATAGAATAAAATTTCAAAGTTTCAGTCCTTTTTTTAACATATGTTATTTTCTAGTAATTTGTCTAAACAAGTGTAATTTCAATGTAATATATTTGTTACCAGACTTTGGTTGAATATCTAACATACCGAATAATTAACACAGACAATCTGTTAATTCGTCTTAGAGACTTTTCTGCATATACAAGTTTATGCTGATTTGATGGCATGTTAGTGACATCGCACCACTGTGCTGCAGACTGCAGGTTTTTTTTCTGGTCGCGTCATTAACAGAAAGAACTGGCAGTATCAGCAAATATGCCAGAGTGGAGTCTTCCATGCACATTCTTCAATTCTGAAGAAACATGAAACTTATTTATAGGAACTCTTTTCAAAAGTCGCTATGAAACTTGAGGCTATTGAAAAGAACGGACCGCGCATTTCGTCTACAGAACTGACCATAAAAACGACACGTAATATTCGAATAAGAAGCCGGCAGTTGAGAATGCCTGACTAATGAATACCCTCGCCGCAAAATCGATGAGAAAATATCAAATTATTTTTCTCTGACTACATATTTCATATATAGATATGTACATATCGAGACGATTGAATTGCTTGCAATATTTTCTTTTCAGCGTATTGAAAAATTGTAATCTAAATTTATATATAAATCAATAAATAAGTAAATTTATGGAAATTCAATTAATTGGGTATCTTTTGTTAAGCAAATTTAAGTAACAAAGAGTGAAAGCTACAGTTAAGTGTTGACTATAATAGACCCTTCGCCTTTTATTGCTCTACAGAAAATTATCCTCACCTAATGTCTTAATATTGTTTGTGGTTGGAGATTAAGGAAATTTGGAACATTAATTTAGAGTGTCACACCTGGGATCGTCTGCTTAGCTAGAAAATAAATGGTGTAATTATTTTTAAGGAGTTGAAAGGAGTTATGCAAATTATAAGAGAGCGATGTACAGAAATAATTGCAAAAAGTCGAATGCGTCTATTTATTGTAGTTGTTGAGATATAGGTGTTCAAATGAACGGACAGACAGACAGACGGACACAGATCAACCAAAAATATACATGGCATAACTGCAGTTGTAATTGCTTCAAATCACTGGGTATAAATGTGGAAAATGCACTTGTCTTGGCGCTCGCGCAAATCAAGTTATTCAACATTTTCAAATGCAATACTATATAGTATAGTATAGAAACGTCCATTATATCCAAGCATTAGCATGCTGCCCACCCCTCCTCCTTTCCTAGCAGCTCCACTGTGAAAACTGACTTCCAAAGACATATTAGCGCATGTTATTAATATGCCACACGCGATGCCACTTTTGTTTATGCAACTGAGGCAAATGTGCAAGACCATATTGCAAGTGGCTCGATCGATGAGTCAGTCACAAGACGATAGAATTCAAGTATAATACAAGCTTTGATTTTTGTCTTTGTATGGTTTTTTTTTTTATTTTTTGTTCTTCGTTTTTTTGTTTTTTATGTGCATAATCTCTATGTATATATAACAAAAAAAAAATGTGTTTATGAATAAGTTATAAAGCTAGGGTTTTCATTGCGATCGTGGTCAAAATGTGTCAAGTTCCTTCAATAACCATACAATTAGGCTTCGACACACAATTAACCGATGCATTATATAGCAATGAGTAAATCAACCCCATTTGTAATGGGGATATAATGAATAGCATATTTACAGCGATAAAAAAAACAAGTAAGAGAAAGTCATAGTCGAGTGTGCTCGACTGCACGCTATCCGCTAAGAAGAACCACAATCAAATTGTTGAATGAGGTGTGGCAAATCCAGGAGATTCCTTCTACCAAATTTGATGGTGCTAGCTCGCGTAGTCACTGAGATCTGGCCCTGAATACGAACGGACAGACAGGCAGACGGACGGATGAGCTTGATGATGTTGTTTTCTGTCCGTTCCTCTGTCTGTCTGTCGATGTTGCTCGAACGGATAGCGGGTTTAAAGTTATACGATATACGTTTAAGTTTAGAGTTATAGATATTAGATTATAGATATATGTATATGCATATGTCCTTGTGATTGTTTCGTATTGTGTTGTGTTGTGTATTGTGTGTGTGTGTGTATTTTATCTAACGTGTATCACATATTTTTATTTCGATGTTTGTGTCGCTGTCGCTGAACGCGTCGCTGCTTTGCCGGCTAGCATCGCACAGTTCTCGGCGTCAGCATACTCGATGACGTCATCGATTTTAACAGTCTCATCGCTGCCACCGGAATGATCAGAGCCCGAGTCCGGTGGCAAGGCAGTCGCTCCTCGCATATCCATCAGTTCCATGGCAGCCATGCTGGCCGCACCGTCGAGACACTCGTAGCTTCTGTTGAGGGTGTTGCCACTGCTGGCGTTGCCACTGGGATGCTGGCGACGCGGCGTGCTGGCGAAACGCGATTGCAGCTGGTTTTGTGTGCGACTCGAGGTCAGTTGATTGGGATGGAATTGTGGCATCGCCTCCAGATTCTGACGCAGTTCGCGCACATGACTTTGTTGAGTGTTCTTCGCGCCGTGTGGCAACGCTGCGGATTTTGAAGCGGGAGATACGTTGATGGGCGCCGAGTTGGGCGTCAAGCGCAACACGGGCTGGGCATAGATAGCACCACAATTGTCAGTCGATGGCTGCAGCACATCGGGCAGCTGCTCGTGGCCGCGTCTCTGGCTGCTGCTGCTGCTGCTTGTGGACGGCAGTTGATAATGATGTGTGGGATGATGTGGATGCTGGCGATGCATCGAGGGCGGTGGCGGTTGCTGGAATGGCGGTGCATAGGCGGGCGGTGGCATATCATTTGCATGGCCATCTGTGAAAGTTCCATAAAGAAATTGCAATTAGATAGATGGTAAAAGACAATGATAGAGAAAGACTGAAAGAGAGAGAGAGAGGGAAGGTGTACCAACCACCGACTAGAGAATATCTAAAACGTTCGACAGTCTGGCAACGCTGCCAGCTGCAGAGAGTGTAAGAGAAAAAGAGAGTGAGAGAGATAGAGCTACTACAATTACAGTTACAATTAGAATACAAGTCGAAAGTTAAGACCAGAATTTTGTATACCTTTTTTGTTGTTGGTTGTTACATGCGTTCCGCATATGTTTAACTGTGTGCGTTGCCTTAGTACCGCTGTGTGTGTGTATTTGTGTGAGTGTGTGTGTGGATCGCATGTGGATCGTGTTATTACAATTTTAATTGTTTTCGTGTACGTGTGTTGATCACATATGGATCGTGTTATTGCAATTTTAATTGGTATCATGTGTTTTGTGTGTGTGGATCACATGTGGATCGTGTGTTGGTGTGTGGATCGTGTGTTTGTGTGAGTGTGTGTTGCTCGTGCCGCGTTTTTTCAATAATTTATAATATAATATTGATCTTTAAGTACAAGTAAAATAAAGGTAGTTTCAATTAGTTACAATCCACATACAATACAATTAGTCCCATTTTTCGCATACTCTACTTTTCGATAGTTGGGGGTTTGGGGGGTTGGGGCAACAGCTTCCAATTTCAACACCTCGACTACTTACCACCAACAAAATGATTCGGCTCCGAGTAGAAATTATCCTGAGTATCGAGCAAATCCTGTGGCGATGAATAGTCCGGGACCTCGGTGTAAATGTTCTCGCTATCCACACGCTCGTCGTGCTCATCGCCACCACTGTAATCGCTGGGCGCACTGGGAAGGGTCAGCAAGGCGCTGGCGCCCATATCGCATTTGGCATGCATCGTTTGCATGTGGCGATCGAGCACCTGATTGGCCGAGAGCGTGATGCGTTCGAAGTGCTGACTGGTCACCTGATTGATGATGTTAACGCACTGTTCGCTCGTCAGCTTGTTGCTGGTCAACTTCTGATAATAGCTCCTCAGTTCGCGACACCCATCGTGCATCAGCACCTCACGCTCCTCAGAGCTGAAGTGACACATCTGCTGTTGCCGCTGCTTTCGGCACTTCATCCAAACGAACGCCACCAAGAAGATGATCGCGGCGATGCCGCCGATAATGGCGAGGCTAATGGAAATGATTCTGGTGTTGGTGGTGCCTCGCTGTTGCTGTTCGCGCTCCTCCTTGGTCACATAGCCACCGTTGTACCACTCCAGTTTGCTGCCATCGACGCACTGCAGCTTGCGATCGTTGTCGTTGCCACATGCCTCGTGCTCGTAGCGACGCAAATGCACCGTGCTGGCATTGAAGCATTTGATCAAACTTGGCGACAGCTGGCAATACATCTCGGAGCTGATATCGTGCTCGGTGAGTGTGGCCAGCCACTGTTGATTGTCGCCACAGTTGCGATCGCAGAAACGATCGACGGTCATGGCACGCATCTCACAGTTGCTGAAGTTGAGGCTGCCCGGCTGCGGATCGCCGAGGCGATTGTTGGCGAAACTGCAGTTGATGCGATTCGATTGCTCCAGCTGAATGGGCGCAAAGCTGGCAAAGCGATTCTCCTCGATGGCCACCATCTCGCCACGCGGAATGCGCAGCCAGTTGATGCCCAGATTCGTGATCGTATTGCGCTCGATGAAGATGTATACGCTGTACACCTGAATGGCCGACTCCTTGATCGTTTCGATACTGCAAAGGGGTAGAGAAAAGGATGCTTAGTATAAACGTATTTCATACACAATTGTTATGTAAATTTGACCGATGATGCACCGACTGCCTCATATATTCATTGATCAGTCTATCGATCTATTGTATAATCTATATTCAAAACACAACTCATTAGTTGATCTAATCTTCAATGCAACAGTTAATCTTTGATCAGCCTGCTATCGATCGAACGAAAATCACTCTGTTAAAATAATAATTGCAGATAATAAATCTATTCGAAAATTCAACATTTAATCAGCCTCGATTATTTTCTATATTCATTGATCAGTCGATTTATCTATCTCTTATAGAATCTATCAGTCCAAATACTTTATACAGATTTTCTTACACAATCTTTTAGATGATGCTAGAATTAATCTGCATTGATCTTTGAACGATCGCTGAATTCAACAATTGATCTGTCTGCAATCAATTTGTGGATATATAAATCAGACTTTTATCTATTGATCTATTACAAAATATATGAATTGAAATGTTTTTTACATAACTTTCTACTCAATGCATTCGATTCGATAATGCAACAATTATATGTAATTTAAAGTTTCTAATACATTAAGTGATCAGTCTGCAATCTATTTATCAATATCATATCTACGCTTCTTTTTTTCTGTTATCAAACTGCTTCTGATCTTTGAAACTACGTTTACGTCGTTGCATCCTTCGATCGTTTGATCTTAACTTACACATTCTGCCTGAGTGTAAAGTTTGAAATGCCACTGCCGCTGATCGCTTCACTCTCGATGGTGCCGATTTGTGAGCCGGTGATCGATATATGCTCGCTGTGCAATCTTTCGGTGAAAGCGAATGCCTCGATCCTTCGGATGTTGCAGTTCTCAAAGGATAGTTCCTTGACATTGGTCACATTAAAGGCGCTGCGCTGAATAACTCCAATGGTGCAATCGACATACACAATTTTATTCATCGAGACGTCGAAACTATTGATGTGATCAATGTTCGATTGCTGAATATGCAGCTAAAAATGAAATGCAATTCGTTTAGTGTTGTGAATATGATTCGGAAATATCGTTTCTAGTTACTCACATTTACATTGGCCTGCGTGCTGCGATTTGTGCTGGGATGGAAAGCTTTCTCCCTGATATCCAGGCTCTTGATTTTCGTAAAATTGCACGACATATTCATGTTGACAAAGGCACTCGGGTACAAAGTGAGCTGTCCGCTGTTCTCCACAGTTAGTTTGATCTCGCCACCTGCAAGTGCAATAAATAAATTTTTAGTTAGCTAGTTTCTTGTTTATTCAAGTTCATTTATGTGCTTGCAAAGCTTGCTTTGTCAACATACGAGCTTTTAAAGTTCTTAATGTGCTTTTTATACCCGCTACCCATAGGGTAGAAGGGTATTATAACTTTGTGCCGGCAGGAAATGTATGTAACAGGTAGAAGGAGGCATCTCCGACCCTATAAAGTATATATATTATTGATCAGCGTCAACAGCCGAGACGATCTACCCATGTCCGTCTGTCCGTCTGTGTGTCTGTCCGTCTGTCCGTCCGTCCGTATGAACGCCTAGATCTCAGAGACTATAAGAGATAGAGCTATAATTTTTTTTCGACAGCATTTGTTATGTTTGCACGCAGATCAAGTTTGTTTCAAATTTTTGCCACGCCCACTTCCGCCCCCGTAAATCAAAAAAATCGAATAACAAGCGTAATTGTAAAGCTAGAATTGCGAATTTTGGTATATACAATAATAACTATAGTAGTTATGATTCCTGAAAATTTGGTTACGATCAGATAAAAATTGTCGAAGTTATTAAAGAAATACTTTTGTATGGGCAAAAACGCCTACTTACTAGGGGTCTTAGTTGCTTTGGCCGACAATCTGGTATATTGTGCCGTCTATGGTATATTTTGAATGCGGTACTATATCGATATATCATTTGGTATATTTTTTTAGTATTTTTAGTATATTTGGTATATTTGTATAATAATACCCCAAAATATATTTTTAGTATTTTTGTAGTATAATGGGTATGTTTTGAGAATAATACCGCAAAATATATTGCTTTTATTCAAAATGGGTAGCGGGTATCTCACAGTCGAGCACACTCGACTGTAGCTTTCTTACTTGTTAAGGTAAAACTTAATTCTGACCCATTTACTACAGCTTTTACTAGAAATTCTTGCAAAGAAAGCTTTAATGTGCTTTTGCTTACAATATTTCTAGCTTATTTAAAGCATTCGTTGAATGCTTTGGCATTGGGTGTGGTTTTGAATCATATTCATTTATAAATATAGCATGTTACAGTGCTGTATTATTTTTAGCGCAGCAACTTGAATGCAAAACAAGAGCAAATCGATTTCAAAATGAATTGTTCTACATTAAGATGGGCTTTTTTATTCTTGAAAATTCAAAGAGCTCTTCAAAGCTTTCTTTTCAGTATCAGTGTCATTATCTGCAGTCTTTCCAGTAGTCTCAACTCACCTGTGAAGGCTTGTTCGCGCACAAAGACGTGGCCCACACCGATTATCTGAATGTCCGGCAAGCCGGCGAGGTTGTTGCGAAACGCATTGTGGGACAACTCCACCTGATCAGTGTCCTCAATGGCGCCCTTCACCACAAACCGATTGACACGATTGGTGCGAAAGAGACCGCCTTGCAGCTGGAATTGTGTGTCTTTCATCAGCTGCACTTCCATGGCGGCGATGTTCGATGGCACCTTATACGTGCTGTTCCATACGTTCGATAGCTGTGGACGAGATAGGCAGAAAAAGAAAGAAGAAAATAAGACAAGAGTTCAGCTGTTGCATGGGGTGTGGGATGTGGGACGTGGGGCGTGGCAAAACAGCCGCGTGTGCTCGACTTGAGAAATACCCGCTACTCAAAAATCAAATATATATTTCTTAAATTTGCACACTTCTTATTTATTATTAATATAACATAATGTTTTTAATGCGAGCTTCAGTTGCGTAGTATACAAATTCTGCTAAGAAACTTATTAACTTTGGCTTTTAAGATTCTTAAGATTCATATCAATTGGGTTCAAAAAACCATTTATAATTCACAGCAATTTTCTTGATTTTGAATTTCATTTTGGAACTGCTCATTAGAAATATATGGAACATTCTGAACGTAGATCATGAGTTGTGAATTGAAGCTTAAATTAAAGTTATGTAATAATATAATACTTGGAAATATTGATGCATTAAATTTGAAATAAATTAATGCTAATAAGAATGATGTAACTAGTGCATTTATTATTATAAATTTCTAAATTACTATTATGGGATTACTAAATTCAACTAAGTATGCTATGCGCTGTATTATCAAAATTCGAAACATACTTCAATCGACTTTTGCTATTTGTAGCGTAGAAAGAGGAATTCTAACCCCAACTTGAGCTGGGTAATATTTGTAATAATATAACTCTAAAATTTATTGGCTCTAGTTCTTAGACTGCCTGAGATATAGTTATTTAAATGAGCGGACAGACAGGCAGACAGATATTGTAGAGTTTGTTAGACTTGTATTAATTGAAATACTAAATTATTAGATTCACAACTTGCTATTTGTAGGGAAGAAAGAGGACAGACAGATTGCGTATATTATGCAGCTTGTTGCACACACACTTGTTATGCCCTTTTATTGCATGGAAAACCGGGTATTGAAACGACAACAAAGGAGGCAACAACTTCATCATCAACGCCATCGCTTTTTGCATTGTGGCGGTTTCTTCTTCCTCCTCTTCTCCATCTTCTACTCACTCGCTCTCTTTCTGCTGTTGTTGCTGTGACGCTTGACTTACATTTCTCGCTGGTCGTTTGGTATTATTTTTAAATGTCTCTCGTCGCGACACTAACAACAACAACAACAACAACTGTTGCTACTGCTGCTGCTGCAGACAACGGCAAGTTGACCGCAACGTTCATTGCTCCAGCCCCCCAGTTGGTGGCATTGTTTGTTGCTGGTGTTGTGCGAGCAATTTTCTCATTAAATTAAAAGAAAATAGTTTGACTTGCAAGTGCCTAGGGTGACAACAACAACACGACAACAACAGCAGCAACAACTCGACAACAGGAACTCTTGTTGCTCTTGTTGTGTGTTCTTAATGATCATCTGCTTCAACTTCATACATAAATACATGTGTATATAATTACATATACAGTATATATACTTTATATATACCTGTTCTGCAATTGCAATTGTGCAATACAATTTACCGAGCTGACTAATGATGGCCTCTCTTTTAGTGGTGCTTTATTAATAACCAAGTATCGAGCGCGTTGTTCACAACGCTTAAATTAAAGCACATTGATCTTGTTATAAAGCGATGACATCAGAGTGAAAAACGACGTTAAACTGATCGTTTTGCTAATCACAGACTGTTTAACAGAGAGTCGCTAGTAAAATAACAGTTGCTCTAATGTTATTCATTAACAGTTGACTGTAATTACAATTTATCTTTCTGTCTGTCTTATTATTGAATTAAATCACACAATAAAAATACCTGTGAAACAAATGTAATTTAATCTTAAATTTGTTTAAAAGATAAATTTAACACATGGAGCAACAAATTTTACTGAATTTCAAGTTTCATTTTGCTATTTACTGCTTTGCTTAACATACCCTGTAAAAGTCAGAGCATTAACAAATATCTGTTAAAGTAACAGCTGCTGAAATGTTATGAAATTTGTAACATACAAATGTTGTTAACAAAACCATTTGACTGCAATTAAAATTTATCTTCATGTTTTTCCAATTATTACATTAAATTACTTCAATAAATGTAATTTAATCTCAATATGTTTAAATTATATTGCAATTTGCTTAACAGATCCAGCAAATTTCACAGCATTAACGTATAGTTCTTAACAGTTCTTAAAAATCTCGCTGTTAAAGTAACAGCTACTCAAATGTTATTCAATTTTTAACATACAAATGTTATTGACAAAAACAGTTGACTGCAATTACAGATTTATTGAACTGTCTTTGTCTTACAGTTGTGTTTCTTTAAATAAAAGTATGTAATTTAATTTAAATTTCTACATTTATTTCAAGTGCAACTTCAACAAATTGAGCTAAATATTTAGCTGATGTAAAACTGTTTTTGCTTAACAGCGCATTAACAGACAGTTGTTGAACTGTGAGCGTGAAACACAGGCATCAATAAAAATGAAATTGATGAATGAGTTGTTGTTGTTGTAGTTGCTGCTGTTGTTGTAGCTTCTGCCTTTAATTGAACTTAGCATAGTTCTCTGATCGGCGGCGATCAGCGACAGTTGCTGTTGGGTTCAAGTGCAATTGTAATTGCAATTGCTATTGCAATGCCAGTTGCCAGTTGCCAGTTGTCAGCTATTATATAATCTTCGGGTGTATGTGCACTTAAATGCTTATGTACTCTAAAGTGAAATCGCTCTGTGGGGGAAGTGGGGGAAGTCTATGTAATGCGTGCGTGTGTGTGTGTGTGTGGCTTGTACGTGTGTCTGCTTGGTTTCCGCATAATTGTCATGAATCAAGCGACAATAGTAGCAGCAACAACAACAACTTGCCACCATATTTGGGCCATAAAAATGGGGGGAGTTGACAGCCAATTGTGTCGGGTGGCCACCTGGTCAATTGTCGCCACTCGCCAGTCAACAGTCTAGAGATGAGCTGATGTCACAAAAAAAAAGACAAACTCTAGATAATCGAAAGATCGCTAAAATCATTATCATTGTGAAACACTTTAAATTATTTATTTATTTATTTGATATGCTCAAACAATTCTATATTTCCTATACTTTTTGTATCGATGCATTTCCATATTATATATCTATATTTCCTATATTTTTATATCGATGCATTTCAGCTAAAGTATTGCATGTTGTACAATTTTCTTTTTACAAATGTATTTTTATTTTTTCTGCTCAAATCTTATATGAATGCAGTTCAACTATCGTGTGTATATACATATATTATAATATATTACATATTACGTGAGTAACTTTATAACAAGCTTGTCACAAAAAATCACACTTGCAAAAATTATCGTATGGCACAAACGATAATTTCGCGATAATGCATCGATATGTAAATTAAAGCTTGAAAAGAGCAAAAAATAAAAAGATTTTTACAATATTTACAGCAGACTAAATACTTGCGAACTAAAAGTGTTTTGTTTTTAAAGCAGATTCTAAAATATATACAATTGTTTTTTCTACTAAATTTGTTTGCTTGAATTCCCCAATTTAATTTTTTAGTTCTATGTATTTATCGTCATGTATTTTTCAACGTTGCCAAGTGCATTTATTGGTAATCGTTATCGGTTTCGATCACGCGCTCATCTCTAGGCTGGAGTTCAATGCTTCACTGAAGTAAAGTGAAGTCTGGGCGCAGCTGTGACAATTTCAAATCGTTGTTGTTGTCGCCGTTCGTCCGCCTCTGGTGGCGCACTTGTTGAGACGCATCGTCCGACCCCCAACCCCCCTTCCACCTCCCGCGTCTCTTGTGCCCTCCCTCCGTCAAACGTTTGCTTATGCTCGCAGCATTCTGCAGAGATTTCAGACATTTGCTGTTTATTATTATTGTGCTGTCTGCTTGTCCTCCTTCCTTCCCTCCCCTCCCCCTCCCCCTTTTTCTTCGTTATCTTGTGCTTCTTCTTCTTCTCGCACCACTTCGCTGTCACTTGCAATGCTGTGCATCCATCCATCAGTTTGCAATTGACTCTTTAACACACGCCAACAGCGACGTCGACGTCAACGTTAACGTCGACATCGACAGCGACGTCGACGTCGACGCATTGGGCGCAATTTCTTTCAATTTGCTCCAGTTTTCTCTGCGTTCTCGCTCTTTGGCTAAAGAGGAAATCTCAATTACGTTTCTTTCTTTCCTTTTTGTTTAATTCGCTTGTTATTTGTCTGTCTTCTGGCTCTCCCCTCTCCCCTTCTCAACCCCCCATTCCCTTCTTACTTCTCCACTCGTTGTGCCCTCTTTTCACTGTTCAGACAAATCCCCCATCTCCCCATGCCAATGACGCATAAATTTATCAAATGCCAAAAAAGAATAACAAATAAAGAGCAATGTACATTGCTATGTCGGGAAAGATACCCTGTACTTTTTAGTAAATAATTTGAGTATAAAATAAATACGACTAAAAAAAGGGAAATATGTTTGTATTATTAAAAACTTTTTATTAAATTTATTAACACGTATTAATAATAATTCCCTGGAATTCATTTGAATTGCTTGGCTTATCTTTGCCAAGTAGCATACCGCATTTGCAGCATATGTCAAGCACAGGGTATACAATAAGGAAGAGACAATTGCAAACAATAGGAACTACGTGTCAAGCAGCTCATAAGCAGTGACGAATCGAAGTCATAAGTGTTACAAAAAAAAAAAACACCTGATGCAATGCATAAAGAGGGAGTACTCATAAAAAGAAACAAAAAACATAAAGATTTAAAGATATACCTAATAATTTATTGCTTGAAACATTTCAAAATTAGATAAGAATTCGAAAATAAGCAAAATATGAAATAAGGCCCCTAGTAATTGTATTTCTTTAATAACTTCGACAATGTTTATCTGATCGCAACCAAATTTTCAGGAGTCATAACTACTACAGTTATTACTGTATATACCAAAATTCGTAACTCTAGCTTCAAAATTACGCTTGTTATTCGATTTTTTTGATTTGCAGGGGCGGAAGGGGGCGTGACAACAATTTTAAAGAAACTTGATCTGCGTGCAAACATAGCAAATGCTGTCGAAGAAAACTATAGCTCTATCTCTTATAGTCTCTGACATCTAGGTGTTCATACGAACAGACGGACAGACAGACAGACGGGCATAGCTATATCGTCTCGGCTGTTGACGCTGATCAAGAATATATATACTTTATAGGGTCGGAGATGCCTTCTTCTACTTGTTACATACATTTCCCGCCGGCACAAAGTTATAATACCCTTTTACCCTATGGGTAGCGGGTATAAAAATACAACCAGTTTCCAAAATTCGTTCGATAAAACACACAATTAAACTTCAATTACATTAAAGTTTATACAAAAAAATAAGAGAAAAAAAATTCAAATAAAATTCGGTGCCGCTTAAACACCCGAAAGTGTTTTTAGCCAATTTACAGGGTCTACAAAGAGAAAGAGTAAACGAAGCGTGTCTAAAAGTGAGGCTATAAATATAACATTGTAGTTGCAAATACCCCGCAGCTAGCCACATCATAATTACAGGGTGCAAGAGCACTCGGTTGGCAGGCAACGCTTGATGAACTTTCCGCCCGAAACTCTGACAAATCGAGAGACTATAAACTATATAGAAAGTAGCTGCCACGCATAAGAAGATGCGGATACAGCGCGACAGCTATATGTAGATACACACACAGATACAGATACAGCTTCAGTAGATACAGATACAGATACAGATATGGATACCGATACGGATACGAATACAATTTCGAATAGAGCTATGTAGAGAGAGAGAGAGTTATGCTCGAGTAGAGTATATACGGCCACTTGTAGTACACATAATGGCTGAGAGATGCTAAATTTAGATGGCTGCGCCTGATGGGCGTTTTCCATGCGTGCTTTTCCTGCGCAGCAATGCACTTTTCCTCCCTCCCTCCCTCGCCCGCCCTCCTTCTCCAATGGCCCCCTTTATTCGATCGATGATGCCCATTTTCCGGCACACAGAGTTTTTCCGAGTTGCCAACGAGCGAGTTTATTTTTAGTGGACTTTTAGTCTAGGCGGAAAAGCGGAAATAGCGCTTGGGAAAGTGACAAACAACAGCGTGTAAAATATGCTCTCAGATAGATAATAAATAAGCCAAAAACACACACACACACACACACACACACCGAAAAACAAAATCCAATTAAAAATAAATTATGATGTGTATTTTGCTTGTTTGACGGAGAGAAAAAAAAACAAAACTGAAAAAAAAGCAGGCAAAAGAATCTGCGGCACATGGTGAGAATATCTTTATCTATTTCCATTTCGCCATTTACGGATAGATCTCTTAGACTAACTCACAGTTGGTCTCGACTTTAACACACAACTCGTCGTCATCGACGTTGACTTTCACATATGGAGGCAGCATGCTCGATCAGGATTTTCCGCAACAAAGAAAACAGCAAGCGGCCCACTCGAATCTTTTCTCACGTGCACGTATCTCGCAGATACAATTCTCAACGTACGTGACACAGTTGAACACACACACACTTACTATATAGTACTTTGCTGTATCTGTGAGTGCAATGCCCACAATCTTTGCCGTACCTTTTTATTCCCATATACTGCGTAATATAATCCGACGTTCATGGCGATAACAGATTACTCACGCGATCGCATAGGAAAACACCTTTGACAGCTCTCGTGACTAATACACCTTGAAATAAGCGCAAGTTCTGCTATCTAATATATTTGTTTCGATTTCTTTGAAATTGCAAGTTCATCTATCTGTTATCTCACAACTCAATTGAGCCGATTTCTTCACAATCGAAAGTTCTTCTGTCGAATATCTCATTACTCCTTCACTCGATTTAAAAATAATCTGAAATTATTCTTTCTAAAATTTCACTACTTTGCTTTGGAATAAAAAGTTCTTCTAATATTTCATAACCTCTTTGTTCTAATTTCTTTTCAATCTGAAATTTGTCTTCTATTAAATATGTTATTATTCATTCATAACGATTTCTTCACTATCTGAAGTTCTTCTACCGAGTATCTTACTTATTTCTACTTACTCCTGATTTCTTTGAAATCATGATGTCATCTCTATCTATATATCAGTATTAAACTCTGTTAATTCTGTTGTTTAATACTCATCTAATATCTCATAACTTCTTTGTCGTGATTTCTTTGAAATAGTTAGTTCTTCTGTCAAATATATCATTACAACAATCATCCTTGACAATCTAAAGTTCTTCGAAAGATTATCTTACTAATACTTCTTTTAGATTTCTTCGAAATGGAAAATATTTGTATCATATTATATATCACATGATCTTTTATCTAATCTAATTACACCTTTGTAATTTTTTCGATTTAATATCTGACTACTTCTTTCATCTACTTAATCCTCAGCTAGTTATTATTTTTAATATGTTTTTACTGCGTCGTCTTTATTTCTTTTATGCACAAATTTTTTCGTTTTCTGAGAACTAGAATGACAACTTTTATTACAATCATCCGTCTTTTCTTTACGATTGCCAAATTCTTATCTATTTTTGTTGCATTCTTATTGAATTTCACCACATTAATCATGCGACAACTTTTCCGAATGCAAGTTAAGAAAATAAGTGTACATTTTATAAGTATATTTATGATAAGATCGGACAGTGCGTCAACCTGGATGAGCAATTAATGATCGATTCATGAATTTTTCTGGCAGGTTATTTTTAGCCATAAAAAGCGCGCTACTTTGGAACGGATATTAGGCCAAAGATAGACAGAGAGAGAGAGAGGGGGGAGAGACGTCATTAAGAATCTATTTAATTGCATTTGAGTATCAAACGCATTTTATGTGCGCTGCTCGTTGTTTCCAGGGAAAAACCTCTGCGAGAGCTGAATGCAAATATGTGTCGCAAATGGATGTGAGGCGCACTCTGAGTGGCCTCCAAGTGCACCTCCTGCCGTGTGGCATATGCCACATGTGAGCCAGAGAGAGAGAGAGAGACAGATAGATAGAGAACGAACATCGTTTGCCACTTGATGGATTTTTAGTGCCCATTTTCCATTTCCCATTTGCTTTAAGTAGTTTTAGTATCCATTTGAATGGCATTTAAGCAGTCGTTTCTCAAAACAAACACGCAGAGCACACACTCGCTCTCTCCCTCTCTCTCTCTCTCTCTCTCTCTGGATTGCCGCACTTGAATGTGTGTGTTTATGTCTCGCTAACAAATTCGAGAATTGGGCACACGTGAAATGTGTTTGGAAAACTGTTTCAAGAATTTCTGTTTCCAATGATTTTCTCGTCAACTTTGCACATTCGTGTTTCGAACGGGGGCGTTGTGGGTGTGATCTACAGTTCATAAATGCCATGCATCTACAAGATACAAGATACATTATCTGCCAAGCACTTGTCACGTCATCGCGGTGACAGTACAGCAATTTGCCACGCCCCGCATCCGGTGTTACGCCCTAGTGCTTAGCTTGAACTTTAGTTTAGCTTTTGCTCTCCGGAAATAGCAGCGAGAAAGAGACAGCAAGAGCGAGAGCGAGAGAAGCGAACAAGATGGATTGAGAATAATCGGTCAGAATAAAGCGCCACCCCAAAACAAATGAGTTTGCAAACCGAAGCTAGACAACTTTGACTGCAGACACACAGACACTCTGAGTGCACTCACACTCACACACACACTCACACTTGCACTCATACACACGCAATTCATTCACACCTGATTCATTAGCATAACCAGTTGAACGAGTTGAAACTTGGCTTGATTCTTTGTCGCATTTGTTGTTGTTTATTTTTTCATCTCTTTTTCTTTATTTCTGTTTTCTGTGTCTGTGTCTGCTTCTGTCTGTTTTTTTTTTGCTCTCAGCAATTGTAGCTGTTAATTGCTCCGTGGCCACAGGTTTGTTTACATTTTGAATCATTCGAGTCCCCGAGTCTGTTGTTGTTGTTGTTGTTGTTCTCTCTCGTATTACACAAACGAATCCACTTTGATCGCCACAAACAAACGTAAACGTTGCCAAAAAGCGATGCCAGCAAGTGAGCGAACGGATGGCGAGCAAACATTTCAACTGTTGCGTGAATCTTGGTAACAGTGAACGCTCGCTAACACGAACACTACGGTAAACACAAAGAGTCGTTGCTTGAAAGGGTTTCATTATCCCACTTTTAGATATTCTTCAGTCAGTGACTAAAGCAATAGTGACATTGATCACAGTGAGCACTCGCTAACACGAACGATACAATAAACACAAAGAGTCGCCGCTTGAAAGGGTTTCATCATCCCAATTTTAGATATTTTCAGTCAGTGACTAAAGCAAAAGTGGCTCACAGTGAGCACTCGCTAAAACGATCACTACAGTAAACACAAAGAATCGGTGCTTGAGAGTGTTTCATTATCCCATTTTCAAACATTCTTCAGTCAGTGACTACAGCAAAAGTGGCATTGATCACAGTCAGCACTCGCTAAGACAATCACCACAGTAAACACAAAGAGTCGCCGCTTGAAAGGGTTTCATTATCCCACTTTTAGATATTCTTCACTCAGTAACTATAGCAAAAGTGGCATTGATCACAGTCAGCACTCGCTAACACGAACACTACAGTAAACACAAAGAATCGGTGATTGACAGTGTTTCATTATCCCATTTTCAAACATTCTTCACCCAGTGACTACAGCAAAAATGGCATTGATCACAGTGAGCACTCGCTAAATCGAACGATACAGTAAACACAATGAATCGGTCCTTGAGAGTGTTTCATTATCCCATTTTCAAATATTCTTCAGTCAGTGGCTACAACAAATGTGGCATTTATCACTGTGAGCACTCGCTAACACGAACACTATAGTAAACACAGCAAAAATAGCATTCACTTTAGCGAGTGCGCACTGTATGAGTCTCTATCTAAGTGAAGCCACTTTTGCTGTAGCATCTACAAAGTGCCAAGAAATTAAGAAAAAATTAGGAGTGAGATCTTTCTTTTCCTAAATTCTTAACATAAGTGGCATTCACCTTAGCGAGTGCTCACTGTATGTACGCTGTACTCATATCCATTCATTGTGCTGCTGTGTGTAGCATGTTTCGTGTGCCGCAAAGTACAAATTAACAACATTTCGTTTCGTTAATGTGTCTATTCCACTCTCTCTCTCTCTCACTCCCCCATCTCTCTCACTCTCTCTCTCTCTTACTGTGTGTGTGACTGTGAGGGGAAGGAGAACGCACCACTTTATAACTATCAATTAATTTCGCTAGTTTATCGTTTATGTGCATATCAAACGAACCTAAACCAAATAAACAATCATCGAAATTTTTCGTATTTACCCAAAAGCGAAATATCTCTTAATGAACTTTATTATTCTATACAAATCTATATACTTCAAGGATATACAATATTAAAATGTAAATATTATTTTCAAAGCGGAAATTCTTCAGATAACATATACAAAAACGTGCTATATTATTTTATTTATTAGATTCCTCAATGAAAGTATCATAAATAGTACATAAACTTATTTCTTTTTAATAAAGAATTCTACATAAATTTTAAAACAAAATTTATGTTTCGTTTCATAAATAAATTCAGTATATAAACTTGCATTTGTACTTGTTTTATATGTACGTCAACAATTTCATAAAGAATGTGCTATATTGCCTTATATATTACATTCCTCAATAGAAATATCATAAATAATACATTCTACAGCTCTACAACAAAATGTATGTTTTATTTCATAAAGAAATCAAATATTTATTTAATTATATGTGTACTTCTTCTTATCTTATTTATTAGATTCAGCTATAGAAATATCATAAATAATGTATTACCTTATTTATTTTAAGCTCTACAGCAGAATTTTGCATAAATTTTAAAACAAAATTAATATTTCATTTACTAACATGTATTTGTACTTCAACAATTTCATAAAGAATTCTATATCAATTGTAAAACAAAATGTATGTTTCATTTGAACAAAGAAATTCTTCAAACTCTGCTTCACAATTCCCAAAAAATATATTTTTAAATAAGAATTCTTTGCGCACACATTCCAATTGTTATTAAATGCATTCCGAATATCTTTAAGCAAGTTTCTCAGAAACTCTGCAGTTGTGTTTAAAGCTTGCGGCATAATCTACAATAATTATTATATAGTAATTGTTGTATGCAAGTCGCAGTAACAAAAAAAAAAAAGCGACGATAACAAAATGAAAAAAAAAATGTGTTCTATCTTTTGCCTCATTGTCTTCAAGCAGAAAGAAGTATCAGTTTCTAGACATTCATTATCATTTGGGGTAACGCCCTGAAGGTGGTATATAGAGTCGGGCATAATGTGATGGATTATATATAGTGAGTGTATCTATATAGTCTATATTATGTACTTAGATCTTACCGTGTGATTGTGTGCAAAGTTGCAGAAGACCGTGATGCCTTGGCAAAAACAATGCCTGCAAATGTTCTCGGGCTCCGCATCGTTGTTTTGAGCCGCAGCTTTGGTCACAACGAGCAGCCAGAGCAGACACTTTAAAAAACGCCACATGATCTTGGATGAGCCGATGTTGTTCTGGTTTTGGTTCGGTTTCTGGTTCTGTTACTGTTTCAGTTTCTGTTTCTGGGTTTTTGTCGCCCGACTTTGTTGTCGCTGTCGTTTGATTGTCGACGTCGTCGTCGTCGACGTCGTCGGTTTATCTTTTGTTTCTTTTATTATTCGCTTTGAGGTTTTCTTTTGGGGTGTTTTGGTGTTGTCAGGGGGCGGCGAAAGGTGGCGGGGAATGGAGTTGCACTTCCGTTTGTCCCCGGATTGATTCAATTACGAACTTTGATCAAATCTTTTTAAGTTCACAATTTCGATGATTTTGTCCCGATCCGATACAGGCTACAAACACAAAGCAAACGAGTCTTCTTCGGTCTCGGTCTCTATATGAAATCTACATATACGCGTTGATGGAGATGGAGAATGGTGGAGCATCTCTTTAAAGCATTTCATCAGAATCGAATTCGGATTCTTCTTTTGCGCATCGTTTCGTTTTTTGCCCGCACAAAATCACACTAATATACATATTAATGTTGTGTGCTAGACATCATCAACAGAAATACGTATATATATTATTCACAGCACAAAAAAAAATAACAACAACAACAACAAATTGAATATATTTTTCACTAACACAGAACTCAAAAATTCTTATATCGAAGTCAGTTAATTTCAACTTCTCCGTTCACACGAATCCAACCACATACGATGTCGTCTTGATTAATACTGAATGAACAGCGAACTGTTCGCTCAAGTTTTAACGATCGACGCTAGCGCGCTGCTCTCTCTCTCTCTCTCTCTCTCTTGCTCTTTTAGTGCACACAGCGCTCTCTTAGATATGTTGTGTCAGTTAAGAGAGACGCAGCGAGGGTGTGTGCACGGGTTGAACTATCTACTTGTGGGTTGGTCTCTTAATACACTTTCTAATACTAAATGAGTTAAGGCTCCTCGTTTATCTTATCACTTAGTCTTATCTCATCACGTTTTAACGTACCTCGAATATCTACGTAATGCAATTATTAAGTGTGTAGTTGCTTAGATTCAGAACGAACGCCATGCACTCTCGATTTTAGTGTATAGACTAGTCGATGCTTTGAATGAGATATAAAGAGCGCACTCTACATATTTATATGCTTACTTGTGGATGCATTGTTCTAAGAGCGCGACGATTGCTCGTATTTAAAATTATGAAATGCAGACAAGTAGATTACGAACACACACACAGCTAAATAATTGGCATTTAATTCATATCGATGCCAAAATTAGTGTCAAATGCAATTGCAACGGATAATAATTGGAGTTGTCAAAGCACACAAGATACAAAGTCAGCTGTTGTCGCCTTCCGCTCTTTGTCTTCTTGCTGTTGCTTCGTCTTCGGCTCTCGTTCTCCAAAATCAGCTGCAATAATCCGTTGCTCTCTCACTCTCCTCTCTCTGCTGTAAACTTGAAAGAGCTAAAGGCATTTGTATATAGTATGAGTACATATTTGTACGTTTATACGCATGAACTGCAGTCGCATAGTGTAGAAGCGGCAAATTAGCAATCGATTTTAAATGAGCTTTGAAACAAATCTAATGAATCATAATCTCTTTTTATGCTCCTTCATTGGATATTTATGGCACAAAGAGCAAAGGATCTTGATAAATACGCATTTGCGTGCCACAACTTTTCGATACAATAGAACTTTTTGCTAGTAACGCATTTAACTACTCTGCAACTCTACAAAAGCTCAATTAAGCACACAAACACATGTATGCAACATTAGTATGCGAGTGTGTGTGTGTGTGTGTGTGCATGCTACAATTAGTCGCTTCCCCTGTGATTGCAAAGTGAATACATTTATAACGTAAATACATAAATAGGTTCTTCAAGATATGAATCATGCATAGATTCCATGGAATCTCACAACTTAGTTATAAACTGAATTCGATCATCAGTTCAGTTTCTACCTAAACGATTAGGTAGTCACTTATCAAATTTAAAATTTAAAAACAGACTGAAACACAGTCTACGTCAACACGGGTGCGAAAAACGAACCCTTATTGTTTCAAGATCGTCATTTGTCTTAAAGCCGCTGCTTGAACATTGACGTCTGCTTTATCTTTGTTGTGATTTTTCGTCCAATGACGATAAGATTATCGGTAGCTGATACGAATGCGAATGCACTGCTATTCCAAAGTTCACAGCTGTACATAGATACATATGTTAGCATGCAAACCTCTTTTTTTTGGAGTTGCTTATAATGAAGCTAGACCACAACTCTGATTTTCTTTTATGAAGTTTTAGTATTCTGAGCTATAGATTTATTATTTTAACTGTAAAGTATGGATGCATTTATCACATACATACATATGTATAAATACATATACTCTAACCAGAAAAAGTCTGCGTTCAAACTTAACGCGCAACTTTGATGTTAAATAAAAATAGTTGTATTGAAGATATTTTTATACCCGCTACCCATAGGGTAGAAGGGTATTATAACTTTGTGCCGGCGGGAAATGTATGTAACAGGTAGAAGGAGGCATCTCCGACCCCATAAAGTATATATATTCTTGATCAGCGTCAACAGCCGAGACGATCTAGCCATGTCCGTCTGTGTGTCTGTCCGTCTGTCCGTCCGTCCGTATGAACACCTAGATCTCGGAGACTATAAGAGATAGAGCTATAATTTTTTTCGACAGCATTTGTTATGTTTGCACGCAGATCAAGTTTGTTTCAAATTTTTGCCACGCCCACTTCCGCCCCCGCAAATTAAAAAAAACGAATAACAAGCGCAACTTTAGAGCTACAGCTGCGAATATAGACAATAATAATAATGCTATAGACAATAATAACAATAGTATTTATGATTCCTGAAAATTTGGTTGCGATCAGATAAAAATTGTGGAAGTTATTAAAGAAATACTTTTGTATGGGCAAAAACGCCTACTTACTAGGGCTCTTAGTTACTTTGGCCGATAATCTGGTCCATTGTGCCGTCTATGGTATATTTTGAATGGTGTACTATATCGATATACCAAACATACCATTTGGTATATTTTTAGTATTTTTTTAGTATTTTCGGTATATTTTGAAAATAATACCGCAATATTTTGCCTTTATTAAAAATGGGTAGCGGGTATCTCAGAGTCGAGCACACTCGGCTGTAGCTTTCTTACTTGTTAGTATTGTTTTTAGTATTTTCGGTATATTTTTAAATTAACGACATATCTATTATGAAAAGTATAACCAGTCCTCATTTATTTCCATTAACAACTTCTTTATTTGAAATCAAAAAACAAAAAGTACAGCAGTTTTTGGGCTAGAAAAAGTCTGCGTAAAAACTTAAATTAGTTAAAAAAAAAAACTATTAATTGATAAAATATTACTAAAATTAGTACGAGGTAGAATAGATAGGAGATCCATTGTGCCAATCAAGCGTTTTGGCAGTGATTAAACTAAATTTTTCGGTGAATTCTGGCGGTATTTCGATCTACTCATCCAAAATTGCTCCGGAGGGAGGAAATTGATCGTTAAACTGCGTCGTGAGGGGAAATCTCTGCGGGAAATTGTCGAACTTGTTTTCAAACTTTTAATGAAACCGGCTCAGTTCAGTCAAAGCCACGTTTTGGTAGGCCGCCAAAGGTGATTGATCAAGAACAGCGGGAGGTTTTGAAGGCGGTGAGGCGTAATCCTAAGTTATGTGACGCAAAAATTAGCCAGGACATAAAGGAGAAATATAAGAAGGATTTACATGAAAAATGTTGAAAAAGTGGGATGACATTTCATCATAATTTCATAATATTCTTGCTCTATTGTGTATTTAAATCAAAAGAAGAGAAGAGTTCCGTTTTAATAATCAAAAATCAGTAAATAAACGATATTGATTTTTTAATAAAAATTATAATTGCCATTGTGTGTGTTTGCAGCCTTAAATGATTTCAAACATTACCGTCAATGAATTGGAAATGGAAATTATTTATAGGTTTTTAAGTGTGACGCATGCCAACAGCAGCAAACGTAAGTGGAATGAGCTCGACTAAAGGTTTCCACTGTGCAGGGTGGGAACTGATCGTCGTCAATTGGGTGACAGACCCGTCTTTTACTTAATTACCGCGATTAAGCGGCGAAACAGAGGGAACTAGAGACCAAGAGAGAAAGAGAATGAAAGAAAGAAAGAGAGAGAGAGAGAGAGAGAGACTATTTCATAAGTGGAGCGCGCGACTTGCAATCAATTTGCGTTGCATTTGACGATCCGACGAGCGGAAGTTGTTCCCTTCTCCCCTTCTCCGCCCCCGCGCATCCCTTCTCCCCGCGAACAAGCAGGCAACCAACTGCCACAATGCGGGCATTTCTCTCTTCCCGTTCCCCCTCTTCGCATAACTCCGTGCTCTCTCTCTCTCTCTGCTTAGTTATCGTTGAATCGGTGATTTTTTTTTCTCTTCTCCTTTTCTCGTTCTATGCTTTTCAATTGTTCATTGTGGGATATTGCTTCATTCTCAGTTCTAAAATTGATTGTGCGATAACTGCATTGATATCTGACGCACACACTTACACCACACACACACACAGAGAGAGAACGCAAACACACGCACTTGACTTTGGGCCCCCAATTGCAATTACCCAGTTGGAACTCGACTTTCAATTCCGCGTATAGAGCAGCTGTCTGAAAAGCTGCACTCGCTTTTCATTCAACACAAACTGCTTTTTCGTTTCATTCACCTTTGGCTGATAAGGAAATGCTAACAACAATGATAACTTCAGATTTGTCCACTAACGTGTGTAACACTTTCAAGTGTTACGATTATTGATAATACTCACTGATAACATAATGTTTACGATTCTTAATGTGAAGCATTCTACATAGATTTCGAGATATACACAAATACAAATACAAATACATATTTATATATTTGTATTTATTTATAATTTTATTTATTCCATTTTTTACCTACATATGTATGTTCATTTATATCCATTCCTTTCCATTTATATTTATGAATAGTATTTTCTTTTGTTATTATTTTTAATTTTTCACACTATATTTGTACTATATATTTATAAATATATTGTATGTATGTATTAAGATATAATTATGTATATATATAAATTTAGATATATCAATATGATTTCATTTTTCTTATATGTATTTCTCTATTTAACTATTTTCTTATACTTAGTATGCCATATTGATCTATACTTATTTTAATATCATATGATTCTATTTTTATTTTTAACTCTTCTAATATTATATAGTATGTATTTCTCTATTAAAGTATTCCCTTATATCTAGTATTCCATATTAATCTGAACTTATGTGAATATGTTACATTTTCATTTATTTCTTTCCATATTTATTAGAACTTTTCCTCATATCTATTTCCCTATTTGTATCGCTACCTTTTTTATCATACATGTATTTATCTCTGCTTACGTTAATATTTTTAATTTTCCATGCCGATCGTCAGTACAGAGTTGTGTATTGAAAGGGGTTGTTGCCTTTTTTGAATAGATGCAGTTTGTTGAATGAATTTATGCATTTAATAGTTGTGTTTGCTCCAGTTGGGTTCAGTTTTTGGGGTTCAGCTACACTGACTCTTCGCCGCGCACTCTCCAAAAACTTCAAGCTGGGTCTGTGCTCAGGTCGCCGTCAATATGGGGTTAGGTTAGGGTTGGGGTCCAAAGCGGCGCTGTATGCGTTCAATGGAAAATGAAAACGTGTTTCCCACAGGTAGCCACACACAGACACGCTCATTTATACACACACACGCACACTCATACACATGATTGTGGTGGCTGACACGCCACAGTTGGTTGCTGGCCTTTGTTATTATTGCTGAAGTGCAGGGTCGCATTTTGTTTACGCGTGTCCCCTCCTCCCCTCTCTCTCTATCTGTAACTTGTGTTGGGGGGGAGCAAAGCGGGGATCACCACACATGTCTACATATGTACAAGTGTGTGTGTGTGTGTGTACCTTTTGTGCAGTGCATTTCGTTGGAAAAGTTGATTCTTTCATTTTCATTTTCAATTTCATTTCATTTTTGGTATTGTTTTATTTGCTTTTTATGTAAATGCGTGCAGTTTGTTTGCTTTCCCGTTTGCCCCGCACTGATTGTGCCTATTGTTGTCCCCCTTTTGTATAAACATATTGTAGGAGCCATCGCTAAGTGGCCGCAAAAGTCTCCTATCGGGGCTTCAAGTGTGTTTACAATGTCTGAACGCTCACAAACGCCAACTTAAATATTATTTGCACTAGATACAGTGGGACTATGATTGAATTATTCTAGAACATCGGGTAATGTAAAGTTTAGCTGTTTAGAGATAAGCGATATTCGACGTCGTGCTTAGTCAACTGTAATGACGTGAGTTTGGCTGCCAAGTCTCCCTATGTTTTTGTGTGTTTGGCCTGACGTTCAAGTTGAACTTTATCTACGAGTAAAGGCATTTTATTTTGCTAAACTATTTCGGCATTGGCAAATAATATGTCAATTATTTTCGTTTACTTCATATACATTGTTTTGTATTCGAAGGTTTGGCTCACTAATGAGATAATCCATTGGAAAGTTCGTCACTTATTATAACTAGAGCGTTTTGGGCAGCAATCAGCACAAACAAGAAAGAAAGCTATAGTTAAGCTTTGACAGCAATAGACGCTTTACTTTATATTGAATTACTCAACATTATTTTGTTGTTTGTTCCGCTTTTAAGCTTGTGCAACATTTTATTGTATTTTGCAGTTCTGCAGATTGTACAAATTTAATTCTACAGCCTACAATTCTTTAAATTATTCGATATTTAAACCAGGATGATCAAACATTTGATAGAAAAAGCTACGAAATTTAGAGAATCAATCTATATAAGATGATACATTTTAGTCATTTAAAAAGAAAAAATCTTGAAAGTTAAGATTCTCAGCTACTAATATAATGAAATTAGAAGGAGATAACAAAATGCTAGAATAAAACAAGAAAGAAAGCTTCAATCGAGTGTACTCGACTGTGAGATACCCGCTACCCATTTTAAATAAAAGCAATATATTTTGCGATATTATTCTCAAACTATACCAAATATTAATAACTTCCACAATTTTTATCTGATCGCAACCAAATTTAAAATTACGCTTGTTATTCGATTTGTTTTGATTTGCGGGGGCGGAAGTGGGCGTGGCAAAAATTTGAAACAAACTTGATCCGCGTGCAAACATAACAAATGCTGTCGAAAAAAAATTATAGCTCTATCTCTTATAGTCTCTGAGATCTAGGTGTTCATACAGACAGACGGACAGACACACATACGGACAGACGGCTAGATCGTCTCGACTGTTGACGCTGATCAAGAATATATATACTTTATAGGGTCGGAGATGCCTCCTTCTACCTGTTACGTACATTTCCTGTCGGCACAAAGTATAAAAAAAGCAACATAGCAGTCAGCTAGAAAATTGGCAAAAGTTTCGGTGTCTATAGTTGATAATTTGAGGTGGAGATATTGCTAAAACAAATCAGTTACTGAGGCTAATTTAGAACATACATACATACATACATACATACATACATACATACATACATACATACATACATACATATATACATACATACATACAAACGTACACACATTCATTCATACATACATATGTACCTTCATTCATATTTATGGGGTCAAAGATGTCTTCCTTACTTAGTCGACCTTTTTTTATTGTTGTTGTTATTATTGAAAATATTACTTCTATCGCGTGCCAAGCGATAAGAATTATGGCAAGTTATTTATACCCTTTTAAGCAAAGCATTGTCTTAGTCACTTTGCAAATGTTTGGTTGTGTAATTGTGAATTGTGATTGACAAGAGAGTTTTGTATTTTACCTAAGAGAACAATTTTCGTATTTGTGTGCTAACTGACTGTTCCTTGTGCATGTGCGTGCTTGTCCCTCACACTCACACACGCACACACATGCATACAGGCTTGACACCTGCTGCGAGAGCGCATCGCTACGTGCTCTTTCCGCGCTGCCCCCCGCCCAACGACTGGCCCCATGAAAAGAAACATACGAGCGTACGTGACCATTTGCCATTGACCACTGCATGTCAAAGAGAGACAGAGTGAGAGAGGGAAAGAGAGAGAGATTGTTCTCGAACATTCGGTTAGCCTTTGATGTCTCTATTGTGTTTGATTCTGATTGGAATGCATTCAACATTTGATTTCACTACGGGAGTTTACCCTTGGTGCGTTGCCCCTTTTTCCTTTTCTTCTCTGATTCTTCCCTTGCATCGCTGCTTCAGTATTTAATTTCCTGTCTGTGCTCTCTCCTAATTAATCAATTGCATCTTTCGATCATTTCATTTGCAGTTCCCAGTCAAATGAGCGACAATTTCTCAAGGATTTCATTAGCGGCGCGCCTGGATCATCGGGAGCTCGCTTGGCCGCCTGGCTGCAGCCGGAATCACGGCTCGATCCCAACAAGTAAGTGTGAAGCGTTATCTATCGCATTTTTGTAGTGAGAATCACCGTTATCATTATGAGTAATGTTTACGCTTGACCTGAATTTAGAAAGTGTCCAGATCGCTGTTTAAGTTTTAGAGGACTAAAATTCAAATGCTGCTTTAACTTCCGCTGATTCCATTTCTTCTCTCTTTCTCTTTCTTTCCATCTCTCCTGTCGCTCTATTTCTTCATCTCAGATGCGAGCTGAACACGATCACGGAACCCTTGCGGTATGGCTGGCCCACCCAGGTCACGGTGACCATACGGGATCAGTACGGCGATGCGGTCCTGGTGCCGGAGTTAAAGGTGGAGATCAAGGCAATACCAACGGGACCGGATCGCAGCGGTGGCGCTGGGAACCTGAAGATGCGACGCACCTCCTACGCCGAGGATGGACAACACGGCATAGGCGGCATGGGACTGGCCGGACAGTTGGGAGGAATGACGCCGCCACCGCGTCTCAACTACGAGGCGACGACCAAAGAGAAGATGTGCTTTAAGGCGATCACATTCATGAAACCCTACACGAACTATTCGTTCGAGGAGCTGCGGTTCAGCAGTCCGGTGCAGACGCGTACCACGGAGGCTCTGTGTGCCCAGGACATGGAGGACGGCACATTCAGTGTGCACTGGACCCCGAACTCGGTGGGCGGCTATTGCCTGGCCGTGACCATCGATGGCATACCCCTCGAGGAGGTCTATCGCGTCGAGGTGAAGGAGGGCGTCCTGCCGCCGCCGGCACAGCGCTCGAATGCCGCCAGGCGACCGCAGGCGCCGAGCAAGCTGCGTCGCTTTCAGGCCAGGCACAGCACTGGACTGCGTATTCGCTCGCATCCCACGCTGCAGTCAGAGCAGGTGGGCGTGGTGCGGTTGGGCGGCATCATATCGTTCATCGATGAGATCGAGAATGACGATGGGATCTGGCTGCGCTTGAGCACCGAGTCGATACGGCAACACTGCACCATGGGCTGGTATCCCACCGAGGCCTGGTGTCTGCAGTTCAATCAGCATTTGGCTCGCACGCTCCTCCAGCCTGTGACGGATGCGCCAACCAAGAGCGGACGTGGCAAGTCCGGGGAGTTGACGGATCTGAGTGCCACCAGTCCGTGTGGCAGCAATGGCGAGAGTCCCACAAGTCCCGTGGCAACAAGTCCCGGCAAGGAGAGCGGCGAGCGCAAGATCTTCGAGACGACGACGTCAACGGTAACAACAACGACGTCTGCGGTGACGACGACAACCACAACGACGACGAGCAGCAGCTCTGCCTCCGTCTCCGTCTCTGCGTCCGCATCGGTCTCCGCCTCCGCCTCGACTAATCCTTTTCTGCTGCCAGCGGCCAAGTCCACAGAGCAGCTAAGCGACGCGGAGCAAGCTACATCGCTGCCACCCACTGAGCTGCTCCCCGGCAATCTGGGCTCCGCGATAGCGGGCGTTGTGGGCGGCGGTGCCATCAAGCTGCAGGCGTTGCAAAAGTGGTTCAAGGGCGATGCCATGGAGCAACAGCAGCAGCAGTCGTCGCCCTTGGCCTCTGGCGTCTCGGTGCGTGAGATGGTGCGTGCCATGGGCGCCCAGGAGTCGCCGTTGCTGCCACGCGGCGGCAATGGCAACAGTCGCCTCGAACAGCAGCAGCAGCAGCCACCGAACGAAACCGACGCGGACTTTGACATCGCGAATGTGCGTCGCATGAACTACACGGCCAGCCAGACGGCAGCCCTGCTGTCCACACCAAAGCATACGCCACGTCGTGGCGTCGCAGCCAGCGAGGCAGTTGCGGGTGCCGCACAGATCGCCCAGCTGGAGGAGGATCTCAGTCTGTTGCAGATCACGACGACGACAACCGCTTGCAATACGGGCATCGAGCTGCAGAGCGAACTGCAGTTGGCGGACTCCTCGAGTCCCACCGCAGCCACCAGCAGCTCCTCGACGTCGGCTAATGCCTCAGGTACGGCGACTGCCTCGGCATCGGCATCGGGCGGCTGCTCCAAGCGCAGCACCATCATGGGTCCCATCAAGCGGGCGATGCCGCCTTCCTTCGCCGAGAGCATACGCGCTGTCTTTGCGGCGCTGCTGTGGCACGAAGGCGTTGTCCACGATGCGATGGCCTGCGCCAGTTTCTTGAAGTTTCATCCGGGTCTGCCCAAGGAGGGTGCCACCGTGGTGACTCGGCGCGGCGAGTCGGGTGATCCGCGTCTGCAGCTGTCGCGGGAACAGAAGGCACAGCAGCGACACTCGGTGGAGGTCGCGAATGCCGGACATTATCTGAACATACGTCCATCGACGCTGGAGACGTTGGCGAAGAGCGGCAACTGTTCGCTGCATAATCGCAGCAAGCATCGCAAGGCGACGTCGTCGTCATCGGGTGCCGCTGCCATCGAGGATCCGTCGGAGAAGCTACACGCTCTGCCGGAGCTGGTGAGCGTGCTGCCGCCGGCTCTGCGTTGTCTTGTGTATCTCTGGGAACAGATCTGCGCCGGCTGCGTCCACATTGTGCAGTCGAATGCCCTGGAGCAGCGCGAACAGCGATTGTTGTCGCCCGGCGCCAGGGAAGCTAACGGCGAGCTGGATGCAAAGGAGTGCAAGGGGAATGGCGGGGAACTGGACAAGGATGCGGCGGGTAAGAAGTGCAAGCGTAAGAAGAAGGATGACGGCAGCTGGTGTGAGATCTGTGAACTCTTCCTGCCCATGCCCGTCACATATCACATGCGCATCGCTCATCCCGGCTGCGGCAAGTCCGCCAAGGGCAAGGGCTACAACTCAGTGGGCATCTTCTGCGAGGGCTGGGCCGGCAACTGTGGCGAGGGCGGCAAGGGCGCCTCCAGCTGGTTCCTCATGTGCGACGCCTGCCGGGATAAGTATTTGGCCAGCAGTCGCAGTGCCAACAACATCAACATTTCCGCTCCACACGTGTCCAATGCAGGTGAGTTTTGACTTTATCGATCACTTATCGATCACTTTTTAAATTCAAATTCTGTTGTAGTTTGACTTATTATTAACATAACTGGCGAATGACTTGCATTTATTGCTAAGTGCTCGCAATAAATAAAGATATATTCTTATATATATATATATTCTTATATCGTTTATAGACTTATCGATAAATTGGTGAAATTATAATACATTATTGAATTATCAATAATAATTAAGGCTGCTTTCTCAGTAGAATATTCATGAAGTTGTATGTTTATTATTGAGATCGACATTCATTTGTCACTCAGATTTTTGCTGCATCTCATAGAGATTGATAAGTATTTATCGCGTCCTAATTGATCAATAAATTGTTGTAATTAAAGAAGACATTTTCAATAGGTGTGATTATTTTATAACTATGATAAATTGTAGAGTTAAATGTATTCTCCTATCTATTAGGCGATAAATTTATGAAACAAAAGTGAATAATACTTTAGACACGATTGGAATCCATAATAGTAGTAAATCATAAAATCATTAACATTATTTAATATGTTCTTTATTTATTGCTTAACAATTTATTCATAAATGTTCCAAATGGTTTCCCTCAGAATTTTATTTTGTGTATTTTCATAAATTCAATAAGTTTTACACTATTAAAGTAGTTATCAATTACATACAGTAGGTCACAGCTTATTTCAACCACCACCAACCGACAACTTTGAGTTAGTGTACTGGCCAAACTAAAAGAGGTATTAACTTTATTTAAACGCAGGATTTTAGTTTAATGTTTTAATATACAAGATACTTTTTCATTTATCATCTAATATTTTGTTTACTATATAAAATTTTTGAAAAACAAAAAAATGCCAAAAAAAAGTACCACAGCTTATTTCAACCAGCTGAAAATAACTAAAGTTAAATATGTTAAACTGTGTTTTTAGAATTTCGTATGACCTCCTTCTTGGTTAATAGCTCCTTCCAGACAGTTTGGAATAGATTCCACCATTTTTTTTGTGATATAGGGCCTAATTTTGTCCCATTCTTCCACTAAATCCGTTTTAAGGTTAGATTTGTTGGAAATTGGCCTTTTTCCGATGTTCTGGTCCAAAATGGCCCAAAAATTTTTTACAACATTTATGTCAGGTTACTGAGCTGATGGTTTCATGACATGACGAAAGTTGCACATTAGCCAATCTTGCCTAATTCCTGCCTTAAGCCTAGGGTCATTGTCTTGGTAGAAGCGGAAATCATCCCTAATGCCCAGTTTATCTGCACTTTGGATCAAATTGACCTTCAGTACCTCTAGGTATTGAGTCTAGTCAATGGTCGCGTCAATAAAATTGAGTTTTCCGACTACGGCTGTGGACATACAGGCCCAAACCACGACGCTACCACCGTAATGCGTGACTGTAAGCTTTAAATTTATGTTTTGAAGCCCGGAATTTGGATTCTGACCGACATATGGAGCTCCAACCAACCCAAAAATGTTGATTTTGGACTCGTCCACAAATATGATTGAGTTCCAAAAGTTTTTATCCTTTCCCACATGCTCCTTGACAAATTTCAAAGGAGCCTTTTGATTCGCGCGCCTTATAAACGGTTTCTTGCGCCTTATACTGTCATTAAAGTTACTTTCCCGCAGTACTCTCGAATTGATTCTGGGTGGCACGCCTTACTCAATTCCTCCTCTATAACACTGGTCAATTTTGGTGGCGAAAATTTTGGATTTTTCCGATTTTCCGGACAATATAACGCGCGTCGGTCTCATTAAAAATTTCATTGGGTACATTTTTGCTCTTCTAATGCACTAATTTTTCGCGAAAAAATACCGTGAATGATGCTTTGCACCGTCTAAACACTCAGATGCATTATTTCATAAATTTTTGGACGGGATAATCCATTCTTTAAAGGAGTTATGACGTCATTTTCCTTCTCAATTGTGGTTCATGGACCCATTTTGTAAAATACGCGTGTCTCTTGAGATCTAAAGCTTAAAATGTCGAAAATCTAACTTCTAAGCATTAAAAATACTATACACAATGCAATAGATCAATAAAGAACCGTTATTTTCCTAGGAAACTGATCTTTGCACAGCAGCAAAGTTGCTGGTTGAAATAAGCTGTGGTACTTTTTTTTGGCATTTTTTTGTTTTTCAAAAATTTTATATAGTAAACAAAAAATTAGAGGATAAATAAAAAGGTATCTTATATGTTAAAACATTAAACTAAAATCCTGCGTTTAAATAAAGTTAATACCTCTTTTAGTTTGGCCAGTACACTAACTCAAAGTTGTCGGTTGGTGGTGGTTGAAATAAGCTGTGACCTACTGTATCTTGAATAATTTCAAGTTATTCTATATTTTCATTGGCAATCGTTTGATAAATCAAACATAAAAAATTCGCTAACCAATTTGTGTTTCCTTTATATATTTTCTTAGAGGTTTTTACTATTTTATCGCTCGTTGTTTGAATGCAGTCTTATCTTTTAACATGTTTATAGTTGTGTTAATGACATGATCAAACATGTCTCGACAAGTCGTAAATGGTTGTGTCTGCACTCGTGTCACGACACGATTAAAATACTCTTGCTTTCCTTTTCTCTGTTCTACCTACTTGAAAAGTCGTGTCACGACACGATGCCGTCGTTATCTCTCTCTTTTTCTCTTTCATTTGACTAATTACCTATCAATTCGACACTTGCAGCTACTGAAATGAACCTGTTCGGCGTGAAGACAACCACGCTGATAGCCAACTCGGAGGTCTACACCACAATGCGAGAGAATGCCACATTCCTGCTGGAGCTGTGCTCCTCGAGCAGCGCCAGTAGCAGCCTTCAGGCGACAAGCAGCAGTGTTGCTGCTGCTGGGGCAGGCAACAGTGGCAACCAGAAGAGATCGCCACAACAGCAGATGTCGATGGGCATGCCTGTGGTCATTGAGCATCAACATCTGGGCATGCCTGATCTGAATCTCAGCAACAAGCCGAGCACCAGTCGAGCTGACTCCGCTCGCAGCAGTCGCATTGGCAATCGACTCAGTGGCAAGTTTACGCCCTTCCGCAAGAGCTTTGTGGGCGTGCCTCCTGCCACGCCAGACAACGTTTGGCTGGCACCCGACAGCTTCGCCTGCCTCGAGTGTCTCGGCACCGCCGCCCACGAGGATCTGCCCTACGAGATGTTCGGCCTGGGCAACGCCAACAATGAGAACGGCTACGATCGGGTGAGTTTATCATTAGATTAAGATATGAGGCAACTAAAGAGTCTTGGTAATACTTGTACTTCGAAGAAAATATGCATATAAATAAAGCAAATTTAATAATGCAACAATAAATAATCCATACACTTTTTGTAAGAATATTTATGTGAAAATAATAAGAAGGAATGATAGGGAAAAAAGGACATAGAAAATTCAAATTCATAAGAAAATAATCAGTTGCATTTTTTTAGTTTCAATAAATTAATTTGTAAATTAAAATACAATACTTAGAAGTGATTCCTAACTGATGGAATGACTAACATATTATAAGTATGAAAAAAAAAAACAGACATAAAATAAAATAAAGAATTAAAAAAAAAAAGTGGCCAATGTATTAATAATATAAACTTAACATAGTTATTGAATTTCATATTTAAAATGAAGTTATTTTAACTTCTTGTATTTTGGTCACTTTTATCTTTTTCTTCATACTTAGAGGCATTGCAATAAAGATATGTAAATAATACAAAAATTATTCTACGAACTAGGAAAACAAGAATAGCGCATTAAAAATTAAAGAGAAAAGAAATCAAATGAAAGCTTCAGTCATTTGAGGGTACTGTGATATATCCCTACTAAGAGAACCAAAACAGTGCAGTATTATTCTAAAAATATGCCAAGATAATATACTGAAAAAAAAAACTTAAAAATACCGAAAGCTGTAGTTGGTATATCTGTTGATATACTTTTCAATATATACCATACATTACAAAATATACCAAATGTAAAATTTATTTGTAAATAAGTTTCTAATTACTGATTTTTTGTTTTCGCAGCCACTGTCGGAAATCTCTTACGAGTCGTGCGAACCAAACAACTATGAGCTGATGTCCGGCTCGCTGGCGAATCCACCAGCAGCCACTGGAAGTGGCGGCGGCACATTGTCCAAGTTCCACCGCAGCTACTCGATGGGACAGGGTTGGGCAGCATTGGCTCAGCAGCAGCAACAGCAGCAACAACAGCACCAACAGCTGCAACAGCAGCCACCGACAATGGCGACTGTGGTGCCATTGGATGCCCAACCCAAGGTCGTCTATCGCAGGCGCAACAACTCGTCGTCGAGCGAGGGCGATGGCTCGCTGCTCATCTGCTACCCATCGGAGCATCTGCGTCGCCTGGTGCCACAGAAACTCTTGGCCAGCGTTGCTGTGTTGCATGCCGCATCCAATGCGAACGATGCGCAGTCCTCAGCCGATGCCAAGGACGATCGCCAACAACAGTTGCCACCGGTGAGTCCGTTGCCATTGCCAGAGCAGAGCAGTGCGCTCCTGACGCGACCTGCGATGGCGTTCATGACCCAGAAACATGAGCTGGACCGATTGCGCGGTGCAATGCGACGCAGTCTAAGGATCGCCGCCTGCCGAATCTATGCGCTGCAGGCGCTCAACTGGTTGCTGCGCAGCGTCACCCAAGGCGTTTGTCTGCACGATCTGATGTGGTGGTTTGTCAGCTCTCTGGCGCTGGGCAGCGTTGAGCTGGTGGATGGCAAGTACGAGGAGGCCGAACCGGCATTGGAGCATCCCGTTGCGTATACACAGATCAGTGGACGCTTTGCACACTTGATCACACAATCGCTGCACATTCTGCTGCAATCGGTTGCGGATCTAACGCTGCATCTGCCGCTGGGATCACCGTTGCAGCGGGTGGCGATTCAATGCTTTGGCATACGCTTCCGGCAGGCCGATCATCAGTTCCTGCATAGTTCACATGTGTTTGGCAACATCTCGAAGATCTTGTCCAAGTCCGATGAGCAGAACGATGCCATGGCCATGTCCACAATGCTGGCAGCCACTGGCAACGAGATCCACTGCGATGCCGAGCATAATATTGCCACAGCTAGCAATCAGCTGAACCCCTCGAGCAGTGTGCCGGGTGCCAAAGTCATTTGCTACACCGATTTGGCTGGCATGTTCGAGGTGACGGTCTCGTCGCGCCCCGCCATGGCGGAGTCCCTTACGGACAACTCGACGGAGACGTTCTGGGAGAGCGACGAGGAGGATCGCAACAAATGCAAGATCATTGAGCTCTCAATGAGCAAGCTTAGCTATGCCTGCAAATTTGTGCTCGTGCACATCGACAACAGCCGCGACATTCAGGTAAGTTGAAGAAGCATCCCCGATACTCTCTTTTTATAGTGCACGCTTGGGAAACTCTGATAAAGTATTTTTATTAATAATGATGTGAATTAGTACCCGTAGAAGGTACTGCAAAGGGTCGGTGTTAAACAAAGTTAGTACTTGTAGAAGAAATATTGGTGGCCGTTATTTATATACATAGATAAGAAGTTCACTTGCTCTTGCTAGGATCGAACAACCACAAAGTTGTGATCTACATCCGTTCCGCGGGAGGTTGCAACTGCATAAGATATTTTCTGTAGGGGGTTGATAAAGCATAAGGTCGAAGTGCTTTAGGTGATTACTGTATTACATTCTTATTGCTTTGAATCGGTACTACATTAAATACATATTTATCAAAATAAGCAACCTCCTTTGCCGGTACATTGCATGGGTAATGCAATCTACAAGGCCCTGCTTTAAATTGGTGCAGAAATAGTTTGCTAACCACTTGGATATTTTCAGCAAAATCAAAAATTGTATAAGATCGGTATGGTTCTTGAAGTGTAATGTTTAAGGGTTTGAAGGCTCCATAATAAAAAGGAACTGCAGGCAATTGTAGTTAGTAAGTTAAGTAAGTTAGTAATTCACTAGATCGGCAAACGCAAAGTTGTGCTTGATAAATATATATTACAGCTATTGTATTATTTGAGTAGTGTAAAGGGTTCGAATTGGCTTACATCGCTGTACTACATTAGGTGCGCTCCAAACTTGCCTATCCCATAAGGATAAGATTGCAGTAGGTCGATGCCTATATAGGTCGATTACCACAATGTTCTTATATACATTGACACTGCAGGAGGTTGCTACATTCTACATATTCAGCAGAGATGGTTGGGCTATACTGCTCTGTGCGGTAGTTCGCTGATTACCGATTCAAAACTACGTTAGGTACCAGTCGTAAATCAATAGCATGGCAAATATAGCGATAATTAGACCCACTTAACGCATTACCTTACTTTCCATTTCTATCCGCAGAACAAGGTGCTGAATGTGGTGTTTTATGCCGGCCAATCGCTCGGCGATACCAATCTGATCAAATCGGTGGATGTGGATCAAAAGGCATGCGTTTGGATAGCGGCCAAAATCAGCGATGAGAGCTCCACACATTTTCGCCTCGAGCTCCACGGACCGGAGAACACACTGCGGGTGCGTCAAATCAAGCTGCTGGGACTGCCAAGTGGACAACAACAACAAGGAGCAGCTGGTGCTGCTGTTGCTGGTGAAGAGTTGCTGGCGGAGCATCGCTCCAATCTGCGCATGTCGCACGCAGCACGGATTCAACAGCAAATCTGCGAGGCGGAAACACTGCGGGTCTTCCGTCTCATTACCGGCCAGGTCTTTGGTAAGCTGATCAGCAATGTGAACGATGCAGTCACAGCCACTGGCGGGGGAGCAGGCGGAGCTGCTGGCTCCTCTTCGGTTCTAGATGGTGGTGGCAACTCCATGCTGGCGGACTCACTTGATCTCCGGGAACACATGGTCGGCATACTGTTTTCGCGCAGCAAACTGTCGCATCTGCAGAAGCAGGTGATTGTGCACATTGTGCACGCCATCAAGAAGGAGGCGCAACGCGCCAAAGAGGACTGGGAGCTGGCCAATTTGGCACATGTGCTCAAGCATCAGCCGGCACAACAAACAGCCGCAGCACCTCAGTCAGCGACCGCTGGCGCTTCAGTGCTCATCTCCAGCGACAGCAGCTCGGAACGCAGTCGCGCCCCGGACACCTATTGCTTTGAGATGCTCAGCATGGTGCTGGCGCTCTCCGGCAGCGTGGTGGGTCGCTCCTATCTGTCGCAACAGTACGGTCTGCTGAGGGATCTGCTCGGTTTGCTGCACACGGGCAGCGATCGAGTGCAGCGTCAGGTGACGGCACTTTTGCGTCGCATACTGCCCGAAATAACGCCGGAGAGTTTCGCCGAGCTGCTCGGCGTGCAGCGGCTGCCACCGGCGGACTACAGCATCGCGCATCAGAGTGCCAGCGACTTTGACATGAGTCGCTTGGGGCTGCTCGACATTTTCCTGGCCGTTATTGCCAAGTCACTGCAGTTGCAGGTCAAGGTAAAGACAACGTCGGCCAATGCAGCTGGCGGCGTTACGGTGCCAAGTGGCGGCAACACAACGGCTGGCGGAAACACCGGAACGGGAACAGCGAAGTCGGGACAGCTGGAGAAGACGCCGGCATTTGTGCGTCTCTGCAGTTCGTTGGATCTGTCCGTGCAACTGTTGCGTGCACGTCCCACAACAGCGGAGCAATTGGCGACCGCCTCATCGACTGCCTCATCAACGGCGCCCGGTGGCAGCGATCCCTTTCGCTTTGATGCGGCGCCCGTGAAGAAGGAGTCGAAACGGAATCTGAATCAGCGCTGGTTCCTCAACGGTATCATCTCCACCAAACAGGCGGAGAGCATCATTGGCCTCATACGGGATTTGGCAAGCGTAAGTTACTTGATTTAGTTATTTTATTATAGTATATACAGCTATATTCTTGATAAGCGTCAACAGCTGAGACGATATAGACATGTCCGTCTGTCCGACAATATAGTATATTTTGAATGTAATACTATTTTGATATACCAAATATTTTATAGTCTTCGGTATTTCTTGTATAATTTAGTAGTAGTATATTTATATACTAAATATTGCTTTCGGTATATTTATATACTTTTGGTATATTATTTTGGGTGTACTCTATTGATATACCAAATATAGCTTTCGGTATATTTTAGTATTTCTTGGTGTATTTATGTATGTCGTAGTACTAAATTGATATACCATATATGCCTTAAGAATATTTTCGGTATATTAATGGGGTAGTACTATCAAACATATACTTTGGTATATTTTAGATTTTTTGGTATATTAATGACTACCGCACTACTATTTTTATATACCAAATATAGTCTTCGGTATTTTTTGGGGATTAGTATTAGTATTGCTTTCGGTATATTTACAAATTTTTGGTATTTCAATTCGGGAGTACTATATTGATATATCTAATATAACCATAGGTATATTTTCGTATTTCTTGGTATATTTATGTGGTAGTATTAAATTGCTATACCCACATACAGCGTTAATTTAAATTTGTATATTTTTGGTATATTAATGTGGCAGTGCCACCAAATATATGTATCCTTCGGTATATTTTAGTATTTGTTTAGTATATTTGTTGTAATACTATATTGATATACCAAATATATCAAAGACAAGTACACTCGACTCTAGCTCTTTTACTCGTTTTCAAATCCAAATTCAATCAATTAACCATACCACGTCTTACTTTGCAGGGCAAGCTGAGCGAGAAGTGGTCACAGATCACCAAGGCGGCCATTGCCGAGTCAGTGTTGAATTTAACACGCCTTGAGGAGATCTATCGCACGCCGGAGCATTGCACAAAGACGGCAACATTGTGGCTGGCGTTGGCCAGTCTCTGTGTGCTGGAGCGTGATCACGTCGAGAAACTCTCCTCGGGCCAATGGTCAAAGCTCTGCGACACGCGTCCCATGTGCAGCAATCACGACGATGGCGAAACGGCGGCGATCATACAATGCGAAACCTGCGGTTCGCTTTGCGGCGACTGCGATCGCTTTTTGCACTTGAATCGCAAGACGCGTTCACATAAGCGCACGGTAAGTTGTAAAACGTTGAGTCCCCAAAAGAAGAATGCATATAATTTGAGATACTACTTCGCAGGTGTGCAAGGAGGAGGAGGAGGCGATACGCGTGGAGCTGCATGAATCGTGCGGTCGCACCAAACTCTTTTGGCTCTTGGCCCTGGCCGACTCAAAGACCCTGAAGGCGATGGTCGAGTTTCGCGATGGCAGCCACACGATCATTTCGGGACCACAGGAGGCAGTCGGACGATGTCGCTTCTGCGGCCTCACTGGCAACTCAGGTCTGCTGGAGATTGGCAACGTGTGTGCCGATGCCCAGTGCCAGGAGTATGCGGCCAATTCCTGCCTGAAAACAAAGCCCTGCGGTCATGCCTGCGGCGGCGTTGCTGGCGAACGCAAGTGCTTGCCTTGTCTGCAGCATGTGTGTCATGCACGCGAGAATGAGCTGGCCGAGGAGCTGCGCGATCCGAAGCTAACCCAAGATGCTGATGACATGTGCATGATCTGCTTCGTTGAGGCGCTCTCGTGTGCGCCCTCCATACACGTAAGTCAGAGACGAGAGAAAGTATCAAGTAAGAGTATCAACAACTAATCGTGAATTTCAATTGCAGTTGGAGTGTGGTCATGTGTTTCACTTTCATTGCTGCAAGGCGGTGCTGGAGAAACGCTGGAGCGGACCACGCATCACCTTTGGCTTCTCGCTGTGCCCCATCTGCAAGGCGGACATACAGCATCCATTGCTGGCCGACATTCTGGAGCCCATCAATGGACTCAAACAGGACGTCAAACGCAAGGCGATTATGCGGTAAGTACGCAACGGACACAATGCCATCGACTGTAACTAAAACAACTTATTCCTAACAGCATTAAGTACGAGGGTGTGGTCAAGGATACGGATAGCAAAGATGTCACCCAGCTGGCCATGGATCGTTATGCGTATTACGTGTGCTTCAAGTGCCAGAAGGCATACTATGGCGGCGAAGCGCGTTGCGATGCTGAGATCGGTGAGAAATTCGATCCGGAGGAGCTCGTTTGTGGCGGCTGCTCGGATGTGGCCCGGGCACAAATGTGCCCCAAACATGGCACCGATTTCCTCGAGTACAAGTGTCGCTACTGCTGCTCGGTGGCCGTATTCTTTTGCTTTGGCACCACGCACTTTTGCGACACGTGCCACGATGACTTTCAGCGCCTCACGAACATACCGAAGAACAAGTTGCCACAGTGTCCCGCCGGACCGAAGGCCAAGCAGCTGCTTGGAGACGAGTGTCCGCTGCATGTGATGCATCCCCCGACTGGTGAGGAGTTTGCCCTGGGCTGTGGCGTCTGTCGCAATGCGCAAACGTTCTAGCAACTCCGTTTGAAATTGCATCTGCCGCTGCAGTTGCGAACCGATGACGAAGACGAGGAGGATGAAGATGAAGCTGAGGCTGAGGCTGAGGAGAAGCAGCAGCAAGTAGAGGATGATGATGATGTCGTGGTGGAGGATGTGGAGGCGCTGCGCAGTGTTGGCGACAGCGCCGAGGGGCAACGTATGAACAATTAGAAGAAACCCATAAAGAACCCCCCCCACATACCGACTATATATAAATACATATATATATATAGCAAAAAATAGGCATCATGATAAATAAAATATGCTTACAATACAAATAATTGTAAATTAATGGTTTTTGTTCATCATTTTTTTTTTATTGTCTTAATATAAATGTCATACGAGAGATGCAATTTTTAGCTATATGTGTACTTGACTATATGATTGTTTATTTATTTATTTATTTATTTCTTTATATAATTCTAATTGTAATTGTAACTCTAATTGTAATTGTAATTGTAATCAATTAACTGCATTTTTTTTTTGGGCGAGAGAACAAATCTCTTTTGTACACACATGCATAGTTAGCACACACACACACACACACGTTCACACTTGGATACACACCACACACACACATACTCACATAACTTATTCTTAAGTAGGTTTGATATTCGGAAACGGAAATGGAAGCGAAAGCGAATGCGACAAAATGATAGGCAATGTTAGGATCTCATCAAGATGATTAATTATACGTAGATGTGAATTGATTGATAACATGAAATACTTTTAAAATGTATGAGAGAAATGAAAGTTTATGCAATTTGCAATATTATTTTTAATACTCACTAGAAACGACAACAAAATGAACCACAAAAGCAAATTCACTTTATTGTTTCGAAACCATGCGAAAAAATAATGCAAATTATGCAACAACCATGTAATAACTAAAATATATTTATTATAAATGTGGCAAAAAGAGGAAATCAAAACACAAAAAAAAAACACACGAACAAAAAAACAACCCCTAAAAAGCAAATGTAATTAAAATAAACAATAAACAACTAATTCAATTACACTTACCTGTCGACTTATTGCACGGAATCAATTACGTTTTGGTGGGACTTTCAGTATCTTTTCTTTTTTTGTAGACGGAAAGCTACTTTTACAGCTAATAAATTACATGAAATGGCGATTTCTACATCATTCGACAATCACATACATGAATTTCCAATCGCTATTAGAAATTCCATTTTATTTCAAGTTCATATTCATAAAATAAGAGGTGAGAACATTATGAACTTGCAGCACGTCGTCTGAAAAGTTGTCCTTTTTGATGTGATCATCACGATGATTGCTTGCAAAGTTTCGGTATTTTGTGTCAATCAAAAAACATACTTTGCATGCAAGTGGCTTAATTTTTTAAATGGTTTTCTTACCTTGTAGCAATTGAATTGATTGTGAATTAAAACCAAGCATTGAATCATTGATAATAAACTAACGACTGTAGATCAATGAAAGGCTATCACTCAGAGAAAGGTAAAAAAAGTTAAAGAATTTCGTTTCAATTGTATTTTAATAAGGTTGCTAGATAGTTGTAAAGATTATAGTATTAATTATTCATCTAACATTTTGTAATTGACGCAAATGAATAGATCAAGTTCCTTATTAACCGAACTTATCACAGATAATACTCGGACCTGAAGTGATATTCCAATTAATTTGATTTTACTCAAATTACTATTTATACCTGCTACCCATAGGGTAGAAGGGTATTATAACTTTGTGCCGGCAGGAAATGTATGTAACAGGTAGAAGGAGGCATATCCGACCCCATAAAGTGTATATATTTTTGATCAGCGTCAACAGCCGAGACGATATAGCCATGTCCGTCTGTCCGTCCGTCCGTATGAAACACTGGATCTCAGAGACTATAAGAGATAGAGCTATAATTTTTTTCGACAGCATTTGTTATGTTTGCACGCAGATCAAGTTTGTTTCAAATTTTTGCCACGCCTACTTCCGCCCCCGCAAATCGAAAAAAATCGAATAACAAGCGTAATTTTAAAGCTAGAGTTGGGCTAGAGTTTTGGTATAAACAATAATTATTATAGTAGTTATGATTCCTGAAAATATGGTTGCGATCAGATAAAAGTTGTCGAAGTTATTAAAGAAATACTTTTGTATGGGCAAAAACGCCTACTTACTAGGTGTCTTAGTTGCTTTGGCTAACAATCTGGTATATTGTGCCGTCTATGGTATATTTTGAATGCGGTACTATATCGATATACCAAATATACCATTCGGTATAATTTTAGTATTTTTGCAGTATATAGGTATATTTTGAGAAACATACCGCAAAATATATTTATATTATTCAAAATGGGAAGCGGGTATCTCACAGTCGAGTACACTCGACTGTAGCTTTCTTACTTGTTTTCTATCAGTAGTTAAACTTCAAATTGAGAAGGAGTAGAAGCAAGCCAGCTCTCTAACATTTTAGTGATTTACACAGAATTAATATGTGTAATAATAATTTATGCCGTTCTTCAGATTCAAGCGAAGTCCCATTCCCACAAAATAGAGAATACAAATAAAACGAGCTTAAAAACATATTTATTTTGTTATTGTATTTCTTTCATTCTTTTTTTTGTTTGTTTTTTTTTTTTTTTTTGTTTTTTCAAATCATTTCGTTTTGCGACTTCTTCATATTCATTGCTCTGATAGATCAAATATCAATTTATTCTTCAGCTGCTTTTTCATCTTTTATAATATAATTCTCATAATGAATGAATACGAGTAGTATTTTCACATTTTCTTACGCTTTTCTTCGGATTCTTCTTTAACATAGTCAAAGATTTATTAACATGAGTGTGTGTGTGTGTAAATGTTTGTGTCTGTATTTATGTTTGTGTGTGTGTGTGTTTTAATATCAATGCTAATGTCATAATAATTAATTTACTATACACATTAATTACAGCATTTATTAATTGATTTTTCTTTCAAATAAATTGTACAACTATGTCATATTGTTTTCTTTTTATAAAGTTAATTTAATTATTTCCATTTTTTTGTGGTTTCTTAATTTTTTGTTAATTTTTTTATTTGGTATATTTATGGTATTTTCATCAGTTGTTCATAAGTTCAGCGTCGAGGCAAATGCCCATTGTTCTGTCCAAGCATTTGTGGTATATAACCTATATATTTGTTTTATATAGTTTTGTAAATATGCATGGCTCTCTAAGTTTTAATTTATTAAATTTTCTCGTTTTTAATGTTAATTTTATAATTTGTATTTTTCGGGCGTAATACAACGGAAAAACACAATTAAATATATAATATATGAACGAACTATTTTGGAATGTATTATTTTTGGTTGGTACATATAATAATAAGTTGTTATTTATTTATTTTTTGTTTGTTTTTGCTTTGTTTTTTTTTTCAGTAAGATTTGTAAATATTTACTAAATAGGCAGCTTTTTCATGTTCAAAAACAAAGGGCGTGTGTACGAAATCATTCTTGTTTATCATTATAGTAGTAGTTATTACGTTATTATTTTGTTCATTATGTTCGAGTTGTAATGTTCATAGTCATTAATTGTTATTCAGATTATATTGTTGTATACACATCAATTATGCTCCTCAAATTTGGTGGAAAATGTTTAACATTGCTTTCATTTTGGTTTTCTCTTGGTATTTTGTAAAATTTTGGTTCTTTTTCGTCTAGAGACTAGAATCTAGAGTCTAGAGCATAACGCTTAGTACTTTCATTGGTAGTTTTGTTTTGTTTTTCTTTTTTGTTTTGTCATACCTTTGCAGAGATAAAAAACAGTATTCTTCAGATGTTCAGAGAAGACATACACATAAGATGTATATATACATCGATTCCGTCTGTATGTCAGTTTAAATGCAAACTATTCTCTCAATATTTAATCTACGTTACTTTGATTACTGTATTTATACTATATGTAGATGTGATAGGAACAATTAGTCACAAACTTTGACTTTGACCAAATTTGCTTCAGATATTTTATTTAAGACTTTTTATCGGATCGAATTAATTGATATTCTGTATGTTGACTTTATTTTGTTTCTTGAGATGTCTCTACTAAACTCAAATTGACGTCACTCTGCAGAGGTATTTACTCTTCGATGTACCGAAGTCTGGGTTTCATTTATGTTTTAAGAATTTATTTTGTATTTTTTATTCGCATAAATGTAATAGTTTTTTTTTTTCATTTCTTTGTTTTTTTGTTAGTTTGCCAAAAGTGTTTGGTATCTTTTTTTTTTGCAGTGGGTATACAAAAAATGAGGCGTGTGTTTGGTATTTTTCTTTTTTCTTTTTTTTTTTTGAGTGTTTGTAAGGCTTTTGTATCTGTGTCTTGTATATATTCACATTGTTTTATTACAATTTATATCATTTTTAATAATTAAGTGGCGTATTTTTGGAATTTTTGTTTAGTTAGTTATTATAGTAGTATTAATTATGTACCTTATTATTTTGCTTAGAAAAAAAATTCTGGCGTATAAAAGCTTCTAAAGTTTATTTTAATTTCCTTGTTTTCTTTTTTTGTTTTGTTTCTTTTTTTTTTTTTGTTTTTGGGTTTCTTGAAATTTTTTGTTGTGTATGTCTTGCTCAACTCTAAATTGATTTTTGTTTGTATGGGATTTCAGTTGGCGCTTCTAAGCGAATGAAGCTGCTATATCTATATATATGTATACATATATTGAGTGTATAGTGTATATATATAGTATATATACATTCGATCACTGGAGTAAATTCATCAAAGGTGATCGTATAATTGTTAGTATTTAATGAGTATTTCTTTTTCATTTAGCTACTTCGGATGAACCTGACAAAATATTTATGTGAATTTTGAGTGAGTTCGAGTTCGAGTTTTTTTTTGTGTGTGTGAAATTCGCAATTCCTCGTATGTCTGGTGTATATATATAAATATCTGTTCGGCCTTTTTTTTTTGGTTTTTCCTTTTTTTGGTTTTAGTTTTTTAGATTTTCTTCTTTTCATTTCTCAATATAAATTTTGACTAATTGTCGCACTGACTTAAAAATCGTAATTGCACCTTTCATAATTTGGTAAATTTTTGCTTTTCTTTACGTTGTAGTTAATAATTTCTATGTATTACTCATAAAATTTAAATATTTTCGTTTTGGTTTTCATTTAATTTTCTGGTTAGTTGTGTTCATTCATAAATGTATAAGGCTCTGTGTAGTTTAGCACTAAAATCTACAAAAGTAATTAACAAAAACAGATAAAAAAAAAAACACAATATAAATATAATATGTATATATGTAAGTAATATATTCCGCTGCGATTTATGAGCTTGGAAGCGGAGGAGCGAGTGGGTTAAACAATTCACAATTTTATTATAATATCATTATTGATTCGTAGTTTATTGGTATTTGTTTTTTTTTTTTTTTTTTTGTTTTGTTATCCCAATCAAAAAAGTCAGTTGAACGAATAGTTGAAAACTATATTACAGTTAACTCTAGTACTGCTATTCCTATCGATAATACTATATATCGCATATGCATGGTATATGCTAAATATATAGTATATGTATAATAATAATTTGCTTTTATACTAACTTTGTTGAGTCATTCGTTTTGCCATTTGACCAGTGCGACTTACGCCATATAACGATAATGTAATATATGTATATAAAAAAAAACTATTAATTTTTAACTATTTATGTACAAATGAGTTCGTTTCTAGTATTTTTTGGATTTTCGTTTAGTTGTTTTGCATTATTAATTAATTAATTTAAATTGTCTAAACATATGCAACAAATTTGACATTATCATCGAAACTTTGAAGTTAATTATATGTATGTATGTGTGTGTATACGGAATATACATATTTACCATATGTGTGTTTGCTTGTGTGAGTGTATATATGTATGTATGTATGTAGAGTTGAAGTCATGTTTTAATACCACTTGAATTGCTTTTCGATTGAGTTTTTATGGTGCTGCTGCGTTGTCAAACGGAAATCAGAGCTATAACAAGGATTTTGCGCTAATTTGTAAGCCAGACTAAAGGTACAACTAAAGTCTAGAACTAAAACTAGATAAATAACAACTCTGTAGTCCCCAAAACATAGACTCTAGGCTAAGTTTCGATTTTGGGAAGACAATATATGTAACATATGTAATTTGTATGTAAATAGTTCGTATTGCTTTAATAGTTTTTGGTTTTCGTTTTTTATTTTTTTGTTTTTTCGATTTTTTGTTTGTTTTTGCCTTGTATTTGTGAACGTGTGGGGACTTTGATCTACATATATTGTGATCTTAACTGATCTTTAATAAGGTAAAACAAACTAATTGGAATAGATCTAGGTGTTTAAATATATAAGAATGCTATAAATGTATTCTATCGTTCAAGTGGGGGGAAATTAGCTGCAAGCGACGACTTAAATGTAATGAAACCTTTGCGATATTATTCCCATAGATGGCGCCAGTTAGTGTCTCTGTGTACTGTACAATGTACATGAGTGTGTGTGTGTGTGTGTGTTATATTATACTAACTGTTATATTTCATAATTATTTTGCATTCTTTTGTAACAATAAACTATATGCAAGTGCAAGCCTTTTTCATATTTAATGCGAGCCTAAACAATATATTCATAAATTAATATTTAGTTTTTCATTTGCTTTTATCACAAAGTATGTTTGTGTACGTGTGTGTTCGTGTTCGTGTGAGTGTGTGGGGTGTTAAACAATTGGAATTGGAATTTGAATTTGTATTGTAAATAACATTGCACAATTTATACTCGTATTTAGTTCATTCATTTATCGTATCGCAATAAAACTCTTTTCTTATTTACAAAAGGTTTTCTCATTCGCCATATTCTTTACTTTCCCTATGTATGTATTATGTATGTGAATGTATAATATATAATAAGTATGTATACATATGTACAAATTATTATTTTGTCATTTTTATTTAACTGCAGTTTTCATATCAATTGTGTTTTTTATATCGATTGTCCTTTCATTTTGCGGCAATATGTTTTGTGTCTTTTGCCTCGTGTGTTGTTTTTGTTGTTGTGGTTGTTGTTGTTGTTTTTTTGTTCGTTTTGTTGTGGCTGGGATTTTCGTATAGTTTTCTAGTAGTATTCTGCTCTTCTCTGCTTCTTTGTCTTTATTACTGTTAGTCAGTTTGTTTGTTCACTTAGGGATTAAAGAGTGCTCAAGCCATACCATACTTGTATGCAACTACACATGTAAGTATGTAGTACTACATATATGTACATATATGTGTGTGTTAGGACGGGTATTATGCATTGTATATACACCAACTACATATACTATGTATTTAGGCCCCATTCGATTTGATTTTGCACTAAAAGCTAGCACAGCTGCAAGTTTTGTGAACGGAACATGTACTACGCTTTATACACACGTGCGCGTGTGTGTGTGTGTGGGTGTATGAGAAAATATACTAATTATGGACACACTGCTAATTAACTCAACAGTTGCACAACTGTTTGAAAATCAATCACATACCAACAAGTATTGGCAAGGCGAATTTGCATTGCCAACCACATGCAAAAAGATCAACTATTTGCAACTGGCAGCAATCGCTTTGCCAACTTTGAAGTGGCGTTGCCAACCACATAAAAAAGAAGATGGCGATCGCACAGCGGTCACACTGCTCCTGACCAGTTGGTTAAGTGTTTTTAACGGTGACGAAATAAAGTGTAACAAAAATGTAAAGAAAATAATAATAATAGTTGTGGTCGTGGAAGGTGAGTTGCCAATTACTACAACTGTTATTATGATCATTGTTTGCAACTGGTAATTGATAAATTGTAAGAGCTTAACACATGTGTGTATGTATTGCCTGTGTGTGTGTGTGTGTGTCTTGTGGTATCTGGTTTAGAGCTTGCGACAATAATTCTGCTATGTACAACTGATTGGGACTGGTTTTGCCTCCATTAGCGTTTTATCACAAAAATATTAATGTATATGTATAGTATTATAGTATATATAGTATAGTATAATATAGTTTAGTTTATATAACTAGTTAGTTTGTCGCCGTCCAAGTCGCCGTCGCCGTCGCAGATGTCGTCATTCTCGTCTTCTCGTCAACTACAATACTCGTATTTTTGTAATTGTTTCGTATATAAAGGTAAATAATTGCAGTAAATGTAGCAAATTCGTAAGCAATATGCTTTGCCTTAAAATACACACAATATCATAATTATGAATCCTTAGCATCCATCAAAAACATACTTCAGAGAGAGAGAAAGAGAAAAAGAGAGAGCGAGTGAAAGAGAGTAGCAAAAACTTTGCCTGTATGGTGGGCAGGGGTAAGGGGGGCTAAGGGAGCTTAAGTGCACGCGTTACTTAAAGGAGAGTGGGTGTGTGTGTGTGTTTGAGCGAGGTAGAGTGAAAAAGAGGCGGGCTTAGGCATGATACAAAAGGCAGAGAGAAAGAAAGAGAGAGAGAGAGAGAGATAGAGAGAAAGACACCTACGAACGAACAGAGATCGTATGTGTATCTAAAATTAGTTGCAGTTGTAGTTATGCAGGCATATGTCCCTATATAGTAATAGTTATATTATCATAGTATCCATTAGTTACAAGTTACAAGTTACAGTTACAGTTACGGTTTACAGTTACAGTTACAGTTACAGTTACAGTTAGAGACTAGGACTAGCTAAGCGTATGCGTAGGCAAACTCAGAAGAATGGCCACGATTGCGGCTCAGTTTTATTGCTCGAAGCTGCTGCTATCCGCCGACTGATGGCGCACCAAAATCTTTGGCTAGAGAAACTCCCGTTTCACGCTGCTGCGACCGCTGCCGGTCGGTGTTGTTGCCGCGCTCGTTGTTGTTGTCGTCGGCGTTCCCGCTCCTGTTGCTGCTGCTGCTGCTGCTGCTGGCGGCGTCGTCGTCGCCGTCGGCGATGCGATCACGCTGACGCTTGACGGAAGCTGCTGTGCTGCTGTGAACTCCTCCTCGAGCAGACGCAGATGTAACAATTCGGCAGCAGCCACCGAACTGGTTGTGGCTGCCACCGTGCCAGCTGCTGAGGCTGTGGCTGGGACTGAGGCTGAGGCTGACGCTGTCGAGCTTGTCGTACCAGATCCAGTTGCGGTTGCAGATCCAACAGCTCCTCCTCCAGCCACTGTGGCCGTTGGCGTCGCGTGTGTCTGCTTAGGAGGCGCCGGTGCTTTCCTGCTCTTCGAGCGTCGCTTTTTGAGCATCAGCGGCCCCAGGCCGTTGCCTCCCGCGCTCGACACAACTTGGACACTTGGATTTAGTAGACCGCTGGCAGCGCCAGCTCCACTTGCACTTGTCGCTCCTGTTCCTGTTCCTATTCCTGTTCCTGGTGTGGCTGCTGTCGGCGATGAGATGGTTATCACAGTGTCCACGGGCGTTGTGATCGCAGGCGCAGGTGTTGTTGTCGGCGTGCCAGCTGCCATGATGATCCCAGCAGCTGCTACGCCGCCGCCGCCGCCCGCACCGCAACCCGCACAGATCTCGTCGCCAGGCGTTGTCTGGCCGCTGCTATCGACCTGCGGCGCCAGCCGCTTGACCAGCTCACCCAGCAGATCCTCAATGCGGCCAATGCGTTGCTGCATGCGCTGCAACTCCAGCCGCACATCCACCTTCATGTCCAGCACGGTGGCAATGAGATCGCGCTGTGCCAGCGTGGGCGGCGTCTCACGCAGCCCCGTATCATACGTGTCCGATGTGGTTGCCCTCGAGCTGGCCATCTCGATTTGTCGCTCCCGTTCCAATGCCAAATTTCGTTCCTTTCCTGCACTCCCGCTTCCACTCCCGATCCCGGCTCCCGTCCCCGTCTGTGCCGTGGCACCAACCACAGCAACCGATGTGCCAGGCGTTGTGGCCGCTGTCGCATTTGGCGGCGCATTCGATGAGGCGCCGCCATCGATGACCACACGACTGTCGCGGCTGGGGGGCGAGGAGTCCACCTCGCCACCCTCGTCAATGGTGTCCTGGCGGGCGAGAGTCGCCTGGCTTGCCTGCAGCTTGGGCGCCTTGGGAAATACCTGAACGGGTGACGTTTAATGGACGCATAGCAGGCGCAATGCAGAGAGGCATAGGCAGAGGCAGAGGCAGACAGGTGGATAGATTTGACAGGTTGACAGATTGACAGATTGAAGTTTTTGATGTGACAGACAGATCAATCGATCGATGACGATGACGATTGCGATTGCGATGACGGGTTAATATTATTATTATGGCAGGTTCAGATTGAGGTTCAGTTTTGAGGTTCGGTTCGGTTGGAGGTTCAGTTTGAGGTTCAGGTTCGGGGTTCATTCGTTCAAGTTTTTTGTAGGGAACAGGAGAAAAGTGAGAAAAGTGTTTGAGTTTTCGATTTAAGGTTATGTTTGGTTAATTTGTTGTTGTTGGTTATTTTTTTTTCATATAAATATATAGTTTGTTGTTGCGCATTCATTCATTGATTGTTTGTTGTTGTTGTAATTGTGGTTGTAGTTGTTGTTGTTTGTTGTTGTTGTTGATTGCAAAAGTTAGATAAAGGTGATAAGAATTGTGCAGTAAGTTTGATTTCCAATCGGTTTTCATTTGTTTGTTTTTTTTTTTAGCAAGTGGCGCGCCATTTTGAGCGAAATTTTGTTCGGCATCCAATACAGAATCGAATTCAAGTTGTTGTTTGTAGTTTGTTGTTTGCAGTTTTGTAGTTTTGTAGTTTTATAGTTTGTAGTAGCAAGGCAAGCAATGTTTTTGTTTCAAAGTTGTTGATGGTTGTTGTTGTTGTTGTTGTTGATTTAATACAAGAGAAAAGTGGTGAACGATAAACGAAAAAAATAGAAACATGTCAATCGATTTAAAGTCATCGCAAAAAACTCTAATAGAACTCGCAGTAAAACTATCGTGTTTTATTATGGTGCATTATCATGTGAATTGATCACAAACCCAAACACACACACACACACGTGTGTATGTGTGTGAGTGTGTGCAACTACACATTAATATTTTAAGGGGGCGGGGGCGGGTTTTTTTTTAGCAGCAACAGCAACAGCGCGCTAATTTTTAAGTTCAACTAGTTAAAATTGGTAGAACGGCGATGCATCGATAACAACTGCATTGCATTGTAAATGAATAGATGAATTGATCGAACTGCGTGTTATCGATATGCACTATACTATCGTTAACTATCGCATGCATCGCTGTCCTTGGCTAATTTGAATGCCGAACGTGTTTTGAGTGTGTTTTGAGTGCTTGCTACCGGTAGCAATACAATAAAACTATTCAACTTTGAAGTTGAGTGTGTGTGGGTGTGTGTGAGAGTGTTGTTGTTGTGGGCAACTAAATAAATTATTAGCAGATAAACAAATGATCTAGAATAACTTACTTTGCTTAATTGTAAATGCTTTATTGACAGATTATCGCATTGTTTATTATGAACGTAAAAGTCGACAACAAATTCGTAATTCAAAAAATTAATGCAAAATGGCGAAGACAGTTTGGCATCGAGTAGAAGAAAAAACAAAACGAAATCGGTAAAGAAGACGAAGGTGAGCATTAACAGTTTTGTCTGCATTGTTAGTATTGTTTGTTAATTCATGAAATCCAAATTTAACAAAAAAGAAAAAAAAAGAAGAGAACACAAATCATATGACAAAAATCTTTACAAGAACTCGCTGTATAAAATTTAAAGTGATCAAGAATTATTCAAGTTTTATTTTTGTATCATACACGATCTTGTCGTTGTCCATTCAATTGGAATTTGCAAGTGATCAAAAGAGATTATTGAAAAAAAAGTTTCTTGTATTGGTTTTTGCTGCTTGTTAATGATGCATTCCAATTCTTTTTTTTTCTTTTTTTGGTTGTTTGTTTGTTGGTTAGTTTAGTATTTTTGTTGTTAGATGTTGTTCGTTAGATTGATGTGTTGTAGTTAGTATATATTTTGCGTTGTATTCATATTGGTTAATGGTACGAGTAATTACTTTATTGCCTTGTCCACCATTGCTACTCGAAGTACTACTCTGCCTCGCTTGGGCAGTGCTCTCACGCAGACTTTCGCGGGCGCTCAAACTTCTCGAGACGGCTACCTTGGCGCTAGTATCGCTAGCTGAATCGACACTTGAACTGCCCAGAAGGCGTCCCCATTTGCTAGCACGGGTACTACGTGCAGATGGTGGACCCGATGAGGGCGAGGGTGATGGCGATGGTGAGGGTACGGCGGCGGTTGTTAGGATGCGTGAGTCCTCGGTTAATGTTAGTTTAGCAGGTAGCTTCTTGGATAGGTTGTTTTCGATTTCGATTTCGTTTTCGATTTCGATTTGGTTTGTGGTTTTAGGTTATTTTTTGAGATCAACGAGCAAATTGGAGTTTAAACCAATTAGGTTATATTTTTTTTTTGTTTTTTGGCGAGCAGGTTATGAAGAGAAAGAGAGAGAGAGAGAAATAGAAAGAGAAAAGAGTAGCGTGTGTGCGGAGACGGAGAGAGAGAGAGAGAGAGAGAGACAATCGGAGTCGGATACGGATTCGGAGTTGGTATAAGGAATGTTTGAGTAAGAATTTGTGTGGGAGGCAGTTTTGGTATGTATGTAAAAAGTGTGTTGGCAAACAGGTGTGAGTGTGTGAGATTTTTGACGAGGGGGAAAAGGGAAAGATAATGTACAAATTTTTCGTTAGTAATTTTGTTGAGTCATATATAGTTTCAATTCAGCCAAATTCGACAAACAAATAAGAAAAACACATTTGATAAGCCAAAGTAATGAAAAACAGTACAGTTAAACAACGAGTACACAGAGTGAGAAAGAGAGAGAGAGAGAGAGAGCGAGAGCGAGAACGGGAAGAGTGTGTGTTCAAGTGTTGGTAAATGCATGTGGAAAGCGAAACGGAAGAAAACATTGAGCATGTGTGTGTGTGGGTGTGTGAGAGAGAGATAGATATTATTGTTATGCATATTGATGTTGACAGTTAGAGCGTAAGCATGTTAAAGGAAGACAAAGAAAGATATACAACGAGCATAAGTCACTTTGTATCGTATGCATATTGTTGATTAGTAGTATAGAACAATAACAATAACGGTATAATTAGAATACTGCATATGTACAGTAAAGTACAGTACAGTACAGTTAATGGTTAACAGTTAACGGTTAATTATTTGGTTAGTTGGTAACATTGTAACGAACGCTTAACCGTGCCAGCTTGGCCACATGGCCCAACAAACCTGAGCTGTGGCTGTGGCTGAGCTGTGTGTGGATTAATAACGATAACTAACTGCTTCATCGAGGAAAACAAACAAAAACACAGGTAACGTTAGTTCAATTACTCTTGATTAACGATTAATGTGGCTGGTATCAACTAAAATCAAAATACAAACACGCACACATATTCAGCACATACATATATTGTACTAAAGTTAAGTACACACATACACAAATGGGATGAGAACAGAAAACAGAAACGAGTAAGGAACAGAAGATAAAAGATAAATAATCATAAAACAATCGATCGATCGATAGGCATTGTGTGATGCCAATCGAAACGATGAAATGAAACGATAATTAACAAAAAGTTGGCACATCAAACACACACACAGACATAAGCATTACATAAACGGCAAACGATTAACGTTTAACGGTAAACAGAAACAGAATCAGCAAACACGATAACGATAACGATAACGAAAATGGAGCAAGCGCAATGAGCCAGCTTTTTTTTAGAAATGGAACACAAAACACAAAACAAAAGAACGTCAATACAGAAACGATTGTGAATGAAACACTAACCTTGGTACGCTCCACCTCGCCGTCGCCTTTCTCGACATCACTTTGGCCAGAGCCGACGAGCTCCTTGCTGCCCGCCTGGACTTGCGGCGTCCGTCGGAACTTGGAGAAGATCTTGCGAACGAGATGATCCTGATTCTGGGGCAATTGCGGCTCGTTCTTACGCCGTTCGGCCAATTCTTTTTCGCGCTTCACATCGGCCACCTTGCGAAAAATCAGTCGATGTCTGAGATTGTAGGTGAGCACCAGATTGCGTGCAAAGCTATTCGCAAATGCCGAATAGAAATCGAGGACTTCGAGCAATTTATCACGTTTGATGGCATGCAAATCACAATAGGTCAACGCACGCACATTGGCGGCACTCTGGCCCACGGCCGAGTCCTTCCAGAATTGATCGCCGAAGACGTCGCCTTTGCCTTTCGGTTTGGAAAAGAAAAAAAACATACGAGTGTGTCTGTATTCAGCAAAAAGGTTGAGAGATGTGAAGATTAAAGACTTACCCAATATTGCCACAACCTCGTCATCCTGTATAACCTCCAGACTGCCGGTGACTATGAAGCAGAGGCTATCGATGCTCTCGCCGGTGTGATAGAGCAGATCCCCCGGCGCCGAATGGGACATCATAAAGTGCATGGCTAATGCGCGCAGACAACCATCCGAGGCCAGACGAAATGCTGGATGCTCGTTAAATACTTTGCGATTTAGATGAACACATATGTCAGCCTTCATATCTTTCGGACAATAGTTTAGTACCTGCGAATTGTGAATGAGTTGCGAGTTGCGAGTTGCCCAGTTTTCTTTCTTTCTTTTTCTTTTGTTTTTGCTTCTTGATTTTTTGCATTTGCATTTTGTTGCTCTTTCAATTTATCAATTTGTTTTCTCGTTTTTTTCTAGTTGTTGTTTTTGTTTTTCTTTTTGATCAAGAACCAAGCAAATCCCGCAAAGCACGCTTAACCCGTAATAACGCCCACTCGATAGATAACCTTTTTTTTTTGTGTGTGTGTATGTGTGTGTATGTTTGAGTGAGTGTGAGTGTGAGCGTGAGCACCCGATGGTTACGGTTACGGTTACACAGGGTGGTTTTTGTTTCGAAACTTCGCCACACATAAAAACAAATGAAGTGCTAGCTTATGGACAAGTACGGACATTGACATACAGCTTGTGGACTCGCCTTCATACTAGATAGATTATAGATAATGGACAGACACACACACACAGAGTACATTCTGACACACATACACACACACACACAAACATCACACACACACTAAAACACATACAACATTGAACAGTGTACAAAAGACCTGCAACTTGTGTTCCTGGGCTTCTGCTTTGACTTGTCTGTGTACGTGTGTGTGTGTGTGTGTGTAAAGTGTACTGTTTGTGTGTGTGTGTGTGTGTGTGTGTAAGTGTATGTGTGGGGTCAGGCTGCCTCAAGACGCACACCTTTTTCGACCGGGGGCTCTTAATGTCAACTATTATGTTAGTTCACTTGGAACTGAAACTGAAACAGGAGCTGCCTGGGACACTTCTGGTTATCTATCTTGCATTCTTTTTCCTTCTTTTGTTTCCTTTTTTGGCCTTTATTTATTTATACCCTTGCAGATGTTAAGCGGGCATGTCAGCACCCTTAATAATAAATGCATGAACTACGTTTGATACAACTTATCCTAACTAAATAAATTTTGACACCGTTTGACTGAACTCTGAAATATTGATGGCATCATTGATGGGATTTCTAGTGAACAAAAATATTGCATTTGTATCATTTAAAATATTTAAATTGGAAATTCTTAACTTAAAATTCGAATAACATTCATCTTGTTATATGCAATAGATGCCAACAAAATGCAAGGGTATCTAAACTTCGATGTGCCGAAGTTTGGCAAGTTCCTAGCTCCTGGTACCTTCCTGATGGATGGTTGGTTAGTTGGTTAGTTGGTTGGTTGGTTGGCTGGATGGATGGATGGATAGATGGATGGATGGATGGATGGTTGGTCGGTTCATTGTTTATTGTTCTTTTGTACTTTTGTTATTGTTTCGAATTGCGGCACAAACTACAGTCAACGAAATAGGTATAAAGGTCAGTTATACATTTGCTTATTTGCACTGGCAAATTTTGTGAAATTGTATTCATATTCATGTTAGCTTGTTGCTTTAACTTGATTCGTTATTTGTTTTAAACCAAACATATTCAATTGCATTTGATTGGCACACGACCGCCTCCGCCTCGCCCCCCTGATGAAGGGGTTTGTTTATTGAAGGGGTCGCTGGGATGGTGACAATTTTATTTGCTTTTTTCTTTTGGTTTAAAGTTCATCTAAAGGCATGAATTTGACGGACGCTTTTCGTTTTGGCACGGATTTATCTCATGCGCACATCGAATGAAAATAATAATGGAATGGATCAGAGAATAGTTTTTTGTATTTTTTGGTATTTGTTTTAGTTTTTGTTGATTAGCAAATTTTGATTATTAATAATTGTGCGACATCAAATGCCAGAGACACATATTGTAGAACATACACAGCTTACCTCGACCTCGACCTCGATTTTGGGGTTCGACTTAGTATTAACACTTGATTCTCAATATATATGCATATATTTATATGGTACACATTGCTAGTTGTAATATTTGGTAAATCGTTAACTACTTTTTAAGATAAGGTGGGAACCTACACTCATGTCGACGACGTTAAGTGTTTCGTATTTGAATTAAGTTCTAATGTTTTGCTTACACAGATACGAAGAAGCAGAAGATTTAACAAAACAATTCAAAAACAAAGTAAATAGTGGCATATAAAAAACAGCTAAAAACACAGCAAAAAACACAGCGAGAATAGCGAAACAAGAGCAGCGAACGAACGAGTTGCGAGCGGCAAAATGGCAAAATGGCAATGGCAAAAACGCTTTTGTCATTTTCATTTTTGGGTGGAAAAATACTTGAGAAATGTGAAGAGCTTTGCTGTACTATAGTTTGTGTCTGTCTGTGTATGTGTGCGTGTTTTTGTTGTTTTGTGTATGTATGTGTTTGTTTGTGCGTGTGCGTGTGTGTGTGAGTGTAAAAGCCTTGGTCTTTAAGTACAGGAACTATGTACATATGTGTGCCTGAGACCAGCTCTATTGGCACTTGAAAGTGAGTGAGAGTGAAGAGAGCTGATGAGTGTGTGTGTGTGTGTGTGTGTGTGTGTGTGTGTGAAAGAGCGAGAGAGTGAAAAAACTGTTAGCAGATGATAGTTGTAATGCGGACAATTACATCAAAGTCAAACGAAATGCAACGAATGTAACGAGTAACGAGTGGCGAGTGGGCCTAATAACGAGTGTGAAACTTACTTGATGATGTTCTCGATAGTATTGTGAAAATTTTGTAAACATAAAGTATGTACATTTGTTGTTCGGTTACACACTCGGAAATCATCGAGTAGCGTAAAACTTACTTGATTCAACGATTAATATGTAACGAGTAGCGAGTAGCGAGTAACCAAATAACTTACTTGATGCATAACAATAGGAATAACACAAAAATTATGTACATTTAAAGCGCAGCAAGTAGCTTTTTGAGACGAATAACTTACTTGATGCATTCAATCGATAAATGATTTGTAAATTCTATTTATGATTTCCCTGGCGAGTCAACAACTCGTTTCGCATAATAACTGAACCTAGCTTGAATGCATAATGTGAACGAGTTGAGAGTTATGGACAGATAATGCTGGAATGAATAAAGCTGGCACAATTGTTCTACAAGCACGCTGGCAAATGAGCAAAGCCAGGCATTAAAACAAATACGATACAACACACATTTGTCGCTAGACTACAATGCAACTTTTTCTTTTTCTTTGTATGTTAACTACTCGTTGTTTTCGAACGAATCGACGACATCTTCTTCTGCTTAGGTTCTCTCCATCGGTTATTTGTAAGGTTTGCTTTTGCCCGAAACGCTTTTTGTGAACTCACCTTCTCGGTGTCGAGACCCTTGGTCATGGCCCACGTAGAGACAACATAGTCCATGACGCGTTCGCTTAGCGCCTTGGGCACCTCGTGCAGTTTCATAAACTCCCTCACATTGTTCAGCATGTCATGATACTTGGCGGTGGCCGAAGTCATTTGTTGTATGATCGTTGTCACATGACCGAAGATCGTTGCGTACAGCAGAGCTGTAGTTGATGTTGATGTTGATATTGGTGTTGGTGTTGGAGAGGAAGAAAGAATTTGGCATTGAAAATAAAAGGAAACGAAATGTGTTGCCCCGCCCCCTTAAGACAAGGGGAAATGGCAAAAGACTCGTTGACACTTAAGACACTCAGCTATAGCGAGACAGCTACTCGTTATGTAAATACATATGAATATGTTATGTATGCATGTATGTCTGTGTGTGAGTGGAGTGAGTAACGCTTACAATATGTAGATTCATTTGCTACAATGTCGTTGAAGAATGACACGCCGCAGGCGCGCAGCTAGAACATTAATAAATGCGACGAATTGGACGAGCGACAATCAAATAGAGCGAGAGAGAGAGAGAGAGAGTTAGCGAAAGAGAGAGATAGAGCTTGTGAACGAGTTAGAGAGCGTGAAGATGGACAAGCGACATTTGTAGACATTACGCGAACGCACCAAGTTAACTTCAGGCAATCGATGCCCAGTTCAATGAGTTGATGGGGCGTATGCGCAATATGCTTATGCAGCGTGTCCGTTGTCTCTAAAAATGAATCGAATGTATTTGTCTGAACTGATTTTTTTTTTTAGGGGGTTGGGAGGCGGGGGTTTATCTGTCTGATAATAACACCGATAACAACGACAACGAAACGATAACGATAACAGTGGGAAACAAAAACGATAACAAAACGAAAGTAAAGAAGAGGAAACAGAACGAAACGAAAGTAAGAGGTTGAGAGAAACGGAATGCAAACTCACACATGGCGACGAATTGTGCAACTATAAAACCGGTTTAATTAGATTGGCTTACGAAAAGAACACAATGTGATTAACTTGACTTGGTATAAAGACTTGCGGTTAATTTGTTCGTGTGATCAGAGAGAAAGTAAGTTGTTTTTTTTTCGCTTTATTCTTATTCAAAAGGTGGGAGGGATGACTGAGGGAATCTATGAATGGCATTTGGTATCATTTTGTTTGTTGGCTACACCAATTGCAGCAGTTATTAGTTCTAGCGGCGCTAAGTGTGTCTAGCCTTTAAATGGTACAGCGAGCTGAGCTTTGAAATTTAAAAGCATTGCACGTGTTTTCGATTTGTTTTCTTTTTTTTTTTTTTTTGGTTTGCTGGGGGGAAATTTGGACGCGGCAACGGAACGTGTTTGGACACAGCACCTGCAATGATCATCATGCAGATGGTGAACACCTTCTCGTTGTCTGTCTCCGCTGCAACATTGCCGAAGCCCACCTAGAGAGAGAGAGAGAGAGAGAGAAAGAGGGAAGGGAGAACGAGACACAGAAAGAAAAAGAGAGAGAGAGAAAGAGAGAGTGTTATGGTATTGCTCAGCTGGACGAATACTTACCGAAGTCATGCAGGTCATGGTGAAGTACAAAGCTGTCACATACATGCTCTTTCTGGATGGACCGTTGACGAGCTCGGGGCCCGTATCGTTGCTCCAGATATACGAATACGGCGATTGCGTCACATTCGCCAGTTTCCACAGCCAGCTGTATTGGATCTGCAAGTGATGTGATTGACATGAGTAAATTTTAACACACATATACTCGTAAAGTAATTAATTAGTGTTGGAATTAACTGAACAAGTTCACCCTTATTCTGATGTTTTGTTCACTTTTCATTTATAGTTCACACGCGTTTATTTGATCAGACTCTATTCATAAATGAGCGAAAAAGAGGAAACAACTATTCATTACTGCCTTAGTTCACTTTCTTTGGTTTTCTTAGTTCGATTCCATTTTGTTCCGTTAAGCAACTTTCTTAACTTATTAGCTTTTGATCTTGAATTTGTGCTTTTTCTTTTAATCAGTCTCTCTATTTGGTGTCGCTTCGTTCATGAACGAGCGAGAAAAAGGGAACTACTGAAAGAACTGAATAAGTTCACCTTCATATGTAGTTGTTTTTGGTTTAGTTCTATATTGTTTCATAGTTTATTGATCTTTACTTTTGATCTTTAGTTCGAAATTTTGATCGTAAGTTTTTCTCTTAACCATTTTATTAGACTTTTTTTGCCTTTCTCGAACAATGAACAATGAACAATTATCGCACAATTAAACTTAGTAAGTTCACCTTCTTTTTTGTTAGTTCGATTCCATTTTGTTCCTTAGTTCGATTTTGTACAGTTTTTTACATTTCTGGACTTTCTAATTCTTTATTTGATTGAATTTTCTCTTGTTGCGCTGGATATTTAAGTAATGAAGAAATAAAATACAACTATATTCATATACATATATTCAGTTGAATAAGTTCCCCTTTATCGTTCTTTTCAAATTTGTTCAATTTTTTTTGTTCCTGTTCAGTTATTCACTTTAGAACTTTAGTTCGTTCTTTTTCTCTATTGCTATTTGCTGGTTTGTGCTTTACTATTTGCGATCTATTTTGTCAGTAGATATAATTCTCAAAATTCTTATATTATTATATTTAAAATGTAAAAACCATAAAAAATAAGAGATTGGATTTGTGTTATTAACATTCTGTAAAATAAATCCCTAGATGTGGCATAAACATTGCATTGTTGAATAGCAAAATTAAACGAAAACATTCAAAACTGAACGTAACACAGAAATAAATCGAAAGAAGAGATGGAACTATCTAGATCACTGCTCGATAATGAACTCAGGAACTTATTAAAGTGAGCAATGAAAACACTCTTATTATGATAATTATGTACTTACGCCATTGTCGGCATCGCTGCGTCCAATGGAGTACCAAATGCAGGCCAGCCAATGCGCCACCAGCATGTAGAAGCACAAGAGCAGTATCAGCATGGCGGCCCCATACTCCAGATAGCGATCGAGTTTGCGAACGACGCGACCAAGACGCAGTAAACGAACCACTTTCAAAGCACTGAACAGCGAACCGATGCCGTCCTCGTCGCGATCGAAGGCATTGAAGACATCGTAGGGCAGGCAGCTTAATAAATCAATGATGAACCATGACTTTAGATAGTTCATGCGTATAACCTTTGGATCGCTGACCACTTCGCCGCCCGGGCCCACAAAAGTGGTGTGAAAGTTTAACACTACAAAGGAGAGAAAGAGAGATTTCAATGGTAATGAAAGTGTATGAAGTTAAAGTGTATGAGGAATGCTTACCAATATCTATAAAGAAGATAACATCGACTATTGAGTCCACAACGAGCAGGGAAACATCCTCAGAGGTTTTATTTTTAAACGCTACATTGTATGGCACCTGCAAAAGCGACAAAACAATTGGCATTAGACGCGCTCTCTCACAGCTATCAGATTGCACAAGACAAAGCTCTCAATGGGGGAGAAACTGGGAGGAACAACTGGGGAGATTGTTGCCCTAAGTCAATCAGCGGGCCAACTAAGCGGCTTAGTTATTGTGGCCAAAGCAACAGTTGTGCTTGTTTTTGGCGAGTGGAGTGTGGAGGGAGGAGTGAGGAGTGAGGCCCAGACCATTTTGTTGCTATCTCTGTTATCCTTAATCCCCTTCTCGCCCTGCTCAAGTGGCAGTTACAAGCCTCTTACCACAAACAAAAAAAGAACAGAGAAAGGAAAGTGGTTCGTTGCTGCTCGTTCGTCCTGTTGCTGTATCTCGGAGAATATTAATTTAAGCACATAAAACATATACCCGACACATAACAGACAGACGCAAGCCTAGACGCAGCTGCAGACGCAGCGTAGACATGGAACTAGACACCAGAGTAGACCCCTGGACCTGAGACCCGAGACTGACAACGAGACAGAGACGGAGGACAGAGACTGAGAGACTCAGAGACACTTGGTCATGCAAATGTGTGGTGCACTTGTGACCGTGTAAAGTGTCAGAGCAACGAGGCTATTATCTGATTTCTTGACTTGCGAATGGGTGAAGTGCTCACTTAATGAAATCTCTGCCCCCTTTTAGCCTCTCTCTCTCGCTTGTGTGTGTGCCACATGATACTATACATGAAACGCTTAGCAGATGCAACAAGCGATCATTACGAGCAATTTGTGTGTTTAGTGCTTTAAGTTGCTTCGATTTCGCGATTCAAAGCTTGTGTATTTTAGTTTTATTCGTTTATTCCCGCAAGTTGTGAGCAAGTTTGTCAGACGCCACAAAATTGCATTAAATAATAATCGAAACGAAGCAAAGCGAAATGCTTAAGCAACAAAGTTTTATTCGTTTACGAGCAAGTTTGTCAGACGCCACAAAATTGCATTAAATAATAATAAAACAACAACGAAACGAAGCAAAGCGAAATGCCAAAACTAAGCAAACAAAGTGTTCAACTACGAAGCATAAACTTTGCTTGCCAATCTATCATTTAACTATGTTGCAAGCTCAGAGTAAGCTTCGCTGTGGCTTGTTTTCCCCATGCTTTCCATGCTAAAATCTAACCCCAATCCCGATCCCAATCGCAATCCCAATCCCAATGCGAGTGCAGATTGTGTGTGTGTGTGTTTTTTGGGGTGTGCGAGCGAATTTAAGCGAAAATGTTAACATCTTGTTGACGGAAATGGGCACAATTTGAGCAGACAAGCGACGAGACAACACAGATGCAAGCTCGTGTGTGTGTGTGTGTATGTCTGTCTGTGGCATGTCGCATGTGGCATGTGGCGTGTGGCATGTGGCGTGCGGCGTGTTCGTGTGTGTGTGCGGTTACGCCTAAGTAGCTAGACCTATAGGCCACGCTCCAGAAAAACAAATGAGTGGAGCCCTGCCCTACTCTCAGTTGTAAAGTTCGCAGTTGGGAGGCGGGAGGCGGGACAGGTGATAAATGTTGCCACGGGCGCTACACAATTTCACATTCATACCCTGCACTCTAGTTAGGCAGTGAATAGAGTTTTAGTAGCTTTCTAATCTAGCAGCAGCAACTGTTGAAAAGTCTGAGTGAAGCAGATGAATTTGAAATTTAGTTGCACAGAGAATGCAAAATTCATTGATATTCTATATATCTATAAATAGAGTGTAAATTGTAAATTTCTTATAAATAAATATAGTTTATGTACAGCATTTTTATAATATAATATTATAATTCTATAATACACATAATTTATTTACAATTTACACATTTTGTGGTCGACCTTTCGCAGTGATTAAGTAATTAAGCAGAAATTTCATCATCTATCAGAGTCCCTTCAGTTCAAAATTGGAAGACAGCATTACACATAGTGAAATTAAGAAAGAAGAATTGTTTTCTTTGAACGATAACTAACTCACATCATAACATAACATCATAAATCGAACATTTGTTGAACATTTTTACCTATAAGATTACCTTATACGTTGTATAGCTTTACGAATATATAAATAAGTTTGAATGAAACACCTTCAATGTAATACTGAAATCACAAGTGTGAACATTACAAAACTCAGTTTCATTTTAATTGAACTAAAGTAATTAAACGAAATAATGACAGCTTGTGTAGCATGTAATCGAAATGTTGCTTGTAAGTTATTGATTAAAAATCATTTTGTCTTTAAACATTTTTTGTTATAGTTAGTTTGATATTCCTCTTATTCCTGCCTGAGTTTGTTAACATTTGTACTCTTAATCAGCTGTTCGCTTAATGCAACTTTTGTTTAAACACTTGCATCATAGAATTGCATCGTTGAAGCAGATTGTCTAAATAAAAACTTTTTTGCTATTTAATGTCTTTTCACTAAAAATATTATACATATATACATATGTAGCATATTTAATATGGTCATTGATGGGATTGTCGCGTATTTTGCCACCTTTGTTAAGGATTAGTCTATGTTAAGAAAACAGGTCTGATATTGGATAATGCTACCCAAGTAAAATTAAAATTAAACTATAATTAGTTGTCTAAATTATGCCACTAAGTCATCTATATTCTATATTGCTTCTACTACTTCTACTATTAAATTGTTTTGTTAAGTTATTTGTTTTACCAAAGTTATTTGTTTTGTTTTATGTGATTAACTGAGCAAATGATTAATCTTCAAGAGATATATGAGGAAAATGGATAAAAGAATGTTTTAGATCTTTGGGATCTTTCCTCAAAGTATGGCTTGTGAAAAAACTACATCAATTAGTATCTATATCAAAAGTAGAAAGAAGCTATGGTATTGAGTAATATAGCCCGATTAGTTGATACACAGATTGACTTAAGAGAGCGGAGAAGAAGAGTCGATTGAAATCGGTTACGTACCATGATGGCGGTATAAAATGTTAAACACAATATCACCCAGTCCCAGATTGCTTTAAATGCACAATAATGCAAGAGTATGTGTGGTGGCGTCTTTGGCGCTTCCTGTCTGTACTGTGGCATAATATCGGCACTCAGCGACATCATCTGGAATATGAGAATCGATAATTGAAATCGGAATCGGAATGCAATAAGAGTGGGATTTATGGATTTTGAGGGATCTCTTACATGCGCCAAATTCGACTGCTTTGTGGGATCCTTCAGCGTGGGCAAATGTGCGCTGAATTGCCGGCTGCGTGTTACAGATCGTGCCAACTTGGCGAATTTCGATAGACCTAAAACTGGAAGGAATAGATTAACTGCTACGATATGGACAGAGACACAAGAGACAGCGACAAGAAAGAAGCGACAAGAAAGACACAAAACGAAAACCAAATCAAAATTCAATTGAAAATGAAAGAGAAGAAAAAAGAGAGAAAGAGAAACAGAGAAACAGAGAGAGACAGAGAGAGAGAGCAAATAAAATGGCAAAAGTTGATAGAGACAAAAGACAAGCGATAGTGAGAATCAACAATCGATGTTGATCAATTGGCATTGATTGATAAAAGATACGAAAAAAAAGAATATTGTAAATCGATACAGACATTAGTAAGTTTATATACATATATACAAATATTGAAGAGATCGGTTTCGGTATATTCGGTAAATCGGTAAATCGGTTTATCGGGTTTATGATCGATTTGCGTATTTTACAATGCGTATAAGCGTGTTGTGTAGTTGTTGTTGTTGTGAGAGCGTGTGTGCGGGAAATATGTGGGAGAGACAGAGATAAAGAAAGTAGAAATAGAGAGAAAGATAGATAGTAAAACGGTAGAGGTGCATGCGGCAAAAACAGAGATAGATATAGAAAGAGAGAGCGCGAGGGAGACAGCGCTGGTTGTGCGTGTGTGTGTGTGTGTAGAGCATGTTGTGCGGTGTTTGCAGTGTGGCCAATTCGCATTCAGGTCGCTTGACATCGGTACAATTTTGGGAATGCGTGTCTGATTGTTGCAATGATCTCGTCGATCTCTAAGTATGCTTCTATTTACACATGAATGCACACAGAGTGAAACATATACATAGAATGACAGCCAGATCGACAGAGAGAGAGGAAGACAGGTAGGCGGAATGGGGAGGGGCGGGTCGTTGGCAGGGACAATTACTTACCACCTTTGGTATCCTCGCTGTCGATGGGCTGCTTCAGAGCCGTTATATCCCGAAACGTCAAAAGAAATAACACAACCAAATCCCTTTCGTTGCGTATGGGCGCCACCTGAAGCAGCAGCCATAGCGGCGTTTCTATGGATGTATGGAAAACGAGAGAGAAAAGAGAAAGAGAGAGAGAGAAAGTGGGAGAAAAAGCAAAAAAGAGGGAAGAAAACGCAAGCGAGCATGGGAGTAAAATGAAAAAGAATGTATTATTATTATCAAGTAATATGAAGAGCCCTGAAAAAATTATACATTTAATTCATTGGTTCAGCTTAACTAAGCTTCAGTAATACATATAACAAATTTGCACAAATTTCTCAGATCGCATATATATTTTTTCTTGGCATTGTTTCCCTGTCAGTCTTCACATTGAATTTAGTATATTCTACAATAATACCTTCTTTATTAATTCCCTGTCTTTCCATCTTATTTAGTGTATGATAGACACTAGAATATGCTGTATAATACAAATTGCAGTAATATTAAGAATATTTAAAATGGTCTTTGACTGCCACACTTTTCATCTAGAGTATAAATTAATATATCTAATATGCAAAATTCAAGACCCAATAATATTAAAAGTATTTAAGGACTTTACAGTATGTCCTAGTGCAGGCAGCAATAAAATAAAATTCGCTAAAAATATTGTAAATATATTTATGAATTTCTCAGCAGTTATTGCCTGTCTTTTATCGGGTCTCTAGAATATTCTAAGTACTTTAAAATAAATACAGCACAGTAAAAACTCAATTTTTCTCTTTTTAGTATTTTTGTATTCGATCTTTTGTACAATATTTTATTGATCGTCTTTCCATCGGATCTCTATACTAAGTACTATATGTAAAGCATAATAAAATCTTATCTCTAGATAAGACTTTATTTTTAACATTTCCTTTTTTTGTTTTTTAGTTCGTTGTCAGTTTATTAATCGGATCTCTAATATACTCGTATACAAGCGTACTTCACAACTTATATTGTCAGTCTTTCATCGGATCTCTGTAATTTCTAAGTACTCTATAAGCTAGTCTTACAAATATTTATGAATATTCCACATAATATAGTATCTTTTTAGTATTTTTCTATAGTATATTCAGTATTATAGATATTTACGGGTTTCTCCGATTTTCCTACTAGTTTTTTCATCGTGTAGAGAACAATACAAACTGTACAAGTGTTGTAATTATTAATGCATTTCCAGATTACGTTTTTTTGTGAATATTTAATTATTTTTGGTATTTTATTATTTGACTGCCACGTTTTTTTTATTCACTTCTATATATCATAAAGTGTAAATACACCTTTTCTACACGCTGTTTATATTTTCGCCAAGCTGCATTTTGTGGCATTCAATTGTAACGTTTAATTAAATTGATTCGGCATGTTTGTCAAAAATGCTTTATTATTCATGGGCAGTAGATTATTCGTTGAATTCAACGGACTTATGGGAATTTTAGCATTCGTTTCATTTTTGGTTTTCCGTTCGTGTGTGTGTGTTGTTGTGTTTTGTTTTATTTGGTTTTTGAGGGTAAATGGTGGCGTTGAAATTCACAAACCGATAATCGAATTGTAATGCAGTTGTATAGAATTGAGGTCACACACTCACACACACACACACACAGTGAGACACCCGCAACTGAAACCGAAACTGAAGTTGAGAGTGCACATGTATTCGAGTGCAATTACAGTTATTACGCGCGCGAGGCTCAAAGAATCGTTAAAACGATGCGCGCTGCAAAGTGTGCTATGAAAAATTCAACTCACAGACGCGCTTTCTGCCTGCCTCTGTATTAGTGTCCGAGTTTATGTGTGTGTGTGTTTGTTCATTTGTGTTTGTCTATGCGCGAGTGTATGTTGCGAGTGTGTCCAATCAACAATAATTGCAATTCAATTTGCATTTATAGCGCTGGACGCGTGGCGTATACGCAATTTCGTGGCTCGAGCTAGTTCCTGCCAACAGCAGCGTATGTTTGTGTTAGTCTCTGTGTGTGTGTTGGGCTTGTGCTAAAAGCATAATTATTGGCTAATTTTATGCGCAGTTTGTTGTTAACATTTCCGTTTCCTCTTCCGTTTCCGGCATCACATCCAAAAAAAACAATGTATAAAAAGAAAAACAAAAACCAAATTCAACTGCGTGATACTCTAATGCTTGGCTTGTTAATCAATATTCTGCTTTATTATGCTTTATTTTCACTCAAGGCATTCAGCAGCAGCAGATTGCTGATTTTATCATTTGACATTTTAATCAATTTTGAAAATATGATTGATGAGTGCAAAGCTTTTGTGCTTCACTTTGATTCCATTAAATTTGCTTAAGCAATTGCAATTGATTGCTGATATCCATGGATCGTTAACTGATCTATTAATTTGAACAGTTTTTTCTTGTTAAACCTGAAATTCCGACTTTAAAGTGAACGTTGAACAAGACATATATTTAGGCCAACAATAGACATAAGAACATGTGTATTAGCTAGGATAGCTACAAATACACATTTCGTATGTATTTGTGAGCATGGCGCAAAAAAAAATTGCCAAGAACGAAAACTTGGCATCTGACTGACAAACAACAATAAAGTTTTCCACGGCGCCCCAGAGACACCTGTCAGCCAATTCAATTTGCTGAATATCGAGTTGCTGCCACATGGCGTTGTTGGCCATATGAAACCGAAGTCGCCACGCTTTGGACGGGTGCTACGTGCCGCATTGCTGTTGACTGCAACAGCAAGTCATCCAGGCAGCCAGGCAGCCAGTCAGCTAGTCAGCCAGGCAGCCACAAGCAAATAGCCAATAGGTCAAAGTAATGAAATCCATCAAAATGGAAATGGAAAAAAACTAAAGCGAAAAAGAAATGGGAAAAAAAACTATTCGAAATGAAAATGCCAGCAGAGAGACTCTCTCTAACCTCTTGGAGGGAGAGCAAATAAAACAGCAAACAATATACGATATGATTTCGCTCTCAGTGTGTGTGTGTGTGTGTATGTGTGTGGAAGAGACAGCTGTTGAGCAAACATCTGAAATTCTAATAAATGTACAATTCAACAATTAACAGCAAGTCAATCAAACTGCGAGTGTAAAGCTGCATTTCGCTTTAAGCGCGAAGTTAAAGCGTTGCATTGAATTTCTTCTCCCGTCAAATAATAGATTTTGAATGTCGAGCTGTGGAATGAACACAAGAACCTTTAATAATATATAAAAATAACAATCACATGTAAATTAACTTCACTTCCTACTATAGTTTATCTCGTTTTCTACTTTGATTATCGTAAGTTAAAGTGAATGTAGTTAAGAAATGTACAACAACATAATTCAAAAATTGATAAGTTGGGGCAACTGAACCTAAATTATACTAAAAACATGTAAGATACATACCCTCTAGGGTAGTATTATCTTTAAAATGTGTCAAATTAGTATATCAACAAATGCGGAAATATACGAAAGGTCATTTTCTGCATATTAATATATCTCTACAAATATACCAAATAGTACCAAATATACCAAAGCAACTCTTTTGTAAATTGAATTCCTAAATAAATTAATATACCAACAAATGCCAAATTATACCGTAAGTTTGGTATATTAATTTATCTTAACATTAAAAATATATTCCCAGCAGCCAAATACCAACAAATACTAAAATTATTCCGAAGGTCATATATGGTATATTAATATACCTTAACATTACAAATATACCAAAGAATACCAAATAAACCAAAGGAACTGATACCCGACAGTCATAAATGGCATATTAATAAACCTTAACATTACAAATATACCAAAGAATACCAAATATACCATAGTAACTGAGACCCGACAGTCATAAATGGTATATTAATATACCTTAACATTACAAATATACCAAAGAATACCAAATATACCATAGCAACTGAGACCCGACAGTAGCAGCCATGTTTCTCCATATCAAATTATTTCTTTAATTATTTCTACAAAAGACTGACACATCTATATTGCGTATCAGTAAATATTTAAAAATAAATCTTTAAATTAATTTTCCTTCAGATTTATAGTATTGCTTTCAATCAAATTAGCATTCCACCTAAAAGGCAGTTTGTTTTTCATACTGTCATGAACTTCGGACAACCCTAAAAAGTATGCTATATTTATTGTTTAAGCTGTGAATTTATTTAAATAAGATGGATATCTTAGCTTGGAGTGAAATTAGAATATCTACTTAAACAAATTTCTACCGCTAATCGCCATAGACTACACCACATAAGCTTTATTCATATTCTATGTATTCGCTCGCCTTGCATATTTTGACTTTACTCCCAATACAGAGGCAGGCTCTGAGACTGATTTATCTGAGGCACACGCAGTCCCCGTTGCATGCTGCACAGATTAGTTAAACGAAACGTGGGGACACTTTTGATTTGATCATGAATTATGCATCAACATCGATTGCCATGCTGACAACTCCCGTGTCTGGGCAACGTCAACGAGTCTCTGTGCACCGAGTGTGAGTCGTTGCAATTAATTTATGCATATTTGCAAACCAGTTCCAGGTCATAAGCAGCAGGAGGAGCAAAGGTCAAACTCGGGTGAAATCTTTGCAGAATTCGGAGTTTGTAAGTTCCGGTATTCAGTTGTCAGTTTACAGTTTACAATCTGCGGTTTGCAGTACTACTCGATAAAGAGAGATAGAAAGAGAGAGAGAGAGAGGGAACTGCGTACCTTGAGTTTGTGCCTTGCCGAACTGCGAGAGGGCGCAGCCACATTGTATATCTGTAAATTGATACTCGAAGGCGTTAATCCATTAATTGACGATTGACTATTGCAAATGGAGCGAGCGTCTACAAAATCTATCTACTTTGCTGTATTAAACATAGCTTTAGAGAGCAGCTGAAGCTGCCAAATGAGAAAGAGAAAGGGGGGAGAGTGAGAGTGAGATGGAGGCCAGTTGATTGATGGGCGCCACTCAAAATTGTTGCGCCAACTCAATTTGTTTGCATTAAATGGCAGCAAGAGCCCAAAAAGCAGCTGCCAGGCACCAACTACACAGGCAACTGGATTAAAAATAAAGCAAGCAGGTTGCTAGCAATAATGCGAGTGGTGTGAGTGGGATTAGACGGAGCATGAATTATGAAGGGGCCGGGAGGGTGGTGGGGGGAAACAAACACACAAAGTGCAACAATTTATTACGAGTATGGGACGAGCATAAATCCTAATGCTATGTTAGACCCCACTGACTCCCAACCACCCAAAAAACAACAACCTACCCCAAAATTTGGCTGACGTGTGTTTGATTTGGGTACAACCATCAGCCCCAGTCTGACTACAGAGATATATACGAGTATATATATATAGTATACATACAGTCAAGCAAAACACCAATTTAACAAGCACAAATCGAAGAGGTCACGTTTATTGTTGGATATCCAAGCTTATATACCTCGATATATGTATGTATATGTTGTGTATGTATCACTTACTGTTCTTCTTGTAGAGCAATATTTCGAATTGATCCTGCTGCTGATTCTCCAGCGTGTACTCCAGCCTTCCCACCGTCTCCTTGTCTGTCAGCTCGCCGTACATGAAGCCGCATCTGCGTTGTGGGAATACATAGAACAGAATATCGCACATATAGTACGAGGTATTATTCTTGATTTGTTCAAGCTTGTCACAACACACACACCATACAGCAGAGACACATTAAGCACTCACACACACACATACACATTACACCAAGGGAATAACAATTAAAACATGCCAAAAAGACAACGTCACACAAAAAAAAAAGCAAAAAACAAAAAGAAGAAATATAGAACAGTATTCTGAAACAGCTTTGGCTAAGAATTATAAAGCTTGTCGTACTAATTTCATATTCCCTTTGATATCATTCATTTGAGTTTGAAATGCAAACTATTCGAACTCTTTTATCAAATGAAAATCATTTACAGGGCTTTTCTATGTATAGTTGCAAACAAAAGTGCTAAAAAGCATGCGTGTAGAATAAAACATATTGTTGTATGTGTAGATGTCAGAGGAGGAATTTCATTCACTTTCAAATTATTGTACACATTATTTCGTGTTTCTGTTATTAATGCAAAGTTGCATGTGACAGTTTTCAACTTATCTATGTATGCATTGCATTTGAAGATTATTAATGCATCAGTGTGCACAGCACAAACAATTGCAGAGATTATGAAACTTTACTTCAATTTCAGGCATTGGCCAGTTTATTACTTCTCTGTTATTTTGAGAGATTATGAATTCAACTTTGCAAACGGTTCTGTTTCTGTTTCTGTGTCTGCTATCACAGGGAATTGCAATTTTGTGTGGCACCTACAAGTATGCAATACTTTTTTATTGTGACTAGCTCATTTCGAAGGTAAGCCGAAAAGTATGCAATACTTTTTCAATTAAAACCTAAACAAAATGCGAGTATGTAAACGGAATTCCACTTGGCTTAAGCTCACGTCTGAATATCTCAAAATCTCTCTCACTCTGATTAATTAAGTTAGCATGAATAAAGTGAAGTCTACTGAGTGCGGTGTCGCACTTGCAGCCAATTTCGTCATGCACTGTTTTAACGCAGCAGCAGCAGCAGCAAAAGCGTCAGCGGCATGCCATTAATATTGCCACGTTGACAGTGGAATGGCTTGCAAGCACGAGTGATGATGGAAATTACCATATCGCAGAACGCCATATACTCGTACTTGACTTGATACCAGTCGAGTTGACTAACTGGCTAACTGGCTGGCTGCTTTTGCCACTGCAGATGCTATCAAGTTCAAGCAAAAGTGCTAAAAAATACTGGCGAAAAATAAAAGAGCTCAAGCTTGCAGCGAGAGAGAGAGCACCGCCAACGAAATAAAAAATGGAGAATGTTAAAAAAATAGCATTGAAAAATAAAGCAGTAAAGCAGTAAAAGAAAAAAAAATGAAACGAAACGAAACGAAACGAAAAGAAAACGTTGCCAAGGCAGCGCACGTGCTGAACTAAAAAGTGTTGCATGCTTTTAGGGCGCGCGCGAAAATATGCAAAAGTGGCCAAACGCTGCTGGGCAAGCGACGGCAACGGCGGGAGGGTGAGAGAGTGAGTGAGCGAGCGAGTCAGCGAGTGAGTGCAGTTTAGTGTGGTGCGAAAGAGAGAGCGCACAATTGCAATGACGTCAGCAGTCAGCAATGGCGGATGGGCAAATGGCAATGGGAATGGCAGATGGCAGTTGGCAGTTGGAATGGGAATGGGAATGGGAAAGCGAATGCAGAGAGCCAGAGACACAATAAAAACTGTTAATTTGTGTTTGGGCTGTTTGCTGTTGTTGTTGTTGGTCTTGTTATTGTTGCTGCAGCTATGCGAATGGCATTCACATACAATATAACTACATATGTACATACATATGTATGCTGGCTTGTATTTATTTATGCCAGCACAAAGGTTCAACAAACTGCGACGTCGACAGCGATATTGAGGCGACGTCACGGGCAAAAACGTAAAGCGACTCATTTCCGCTCCGCCGGCCATTTTGTGCAATGAACTGTTTCTGCACATTACATACGTGTATCTCTATGCTTCACTGTATTAGTGTCTATGTGTGTGTGTGTGTGTGTAGTCGCGCTTAGGCACAGACAAGCACAAAATTGGGTTACAAGGCAAACACAAAAGCTTGGACACATTACGCCGCTCTTTGTCGCACACTTTGCCATGGACTTGGGGAGCTTAGGCTCCACTCAATATACTGGAAAACTAACTGTGGCATGGGGCAGGGGCAGGGACTGGGGCACGAGTTAAAAGGCGCCACAAACTGCTGTAATGGCAAATTGAAAGAAAGTGCGCGCAGTTAAGCAAGCAACAACAAACAGCAACACGGCAACAACGACAACAAACACTTTCAACAAACAAACAACAAAATAAACAGAGAAGGAAAAAATAAAGAAAGATTTTCTTTCTTTCTTTCGTTCTTTTTTTTTTGGTCAACCTTTTGCTTGGGTTTCTTTTTACACGCGGTCACAGCAACAAAGTAGGTCAAAGCGCAACTCAAAAAAAAAAAAAAAAACAAAAAAAAAATACCCACAAGAGACAGAGACGGAGTACAAGAGAGCGAGACAACTATGGTGGACAGAGCGAGACAGCATGAGCAGCAGTCAGCTAAGCGGTAGATTGGCATTACAAAAGTTTGGCCCCAACTGCTGACCAGAAATGCGGGAAACGGATCGCGGGGCACGGAACTAGCTGGGGAACTAGCTTGCATACGGTTTTTTTCACATTTCACTTTTCTGCTGTTTTTTTTGTGTTTGGCCAACGGTTGTGGCAATTTTTGCTTGCAAATTACAAACAATTCGCTGGAGATTTGCAGCAGTTCCTATGTTGCCCTTTCACAGTTTGACAGGCACTTGAGCCAACACTGCGACCAACGCTGAGCTGTTGCTGATTTATGTTAGGCTAGAGGCAAGCGAACATAACGTGAAAATCAATTTGCCTCATGTACGAAACACAATACGAGAGAGTACGTACATCAAATTAGCAAATCTCTTTCGCCACAGTTTCGCCATTGTTTGGCCGAGTCGCAAAACGATTATTTTCCATGACACAACAACTTTTCGCAGTGGCGACGACGAGTGCTTTTTCGGCTTTAAAAGCTGACGGCATATATATTTTTTTTTAACGAAATGGGGAAGAGGGTCGAAATCGGAGTCGGGGGTCATTCTCGTATGTGAAAACAATGAGTTACGCTTTGGCCGCCCAGCGGAACAGTGGACCGGAAGTGCAGATGTTTTTCTTAATTCCAACATAATGCGTTGATAAATGGACAAGAGAATTTCGGTTGCTGCTGCTGCTGTTGCGGCTGCCCGACGACGAGAGGATAACATAGTCAGTCTGTCCTGCTGAGAGAAGAAGCCAAATCTCCAGCAATCCGCTTACTTGTCAGCCACAAATGCGCACAAGACATTTCAGAGCCAAATATTAAGTACGAGTCAGTGTAAAGCAAATCCACAGGGCATTTCAATTCTTAACTGTTATTAATGGTTGTGTTGGTTTTTTGTGTTTGCTTCCGATTTTAAATTAATTTCACTTCGATTTAGAATGCGACATCTACGTATGTAAAGCTACGGCGACATCTACTGAACTACAACAAAAAAAAAAAAAAAAAAAAAAAAAAAAAACAAGTATACGTATATGCAAAATGATGATTATGAATGCTGCTTTGAGCTGTGTGTTGGCTAGAAAGAATACAAGTTAAATACAATCGAGATAGACATTTATATATATGTTATGTTATGTATGTATAATATTGAGAGAGCGCGCGCGTTGAGCAGCTGTTGATTGCAGGAACTCATTACATATAGAATTCAAAGAGATATACAGATATTCATATGTAGACAGAGAGAGAGAGAAACAGAAAGAACAGAGAGCGAGAGAGAGTGAGTATAAATCGGCAATACGTACACATACCTGCACGACTTCTGCATGACCTCGGCTCGATTATAGCCGCTGATCTTACAGAAGGACTCATTGCAGTAGACGATCGGAAAATCGACGATTTGTGCGTTGGCCAATAGAAACGAGCTGTCCGCTGTAAATAGATAAAGACAGAACGATGTTAAGTACATACATTTATTAACTGTGCAATCTTCCTGTCTAAATCAGTAAATTATATTGAATATCTTAAAACTCTAAACTTGATTCTTTAATACTCTTAAATAAGTTAATTCAGAAAGAAAGTATGTGGGGAAATTATATTGAATATTTTATTATTTTACTACTCAATACTTGACCTTAAAATGCTAATAAATAAGTTCATGTAATTACACTAATTAAATAAATTATCAATTATTATATTTATCATATTTTCATATTTGAATTATTGATGTTGAATTCAAATGTAATTTTTCCCAATTTATCACAATTCAAATCTAATTATTTTGATTATATTTATTGTGGCTGCAATTTTATTACAATTTATTACAATTTTATTAAAATTGAATAAAAAGAAATGCTCATTAATAATGCGAACGCCTCAACAATATTCAATGTCAATAATTCTAAACTTGATTATTTAAACATGCAAAATATATTCATATTAATGAATTGAATGTATATATTCATTAAATATATTATTTATGTCTGATGATTCAAATGAAGTGAACAATTTATGATTATTTAATCTTTCTATCATTATATATTTAATTTAATATGTTGACAAATTGTCCTGAATATCAGTAATATAAGAAAGATACACCAGGCATAAAGCTAAAATACTAAAATAAAATACAAATTATGTAGTAGACTAAACCTTTTAAGAATAAGAAGAATTCATAATATTTATACGTACTTAACCGATAGTTTATCGTCTCGTATAATTTAGTCACCGACCAGGTTTATAGTTTGATATGTACTATATATACAAAACACTGTGCATCAAATAGTAATTAACTCAATTATTTTGTGTATCCAAAATCTTGGATAAACTAAAATACCGAGTAAATTAAATAAGTAATCTAAATAAAAGTCTTGCTAAGCTCTCGATAATTGCCTGTCAAATGCAATGAGCTATTCAAAGAGCTGAAGCGTGGCGCCAATTGTACTCAAAAGTATTCACAATAATCGGTGCTTGATTGAAGTGGCCACGTTATCAACGCTCAACAACTCTGATCACCGATAACTGTCGCATGCAACACTGCGCTCTGTGCACAAATTACCAGCATGTTTTGAGCCAAAACAGCTTGTCAGCTTGTCATCCTGGCAGTCAGTCAGTCACTCAGTCAGTCAGACAGTCATGAGTATTTCGAGTGTGGCAAAAGCAAAGAGTCGCATCTATCAAAATATTTGCGCGTAATTGGAACATTTCAAATGTTGTCATTCATAATAAAATGCCATTTGATTGCCGCGTTCTCCACTCCTTCTCTCTGTCTCTCTCTCTGTCTCTATCTATCTATCTCATCTGCTGCCACTTTCATTCAGCTCCATGCAACTCTGTTTTTGGTTTGCGTTACGTTACGTTCTGTTTATATTGATGCAGTTCAGTTCGGTTTAGCTTAGTGCAGCCAGTCAACTAATGGCGGTTGCAATCGCCTCCCATTTTACCCAAGTTAGTACTTGCCACGTGCAACGTGCAACGTGTGTGTGTGTGTGGCACAAGCAAACCACGCGCTGCCATCGCATGGCTGCTAAAATGCCATAGCCTGACTTCTTGTTTGCCTTTTACTAGCTATTTTTTTTTTTTTTTTTGCTTTTTTTGGGCCATTGTTGTTATTTCTTTTGTCGTTACTATTATTGCCAGTAATTGTCGTTATTATTGTGGCACACACGCACATTTAGGCTAAAATCCATTGATGCCAATTGATGTCGATGGGAACTAGTTGCAACAGTTCCGCAGCTCCGGGCTCAACTTTGATCAACTTTGCTGGCAAGCCAATCAAATGCCATTTAAGGCAATTTTTTGTGCAAATTGTAAAGAGTGTTAAATCACAGCTGTGTTTACTTTAAGAATTATTTATTAAATTTGCAACTGCGCGAAAAGAATAGAATGAACTTTTTGAGCTAAAGAACTTTTCGATCGATGGAAAATATATTGATACCAAATTTTACATTTCAATCATCGTTTTCAGATCAACAAGAAGGAAAGATGTTCGATACTCCAGACCCATTTTAAATAAGAGCAAAACAGTGCGGTATGAATATACTAAAAAACGTTGGTATATGAATATACTATATATATATGGATATATATACATTTAAAATATACCATAGAGTACAAAGCATACTAGATTATCAAGCGAGCGAGTATAGCAAAAATATGAAAATATACCGATGAAATTATTTGGTATATTGATATACTATTATATTTAAAATATACCATTGAGTAAAAAATATATCAGATACCAGATTTTCAATCATTGATATTGAGATATTCACTACTTAAAAACCGTATTTTAAAATATACCAAATATAATATATACCAAAGCCTTTAATTGGTATGTTGATACTATATTTATATAGTATACTAGTTCTATTCAAAATATTATATATAATATAAATAAAAATAATACTATTACTTTTAAAATATACCATAGAGTACAATACATACTAGATTATCAAGCGAGCCAGTATAGCAAAAATATGAAAATATACCGATGAAATTATTTGGTATATTGATATACTATTATATTTAAAATATACCATAGAGTACAAAACATACTAGATTATCAGGCGAGCGAGTATACCAAAAATATGAAAAAATACCGATGAAATTATTTGGTATATTGATATACTATTATATTTAAAATATACCATTGAGTAAAAAATATATCAGATACCAGATTTTCAATGATTGACATTGAGATATTCACTACTTAATTTTAATAAAAGCAAAAAACCGTAAAATATACCAAAAAATATACAAATGTCTTTAATTGGTACTTTGATACTATATTTATATTGTATACTACTCTATTCAATATATTATATATAATAGAAGTAAAAATATACCAGATTTTAAACCCGACTGCAGATGCGTTTTCTACACCAATTTTTATCTTATCGCAACTAAATTTTATGTAATGAAAATTATTAGTATTATTATAATATACTATTACATATTGTAAACACAAAAAATAAAAACTCTTGCTTCCAAATGCTGTTAGTTAATCGAAATTTATGTTGACATTTATTTTCATTCATTGCGACTTAAAAGAAATTAATTAATTCAAGCAATAAAATCATGGAAGTACAAATATAATAATATTCTTGGGGAATATGAATATATCTATAAGAGGGGCATTATGAAGTTGGCATCTCGTTGTCATCGAACAAAACGGCGCATATTTGACTTAAATCGCATTATTATAACAAATTTTACGAACAATTGAAAATTCAATAAAAATACAGCAAGACTTTTTTGACAATCTTATATTTTCAAGTTTCAAGAATTACCATCCTAGAATTTTTAACTGGATTTAAGAATCTATTTGCTGGGTTCAATTTTGAAATGATCTCAGCAATATTTATGTAAGATTTGATTACATTTCAATACTGTGTTTTGTTCACATGATAAATCGTACCGAGTTGTTTACGTCCATTTTACAATGTTTAATGAGCTCGATTGCAATTTCATATGTATTCTTTTAGTTTTAATCGAATTCAGTGTCTGTTCGTTGCTGCTAGGATTGGGATTGGACTGGTTCATTTGGTTCGTTTTGGTTCGCTAATGAAAAGAGCTGCAGCAGCGAGCAGAGAATGCAGAATGCAGCAACAATGGCAGCCAAATTGCAATATTTTTCGACATGCGAGAATTCTGCAGTTGTGCACAGTTGTGCTGCATACTTAAGCTCAGCTCGTGCTGGCACATTTATTGACATTAGGCGGGGGTGTGAGATGCGGTGTATCGAGGTGAAATGGTTTAGCGACTGTATGAGTGTATGTGGTAGAGTGTGTGTGTGTGTGTGTGAGTTGCCGTGTGCAATGACATGCATGACATGCAAGCGAAGCGAAGGCACAACACAGTAACCCATATCCACACACATATCCACACACTCACACTTAAATATTCACATTCACATGCACGTGGCTAGCCAATGAATATGTCTGAGTGTATGTGAGTGTTGGCTCGCGAATAAGTGCAACTCTCTCTCCCTATGTGTGTGTATAAAATGGGGGAAAAATATGCACATGCTATCAAATGGGAGAATGCATATGCGCTGCTCTGTCGACTACACTCATAAGTACACTCACACACTCACACTCACACACACTCAGTGTTTGTGTGTTTGGTAGACGCTTGCGTTTTTACGACATCAACAAGGACATCAGCAACAATAACAACAACAACAACAAAAACAGTTGCTACTTTGTAGTGTCAACAGTTGCTGCCGTGCAGCCGGTTCCCCCCCCCCCCCCCCCTCTTCTCTCCTTCCCCTTTCGCCCCTCTTTGGCTGTGGGTCGCCAAGCTTTTGCCCTGGATCTTGTTGGATATCTCGTTACTTCGAGTTGATTTCGTGTTTGTACACGAGCAACACGATTTGCATGCGACCCAAGGCGGTTGCCAGCTATCCAAAACGAGGGGAAGTGGAAGCTATTAGAGCTCTGTCCCTCCCTATCTGTCCCTCCTCCCTCTGCACTTTCGTAGCATTATCCGCTTTGGAAAATCGTTCAGCGATATTCTATAGAATTACTTAGCCATAATGCTTTTCGTTAAATATCATTTAAGATGTATACTTGATCTATTTTGAAATTGTATTCAATTTCTTTTCTTGTTTATGTATATCGTTTACTTATCGATAAATGTGAGCTATATAATAAAAGTTGGCATAAAAATTCAATTATTTTACTTGCTAATATATTTTATTTTTAGCATTATATTCATTGGCTATAAATTTCGTCATTATTTCAAGGCTTAACATCAACAAAGATTTTCCACTTTTATTCAATATTCAAATGTGTTTTAAAGTTAAATTGTGGACTGTAAAATTTGTCTCTACTTGAATTGCCAATAATATCAATTAATATGTCCTAGTTTTATTCTCCTTTGCTTCAATTGACCTGAAAATATCTACAAACCTCTCTTGTATCTCTTTAAATATTTACTCTGAAAATTTATGGGATATTTTCAAATACGGGTTTCAGTTAAGAGGCTTATCTGAAGTCTTTATTATAGTTATTCCGATTAATAATTTTAAAAGTTCTAAGGGAAACTTTAGCAAATTTCTACTACAAAAAAGTAACAATTTAATATTAACTAAACTCAATATGATATATTATAAATATAAATTAGATACGCAGTTTATTTAATATTCAATCAAATATATTGGAATAAAATATAAAATAATTTGTAAAGGTGATTGTTAAGTATTCAATACTAAATAAATATTTAAAACTTGAGAATCGAAAATAAGAAATAATTGGAATATACAAATATCATCTTATAATCGCTTCGCATCGTGTCACGACTGCGAGGCGTGCTCGATAGTTGTGAGACATGCGCCCATCTCTAATTGTTACGCTCTGCACTCGAGTATATTTGTTATTATGGTGGCACTCACTAACTTAAGCCCCGCTAGGTGTACTATATAGTAAGTATACTACTCCGATGCCATGGCTTGTGTGTTGTGCTGTGTGTTGTGTTGTGTGCTGTGTGTGCGTGTTTGATTTTGCCATTATGTCAACGTCACTACATTTTACTATATCAACTGCCACTCGCAAAGTGGACACTTGCACTATGCATATGTGTCTGTGTGTGTGTATTTGTGTGTGTGTGTGTATGTGTGTGTGTGGTTGTGTATGCTTGGACAGACAGCAGATAGAAGGTGGGGTGTTAAGGCGTGCCGTCACTATACAACACCTAATGGCATTCAAAGCTGATGGCCGGCAAAGTTTTGTAATTTGTTTGGGCCATTTGACAGACGCGATTTCTTTTTAAGCTCAAGGCGCATTACCGTTAGCATTGGACACCAACACCAACACAAACACAACTCTAGATCCTTGCCTGCCGTATTGAGGACAAACTAGAGCACCATATGAGCAGCATTTAACGTTAAAGTCAACGTTAAGCTGCAACTTTACTAGACTTGCTTTGACAGCTGCTATATAAATAGAAGAAAACTCAAGTTTGCTTCCATTTCTGTTTTAAAGACATTTGACTCCATATTGAACTCAAGCAGTTGAAGAGCTTGCAATGTCTACAAACCATGTTTCAAATTATTAAAATCTAATTTATCTAATTGGCTATTGAATACTGTTTAAATTGATGTTACCTATTTTATTATCGTTTAAAAAGTATACAAAAGTATAAAAGTATACTTAACTCGGAAGAATAAAATATTTTATGTGCTACGTAATCTTATTTGATTATTCTATGCATTTGAAGTTTAATGCCTGTAAAGTTGAAAAACTAAAAAGCATAGAATTTTCTCTATTGTTTAAGAAAATCTGTAAAAGAATTACGGAAGGATCTTAATGATCTTCTTGCTCATGTAAAACAATCTTGGTTTATGTTTGCTTTTTGAATATTGATGGGAAATTTCAAAAATCTTAACTGAGAACCTGGTAAATTAAAAAGATAAAAATAAAATATATGCCAAGATGTGATTTTTATATTAACTTGAAGTTTCGAGGCAGTAAAGTCTAAACAAATAAAAGAATTCCATGCTCATTACAAGTCAGTTTTTCATTTACAGAAACTCATTGTTGGAGCTGAAGATCTTAATGTTTTTCTTATGCTTGCCAATGTAAAATTGTTGAGCCATTATAAATATATCAGAAATTTACAGTGCGGCATCGATATCAACAGATATCAAATACTGCAACCGAAAAATTACTATCAAATATATCAAAACATATATTTCGTATATCGATATACATTCCCAATATATCATAGAATACAAAATGTACATATGTTGACATAAGGTTCCAATAGCTTTTTATCTTGTGGGTAGCGGGTATAAAAATATATAGAGTGCTCGACTGTGAGATACTCGCTACTCATTTTCAATTAAAACAGTGCGGCATTAGTTGTTCCAATATACCAAATCAATACACCTAGAGATACTTAAATATACCAAAATATATACATATTTCATATACTAATCTACTACAACATTTAAAATATACCGAAATACAGATTTCATATATAAATATACTATATTAATAATATGATATAGTGAAATATACCAACATATATTTCGTATATTAATATACTACTACATTCAATGCATACCGTGGTAAAATATACTAAACTTTATGTATATTTCGTATATCAATATACTGCTACATACATTCAAAATATACCATAGAATATTATGGGTATCAAGTATAAAAATATCATATTTCCCTTTATAATTTAGAGTCTACGATATAAGATAAGAATCTGAAATAATTTACAGATTATGGAGCAGTCGTTAACATATTCTGTACTTCATACACTACATTTAAAACATATCATAGTAAAATATACTAATATATATATATTTGTATATCAGTATACTACTACATCCAAAATATACCACAGAATAGTATGGGTGGCAAGTATAAAATATAATGTTACCTTTTATAAATTCAATTTAGAGTCTAAGATATCGAATATATAGATATGAATTTGAATTGAAAGTCGGAGTTTTAGAGTTTACAGATTAGGGAGCAGTCGTTAACATACTCTGTGCTATAGTACTAATATATATATTTCGTATTCCAATATACTACTACATTCAAAATATACCATAGAATAGTAAGGGTAGCAGGTATCAAAATATCATATTCCCCTTTACAAATTCAATTTAGAGTCGAATATATCGAGAAGAATTTGAATTGAAATGCAGAGTTTTATAGTTTACAGATAAGGGAGCAGTCGTTAACATAATCTGTTCTTCACACACTACATTCAAAACATATCATAGTAAAATATACTAATATATATATTTCGTAATCCAATATATTACTACATCCAAAATATATCATAGAATAGTAGGGGTAGCGGGTATCAAAATATTATATTCCCCTCTACAAATTCAATTTAGAGTCGAATATATAAAGAAGAATTTGAATTGAAAGTCAGAGTTTTATAGTTTACAGATAAGGGAGCAGTCGTTAACATACTCTGTGCTATAATAAAATATACTAATATATATATTTCGTATTCCAATATACTACTACATTCAAAATATACCATAGAATAGTAAAGGAAGCGGGTATCAAAATATTATACTCCCCTTTACAAATTCTATTTAGAGTCGAATATATAGAAAATAATTTGAATTGAAAGTCGGAGTTTTATAGTTTACAGATAAGGGAGCAGTCGTTAACATAATCTGTTCTTCACACACTACATTCAAAACATATCATAGTAAAATATACTAATATATATATTTCGTAATCCAATATATTACTACATCCAAAATATATCATAGAATAGTAGGGGTAGCGGGTATCAAAATATTATATTCCCCTCTACAAATTCAATTTAGAGTCGAATATATAAAGAAGAATTTGAATTGAAAGTCAGAGTTTTATGGTTTACAGATTAGGAAACAGTTTATTATGCGAATTATTAAATGATGTCCTTTTTACAGAGAAAGTTGCATCTCTATTAGCGGCGCGGCGGCTGCAACAGGCGAGCGAATTTATTGTGCGATCCCATGACACACGTAACTTGTCGCATGCGGCTTTAAATTGGAGTCACGATAATATTAATGATGCTGCTGCAGCTGGATGTTGAATAAATGTGAAAAATGAAAGAGCATGGCTGAAAAGTGGCTGACGCGATGCTTAACTCATAAAGGTCAACTCGGTGTCAGTTTTGTGTAATTAATGTGAATTTGATTCGTGGCTGCAAAAAAAAAGCTGAACAACAAAAACAGCAAAGGGAAGATGGCGTGCGAAAGGACAACAACAATTACGTTAACCATAACGATAATAATAATAATAATAATAATAACATAACGAACAGGCTGAAGAGGAGCGACAAAAGGCAATTTAATTATAATAATTTCATCATTAATTTCAGGCCGAGTTTCAGTTACAGTTTCGGTTTCGGCAGGACTCAGACAGGACAACACCATGTGACAGCCCAGTTGAAATGTCAGCAAAAGGCAGAGTTTCGTTTTGCTTCCTGCGCCTGCCGCATGATTGATGAGTTGCTGTTGCTGCCAGAGAGAGAGAGAGAGAGAGAGAGAGAGAGGAGCACACACTATTTGGCTGTCCCACACACAAACACACACACACATACACCTTGGCTGCTCAATTACCCGTGTGGCACACTTACGAGTATAGCAAGAGACGAGAGGTGACTGTTGATTGATTTGAATGTGAACTTCCATTTGGTTTCGATTTTGCATTTGAGAATGTGGTCGCCATATATGCGGTAAGTGGTTTCATCTGCTGCCACAAAACTAGCACATTATGTGTGTGTGTTTGTGTGTGTGACTGCAAAACTTTCATTTCCGCTTGAGGCTTGAGCTTCGGAGTCTGACTGTTGAAGCCATTTTGTGTCATTATTTTCTGTGGTTTTGCATTTTCAAGCTTACTGCTGTCCCTATCTCTCTTTCTCTCTCACTCTCTCTCTCCCTCTCTTGTTGTTGTTCGCCTTTTGTTTTAAGCCCAGTACACACACACATATATACAGTGACTGCCTTACGCGTTCGCACAGAGACAAAAGCTGGATTTAATGACATTAGCGGAGAGGGGAGAAACGTGGGCTTTCACTTTTCCCCCCACAGCACTTTGCCAACCGCACAACGAGCGTGCCTTGCAATTATCCTTTATGCATAAACACACACACACACACACACACACTGGCAAACACACACATGGCTTTACACACAACTGGGCAGTGACAATAGCCAGCTGCTGCCTTCGCCTCTTGGCTTGGCGAGGCGAAGCGATTAGGCCCCAGTTTGCCAGCTGGCCATGTCATTTAGTTGTCCCCCTGCAACACACGCTCTCTCTCTCTCTCTCTGTGGTTGCGCCACAGTCGAGTGCATAAATTTTATTGTCCGAAATGTATAACAAAAAAGAAAGCAGAGCAGAGCAGACCTCACCTAACCCCTTTTTAGCAATGCGATTTAATTACATTACAGCGCTGCCAGGTGAGCGAGCGAGGAGTGAAGAGAAGCGAAGAGGGGGACATAGGAGGGGACATTGTTTGGCCAACAGTAGCAGCACAATTCCTTGGGGCATGCTTCAGGCGAATTGCAGCAGCAGCCTTGCAAAACCGAAAGCCGAACTTTGTCGCCGCCCCTTGCACAATCTAAGCTTTTGCTCTGCGTCCCTCTGCGCTCTCAAACTTTTTTACTTTATCATCTAATGACATTATGTATGTGTTGGTGTGTGTGTCGCACTTGGCTTTGTTATTAAATTTGCATAATTAAGTGCGAGTTGCGCGTTGCTCGCCACCGAGCGGTGAATTATTTTTTGCCTTTTATAATTAGAAATTTGACACAGTCCGTGGCAAACAGCAGCAGCAGCAGCAGCCAGACAACGCGTTGCTGTTGCATATTTTATGCCGTCTTCTATGCAAACATAAACACAAATAACAAAATTGCCAACCAGCTGACAGTCGTTAACATACCCTGTACTTCACACAAAAATCATTAAAAATTTATAGCTGACGCCTTTGCTAATTTTCTACTTGAATTTCATGGGTCGTATTATTTTTGCTTCACTTTTTTTAATTGCCGGTCGAGACTGCCCCTTTTTTTATTTCAATGGGCACATTAAATATGCAGGCAAATAGTAGCCGAAGAGAGAGACTCTGAATTTATGTCTCTCGGATTGAATTATAGACGTGCAAACAGTGCGCACATTTACATGGCAACTAATTAACAATCTGTGGGCGCCCAGAAGAACATCCTCGGGAAAGTAATGTACAATTTCATGCATTAATATTTATATGTCAGTTGATCCAAGTCAAACAAAGCCAGCACTCAACATGAAATTTAGTCAACAGCAACGTACTTGGGAAAAAAGCTCGAGTGTTGAAATCCTGTTGTTCATTTCTAGTAAAGTTGATTGAAATTATTTAAATCACTTGAAAACTTGAGAAAATAGAAGAGCTTATTCATTGAATAGCTATTTATATAATTAAATGATCCATATAAAAATGTGTGGATAGTCAGCTCTTTGCATATTCATCTCTAAAACGTATTCAATTCACAAACTTATATTTTCATAATATGGTTTTAGCTTTTTCCATTGTAAGAAAGTGTTTAGTTGAAAGATTTCAAATCTCTCACTTAAAATATTCATACTTATTTTTCTTAATTCAAAGCTTTTAGAGATATTTTTTATTTTTGTAATTTATTGAATTTATTTTATTTACTTTTTTTTTTTTAATTTTAATTTTTAACAACTTTTATTTTTCCGTCGGTTGATTTAAAATTTGAAATTGGCGCTTGGAAAAAAATATTAAATTTTTGTTGCATACTTTGAGGAGGTGCCAAGAAATTTGCTTACGCTCTCTCTAATTTGGCCATATCCTTATGGATCCTGGAAGGATATATATTTTTATGCTCAGGACAACCAAGACTATCGACTGGCATTTAAAGATTTATAGAATTTAACAAAAAATGTTGCCTCAAATTTTTCTAAGGGGGTAGCATAGAAAAATTGCCGAAAAATCCACAAATCGTCCTTATCTCGGCCATTTGAAGGACTAGAGGGATGTCCTTTGGTACACGGATAGCATTTGCTATGGGAAGTTCGAATTCACAAATCTAAGGACGATAGTCCTTGAAACAGCTGAACTAGAAGGATTTTTTCCTTTGTAGAAAACAGGCTATAACTCAGGAATATCCTTGCATATCCTAGCGATATGTATGTCAATTATCTTTGCTCACTTATGGCTATCATCTAGCCAAAGGACATTCGATTCGTCCATGTGGCTTACGAGATACAAAGGATTTTTTGTATTGGGCATGTTTCTTTCGGTTCTGGGACAACAAATTTTCAAGTGTTAGATTCTTAGATGACCCCTATATTTTTTGATGCAGATCGGTTGAAGAGGTCCTTACGAACCTAGCAAACTCAGTCCGGTCAAAAAGCGTCGGGATTCGTGGCTGCTAGAGCTATTTATAAATCCTGGAGCAAATATTCAATGCTGCCCCTAAAAGTATGCAATAAAATAAACAGTCCCCAATAACAACATTATTACTTCCATGAATTTTATTTCGCAGCCTAAAAGTATGCAACTGGAAAAATAGTTTTGGTATCTGCTAGTATTTTTTTTTTTTTTTTATTAAAATAATAACGAAATGATAACAAAGAAAGGTGCACTGTTACCTAACTGGGCAACTTTAACAAATCAAAAATTATAAACAGAAAATTAATTATGTCAGCAGCACATAATAAATATAAAGTAAATAAAGATTGTGTAAATTGAACCTAAGGATATAAGGAAATCGCTGTTAATTATTAGGTCAAGACCCGAATAAATAAATAAAACTGGATTCGCATTGCTTGCTTTTGTTTTCTATTATTCTAATAAAGTGTTAACTATAATTGATTTTGAAAAAGAAACATTGAGTTTAATTTTAAAGATAATTTAAAAACTGTAATGCCTCATTTTTATTATTAGAGCAAAACATGTAATATAAAATATATAAATAAAAGAAAATAATCAAGTAAATACTAAAAATGTCGATGCCAGTCTTTAAGAGATTGTGCTCTTAAACTCTTTGTCAGTTCTTGTGGCTGCTTTAAAAGTAGCAAAGGGTATTTAGATTGAGATATAGTCCGATATTGTATAAAAAATAAATATGCCGAAATGTATTGATATATTTTTACACTCATTACGTGTTTTATTTGCAGTCCATCAAGTATTTATGCCCAACTGTTGTGACACACCTCGCAAAGTATATGCGCAGCTGTTGTTGCCATAAAAACGAAATCAAATTTAATACGATGTTTTGAGCGTTTAAGCCGCAAATTTGATAAATAAGGAAAATGGCAAAATTGTAAAATTGTGTTGCCTACTTTTTGGGGCAACAATGAGTTGAAGTTGAAATTGAAGTTGTTGTTGCTGCTGTTAGCAGTCAGCAATTGCCATTTTTGGCGCTGCCAAGGTCAATTGTGTTTTCGTGCAGCCACTGCCACGCCCAGTCATCAGAAGTGGGAGGCGGCAACTGTATGAGACGAGTGTCACAGGTCACATCAGAGAGTCATCATTTACATTTGGCAACCAAAAACTCAAATTATTGCCATTTTGCCAGAGTGTTTGAATGTGTCCGTGTGTGAGTGAGAGCTATTACACACACACACACACAGACAGGCGGCGCCATTGGTTATCATGCTTCGCAGCTTTTACTGAAGTTTTGTCCTCGTTTTTTTTTTGTCCCCTCCACCAACCTCATTATCATTGGCGTCTCTCTCTCTCTCGCTCGCTCTCTCTTTCGGTGTGTGTATGTGTGTGTGTGCTGCCCTGTGGCAGTGGCAACATATTTGCTGCCTTCACAAAAATAGTTGATTGCGTAAACTTTTGGCTAAAAGCAACAAGAACAAAAACACTCTAGCGGCAAAAATGTAGCCAAAATCCCGCAAAACTTTCCTTGTTGGCAAAATGCATGCGCTTACTTTGCGTGTGTGTGTGTGTGTGTGTGTGTGTGTGTGTGTGTGTGTGTGTGTGTGTGTGTGTGTGTGTGTGTGTGTGTGTGTGTGTGTGTGTGTGTGTGTGTGTGTGTGTGTGTGTGTGTGTGTGTGTGTGTGTGTGTGTGTGCGAGTGTGTATAAATTCTTGTTGTTTGCATTTTTGGCAACTTTAGCGCGTTGCGTGCAGCGAGCGAACGTCCTGAAAAGTCTGCAATACTTTAACCAAATTAGACAACACACACAGTCAACTTATCTCCCTCTCTCTCTCTCACACTATCACTCTCTCGTTCTCTCTTTCACTCGCATTTATAACGGGATGTGCGTGCAAGTTGTTTTTGTTGTTGCGTTTGCGCTGCGTTACGTTTGCGGCTTTTCGCCTTTCTCCAGGCAACGGAAAATTGTTTCGTTTTAACACGCAATTTGTGACATCACAAAGAGCAACCCGAGCAAGAGTGCAGCACTCAACAAAAATGAGCGAATGCGCCACGCGAATGTAATGCAAATACTCATTAAGCGAGTGCAAACTGTGTCACAGAATCAACTGACAGCTCAACAAAAAAAAAAAAAAACAACTTTCGGGCAGCTGAAATTTAACACCTACCAACCCCGAGAAAAAGAGAGAGCGAATAAGAAACTTTTGACTTGGTTTTCGATTTTTTGCTGCAGTTTTTTTAGCTCGCAAATATCGCAAAATTATTGCTCAACAACTTTTTTGTAATAGATAGTGTAGCATGAAACGCTAGAAACTTTCAAATTTGCCATAGAAGTTTTGAATAATTTGTGCCACTAGAAAATTACGCATACGCAGTGTTGTTGCAATGTTTCGAAAGTATTTTGTATATCCGATAGTCATGGTGGAAGGGTGTTATAACATAGTCATCAGTATATTTTAGTATTTTTGCGGTATATTTTGGTATATTTTTAGTATATGTCAATTTGGTATATACTGTATATACTGGTATTATAACATAGTCATCAGTATATTTTAGTATTTTTGCGGTATAATTTGGTATATTTTTAGTATATATCAAATTGGTATATATTGTACTTTATGGCATATTTTCAATGTGGTAAAATAACGATATACCAAATATAGTTCTCGGAATATTTCGGTATTTTTACGGTATATTTTGGTATATTTTAGTATATTGCAATCTCATATATTTTGTAGTCTATGATATCTTTCTAGTGTAGTACAATAATGATATAGTCATCGCTATATTTTAGTATTTTTGTGGTAGAATGATGTAGTCATCGGTATATTTTAATATTTTTGCGGTTTATTTATTGATAATGGCAATCTGGTATCATTTGTACTCTCATTTTTAATGTAATGAAATATTGATATAATACATACTTCCTTTAGAACATCTTAGTATTTTTTTGGTATATTTTTGGCATATTTGCAGCATATGGTTTAATTGCAAATAGGTAGCGGGTATAGGGCAGAAGGGTATTATACCATACAATTCGGTATTTTAATATAATTGTGGTATATTTCTAGAATATGGTTTTATTGAGAATATGAAGCGGGTATCTCACAGTCGAGCACACTCGACTGAACCTTTCATGCTTGTTTGTTATAGACTTTTGCAACAATTTGATTCAATTACCAATAAGTATGAGCATAAAGAATAAGTTGTCTAATTATGGATCATAAAATGAAAGAAACGCTTGAAATTGAGCGAGTTGAATAAGTAAATGAATTGAATAAGTACTGCCTGAAGACGCACTCAGCAGTGGGCGGGATATGAGTGGTTATGAGTGTATTCATGAATTGCTTGTGCACCGCTTAACATTGGGCTTAGTCGGGTCTTGGCTTGGCTTTTATGTGGCCTCATCATGAACCACAGTGGCCCAAGCCCCAAGCCCCAAGCCCAAGCCCAGCGGCCACTTACGCATGACAAGCTGACAGAAGACAGAACGCAGAGGAGCGGCAGAGAGCAGCAGAGGCCTCCGGCTCGAGCAGCAGCGTTGCAACGTTCGTTGAGTGACTGAGATGGCAACACACATGCCTCGCCCACACAGTTACAGTGCGCCCCCTTACCACCCATCCTACCACCCTCCACCCAAAGGCACAGAAAATACAAAATACAAACAGAAAGCAACCAAACAAAACAAAAGCGGCAGCAACAACTTAATCCAATTTGATTGGTCTGACGAGCAGACCCCCCGCACAATGCAACCAACCTCACCCTCAACCCCTCTGTTTATATAGTATTTGATGAGTGTAGGAAACCTACGCGTCGCCCCCTAACCTCATAATCATGTTGACCAACAGGCTCAGGTAGGCCTTAAATGGCCTTTTATTTAATGCTAAATGTGTCGCTTCCCAGCAATCTACCAATCTACCGCTTAGCTGCCTCTCTGCCCCTCCCCTTGCCCCTACTCATCGGCCGTTGTCCAATTAAGGAGACAAACGCAATTCGATATGCTTGAGCACAATTCTATGAACTTGATTTTCTGCATAAAATATCATGCGTTAATTAGAAGTAGAAGACGAGACGAGACGCAACTCGCATGTGTTAATTAGACAAGACAAAGAGAGACGAAGGTCTCAAAGCGTGAACAGCATTTAACTGCAATCTGCACTCGCTCTCTTTCTCTCTTTCTCTTTCTGTCTCTAGCTTGAAACGTGACCCGAACCTGACCAAATGCAAAACTGTTTATTCTCTCAACTCTCCTGTTTCTGCTTCCTTTTTTGTCGCCTTCAAAAAGGTCAAAGCTGTTAAATAATTAGTTGCGTGTGGCGGCGTAAAGTGGAGAGAGTGGAAAGAGTGGAGAGTGGAGAGAAGTGGAGTGGAGTGGCTAACGCTGTGATTATGCTTGCGTCGAGCAAGTAGGTGCTAAATATCAGCTCGTCATGGGGTGCTTGGGACCACATGGCGTATGATTTACGGCCCAGACAACTCCCTGCATACATATACTGTATATTAGTGTTGTGTACACAACGAATGAGTTTGTTCTTTTGTTTTTTGAACAGCAAACTTAATCGTTCTTTTCGTTCTAACACATTCTCTTTAATTTTAAGCATTGTACTGTTTTCATAGGAAATATGTGTGGAGTGCTATTTAGTTTCGCACTTGATATTTGGACAATACAGAATTAATATTACGCAATGAAATTTTAACGCTGAAACTGAAGAAGAAGACAATTAACCGCAATGAAACGAAGAAATGTAGAACAAGGAATTAAAGCTCAAAAGTGAACAACTGAGTATGAATGAACTCAAGATCTTAAATGAACAACTAAACTAAAAAGAATTGAAGAATTTATTTAGCTTGCTCACTTTACTGAATACCTCATATTTTTTGTTGAAGAAGAACGAATTGAAGATGAAGAGTGAACAATTGAACCAAAAAAAACTTATTATTATCACTCACTCTACTGAAATATTAATTTTTCCTTTCGATCATGAACAAGATCGAATTTAAGATTAAAAGTAAAGCACTGAAGAAGAGAGATCAAAAGTGAACAACTGAACATAAAGGATAGATAAAGTTATTCGCAACGTTCACTTTAAGGAATAGTTCTTCATTTCTTCGGTTATGAATAAGTAAGAATTGAAGATTAAAAGTGAACTTATTCTGTTTGTTCATTATACTGGATAGCTTTTAAAAGTGAACAAATAAACAACAATGGACTACAAATCAGAAATTAATTAAAAATACCTTATTAGTTTGTTTACTTCACCGAATAGTTATTATTTTTTATTCTAACATGAACTAGAACGAATTAAAGATCAGAACAACCAAACAAAAGAGAACCAATAAACTTATTCAGTTTGATGAATTTACTGAATATTTCTTTTAATTTTTGGTCTTTCGTGTACAAGAAAGAATTTAAGATGAAAAATTAATAACTGAATAGTCCATTTACTTTAGTGAATAGTTCATTTTTTTGTTATAAGAATTAAGGATTAAGAATTAACAGCTGTGCAAAAAAGAATCAATTGTTCACTCCGTTCATGAATGGTTTATTTTTTCACTTTATATTAGATTTATATAATTTTTTCTTGCTTAAATTAATATATGTTAAATGTATGCCCGCTAGGATGAGGTCGCTAACTTGCCGGGTATAATGCAGTCGCTCACAATGTGTGTGTGTGTGTGTGTGTGTGTGTGTGTGTGTGTGTGTGTGTGTGTATGTTGTGTTTTATTTTCGGGTTAACTTTATATTCATATTCATTGAAAACTGTGTTCGTATTTGTGCCTGTCGCACTTTGACCTTCTTGTCGCTGCTCGCGCATTTCCGGCGACAAAGGGGAAAAGGCGGAGACGAAGGCAACAAAAAAGAAAAAGAAAAGAAAAGTAAAGAAAATATAAGAAAACGAAAACGGGTCAAAGACGCAACCACGTCAAAAGTTAAGTGTCACAAAGCAAAGCAAAGCACAGCACAGCACAGCAGAGTAGAACACAGAACACAGAGCACAGCAAAGCTAAGGCTACAAATGGCGCAACAACAACATGCAAATGGCAAAGGGACTGTGGAGGAGGAGGCAGAGGTGGAGGAGGGGGGCGAAAACTGTCGGTTGACCCACAAAATCGATAAATGTAATGGCAAAACTTGAAGGCAGCGCGCTGCCCGAACCAGAACCAGAAACTGAAACAGAAACAGAAACTGAAAGAGAAAGAGAAGCAACCCGGACCTGGAGCTCGACCCCGGCCTCGTGTAGTCAACATTAATTTACACGGCGACAGAGAAAACAGAGCAACAACAACAAGAACAAGAACGGCAACGAGAAAATCAATAACTCGCTGGCTAAGAGCAGCCGAAGGGTTCGAAACCAGCAGCAAAAAGGGGCGATCAGGTGGCTTGTGTTGTATTGTTGTGTGTTGCTGTTGTGTGTTGGTTGTTGTTGTTGGCTGTTGGTGTCGTATCGTGTCGTAATTGCAATTGTTAACTGCCGCTGCCGCTGCTGCGTTTCGGTTGCCTCCGCTTTGCCTCACGCCCTTTAGCAATTTGCGCCCCAGCAAGAGAGAGAGAGAGACAGAGAGAGAGACATTCAGAATCTTCAGGGCTTGTTGCATTTGGTTGGGTGCTGATTGCTTGATTGCTTGACCGGGTCCGGGTCCGGATACGGGCCTCAACTTGGGTCTGGGTCTGGGTCTGGGACAGGTTGCGGGTTACGTGAATGTCTACAGTCTGTGACATCGCGTATACGACGCGTATGGCAACGCTCACAATACGTACTTCAGAAACTTACGCACTCAATTATTTATGCACAAGCGACGCGAGTCTGTTTAAATATTTGGATTATCGACATGGCCAAAGGAATGCATGCCACATTGCATGCGACGCCACACGACAGTGTGTGTTTGATGACTGCTCGCAATAGCCATCGAAATCGAAATCGAACTCGGAATCACAATCTGAATCGGTTTCGGAATCGGATTCGGAATCGGAATGACTGTTAAGTTATGTAAACTCTGATTTGCTTAAGTTGTATTGATTATTCGCCGTGTTGGCTGCAATTAATTTTTCATCTCTCAGGTATTAAGCAACTTTTGTCTACGATCAAAATCACCATGTCTTATTTCAGTTCTTGATAATAAAGATTCAATTGGCAAATTCATTTATCACCGTTATTTGGTAGTCTAAAAATGCGAAATCATTATTAAGAATGCAGTCAGAAATTGTTGATAAATTTAACCACTCAATGTTTCACATTCAATCATAGCAGAGTAAACCAAATCCAATTGATTTATGGTATCAAGGGTATTATAACTTTGTGACTTCAGGATTTCTTAATAACAACAGCAAATGAGACATATCCGACCCATAAAGTATATATAGACCTTATCAATATGTAGTTTATGTAATAGAATATCAATACACCACATAAAACCCTCGGTATATTTTGTATCTTTTTGGGTATAATCATTTGGTATATTTTAATAACAATACTGCGAACTTTTGCTTTGATTAAAATGCAGTCGAGAACATTCGACTTGGTTTATTATTAACATATTATTCATTGAACTGCTGTTTTTATATAAAATATACTATACATTATAGTTTACCTTATACTTTACATTATAATGCACTATATTATATACTATTCTATATAATAAACATTATACTCTTTTATACTATTATATACTATAGTACAGAATAAGCGCTAAGAAACCTTGTGACCTCAAGTTCTATCTGAATACAAATTAAATTTAAATAAACTGTTGTCTAAATGTATAAACTTGTAGTTAAAATGAATACAAATTAAATTGTATTGAACAATTTTAAATAAACTTTACTCGAAATTGAAATTGACTTTCAATATCTTACAAACTAAAAAATTTTGTTTATTTTTATGAATTGTTTTACATAAAAGTGTGTAGCTTAAATTTTGATCAGAAATTGTTGTTACACAACTATAATATCGTTAATTTCCTCTTATATTGTAATTCATGGTCGTCGCCAAGGAGAAGGACATTCAAAGCGTATACGCATAATAAATAGAGAAACATTAAAAGCAAATTTGAAGCATATCGCTCTAATTGTTGCTGAGATCGGAGCACGCACTTCCCGGAACCGAATTCAATTAATCATTCATTTTAGTGAACAAAGCAAACGTTCAATCGGTGGACAACATCGCTTGAATAATTGTCGAACACACACACACACACACACACACACATTTATCGAGTTCATTTCATTTTCGGCCACCATTTTAAGAGCGCATTGTGTGTGTTTGCATTCGTTTTGACCTCGTGGCCAATTGGCCATAATGAGCATTGAACACGTTCAAGCACAAGTTATCGATAAGGACAACAACAATAATAAACACAAACACAAACACAGAGCTGAAAATGCCGAGCAAACATTTTGTATCGCAGCAAAAATTCACAAAAGCGCAAAATTAGCAAAAAAAAAAAAAGAAGAAAAATCACTGCAAAAGTGTGAGAGAGAGAGAGAGAGAGATAGAGGGAGGAAGAGGAGAAGAGGGCAAGCAATGTGGATAAGAGGCAACTTCAAAGCCGGCAAAGTCAAACGAGCTGGCTGACACTTTTGGCCAAAAATTGTTGTTGTTTTTTGTTTTTATTTTCTGCTTAGCTTGTTGTTGTTGTTGTTGTTGTTGTCCTGCCTGCTGCTGCTGACGAAGATCAAACAGCGCGTGGTCGAGGCGAGATAAACGTGCGAGGCACACCGCAAAGGCGACAACACACAAATTCCAAGCATTGCAATGACAGCGCAAGCAAAACGATTGTGTGCCAGTGTGTGTGTGTGTGTGTGTGTGTGTGTGTGGTAACCAGTTGAGTGTGTGTTTTGTGTGTCGCAGATAAACCACTGAGAAATGCTTTAGGGTCTGGCCGTGGTTTTGACTTCGCGTTTCAACCTCAGATTATTACTCTCGAGCAGAAACCGAAAATCGTTTATCTTCAATTGTTTAGTTTAATGAGTTTGCAGTCATTTGCAAATCGAAAATGATTTCGTATTATGACAATTTATTCAATTTTTAATAAACAAATTTTTAGCTTACAAAAACAAACTTTAAATCAAGTAAGAAAGTTACAGTCGAGTGTGTTCGACTGTGAGATACCCGCTACCCATTTTTAATAAAGGCAAAATATTGCGGTATCATTTGCAAAATATACCGAAAATACTAAAAAAAAATACTAACAATATACCATATGGTATGTTTGGTATATCGATATAGTACCGCATTCAAAATATACCATAGACGGCACAATATACCAGATTGTCAGCCAAAGCAACTAAGACCCCTAGAAAGTTTCCAATTTTTATTGGATCACTACCAAATTTTCAGAAATCATAACTGTAGTAATTATTGTATATACCAAAATTCGCAACTCTAGCTTTAACATTACGCTTGTTATTCGATTTTTTTGATTTGCGGGGGCGGAAGTGGGCGTGGCAAAAATTTGAAACAAACTTTATCTGCGTGCAAACATAACAAATGCTGTCGAAAAAAAATTATAGCTCTATCTCTTATAGTCTCTGAGATCTAGGTGTTCATACGGACAGACGGACGGACGGACATGGCTTTATCGTTTCATTCATCACATTTCCTGCCGGCACAAAGTTATAATACCCTTCTACCCTATGGGCAGCGGGTATAAAAACTTAAAGCGAGCTTTCGATACCGACTAAAGTGTTTCTATTGTAGTATAGTATATAAATATATTTTACATAGTATATAGTATGTTGTTCAGTAAAAGTATACTAAGTATACTTTAGTATAAGTATAAGCATACATAAATACCAAAACAAACAAATCAATTGTTTATTTTAATGAGTACGCAGATGATAGAGATTGAAGTATTTTTATTAGTGTGTTATATTAAAGAGTAAATATTATAGTATAAAGAGTATTTTAGAGTATAAAATGTAGTATATTATATAGTATAATAAACAAAACAATTCAGTTTAATAAATTTGCAGTTATTTGCAATCGAAAAATGATTTCAAATTTTGAAAATTCATTCACTCTCAATATTAAGTAAAATTTGCAGCAATTTATAAATATTCATAGATTGTTTTCTACCAGAGTGAAAAGCCCTTCAGGCTGAGCCAACAACTCGAAGTCGAAGTCGAAAAACTGAAAATAAAAATCAAAATACAAAATACAAAAAGGCCTCAAGCATTGTCTCAATTTGTGTGTGTGCAATATTTTCAACTTCAACTAAAATGAATATTAAATACTTTGCATAGAGCAGCACAAAATGCCTCTCGGCCAGAGAGCAAAGAGAAAATTGTAATATTTCGTTTAAGATTGTGTAAATTATGTTGAAAAATGTAAGCGGAGATTTAAGAAATTGCACATTCAACACCTTTGGGGCATTCACTGAAATAAATCAGTTTTATAGTTAAAGCTAAATATGAATGGAATTTCCATTTGTGTAATTCTTAAATAGCTTTAGAGAGAGAGAGAAGCATGATGCTAAGCAGTTTTCATTGTCAATACCTGGCATCAAGTTGAAGCGACGAGAAGGCTAGTCAGCTAGTCAGCTGGGAGCTCTTTAATAAGTTTTTGTTATTATATCGCATTATATATATACTACTATATATATATATTTTGTGCAAAATTTCGCTGGCAGCTCAATTTTTGTGTATGAAGAGAGAGAGTGGGTGGCAGTTAATCACGAGGCTTCGCTTTGTTTATGGCCCCCAACAATTTGTTAACGTTGCCGAATAACGTTTTTGGCCAAAAAGTGCCACCCGAAAAACAGCAATCGACCCAAACAAACAGTGGAGTGGGAAGGGGGGAAGTTTCGACCAAGAATCATGATTGAAAATGCCATCGAAGCAGGCCGACGGACGTTGGCAGCAGCGTTGGCGTATGCGGCGTATGCGTAATGTGCCTACCGAGGCGAAGGAAGAAACGGGGGCACAAAGGAGAAGGGGGGGGCGTCTGTTTTGAACATGCCATTGGATATGCAAATGTTTGGCCAAAGCACGTAAACACAATGTATGCAGGGCTCCTGTAGTATTTCTTTTCTTTTTCGTTTTTGGCTTTCTTGTTTCTCCTTCATTGAATTACAGTTGGCGGAAAAACTGTGAAGTAGCCTCAAGCCATGCGTGTGTATATGTGTGTGTGTGTGTGAGCAATCGAAATGTGTTTCAACGATTGTTCGGTCTTAACCCAACAAACAATGAAGAAATATGTATAATCAAAGACTTTTTCCTCTCTTACGTAAAAATTTGAGTTTGTTTTGCTTTCGGTCGTCGCGACTTTTCGTCTGGTTTCATTGCTCGTATTCTCATTCGCATTTGACTTTTTTGCGCCTATTTTGAGCTTTTCCTTTTGTCTCTCTCTCGCTCTGCCATGAAATCTACATTAGAATCTAAGACCCTAAAAACTGAGCTCACCAAACGCAATTTGCCTCGACTTAATATGCTACACTTCCCACTTCCACTTCCACATCCATTTCCATTTCCACATCCTTTAGCTCATTCTCAACTATACTACACTTGAGTCCTTATCCTTATCCTCAGCTCTGCTCAGTCTCATTCCCTTTCACTTCCATCACATCCATTTGTTCTCCATTCTCCGTTCCCTCTGTGTGCATTTCCTTTATGGCATTTTCACTTTACGCTTTGCAGCTCGAACAAAACACGAGAATATACAAAACAAAAAGAAAAGAAAGCATAGACTGAAAACGAAAAGAAAATCAGAAATATTCCGTGCAGTTTCCTTAACTAACCTTAGCATCCTTCTATCTCTCGCTCTCTCTCTCTTTCTCTATGCTAGGCTCCTCTTATATTCTCTCTTTCGAATTTGCTTTTATTTTGTCGACATTCACTTTGCTCTTGGCTCCCAAATCCTTTTGGAAAAGGCTTAATGTCTGATTTGGCTGCTCTGGTAATCCGCTTTCGACTGCGGGACACTGAAGGGAAAAGGGACAGAGCGAGAGAGCACGAGAGAGAGCGAGAGAGAGAGAGGGAGATAGCAAGTGAGCCATGTGGCTAAAGTCTTTGCCGTATGAATATAAAATCTTTGCTTATTATACACTACTCGCACTCTTCCCCTCTGCCCTCTGCCCTCCACCCTTTTGCCCTGTGTGTCGACCTGATTGACACACTTCGGCCTTGTGGAAACCTTGAATGGCATTTGGCAAAACTTAAGTTGACATCTCTCTATGATATCTAGGCGCTTGTAATGCTTCCCCCACACCCCCACACCCTCGATGCCCAAAGCCAATGATTACAATTTCCTTGCGAGTTAACTAATATTTCCCTTTTGCCGGGTGAACGTTAATAGATGAGCTTGTCAAATCATTAACATGCCACTAACATCACACTTTTGCCTGTCATCTTACGTTCGCTTTAACATTAATCTCCAACAACCTCGTTTACAATTTTTCATCTTTTTAAAATGAAAATTCATCGCCGATCTGACAGCTCAAATTGATAACATAATTCGATATTTTAATACTGACATTTAGTATATTTTCTTTTCCTGTTTCGAACTTTCCAGAATTCCTGTGTCAAGTAGGCCTTGAAAAGTTGACTTCGTTGATTGCTGTCAAAAAAATATTTTAGTTGTTCGCTCTTTCTGTGCAAACACAAAGTGTCGGGAATTTAAAAAGTTACAAATTTTTCTCTTCGAATTTATTTGTGGTGCGTTTTAAAGGTGATTAAAGTAAAGATAAGTGAAGTGCAGACAATTTATTGCGTGACAGTCAAGAATTGTGGCATTTTTTTATTGAACTTGCAAAGTTTTTTCCAATTATTTTAAAGAAAACCCGTGCAACTAATTTTAAAGTTGAAGTTGTAGAAGTGTTGACATATATTAACTGTCATTCACATGGTTTTCTTGAAATTATTATTATTATATTAATTATATTAAATTAATATAAAAATAAATATATAAAGTTAAGCTGGTTGCGTATTTCATAATCGATTTATCTATACTCTTCTTATTCTTCTATCGAGACTACTTCAGTTCGCTTGTTACATTGATTATCTTTTAATAAGCAAATTTACTTATTATTTGTATTTTTATGTATGTATACTTATTATATTTAATTATTATTATTACTTATTTATATATTCACTTTCTCCTACAGCTTGTTCAAGCAACGAGGAATTCTTTATCAATTTTAATAATTCAATTTTGATTTTGATTCTCTGTTCAAATCATCGAGAAGTCTCGCACATAATGGAGAATTTGATTGAGAAACAACTTTTGGACGTTGCTGAGAAGCTTACAGAACTTGTGGCTGAGAACAAAGAAGCTGCCACAGCCAAAGTTGAGTCTGAAGTTGAGTCTGAAGTCCAAATCAAGTTGGAGCCTTTGGAGGAGATTGAAGTTCATTCTGTGCAGGAGGAGGAGGCAAAGCTCCAGTTAGACGATGAAGCTGGCAAGTTGAATGTTGAGATATTAATCGAGAATAAGGAGATCAAGACTGAGACTGAGACTGAGACTGAGAACGAGGAAGAGAGTTTTGAATCGGCTGATGAAGCTGGCCAGTTGAATGTTAAGATATTGATCGAGATTAAGGAGATCAAGACTGAGACTGAGAATGAGGAAGACAGTTTTGAATCGGCTGATGAAGCCTCGACATTTTTAACACCCACTAGCTCTCGTTCTCGTTCCCGTTCCCGGAGTAGCACACCGGAATCGTCTCCCATGAGACCGATCATTACGTCTCCAGTTCCTCGACGCCAGCCACCACCTAAAGTTGAGGAACTCTCTGAAACATCCGAGTCTTCGATGGAGAATGAACAAGAAGAGGAAGAAGGCGATGAGACATTTGTGAAGAAGGAGCCCGATGTCGATGACTCTGAGAACAAGTTGGTCATCGATGAGAACGGTGAGACAGAGATCAAGCCGGATAGCAACAAGAAAGTCGAAGCAAAGGAAATGGCTGATGCTGCTGGGGAAATTCAAGAAGCCGCCAACGAGATTCATGGCAATGCAGAGCAGTTGGAGAAAGTTGAGAAAGCAGTTGCCAATGAAGAATCGGAATCTAAAGATGAGGAAGGACTCTCGATGAAGCGAAAGATGTATGACAACCAGTCTGATGGATTCGAAAAGAAGAAGAAAGTTCCAGAGTCAAAGGAACTTAAAAATGTTCTTAAGTAAATGACAAATGACTCAGTACAAAACACATTTGCATTTTTGCATTTTACAAATTCAAAAATGTCATTATATCAATAATAATTGATATTCTCAAGAAAACATCAAACAAAGCAACGTAACAAAATGGAATTTGGTACCATTTAATTTATTTCTTCTCCTGATGAAAAAAAACTTCGTTTTTGGCAATTATATTTAAATGTTTCACATTTATGTTGAGCCATTAATTAAAATAAATAAAAATAAATAAAATTTCGCTAAAATTCATTAATTCATTCAAGATTGAAAAATATTGAGAGTGCAAGTTTTTTTTATTTATTTTTTATTTTTTTGTTATTTGTTGAAGTTCAACCTTTCATTGAATTGCGCAGTATTTGAACCCGAGACTTCGGAACATGTTAAAATTGATTCGTCTCAGCTCTATAAGCTAAGCTATAACTAAAAAGACTGGAAACTTAAATTGAAATTCGAGAATTTTGTATCCGAAGCGCAATATCTAGTTAGAGCAATAGTTAAAGATCGAATAATGTTATATAGAAAAAAAATTGATTTTTATAGGTGACTTTATAAAAATTTTTAAATATTTTGTTTACCATTTTGGAAATACTTATCAACATATGATAATTAGATATTTATGTAAATTATTTGTCTTCCAAACATACTTATTCGTATATATATGCATTCGTATACATAATACGAGGAGCTCAATTTATTGTGCCCATAAAAGTATGCAATGTTTTATTCATTAATTGCAATAGTGTACAGTCTTTAGAAGACTTAAACGATGTCATCCTCAAGACCTGCTGGCTCGGGTCTTGACCTAATAATTAACAGCGATTTCCTTATATCCTTAGGTTCAATTTACACAATCTTTATTTATTTTATATTTATTATGTGCTGCTGACATAATTAATTTTCTTTTTATTATTTCTGATTTGTTTAAGTTGCCCAGTTAGGTAACAGTGCACCTTTCTTTGTTATCATTTCGTTATTATTTTAATAAAAAAAAAAAAAAAAAAAAAAAAAATAGTGTACGCAATTTATATAATTTAATGTAGTCTAAATTTAGTAATTGATTTTTTTAATATAAATCTTGTAAATATGAATACAAAAAGCTTTGCCATACTGGTAATGCGATTAAAACTTAGCTAAGAAAAATGGCAGAAAATAAGTTGAATAAAAAGAAGTCTCACAAAAAAATAAAATACAAAATATATATTTTTAATATGCCTATTTCTTTTCATTTCTTCATTTCTTTTTAAATTTAATTAATTTAATTTATTTTGAAATTTGTTTTATGCTGACACTGCCATGATAATAATTAAATACTATAGCGCGTATTTAAATTGCGTTATTAGCTGTTTCATTGCTCGATTGTGACAGCAAAGTGAAATGTAATTATTTTGATTATTTGGACATGTTTGTGTGTGTGTGTGTGTGTGTGTGTGTGTGTGTGTGTGTGTGTCTGTTCATTTCGTGCGACATCATTAGCTGCGATTATTTGGCGAACCTGCCAAGCGAAAAAGCCACCGTAAAAAGCAATTAGTAAAGCTACTTAATCAACCATTATTTTTTATAGCGATAGCTTAAGTGTGCATAAAATTCGATATTGATTGAGCGCCGTTGTTGCAGTTTATTTTGTTAATGTTACGCAACTATTTACAATTTAAATGAGTTAAACGTAGTCTGGGCTTAACTTTGATGACTCGAAAAATATATTTATATCTAGCCAGGTGAAAACAATTTAAATCAGAACAGTAGCGAATTCCAATATGAACGGAATTCCAATATTCCAAGGCACTTTCCACAACAAAAATCTTAAGGAGAATGCAAACACACATATTTAAAAGAGAAAACATCTGGATTTGCAAAGGCAAAGTTTGTTTACAAAAGCAAGCGAGTGCGCGATAGTCAACGTCCAAAGCAAGCATTCGCTGATCGTGTCACACTTCATTAGCAAAAGCAGAGAGCAAATCTCCACAACGACTATGCTTGGTTGCGAGTGGGAGAGAAAGCGCGGTAGTCAACGTTCAAAGCAAGCATTTGCTGATCGTGTCACACTTCATTTGCAAAACCAGAGAGCAAATCTCCACAACAACTGTGTTTACTTGCGAGTGTGAGCGAAAGCGCGGTAGTCAACGGCCAAAGCAAGCATTCGCTGAACGTTTCACACCAAAGCAAAGAGCAAATCTCCACAACAACTCTGTTTACTTGCGAGTATGAGCGAAAGCGAGATAGTCTACCAAAGCAAGCGTTCGTTTATCGTATTTAACACACACATGTGCTCACATATTAGAGTAGAGGCTCATCTGCATTTGCAAAAGCAAGGAGTAAAGCTCAGCATCAATTATGTTTGCATGCAAGTGCAAGCGAGTAGGCAGTATTCAACTGTCAAAGCATGCGTTTGTTGATCGTGTCTATCACACAGACTTTGTCAGCGATGTATCAATATAATTTGTATTTGCAAAAGCAGAGAGAAAATCACAACAACAAATATATTGCTGGTGAGAAAGCAAAGGAAGTAAGTGCGAGAGAAGAGCTCTGCATTATTGTCTTGAATATGGATTGTGTGAAAATGTTTTTAGCTCGCGTTTACTTTTGATGCTTCTTAATTCATGTGAAATTAAATATTCGATGTATTTAAATGTTCTAAAATATACATACATATATATATATTTTTTTTTTAGTTTTTCATATGCCAAGGATGGCTATTGTAACATTGTTATGATACTTCTATTGTATCAGAATATATCTCTAATGAAATTAGCAATGAAACATTGAAAACATTTGTTCATTTCTCTTTGGTTATTCGCATAGTCAACATTTTTAATTTGGTTGCGAAGCGTCTGCCTCTTATTGGATTTGGCCCTTTGTTCATTTCAATTAAATATTCTTTTTCATTCGCCATAGCTAAGCTAATGATTTTCGAGCTCATTGCGTATACCCCAAGAACTAATAACTTGCATCTGCAACCGTAATTAGATTCCTTTTTACCGCAATGCCAAACTCATTCCCATTCTCGTTCCCATTCCCATTCTCGTTCTTATTAGAATTCTTATTCACATACGCATTCGTTTTGTTCTGTGTTCTGTGCTCTGTTTTTATCCCTTTTGCAATCCTGCTGCTTATTGCATTTCCCGTTTTAATTCCAATTCCTAGTCTCCCATGACTATTCGCATTGCTATTGCTATTAACTATTCCCTTTTTGCTTGTCCAGCTCTCTCTCTCTCTCAGCTGCTCAACAGGTTGTCGTCGCCGCTTTAATTGGCGCAGAGCAATATTCCACTTTTCCTCTTTTACCTCCTCCACCACCTACTCTTCTTCATTCTACGTTCCTTCGCTCCTTCTACGTTTTCTCTGTTTGTGTGTGTGTGCATGTTTGTGGTGAGGTGAGAAATTGGTGGAGAGAACGAGAGCTATTTATAGAAGCCACGACTGCCACTGTATGTGTGCGAGAGTGTGTCCCCTCGCCTATCTCCCTCTCTGTCGCACTCGCACCCCTTTTATCTGTCCTCTCACAGTGCGCAAGGTGTCAGCCTGAGGCTGTAAGCGTTGACAGCCAAACGGAAAATCATTTCACATGCTGTTGGCAACATCGACAGCGACGTCGACGTCGACGTCAGTATCAGAATCAGAATCAGCTTCAATTCTCCGCCGCCGCCCCCCCGTTGGCTCTACAATTTGAACTAGAACCGCAAAGCTTTACCCCCCGCACTCGAAACCACAAATTTGATCGCATCGCAATGTGGTAAAGTGGAGTCCAGTGAAGTGAAGTGGAGTGAAGTGTAGAGTAGACTGTAGCCGAGTGTCGCACTCTGCGCTGTTTGCAAAATAGTGAATGCATAACAGCATGTGTGTGAAATGATATCCGCACACACACACAGACACACACACACACATGTGGCTGGCCATTTCCGCCATTTGGCGCATTTGAATGGACTGCAAGCGGAGGACTTAGAGCTTTAATACCCAAGCGCTGTAACACTAAAAGAATGCCGAAAATCTGCCTCAATTATATCATTCAACTGACATTAAATAGTGGCCAAAGGATTCTGTTCCATTTAGCAAAAACAAATCCCATCTGCATTCGCTTTAGATGTAGCACAAAGCGATGGCGAATAAATGGAATTTGCATTCTCAAAAAGCAATGCTAGAGAGTTGTTTCTAACGGGATTAAAATCAGGTAAAGAAACGAAATCGAAAATAAATAATATTTGTCCTCCTCTAAAATATGCTTGGTCTTATTTTTGTGCAAGTTTATCTAATGTACTGAATTAGATTTCAATGATAATTTAATTTGCTTGTAGACAAAATAGAAAGCTATCTTAAACAAGTAAGAAAAGTAAAGTTGAGCGTGTTCGACTGTTTGATATCCATTTACAAATAATAATTCAAATATATTAATTTAATATATACCACAAAAATACTAAAATATACCAATATATTTCTTTTTGGTATATCCAAATATACCAAAATATATCTATGTAACTTTTATAATACCTCTATATCCTATGTTGCTTAATAATATTCTAACTATCATTTAAAAATGAATTAATTCAATAAAATTGAAAATATAATTTTTGAGTGGAACACCAGAATTTCATGCATCAATTTTAAAGTTGTTGTTTTAAGGGACCAAGATATTTTATATATATAGTAATATCATTTTAAAATACACTTTCAACAACTGTTAAATGCTTTTAGACCATTAAAAACTAATCGGATTTGAAATTCAAGAAATCTGAAAGCAATTATAAAGAAAAGACAACATTTTCTCTAGCAATCTTAATACAGAAATTTCTCTAATATATTTTATATTAGAAATAATATTTAAAATTCACTTTCTACATATTTTAATCTCTTAATCATATAATATAATTTGACATTCAATAACAAAACAAATATTTGTCAATGTTGAAGTTGTTTCAATGAAAAAAGATATTAATATTATTTTAATGAAATCTCCATATCTGTTAAATGTTATTAAACACCCGAATAATTTAATTTACTCATTTATTTAAAATTCAAGAAATTTAACGGAAAGTTGAAATAGTTTGTCAATCAGTTTTGATGTTGTTTCAATCGATAAAATGCCATTTGAATGTACTCTTCACATCTGTTACTCTTCTTACTATTATCTAATTTGATTTGAAATTTTATAAATACAAAAAGAAATCAATTTTCAAATTGAAGTTGTTTCAATAATATGATATATTAGTATTATTATTGTAGTGCACTCTTCACAACTATCCAGTTTGATTTAAAATTTAATAAATTTTAAAGCATTTATAATGGAAAGTATATGAATATATAAATCTTGAAGAAGAAGATTCAATGAAGAAAGAAATCTGTTAATCTTCTTACTATTTTCTTATATGCATTTGAAATTTAAATAAATCTAAAAGTTGAAGTTATTTCAATAACATAATACTAATTCTTAATAATATTATTATAATGCAGTTTCCACATCTGCTACTTTCCTCACTATTATCGAATTTGATTTAAAATTTAATAAGTTTAAAAGTGTTTATAACGGAAAGTTGATATATTTTGTGAATAATTCGTGAAGTAGAAGATTCAATGGATAAAGATATTATATATTTTTATCACTCTCCACATCGTTTACTCTTCTTACTAATATCTAATTAAGAAATTATTTATTCGCTATATTATTTTATTGCACTCTCCACATCTGTTAATCTTCTTACTATTATCTAAATTTAATTTAAGATTTATAATGGAAAGTTTATAAATTTTGTTATTCAATCTTGAAGTTGAAATTTCAATGGATAGAGAAATAATCTATTCGTTATATTATTTTATTGCCTTCTCCACATCTGATACTCTTCTTACTATTATCTAAATTTAATTTATGATTAAATGTTAAAACATTTATAATGGAAAGTTAATGTATTTTGACATTCAATGGATAGAGAAATAATCTATTCGTTATATTATTTTATTGTACTCTCTCCATTTTGTAATCTCCTTAATGTTATCTAATTCACATTTGAAAATTATTAAATTTTGTAATAATTGAAATAAAGTTTTGGACTACTTACGCTGCGAGTTGGAACGCCGTATTATGTTCTCGAGGAATGTGTTCTGTGGCGCAACCAGTCCGCGTCGTCCGCCAGGCATTTTGGCTGCCTACTTGCAACGCCGCGTCGCCGTCTTGCGATGACTCTGTTTGTGTTTGTGGTTGTTGTTGTTGCTGTGGTTGTTGTTGTTGCTGTTATGTTTTGTGGTTGTGGTTGTGTTGCTTGTTGGCTGCTCCTGTTCCTGTTGAATGTTGCTTCTATTGCCGATGGTTGCACCTCGAACACCTGCTGCACTCGACTGTTGAATGAAGTTAGTCGACTCGCCTTCTACAATGTGCTATTGGGCGTGCTTCCTGGACTCGATCTCTACGCATTCGCTTACAGATGCATCGCCGCGATGACGTTGACGTTGACGGTGACTGAGCCGATGGTGGAGGAGGAGGCGACAACGACGGCGACGAAGGCGACAAGGAGAACGCTGAGCAGCGCTGCATTTCGACTGCGCTGGCCGGCCGCCATTTTGAGTTGATTACTCTCTAAAATACACGAGCACACACGCACATTCACACACACACACACTGACACACACACGCAAGCACTAATCACGCACACGCACTCACACACTCACGCACACACACACACGCACACACACGGAGAACGCGACGACAATTTCAATGTCAAGAATTGCAAATACAGCTTCACTTGTTGTTGTTGTTGTTGTTGTTGTTCTCGTTGTTGTTGTTGTTGTTGTTATGGCAGCTGCTGTCGCTTGATGTTGCTGTTGCTGTTGACCACTTGACCACTTCACACAGTCTTATCGGTTGCATATGGCACTGCAGGAGAGAAAGAGACAAAAAGACGAAACATTAGAGAATGAGTCAGAGATTAAGATGCTGAATTGCGAAATTATTTCAACATATGTTGAGAACGATTCAATATGTGATAATATTCTGTTCCGCTTATGGTATTTTTCATTAGTGTTAGTATTATATGTATATTAACAGGTGACAATATTCTGCTTTGTCTATATATGGTATTTTTCACTAGTCTTGGTATATTACTACTATTATATGTATATTTATGTGTGACCATATTCTGCTTCGCTAATATATGGTATTTTTCACTAGTATTGGTATAGTATATAGTATTATATGTATATTTATGTGTGACCATATTCTGCTTCGCTAATATATGATATTTTTCACTAGTATTAGTACTATATTATAATATAGTATTTTATATTAATATGTTTGGTTTATATATGGTATTTTATAATATTGTATTTAATATTATATTCTGTGTTGTTTATTTATGGTATTTTTGCCTGGTATTAGTATTATATTATAATAAAGTATTATATATTTATATGTGACCATATTTTGCATTGCGTATATATGGTATTTTTCACTAGTATTACTATTATATTATAATATAGTATTTTATGTTAATAGCTGACAATATTTTGCTTTGTTTATTTATGGTATTTTTCACAAGTATTAATAATTATTACAATATTATTATGTGACCATTTTCTGCTTTGCTTATATACGGTATTTTTTTTACTAGTATTGGTATTAAATTATACTAAACATTGCCCAAAATTATACGACGCCTCTTGGAGTTTTGTTTCTTTGCTCGTAGCTACAATTATGTATTTTATATTATATTATTGTATACAATTATGTGTAGAATTCTTTGTAATTTCATAAATTTCGGGAAAAAGTCAATTAATAGAATATCATTAATCGTTAAACATTAATATCAAATGGAATCGGAAATTATATTTAAAAATTCAAGAAGTTAAATTTCAGCTTCAAGAATATTCTGTATTATTCGCAAATTATGAAATAGGAAATGCAATCTTTGGAAAAACACATCCCTATGTTGACAATAATTATCAATGAGCATGACAGAATTTATTATTCTTTCATTATGCAAAATATATTAGGGAATATGCTTAGCATAATATCATAAGTGGTTGATTTTAAAGAAGAGTTGAAAGATATAGAGAGAGTGAGAGAGAGAACGAGAGAGAGAGAGATCGAGAGAGAGAGAGCGAGAGAAAAAGAGAAAGAGTGTATATGAGAGAGAGTGCGACAGAAAGTATTGTAAGAATGATGTGAAGAAAATAAATTGTAAGACAAGAATGCAGACAGCTACAAAATAGGAGACAGAGAGCGATACATATGAGTGAAGATTTAGATAGAGATGGAGATAGAGATAGAAAGAGAAGAATAGATTGTGAAAAAAGAGCGAGTTATTAGAGTTTGGCAGCGAGATAGGCAAAGAGGGAGAGAGAGAATAAAGAGAGACACTGAGATTGAGATGCTGTCGAGTGTCATTAAAGTAATTACACCTTTCGGTAGCCCGGTAATAGCTCCACTGTTGCCTTCCCCTTGCCCCACTTCCTGCTCCCTACACAAAGAGAACACGAAATGCATTTCGCCCTGCAATTGTTGTCAATTTGTCGCTGCTGCTGCTGCATAAATTAATAATGCAATTTATGTAATCAAATCCCCAGTTTCGCATTTAAGCATCATCATTTAACCCCTTCCCCCTCCCCCCCTCCTTTTCCCCTCCATCCCCTTCTAGCAATGCTCACATTGATTTGCGTGTGCAGTTGAGCAGAAATTGTGCAGACTGTGCGCAAGAGTTTTGCAATTAATTATGAAAACATCAGAGCGCACATTGCGTATACGTAATGCAATGCATTTGCCAAGCGTTTCGTGTCACTCGCTCTGGCTTTAATGCGCAAATTGTGGCTAAATGTGGCTTAACATCTGCGCTGACCAATTGACATCTCCACATCGACAGTCCACAGCGCAAACATTCGATGCGATTCACTTCGCTTCGCTTCGATTCGATTCGATTCGATTGTATAATTTGGCATTGTCCAGAGATGCCGTTGGCACCTAAGGGGAACAACATTACGTAAGCCAACGATGACCTACTAATTGCAAAAGTTATTACACTGAAAACTCATCCATTGTTTTACACTGAAAATCCTCTAAGCTTTTATCGCATTGAATTATTCAATTCAATGCATCAACTGCTGATTTAACATTTTATTTCAATTGCAATATTTATCGCTTACACAAAGTGTCAAATTTAATGGCTTTGATTTGCATTACAATTCACAATAATCTAAGCAATGTTAAATATAAATAATCTGGTTACAGAATAAACAAATTGTATCCAATTAGTTGACAGCAAAATAAAAAGTTTCTTAATTCTTTCATTATACTTTATTTTAATGAATTGAACGATTTTCAGTATTATGTCAATGAAAAATTTGATATATAAAATGAGTTTGTAAAATTCTTTTCATTTAAGGAAATTTTAATATTGAATAGAAATAAGCTAAGGCAGCTATAATAATTTCTAACTTTGTTACAAGTTGAAGTTAGAGAGTTATTTTTTTCATATATTTAAAATCTCAGTATTTTATGGTTTTCAAATTCGATAATTCGACTTAATTTGAATATTTGTAATCATCTAAAGAAATTTTGAATATTATATAGGATTAGGTTATATTAATTGCTAAATTTATAGAAAGTTGAAGTTAGAGAGTTTTCTCTTTTCACATATGTTTTACAGATTTCAGTATTTTATTATTTTGAATTTGAAGTTAGAAATTTCAAATTAATTTGAAAAATTCTTTTCTTTTAAAGAAATTTGAATATTAAGTAAAAATAATGTAGGTCAACTAAAATAATTAACAACTTTATTACAAGTTTGAGCTAGAAAGTTACTGATTCCTTATGTAGTTTATATTTTGGATTTCAGTATTTTATGGATATAAAATTCGAATTATAAAATTAATATGAAAATTTCAATTTCTCCAAAGAAATATGAATATTTAATAAAAATAAGCTAAAGCAGTTGGAATAATTTCCAACTTTATTGCAAGTTGAAGTTGGAGAGTATCTCATTTCATATACAGTATGTATTTCAGATTTCAGTATTTTTTAGATGCCAAATTCGAAGTATAAAACTATTTCGAAAAATTAAAAGAGTGATTTAAATATTAAATAGAAATAAACTAAATAAATGGGAATAATTGCTAACTTTATTACAAGTTAGAGTTAGCAAGTTAAACATTTCATACATAGTATTACGGATTTAAGTATTTTATGGATTGAAATTAAAAAATTTAAAATTTAAAAATTTAATTTGAAAATTTCTATTCCTCCAACGAAATTGGAATATAAAATAATGCAGAGCAACTAAAATAATTGCCAAGTTTATTGCAAGTTGGAGACTAATTTCTTAAATAAAGCAACACTTTTATGATATGTGCGATGGCAAGTTCTATATTAATTTCAGAGTAATAGCATCTCCAGAGCAATCTGAGAAAGGTGCGTGGAGCTGTAAAAGGCAAGCAGGCAAGAAGTAATTGAAGGAAGTGCAAGGAAAGACTACTAGTTAAAACATTTCCCTAATGCTGTTCGGGCAATTGTGTGCTGTGAATTGAAGTCGAGTCAAGTCGAGTCGAGTCGAGTTTGTAAAGATCTTTGGCGTAATCAAAAACGAAATGGGAACGAAGTGCTCAGTGGAGCACTCTGTTGGCTGTATGTTAATTGCATAGAGTCAAGAGGCAGGACTCCAGTAGCCCAGTCTCCCAAGGATATTCCTGGCTTTGTGTGTGCCACCTACGTTTGTTGTTTTAAATTATGATAATGATGCAGAGCACAGTCTGCTGTTGTTGTTGGCATTCTTGTTGCCGTTGCCGTTGCTGTTGTGTTGAGCTCAGTAATCTTTAATTTCATTAAAATTCAACCAAAGCAAGAGAGAGAGAAAAGGGAGGTCCTTTTGTGCCTGGCTTCGCTCGTAGCTCGTAGTTAGCAGCAGCCTTATTAGCAGGATGCGCGCACTTCAGCCAAAACGCTCTCAGGCATTCATGAATTTTCCGACTTTAGTGCGTTGCCAACGCGAATTGCCAGCCAAAGCATGGGCAGAGAAGCAGAAGAGACGCCAAGGAGACTGAGAACAGGTGCACTGAGAGAAAACAAACGTGCTCGAATCAAGGCATCAACAAAATTGCAGATTATGCATTCTTTTAATAAGAAACATTTGATTTTCAATTTGAGAATAAACAAAAAAACATTTTAATTTGTAAAATTGTTTATTCAAAACTATATAAAAAAACAAATTTTAAATTTTAAATGTAAACCGAAAATAAATTTGTGAAATGGTTCCTTAAAAATTAAAAAAAAAACCTATTTAAGATTTCAAATGTGAAGTGAAAACACAACATTTTTAATTTGTAAAAATATTTCTTAAAAACCTAAGAAAATAAACAAATTTGAAAATTCAAATATGAAACAAAAATACAAAAACAATTGAAATTTGTAATTGTAAATTTAAAAATTAAATAGAAGAACAAATTTGATACTTCAAATGTGAAAAAGTGAAAACACAGCATTTGAAATGTAAAAAATTGATTTTTTAAAGTAAAGTTTACAATTCAAATGAAAAGGAAAATTAGAAAAAAATTATAAAAAAAAACAAATTTATAAATTCAGAGGTGTGAAAATATAAATGAATTAAAATTTGTAAAAATGTTCGTTCAAAATCAGAAAAAATATAAATTTTAAAATTCATATGTGAAATGAAAACAAAATTTGTAAAATTGATAATTTGGAAAATAAAAAACTAATTTAAAATATTAAATATTAAGCGAGAACACACTTAAAATTGAAGATTTTAAATTTAAATAAAAAAGTTATCAAACATAAATTCAAAATTTTAATATGTAAAATTGTTTCTTAATAAAAAACAAAATTTGAAATTTCAAATGTGCAGTGAGAATACAACATTTAAAATTTGTAAATTTTTTTATTCAAATCTATAAGAAAAAAACTAGTTAAGAATTGAAAGGAAAATACAAAAATTCTATTTTTTAGGAACCATAAAAAAAAACTTTTGCCTTTGCAACAATTCATTGAACATTCGCTTGAAAATTATTTTTCAAATTAAAAAATTCTCATTTAAGATTAAAATTTCGTGTTTAGGATTACAAATTATGATTGCATGAAGAAAATTCGTAAGCCAAAAATGTTAGCAAGCTGCGTTTTCTCGTTGTAAGTCGAAGAAATCTTCAATTAAAATTTCAAGATTAGCTTTTCAACATTTTTTTTGTCGATGAAAAGCTTTAATCTTGTCGTTTGTTTTTCTCGCTGTGCATACTGAAGCAGACTAAAAACAAACTGTCTAAGAGCTAGAGAAATAGGAGAAAAGCTGAAGCTGAAGCTGACCCAGAAAAGAGCGAAAGAAAGGAAAGCGGAGTGCACACAAAAAGTTGTCAATAGTGCAAGTTAATCGTTCAGATTTAGGCTATTATGTGACTCAATTAGGGATAAGCAGAGACAGAGATAGAGAGAGGGGAGAGGGGAGAGAGAGGGACAGCTGCTGGCAAACAAACATGTTCGACGCTGACGTCAGAGCAAATGTCAACGGGGCGTATGATTATGTTCGTCTCGGCTTGTCAGAAATTCGTCAATATTTTAAGGCTTGTCAGAATTTCGTCAATATTTTAAGCAGTCACCAGAGTGTGGAGAGGGGGAAGAAGGGAGGGGTGGCAGGTGGATTAACTGAATGGATCTACATGTTGCCAGGTCACCTGCACATGCATTTTAAATCAAGCAAGCGCAAAACTGTGCCCATTTCTTTTACCCTCCGCCCAACTCCCAGCGGGCACAAAACTTGTCACACACACACAGAGTAAGAGTGAGAAGAAGAAGGGCGGGAGGGAGAGGGAGAGGGGGAAGGATGTGTTGGATGGAACCACAACTACTTTGGCTTTGACGTTGACGTCGTTTGGCGACCGAATGACCGACCGCATGTCGTTGGCGATGGCAACGCGTCAATGTTTGGCTTTTTCCTCTCTCTCTGTCTCTCTTCTCGTCTTGTCACCTTGCCCCACATGCCACATGCTACATGCCACTTGCCACTTGCCACATGCCACTTACTCGCCTGCCTGCCTTCTGCCTTCAGCCTGCTGCTGCTGTTCTGGCGACACCTTTTGTCAGTCCACAACGGGTTGGTCATACATTTTAATTTGTTACTGCGATAAGCCACTGTCTTCTCCCTCCTCACTCCTCACTCCTCCCTCCTCCCACCACTCCCCTCCTGCTTGTCACCCCTTTTCGGCGAGCTTCGTCCGTTCGCTTTTCTTCCTTTTTTCTGCATGTATTTTATGGCTCACTTAAAGTACGTCATAAAAATTAACACGAGTGGCAAGGTCAAGTGTTCAAATGGGCTACAAATTGCACTCTCTCTCTCTCTCTCTCTCGCTCTCTTTCGTTCACGCTCTTCTTCTTACTCCTAACTCCCTCTCCCATTCATCACATTGAACATATGAAAGATTTGTTCAATCGAAGTCTTTCAATATTTAAGTCTTGCTTTTCATACTCATTTTTATTCTCTTCTTCAAACTTAAGTTATGATCGCTTTTTTATAGTTTTTTTTTTGCTATAATATTAGACTATACTTTATTTTCTTTTTTATTTTCTTCTTCGGTATATTTTAGTATTTTTTCTGAATATTAATTTATTAAAAAATGAAATCTAATGTGCTGAACAAATAATTTCAAAGTATAGAAAATCTCTTTTGAAATTCATTATTGCATAAATTATGCTTATGAAATCAAATTCTCAGCTAAATTATTTTCCCAAAATATATTTTTTTTACAATTATAATAAAATTTAAATAAAAAATTGTAATTTATCGATGACAACTAGTTCACTTCACATACATTTTACTTATTTCTTTGTTGCCAATTTTAATTTCTTCTATGAAAGTTCTTTTTCGGTATAATTTTGTATTAGTTCGGTATATTATATTGGTATATTTGGAGGAAAAATAATACAAGTTTAGTTTATAATTATAATTTATTGAATTCAACTAATTCCCTTCATACACTTTTTACATAACTCTTTTTTGCTTATTTCAATTTCTTCTATAAGAGTTCTTTTTTGGTATGTTTGAGTATTTTTGGTATATTAATTTGGTATATTTGAGAAAAATATACTACAATTTTAAATGAAAACTATAATTTATATACTTAGCTCTTTTTGCTTATTTCTTATTTCTTCTATAAGAGTTCTTTTTTGGTATGTTTGAGTATTTTTGGTATATTAATTTGGTATATTTGAGGAAAATATACTACAATTTTAAATGAAAACTATAATTTATATATGCTTGCTAACAGCTTTTAAGTATGTTTTGCTTAATTGTTTGTTGCCTATTTCATTTCGCATTATTTAAGTATTTTTTTGGCATATTCATTTGGTATATTTTAGGAATATTTAATACAATTTTAAATAAAAATTAAAATTTAATATTCTGTTTGTGTCCTATTTCCTTTCGCTGTATTTAAGTATATTTTTGGTATATCTTGATTTAGTATATTTTAGTAATAATACCGAAATGCTGTTAGTATAACTTTTAGTTTATTAAAAATTAGTAACTGTCGTCTCCCACTCAACTTAAGCTTTCTCACTCGCTTCGCCTTGTATCCTTACACAATTTCTTAACTTTGCCTTCCTTTTATTTTCTATTCCACTTTTCTGACTTAATTTTTTTTCAGCTGGCGATCGGTTTAGTTTTCAGCCACTTGCAACGAAACTTAATCGAGTTGTGCAAAAGTTTGCTTCGTTTTTCGTCCTGCTGCTGCTTCTTCTTCTTCTTCGTTCTTTCATATGCTGCACACATTTAATTTCCGTTGGATTTCAAATATTAATAGAGCTCGAGCATTATTTATGAGACGGTGTCATCAAGTAAATGAAGCAGGCAACAGGCAACATCTCGTTTTCCTCGAACTCAGACTCGAACTCGAACTGTTCTCGTATTTGCCAAGACCCTTCAATCTCCCTTTCCCACTCCCTTTCCCCCTCCCCACTCCCTTCTCTCATCCCTGATGAACATCTTTTTGGTGCTATCTGGAACTGCTTCCACAGCCTTTTTGGCTACTTTAACGCTTTGCCAGCTGGTTAAAAATTTATAAAGCTCTTCCGTTGCCATTTTGCTAGTTTTGTGCCGTCGTTTAAAAGTCACAATTTTTGAGGGCAATTTCAGGCAGCAGTTGAAATTGCTGCCAAGGTGCGACGCTGAAGAATTCTCTCTCAATTCTCAATTCACATTGCACATTATTCTTAAAGAGATTTGAGTAGAGAGTAGAGTTGAGTTGAGTTGAGTCGTTGCATTTGTTAGCTTAGCTTTACTAATTGACCTGATTGTCCTTTGCCTCTTTGCTCCTTGCTGCAGGTGAAGGAAGCGAACGAAGAATGTTTGTGACATTTAATTAAATGCTAAGGGAGGGGGAAAAGGGGAAAGGGGGCATGCAACGCGTTGGTAATCTCTGCAGTTGTGCATGTGCAACAAGCCGCAACAATAACATATATTTTACAGCGTTCTCCCTTTCTCTCTCTCTCTCCCCTCCCCACCACTTCACTTCACTTTCCCCCCTAAAGAAGGACTCTCTGTTTGTGTTTTCGTTTTTTTTTTTTTTGCTGCGCTAACCAAAAGCTCCACAGGCAACAATTGTTGTTGTTGCTTGTAACAAGAACAACACAGTTGTTGTTGTTGCTGTTGTGGCATTGCTGGTAGCATGAGTTGTACAAACACAAACACACACAAATACGAATGCGAATACAAATATAAATACAAATACGAATATAAATACAAATACACGTACTACATAATATGTTTTGCTTATTTGCTTTGGCTTTGCCCGCTCTGTTCCCTCTTTGACCCAGCCACATGCCGCATGCCACATGCCACATGCCACATACACACAATTGTTGCAACAATTACACAAACACAAACACAGCGCTCACCAAAACAAAGACCTCTCAGAGACAATGAATGCCTCGCTTCTGGGGGCGTGCCTGCGCCTAAACGAATGTATTATGATTCGTCTCTAGAGATGTCGAGCAAGAACGCTGAGGAGGGGAGAGAAGGGAAACAGGGGGGAGGAACAGGCAACCAGCATCCATTCATATCGAAGTGAGCTGTCTGCCTTGCCTTGGATTTGGCTTCAGTTCTCAGCATTCCCCAACTCAATGCAAGAGTTCAACTCTCACCTCGCCTTTGGCTTCGACTTCTACTTCTACTTTCACTTCCACTTCGACTTCAGCTCTCCGTCTCTCAACTCTCAACTCTCAGTCCGTAGTTAGGGTCGCAATCCGGTCCGCTAGCCTTAGCCCTAATTGATTGACATTTTCCTGGCCAAGCAAAAGCCCAAAACCCCCTCAAAGGAACCTTTGCCTCCTCCTCATTGTACTTCTAGTTATTCTCCATTTACACACAGAGAAAGTGAATCAGAGAAGTGGAATTTAAACTCTCTGAAGTGCAGTTTTATAATTGGGTAACCATAATTATAAAGATGTATTTGAATGCAAACATTCTTTCAAATTAAAGTTGCACTCGATTAATTTGATTCGTTTAGTTATTTCTATACTTAATCGAAATTAATAATAATTTGCTTGTAGAATAGTAGAATATAATAAAATATTAATAAACTACGATAATGGATATTAAATATTATATATACATATTTTATGCACAGAACATTTTAATCATCTTGAGAACTTTAATTTTCTTCTTCACTTCTTAAGAACTAAGAAAGCTACGATTTTGCTCGACTGTGAGATACTCGCTACATATTTTTTTAAAGAAAAATATTCTAAAAAATACTAAAATATATGTTAGTCTTACATATTCGGTATATTAATATACTATTATATTCAACTTTTACTGTTAAAAATATAGAAATATGTCGTAAGCTACACTTGGTATATCGATATACTATTACATTCAATATATAAACAAATATATATATAGTACAAAACTTAATGAAACATACTAAAATATATCGAAAGCTATATTCAGTACATCGACATACCATTGCATTAAAAATATACCATAGGGAACTGAAAGAATACAAAAATATTCCGCAGCCTTTATTCAATATATCGATATACTATTTCATTTAATATACTATAGAGTACGAAATATACTGAACAAATTCGAATAATCTATAATTTCTATAAGTCTATAATTTAAAGAAAAAAGTGCACTTTTCTAATCTAGAAGCTCTTCTTAAAATCATGGAAGAGTAAGTCGTCAAATTTCTCTCAGTGTAATCCTTATAATTATTCTCTTTATTGTCCAATTATAAACATTTATTTATCATACTTGACTGGATAAAGTTAGAAACTCTTTTTGAAATCTTTCAGTGTACTTGATACTAACTGTAATAAATGCAACACTTTAATTTAAAAACTTCATTCTTCGACTTTCTCAAAGTATATTTAATTGTAAATATTATCATTTATGTGCAACGTAATAAAGAAACGTCTTCGAATGCAATGAAGTAGTCCAAGAAGAAACTCTAAATTCTTTTTTAACCACATTTGGAGATCGTTGATTTTGGCTCAGTGTATTTGCTTGTAAATGTATACAGCCAAAGCATGTAGTTTTTGTTTTGTATTTTATGAGCCACGTTTGTATGTGTGTGTGTGTGTGTGTGTGTGGGCCATAACTATATAGAAAGAGAGAGAGAAAGAGAGAGAGAGAGAAAGAGTACTGCATGCATATGCTTAACCTTGATTGTGCCAAGTCAATAGTCGCTCGGCAGTTGGCAGTTGGCAGTTGACTATGCAGAGGAGTGGGCGAGGGGCTGAGGGGCAAGGGGCGGGCAGAGACATTTGCGTGCTTGAAACCGCCTTGGGCTTTCAGCTAAGTAGGCCAGACATTTGATTAATCAGAAACGAAGAGTGCAAACGGATTCGCGTCACAGAGCGAAGCCCAACACTCGCCTCCTCACACATGGCTCAGGTTTAGGTTAAGCTAAAGGGAGAGACAGAGAAAGAACGACAGAGAGAGAGAGAGAGAGAGAGAGAGCTCTGAAGCAATCACTATTTTTATTTAGTAGCTTAACCGCAGTTTTGCAAGTCCTGAGCTTAAAAGGATTTGATCTAAAGCGCTTCAAGCTGAAGTCAGATTAAGAAAGTCAGGGGAAGGAATCCTACAACTGAGGAAAATTCCTTATAATGTATAGAAATTGAAAGCGAGTTGCTGTAAAATTTAAATAAACTAAATCTCAAAATGTTAAGAAAAAGAATTCTTCTAAAACACAAGAAAATGTCTTTGAAAGTATAGAAATTGAGAGCGAATTGCTTCAGCAAAAGTAATAGAAAAATTATAAATAAAACGAAGACTCAGAAAGTCAAAGTTGCCTAAGCAAAAGTAATAGAAAATCCTCAAAGAATTTAAGACTTTCATGACATTCTAAAGAATTATTCTACAACTGAAAAAAGTTCCCTAAAAATACTTAAAAAAAAAAAAAATGATAGTACTAAACAAATCAGAGGAAGGAATTTTACAACTAAAGAAATTTAAAGCGAATTGCTTAAGCAAAATTAAGAGAAAAGCTAAAAGAACTGAAAATAAGAAAAACATTGAAAAGTGTAGAAATTATAAGAAAGTTGCTGAAGGAAAGATAATAGAAATGATAAAAGAACTGAAATTAAGCAAACTTCCCAAGAAAAAAATTCTACAATTATAAAAATTACAAGCGAGTAATCTAAGCAAAAGTGAGAAAACTAAGACTCAAAATGTTAGGGAAGAAATGTCTACGACTGAGGAAAATTCTTTAAAATTTCTCAAAAAAAAACTAAGATTTTGCAAATCAGAAGAATGAATTCTTCGGCTATAAAAAATAAATGCAAGTTGCCTAAGTAAAAGTAACAGAAATTCTAAGGAATCTAAGACTCAAAATGTTATGGAAAAATGTTTTTCTACGTCTAAGGAAAATGTCTTACAAAGTCAAGTATTTTAAATCGCGTTGCCTAAGCAAAAATAATAGAAAATCTAAAAAAACTTGACAAGAAAATTGAATGTGAAAAATCATATATCAAAAGCCAAACGCTGGCTTGTCTGTAGTTATTGATATTTCGCCTAATTGGGAGTAATAAATGGAGAGCAGAAAATTTATTGAGTTGCCCCCAGCAGTAAAGCACTTAAGGATGTCCCCTATATGTGGATGGGAAAGATGGAAAAGATGGAGAGAGCGGGAGGGGGGTGTAACGGCATTTGATCACGCAGCATGGGTATCAATCACATCGTCATTCAGTTCATGCCGCAGCGATTTCTATGAACGACTCATAAATCAATCAATCTATTTTAAGAAGCAATTCGAATCGAATCGAATCGAACTGAACTGAACTGCGGCTGCATTTAGCTCAATGGGAACTAAAGCAACTGGAGCTGACCATTCGCGCATTCACAAATTCGCACATTGCCACATTAATCGTTGAAGGGAGCGGGAAGGTAACTGGGCACGTGATTTGACTTGATTTGATTTGATTTTATTGTTGCGGCGGCTTATCAGCTTTCTTTTTTTTTCGGCCAGGGCAGAGGAGGGGGGTCAGTTCGCTTGGCTGCACGCAACGATGCGATTCACGATTCAATACGATTCAATACGATTCGATTCGATGCGTCTTCTTATCGATTTGCCTGCTCTCTGTCCGTTCGTTTCTTGCTGCCTATCCAATTAGAACTGTGCCCCAAAACGTGCAGAGCAATAAAAAAAACACACAAGCTCTGCTTGTCTCCTCTTCTCTTTTTAATACCCCCTACTCATAGGGTAGAAGAAGGGTGTTATACCTTTGAGCCTAGATCTCAGAGAAATAAGATATAGCTCTAGAATTTGTTTGTGCTGTCAAAGCAAAATACCACAAAAAAATAATATACCTAATACATATTTTGGTATATTTCAGCATGTTTTAGGTGTATTATTTTAGTATATTTAAGTTATAATACTGTTTTGTTTTATTGAGTTTATATCGGACAGTTGATTGAAAAATTTGTAGAAGATATTTAAGAAATGGCCAACTTACTAAGGTTCTTAGTTGCTTTGGCTGGCAATTTGGTATATTTCGTACACTTGGTATATATTTTGACTGTATGTAGTACTATATCATAATACCAAATGTAAGCTTTTGTATTGTATAGGTTTTGGCGGTATTTGGTGTATTTTGAATGTGGTACTATATAAATATTCCAAATATAGCCTTTGACATATATTTTTGTATTTTTGGGGTATATCAATTTAGTATATTTGGTATATTTTTAGTATTTTTGTGGTATATTATTCTAAATGTAAGCCTTTGTATTTGTTTTATTATTATTATTTGGTACAATATTAATATACCAAATATAGTCTTTGATATATATTTAGTATATTTGTGGTATATAAATTTAGTATATTTGGAATGTAATATTATATCGATGTACAATAAAGCCTTTGGTATATTTTTTTAGTATTTTTGTGGTATATTATTCCAAATGTAAGCTTTTGTATTTTACAGTATTTTATTATTATTATTTGGTACTATATTAATATACCAAGTATAGCTTTTGATATATATTTAGTATTTTTGGGGTATATTAATTTAGTATATTTTGAATGTAATATTATATCTATATATATTACCAATATATATAACTATATTGGTATATTTTTAGTATTTATGTGGTATATTACTTTGTTATATTTAAAAATAATTCCGCACTGTTTTCACTTTACCGAAAATGAGTAGCAGGTATAATCTCATCTCTAGCTGTCGTACTATATCAATATACCAACTATGCACTTTTGGTATAATTTTAGTATTTTCGTGGTACATTAATTTGGTATATTTTAAATATAATACTGAATTTGCATTAACAATGGATAGCACACATTCGAGCATACTCGACTGTAGTTGTGGTATTATATAAATATACCAAGCATGGTATATTCGGTATATTTGTGGTATGTTGTGGTATATTAATTTGATATACATATTTTAAATATAATATATAATATTTTGCTTTCATTAACAATGGATAGCACACATCTGACAGTCGAGCACACTCGACTGTAGTCGTGGTATTAAATAAATATACCAAGCATGGTATATTTGGTATATTTTTGGTATGTTGTGGTATACCAATTTGATATATTTTAAATATAATATATAATACTTTGCTTTCATTAACAATGGATAGCACACATCTGACAGTCGAGCACACTCGACAGTAGTTTTCTCACTTGTTTGTTTGATATTGTTGTTGTTGTTGTTGTTGTTGCAGCAAGGTCAGCGCAGCGCACGTAAGTATGCAACACATAATTTTGAGCTCAGTTTCGTTTCGTTTGGTTTCGTTTCGTTTTGCTGGCATGCAACTTCTTTGCACACTTTTGGACCAGCGACGACACATTCCGTTTTTGTGTGCGCGTATCCTTGAGTCAGTCTAAGCAACAGCCACGCCCACACACTTGACGCCGCCCCAGTTTTGCACTAAAAATAGCAGCAACAGCAGTAGCAGCAGCAGCAGCCACGTCAAGTTGGCGTCCATTTCGATTTTTGGCGTTTGAAGTTCTAACGTCGTCGTCGTCGCTTTGTGACTCAGTCAACAACAGCAACAACAAGAAAAACACCCAAGTCACAAATGGCTCTCGCCCCCGCCGAATCACGCAAATCCCAAATCGAAAATCGAAAGTGTGCCAAGAAGACAAAAGGAGAGAAGAAGCAAAGGCAAATGGCAACAAAAGGAAATTGTGTCATAAAAACTTTTTCGATTGCGCTACGCGACGCGACGCGCAACACAAACAACAAATAAAAATCTATCGCAATAGAAACAACAACAACAACAGATACAACAACAAAGTTAGGACGGAACTTTAGCACATTGTCTTGAAGCTGGAAAAGCAGAGAGAAAAGATTGCGACTACGACTTCGACTTCGTCTTCGACTTTGACTTCTTCGTCTTCTTCGACTGGGCAATTTGTTCTTTGTTTTATATATTTGAGCTGCCTGCTGTTGGCTGCCACATTTACTTGTCATGTGGCTAAAAGCAAGGGCTCACGCCAAAAAATATTGACATAGTGAGCAACACACACACACACCAGCACACATACATATAAGCACACTCTTACTCACATGTAAAACAAACAATAGGCCAAAGCAGAGCCAAGAAACACGACAAATCGGGGCAACGAAACAAAAACAACAACAATGAAGGAAAAGAAAGCAAGCAAGCAACGCAAAGAACGCCTTCTGCCACGCCCACAGCCCACAGCCAACACACAATACACATTCACACACGTACAAAGCTGGGCAACAATGAGTGTAATAGTTTTTACAGCGACAGCCGAAAAGTATGCTGCGACTTTTGGGCAGACGACAGCATGGCGTCTACAGTTGAGCATGCACTGGACTCCAACAGCTCTGACTCGCCCCTCGCCTCTCGACTCGACTTTAATTTTTAATTATACTCAAGCTGTAATGCGCGCATTTGCCGAGTCTGTTAAAAGCTTTGCCTGCCGCACATACCAAGCGTTGCCCCTCCTCCTTCCCCCCTCTCCCCTCTTGACTGTTCATGCCCAAACAGTGCCTACAACTTCCCCTTCCACTCGCAACCAACAACAACAACAACAACAACAACAACAACAAGAGCAACAACATGAAAGTCATAAATTAATGCGTAGCGTGTTGTTGGCTATTAAAAGCAATGAGCAAGCGAGCGCATGTGAGCGTACAAGCTGCTTAGGGGCACACACACACACACACACACACACACATACACATTTACATAAAAACAACATCAAGCAAAAAAAAGAGCAAAAGGCACTAGCAGTCGAAACGAAAACGGAAAAAAATTTACATATTGCGCACGTGCTTGACCGAGCGCTGAAAAGTATGCTACGAGAAATAGGCGACAAGGCGGCGCAGCGCTGCTCAAACTGTCGCACAGTCGCACAGTTTGACAGTCGTCGATCTTTCAGTGAGTGCTCACATGTCTTGTCTTGTCTTTCTCGTTGCTCGCTGCTCGCTTGGGAGCAATAAAATCAACTCGCAAACTGCGAATGAGCGAGACGGACTGTTAATAAACTTGTTTTGATACAGGCAGCGCTGGCAGCGGGCAACGGGCAGCGGGTAGCGGGCAGCCTCAATGGATATCTTTAGCCCAAGCAGCACTTGACACAAGGTCAACGAGGACAAGGACAACACACAGAGCACAGAGCAGAGAGCAGAGAGCAGAGAACAGGCGAGCTCAGGACATGCCAAAACGGAGGTCAGCAGGTGGTAATGATGATCCCCCTCTCTCTTCCCCTCCCCTCTCCTCACCAAACCCTGCTCCCCTCCTAAGCTAAGCACATTGACAAATGTTTTTGTTGCTGCAGCGAATTGCATGCGATAAAAAAAAAACCGAAAGGGAAAAGAAATAAAGCAGTTAAAGCCTTCTCTGGAAGCAGGAAGTAGCCGGCGCAGTCAGTTACCGTTACCGTTACCGCTGATGGAACGGAAACGGAAGGCACACGGCCTTCCCTTTGCATGTGACCAGCGGATAAAGACAAACACAGAGCAGAGAGTGGAAAGAGGAAAGAGGGAAGAGGGGGAGAAGAGAGCCAATCATGCAATGGCAATAGAAATGAGCCCAGTGGCAATTGATTATTTTTTTGAGACAATTTCGTGGTGGGCCACAAAACAACAGCTGGCCAAACGCATTCCAAACTGCGAAATCGCCAGCAATTCAACATTACAACAAGAAACTAAACTAACTGCAACACATCACAGTTTTCAATGCATATTAAAGCCAAACGATTTCTTTATACTTCTTTTATATCACACACAACAGTTTACCAAGCGCATTCCAAGCTGCGAAATCGCCAGCAATGCAATGTTAATAAGTGAAGAAAGCAAAAAAGAAAGTAACAGCAAAACATCACAGTTTCAAATGTATAATTAATGCCAAAAGATTTCTATATATTGATTTTATACCACAAACAACAGCTGGCCAAACCTATTCCGAGCTGCGAATTCGCCAGCAATTCATCATAAAAAGAATACGATTTTCAAGTTTTTATTATAAGTGATGAATCCGGAAAACGAAATGAAATCAAAACATCCGAGTTTTAAATGTATATTACTGACGAAAGATTTCTATAAATTTATTTCATTCCGAAAAACAACAGTTTGCCAAGCGCATTCCAAACTGCAAATTCGACCGCAATTCAACATCAAAAAAAAAACCTTTTATACCTGCTACCATAGCGTAGAAAGGTATGAAAACTACGTGCTTGTAGGAAATGTATGTAATAGGCAGAAGGAATCATCTCCAACACTATAAAGTATATTTATTCTTGATCATCGATACTACAAAGCTATGGCCGTCTGTCTGTCTGTCCGTCCATATGAACATCTAAGTCTCAGAGACACACAGATCAAGTTTGCTTTGATTAAAATCGAATAACAAGCCCAATTTTGAAGCTAGATTTTGATACAAATAATAATGGTATTTAGGATAAATTTGGTTGTTAGATGAAAATAGTAAAAGTTACATTAATGAACGTAGTACTATATAGATGAACCAATTATAAACTTTGGTATATTTTAGTATTTTGTGGTATATTTTAAGAATGTGACAATCTAATAGATATTTGGTATTATATAATATATTTTAAGTATACGTATATTTCAATATCGGTATATTAGTATTAATTTGGTATATTTTATGAATATGGTAAATGCTTAATGGGTATCTCACAGTCGAGTACACTCGACTTTCTTATTTGCACTTGTTAACAATGAAAGAAAATAATACCAAAAGATTACAGTTTGAGATGCATATTAATGACGATATTAAGAACGATTTTTATACATTTCTTTTTTATCTAAAGTGCTTAAATTTTAAGCAAGCCTTATTACCAAAACCAATAAAGAGTATTTCGCATGAGAAATATATGCTTAAAATTGAATTCTTAATCGTGCTTCAATTCGCTTTAAAATTGTTGTAATTTCAACAAGTCAAAATATCAAATAAATTCGAACTCTCGTCACAATTTTAACATATAGTAAATAAAAGCCAATTTTGTTGAACAAAAAAATGAAGAAAGTTCTAAAACATCACAGTTTTAAATGCATATTTATGACGACAGATTTCTATATTTTTGCACAAATATTTAGCTTAGCTTCGTACAAAAACTAATAAAGAATGTTTCGCTTTCAAATCGAAATTGATAGCATGAAAAATATACGCTTAAAATTCTAAACTCAGCTACTTTTTAATTTGCTTTAAAGCAAAATAAATAAAATTCTTTTGACAAAAAAATAAAAAATAATAATGATAATAATAAAACTTAAAGAAACAAAATGAAAATGCTTAAAGAAACAAAAATAAAAACTGATTCTTATAGCAAGAATTTGCATAGTTTTCAATGAAAAATTTGAGTGTTGCGAAGCGATTAAAAAACAATAAATAAACTTGTAAACTTGCAGTGAGAATGAATGCAATCAAAACTTGAAAATCGTAAGACTCCATACTCTAGAGATTCCAGCAAAAGGGGTTCAAAGTGTGTGTGTGTGTTGGGAGAATGTGAGAATGTGTGTGTGTTGGAATTTTCTCAGCAGATGTTGTGAGCAGCAGCTGCTGCTTGTTGTGGCAAGTTGTGCTGATGATGTTGCATGTGGCGCGCACCTGTGGTAAGCCAGCTTTCCGCACAGTCATCCAAGATGAATGCACAAATAAAAAGCAAAACGGAGGGGAGCAAAGGGAACTGATTGATTGGCTTTGGGTTGTGGCTTTTGATTTTGATTCTGATTTTGATTTAGATTTCGATTTCGGATGGGACAGCTCGTTGCTAGCTTTGGCTTTGTCGCTTGGTTATGCAATAAATAAACATGTTTTCCCATAGAGAGAGAAAGCAAGAGGTTGAGTAAGAGAGCGAGAAAGAGAGGGAGTAGGAGAGGGAGAGCAATCGAGAGCGAAAGCTTGACATATTCAGTCAAGCAATAAGCGTGGGCTACACTTCATTAGGCACAACAACTGTCGCGATTTACGATTTGTCATATTAAATATGCAAAAAGGCAGTCGCAACAGCAACAGCAACAACAGCAAAATAAAACAGATTTTCGTGCTGCAAATTTGCGCCTGAAAGCAGGCAACAAAAAATTGTATAAAATTTATACGCAAAAAAAAACGAAAGACGGCAAAATGCGTGAACAACAACACAAACATGCTGTTGCTGTCACAATTTTCATTTTTATTTATTTTAGATGTTAACAGCGCATAGCGGGTACCCCCCTCCCCCTCTCCCTTCACCATCCTTCACCATTCCCTTTCCTTTGCCTTTTCGACACTTTTGTTGTTGTGCGGCAATAGATTTGCTTGTCATTTGACTGAGTTTTTTTCTCTCTCTCTCTCTCCCTCTTTTTGCCATTGTGTTTGTCACACACACACACACACACACACACACACACACACACACACACACACACACACACACATACAAGTGCCCTTTTTTGCAATTGCTTTAAATATTTAAGTAGTTTTCAGTTTCAGTTCCTGTTTTATTATTCTCTCATTTCGCTAACCGCACACACACACACACACACACACGCACACACACACATACACTGCCTTTCACTTTGTCGTTTTATTGGCTGCGACGCTGGCGTCGCTGTCGCCAGCGGCTGTCAAAATTTTCCCCTTTTCATTTCATCTTTTTTTTTTTTTTTGCTTTTTTTGGGACAACTTTAAGCCACGCAAAATGACTTCAAAACTTCGTTTGCGAAGCGCGAGTCACAGTGGCTGTCAAACTGTAAGCGTGCTATGTGGTTGACACTTATGCAACCGCAGCAGCGACGTCGACAGCGACGCCAGCAGCAGCAGAGACAGCGACACAGAACACTTTTTAGACATTTTGTGTTGCATACTCTTGGGCTGCACTTGAAAAACGACGACCAATTGTTGTGGGCACTTTTTTGCAGCAGCTACTGCTGCTGTCGTTTTTCTTTGCTGACATAATTGCGCAAAGGAGCGGGGGACGGGGGAACGGGGAGGGAACTGCAGCAACTGACACACATTTGCAGTTGCCAGCAACAAGAACAACTTTTACAATGGCCAACAACTAAAGTTAAAGTTAAAGTTTGAACTCTCTTCAATTATGGCAACAACGAGGGAGCGGGAGCGGGAGGGGGGCAAATAACAATTACAAGTGTGTTTATGCCGCACACTCGCGGCGCCTTTTCCCCCCTTTCCCCCGTCTCAGCTCAGTGCGTAACGTATACGCCGTGTGGTCCGCAACTTCATTACACAATAGCGAGAGCACTCGACTTGGAGTCGCAATCTTATTCAAAGCGACTCCTTTGTGTGCTCAAGAACAAGACAGAGAGAGAGAGAGAGAGAGAGAGTGAAAGAGAGAGAAGAAATGTGAGTGAGATAGTGAGATTACCTTTTGTTGCTGTTGCTTTTTTTGATTGCTTTTTATGTGAATAATAATAATAATGTATTCCTCTTGCCTTTGCTCTTTCGGTTTTTCCTGTTTACTGTTTGTTTATTTGCTTGTTTGTTTGTTTTTTTTCTTTTTGCTTCTTTCTCTGTTTGTTTATCACTTTTGTTTATGTTTGTTCGCGTCTCTGCTGCGTCTCCTGCTTTATTTTGTTGTCTCGTTGTCTTCACTCTTCTTTTTCCAACATTTAATTTAATTTCGCTTTTCCTTTTTTTTTTGGATTTATTTTTACTTATTTTCTTTTCTTTCTTTTTTTTTTGTGTAATTTCTTGTAATTTCTTGATTACTTTTAACGCGTTTTCCACCCTTCACTTTCGCACTGCAGTTTAGGAAAAGAACAACAACAACAACAAGAAAAAAAAGAACAACAATTAAATATATATATATTTAATAATACATTTGCATATGCGATACACAGTAAAAAAAAAAGTTGAAGACTCGAGTTGTTGTCAGAGGAAATATGCAACAATTGCCGACTCGCTTCCTTGCAACTTGTCCTTTTTTTTTTTTTTTTGCTTTGCTTTTTTTGGCTCGCACGCGCCGCTCTCTATGCCACACTTTTCCTCCACAATTTCTTCATTTTTTTCCTTGGCAGTACGATAAAAAAAATACAAAAAAAAATATATATGAACAGAACAGAAACGAACGAGCAGCAACCAAGAACTAATGACACAGCACACAGAGAATTTTTTCCATTCTTTTCGCTTTCATTTCGTATTTTTTTTGGATTTTTTTTTTTTTTTTTTGTTGCTTCGGTTTTGTAATTTTTTTTTTTTGTGTGTGTTATTTTTTTGGGCAACGTTTGCTTTGGAATTGGGAATTTGGTTGTTTTTGTCAAAGAGAGAGAGAGAGCGAGAATTTCAGAGTTTCAGACGTGTGTTGCGCGCGGCTACGCACCTAAAAGTAGACTACGAACTCGTTACGAACTCTGGCGGCGTCGACGTCGAACTCTCCTCTTCTTGCTCTCGCACGCCATGCGCCCCTCTCGCTCACACACAGTCGATATTTGGCCATCGAACAGCTGGTTAACATCAAAAGCTCTACCAAAAGCTTAAGCTGCCAAATCTAAGCTTATCGCGTGTGCTTTTTTCTGCGTTCGCAACCACTACAAGCCAAGCTTGAGCTTGAGCTTTGCGAAAGCTTCATTTGTCAGCGCCATCTATTGGCTCTTTCTTTCACGTGGAGCCCTCTCGACTGCGCTGCCGCGAAAACGAAACTCACCCCCTCACAACAGCAAAGGGCAGCAAAAAAGGAATCTGAGTGGTAAGAAGCCGACGTCGCAGTCGAAAGACAAACGCAGGCAGTGAAGCAGCACCGCAGCAGCTTAAAACGATTCCGATTTTCGATTACGATTGCGCGCCAGAATCACACGCATGTGCGTGTGTAAGTGCGTGCGTGTGTGTGTGTGTGTGTGGTAGAACCTGTAGCGATTATTTACATATAGAGAAAATGAGGTGCACAAGCATCTGCGACGCAATTCAATGTCAAGTGAAACACGTACATATTAATTAAAGTTCATTTAAATGAATTATCAATTGAGCTGGTGAGCAGTGCACATACTGCTCTCGGTGACTGTGAAGCAAACTATTAAATAAAAGTAAAAGCGTCAAAGTAAACACAGATGCCGAGCATCGCATAACACAAACAACAACAACGACAACCTGAGCAAACCCAACAACAACAACAACAACAAGTGCTGTAAAATATATTCAAAATCAAAACTACACAACAACTACAACAAAAGCGAGTCAAACTGGTTTGCCTCTCATATTACTATTTATTTGAGTGCTGCGACTGCGGCAGCGACAGCGACAGCGACTGCGACTGCAGCGCACGCTGCGACGAATTGAAAACGAAGACAGCAGCAATTTCAAAAGCGCTCAGCGCAGAGTCCAAAGTTCACAGACTGCTGTTGTTGTTGATGAAGGCGCAACAAGAAAGTAAACAAGTGACTTAAACTAACTGCAACTGCACGAACCTCGAATGCTCTCTCAGAGAGCGTGTGCGTGAGAGCACAAAGCAGTTTGCATATTAAGAGAGTGATAATCGAAGCAGATTGCAACTGCAAGTATTATTTTGTTGCATTCCATTGTTAGGCACAAGGTTAGTGAATAGATTAATACGCTACAAATAACAGTAATCAATCGTTTCGTATTGTGCGTGTCACTTCTTAGGCCTGTCGATAATTTAATTTCGGTAGCAGTGTGTGTACATTTAATTGGAATTTCGCATGATATCAATTTGTTATACATCGATTGCTGTGTGACTGTGTATCGTATCTATATATGGTATCCCATATCTGAAGTGTTAAAGTGCAAAGTACATGTGCTTTTGCTTTTCTGTTTTATTAGTCACTTAACATATCAGCAACTATTATAGTAATGCCCGAATACATTTTAAGTCTTTCACACACTCGAACTTGAATTTAAAAATAGCGACACAGCTTATCAAAATTTCAAATGCAATTATTTGCGTTTCTTTTTGATGTTAGGGGAAGAGCAAAGCTAATGGCAAAGTCGAACAACCTGTCGCATCACATGCGACAAGCAATAGCGAGAGCGAGAGAGACGCGAAACGCGAGAAGAGAAGAATAACGAAAACGAAACAAATGCAAATTTAGTGCGGAGAGGGGGGCAGGGGCAGGGACACTTGTCCCCTCTCACGACGCGCTACCATTAAACTGGCCTTGAGCCACAAATACCCTTTGTCGCTGGCGCTGTCTCCCTCTCTCTCTTTCTCTCTCTTGTTGTGTGAGGGTGTTTGGTTGTTTGTTTCGCTTGACAGTTGAAACTTGTATACGAATCAAATGAAAATGCCAACAGCGAGCATGCACGACTGTAAAATTAATCGTGGCATTTGGAATATTGTAAACCGAAGCAAAAATCAAAATAAAAATAATATAGTTACTTAAATATACTTATTTTAAAATGGATGCAGTTTAAATTAGTGCAGTTTAAATTAGTTAAATAATATCGAAAACGGGAATTTGTAAAAAGTAGAAAATATTTATAAACCAGAAAATGTAGTAAATGTATATTTATTTGAAAATTGTTCAATATTATTAAACAGTTTGTTAGTCGTACTAGATTTTATATAAATATAATATATATATAATAAATAGTTGAATCCAAAAATTATACAAAATAATGTACATACATAAAATATTAAATATGAATAAAACTCATTAAAACTTATATATTTATTGGCAAATGGACATACGCAATCAGTTAAAGAATATCGATACAGTTAAGCAAAGTTGAGTTGATTTTTATTTATATAGTATATATGTTAGATGTCTGGCTAAGGGAATGTCAAAGCCTTCTCTCTCTCTCTCTCTCTCTCGCGCGCGTTCTCTTTTGCTTGTATCAAAGATGACCACCAAAGCAGCAAACTCTTTAACTGTTGTTTTAAAACCACGTTGCACATCTCATTAAATTCGGAGACGACTTTCAGCTTTCAGCTGTCAGCTTTGGGCTTTGGCTCTCAAAAGTTGAATGCCCTGCGTTTGCCACACAGTCGCAACAGTTGCCACAAGCGGTTAGATTACCACATTGATTACTATTTTCATTTCCATTTTGATTCCAAGTCGAAATTCCAATCCGGTTTCCATTTCCAATGGAAAAATGGAGGGGGGCCTTGAGCCTGTAATCCAAGTTTGACTGGCCACTGATTAGGCGTGATCTAGTTGAGCAGCTCTCTATAGTTAGCCTATAGTAAATGTATTATTGTATTATACTGCTATTCTGGGTTAATCAGACACTTTAGCCCCTATGTATGTATGTATAATAATACTAATTATTATAATAATACTGCCTGATAACAAACAGCACGCTGCTTAGTGGCAAGTCATGCTCACAAGGACGGAATATAGTGACGGAATTCACGTCTAGAAGACAATAGAAGGCGATAACCGTAGTCGTAGGCTTATCAATGGGTTGGACAGGGAGAGGGAAGGGAGGAGTGCTTTAAACAAACAAACAACAACAGCACACAAATACAGTTGTAATTGGCTTTGGGGGTGGGGTTGACATCTCTATGCGCTGTGCGAAGAGCGCAAAAGAAAAACACAAATAGTGCAGCCACAGTGGGCTTAGTTGGCATTGCAAGTGCGCAAAACGAGAAACTAGTAAAGTTGCTCTTACATAAAGAAATGACTCAAACACATTACATATGAAGCGCCTACAAATGAAATTGCATCATTGTGACTGATAAATTACAACTATTACAGATGCGCAAGAGAGAGCAGAGAAGAGCGTCAAAGAGAGCGCAGCAGCAGCAGCAGCATCAGCAGCACAACAACGAAGAACGAGCCAAACAACGTGTAGGCCGAAGAGAAAGAGAGAGACAGACGTCAATAACAAGAACACAGCGAACGCCAACGCGATCTTGTTAAAGGCGCGCGCGCAAGTGTATGTGTGTGTGTGTGTATTTTGGTGAGCCGGCGAGCCGGCAACGTTTACGCTGCGACGCCAACTGACAGTCGTGCCCCAGCACTTCAAAGCAACAGACGTGTGTGCAGCGAGTAACCTTCTGAAGCCTTTTATTTTACACCAACTTTTAAACGCAGCACATAACGTAACGCCACACAACGTAACGTAACGTAACGTAACAGAAGTTTATTAAGAGTACAAACCTGTAAAGAGCGAGTGACAATAAAACAAAGAGAGAGCTTCGAAAATGAATCCAGTTAACAGTGCAGTCCAGATGCTGCGTCTGCGCAGCTTCGCTGCCAACGCTGCCAACGCCGCCACACGCGCCATCTCAACGAATCGGCGTCAACGCAACACGGCGACCGTTGAACGCGCCCAGAGCATCAGCGAACGGGACAAGTTCCTGCACTATAATGCCGAAGATGGCTACTACAAGACATCGCCCTTCGATCCCATCAAGGTGCCCAATGTGCCGTTGCATGAATACGTGTGGCGCGACTTCAAGAAGTGGGAGAATGCCACAGCGGCGGTAAGTGAATGTTCTTGAATGAATATAAAGTGAAGTGAATGCAAGTGCGAGTACAGTGAAGACACACGTCACGCCTAGAGGAGTGTCTGCCATAGAGTATATAGAACACTCCCTAAACTTTATACATAGTATAGAAGATAATGATTTCGTTTCGATTTGCAATCAAACGCATACAACAAAGATGCGTGTCGATCGAAGGGACAGTCAATCGATTCAATTGGACTTCATTATATCCATTATTCTTGGGCTTATCAAGTGTAGTCGAGACACTTCAACTGAATACCCTTTAGTAAAACGCATGAAGTGGGTAGCTTAAAGTTTAGGCATGTTTAAATCTAACGATTGTTTATCTTAGAAATTAAAAGAGCAGAACATGTGAAATATTTTTAAACTAAAATATGACTCAATCTATTTTTTTTTTTTTTAAATCCGTGCTAAACTCAGAAATTAAAGTTATTAAAATGTTTGTTGAGTGCATATTTATGGGAACTGTGCAATAAAAATCTGTTAGAACGTGTCAAATAATCTATTCGAAATGTAGTAAATGGTGATTGATGATTTAACTGCCGAAAAGTGTATATAATTATAGGCTCTTTAATAATCTTTAAAGTATAAATTCCTTACAAAGATTCCTAAATATAAAAAAATAATATTGTGATCATGCTGGTAATATTCAAAAACTTACGAGGTATCGCTTAGTCGTGCATCTTATATCATTTGCTTATTTTTTTTTGTTCAGTTTATTGAACCAGAACCTATGCCAATATATAGAGGTAAGCGTGTGTCTGTGATTGTTTGTCTGACCTTCCTGGTGCTACCGCAATGCGTGAGCGTGTGAGTGTGGGTATGTGTGTAAGTGTGCATGTGTGTATGTGTGAGTGTGAATACAGTCACGCGGAATCGCCTGAGATTCGCAATTGAAAATCGCTTTGCAGGTGTTCTGCTGACAAGCATCAATAAACCAGGCAATGGTATTTTTATATGGGTCATTCGTCGTGTTCATCGGGGGAGTATTGGCCCCTCGAGTGGGGCAAGAGGTGTGGTGGGGTGGGGGGCACTATCGTCTATCGCCTGTCTGATAAGCGCGACGTGAACTGTGAAATGCGAAAAGCAGAATACGAAATACGAAATACTCGTAAAACACTTGCCCCGCGATAAGAGACAACACTTGAGCATACTATTTACACTCGTACTACTCGAATCTGATATTCCAAACGTCTGTGTGTGTGTGTGAGTCGCACTTCCAATCGAAGGGGGGCCTACTGTGCAATTATTATACGCTGTGACAAGTTCAAGTCGCGTCGATTGGCTTGGCATTAAATTGCCTCTAGCCTGCTGATAATACTATAAATGGAAATTCCAATTGGAAATTTATAATTGATGTATACGCATACGCATCCCAGTGTCGAATCTAATCCCCCACCCCCCAGTGACCAATTGGAATGCCAGACACACAAGAGTAAGAGCGACAGAGAGAGAGAGAGCGCACTGCGATCTATAAATAGATATGCATGCTGTCTGTCACTTGCATTTGCATAAGGCAAAGCCAAAGCCAAAGCTGAAACGTCGCCCACGCGGACGCCGCGCAACCGTCTCGCTCACTCGAATGTGTTTTTGTTGTGCAGTGTTTTTGTGCATTGTTTCCCTCATTTCACTTTTCGCTCAGCGAAATCAAAGTGCAAATGTTGTTGTTCATTGAAATTTATTGCCTTCAGGCGAGTGTGCGCTATCTAATATGCCTCCACAAAACACCATAAATTAAATGCAATTAAATGTGCATTGCATGTAGGAGCAAAGTGCAAGCTGGAACTTTTTGCGCTCCAATTGAATGCCAATTTCCAATAATGCAGTTGCTGACTTCTGTAACTTATTCCAAAGAAATTCCAATTTCATACTTGTTTAAACACACACACACACTCATTCCATTTTCTGATAAACAAGCCCAGTGACGTTAATCAGTTAACACTTAACGACACGAATTGTGATTTAGTATTGTGACTCTCTTAGTGTCTCATAATTTATGATTTCTTATGGTTTCGTTTCACAAAATATATGCAAAGCTCCTTTTCTCTTTACACTTTGGTGCTCTTAAGCTCTGCTTACGTCAGTGGAAGCTGTGGTTGTTGTTGTAAACTTTTTGGCAATTTGCCGCTTACGTCAGTTGTCAGTTGAAAATTGTTGTTGCTGCTCACACTCACATAATTGAGTTGAAGATTGTAATTGGTTTTTAATTGGTAAATAATAAGTCAAAATACGGATGTATTCAAACACACACCAGTTGTATTTATTATGCTATTTATATATGCTAATTATGATTGTTTTGATTGTTTTGTTTTTGCTTTCTTTAACCAAAATAAAAAGAAACAAAAACAAAAACCGATTGCCGGCAAAATTAGACATGCCAAACACACACACATACATGCAAATGCAAACATACACACATGTATTCGGCATGTTTTCTTCTTGTTTTTGTGGGCCCGTCTACTGCAAAGATGGGGGGGAGCGTAAGAGGCAGGCAGCAGGCAGCCTCTCTCTTCGTGCGCTTGCTTTGCTCTTTTCGTCAACAAGTTTCATACACACACACACAGCGAGAGAGACGCTCACACAGTGACAGTGCAGAGGCCGCTCTCCGTTTCATACGTTTGCAGACTTTGTACTTTGCCCCACTGAACTTTGATCAGTGGCCGCAACGCAACTCAAGTGGAACACACAGAGCGCGCGTCAAATGCACGAAATCATTTCGTTTTTGCTCTTTTTTTCTTTTTTTTTTTCTTGTCATTTATTTTCCGCTTGTGTGTGTATAATTTACTTGATTTCTTTAATTTTTGAAAAAAAAAAAAAAATGTTGAGTATTTTTATGTGCTTGTTTTGTGTGTCCCGTCCCCCAGGCAGCAATTCGCCCATGTATACGAAAATGTATGTGTGTCCGTTACGTTTTATTTATAATTCGCAATCTTATATTAATGCCAATTTTGACTGCGCAAAAATAAAACATTTCCCTTGGCCTAACAGTGCCACGGAAAAGTATTGCGATTGACTTGCAAATACGCGATTAACCTCTTTGCTCTCCCAAGTTATCTTTCTGCCCTTCAACTTGACCCTGAACAGGGTTGCATCCGCTGATACGGTAATCAGTCACAGTTAAGGTTAATGCACTCGACACGCTCGCTCATTAGTCACACTTCCAATCGGATGCGATTGTATTGAGTTTCACTATATAGCACACAATGCTGGGGGGTTTTTCCAAATCACAGATTTTCTAGATATTTATATGGACAGTGTCATTTTATACTGCTAAACTATATATACCATATACATATATACCATATATGTACATATGTATATATATAGATGTCTGTGGCTTGACGCCACACATATTTGGATCGTGTTTCGCATTGGATCGTATGACTGCCCATGGGAATGATCGCTGAAAAATTTTTACCACTAATTGCCCCGTACCAAAAGGGTCCAAGGTACAGCAAATATATAACGCTACCACTAAACTGTCCAACATCACGTAAATTCCATATAATTGCTATTAGCCAGGTGTTTAAATGCTGACCTATTTATAATAATCACATAGCTTTAGGGAAACTAAACACATATTGAAATCAAGAGATTATGGTTCATTTAATTTTACAACAAGTGTGAATATTATTATTATAAAATCGAGAAACCCAATTATAATGTTAAAATATATATCTGTATTTTATATATTCCTTTTACGATTTCAAAAGCATTTCAACTAATTTCATATGGTAGAATTGTGAAAGCTTTATTCTGTATATAGAATATATCCTTATCTTCTCAGTATTGATGGTTAGAAAACTTTATTAGTGTAATATAATAAAATAATATATTTTTGCAGGTTAAAATACAATACTCATAGATTAAAGAAGCCTTTTCAAAAAAATTGAAGGAATATAATACCAGTATTTTTAGATTTCATATGAATAGGCGAAGAAATACTATAATTTCTTTCCACGACGGATTTTTCAATACGCTTATATCTTCTATATCTTCTATATATCAATATTCTTGTTATGAAATAGTAAATATTGTAAAAATAGGACACTGTATAACAATTTATTATAATTTGTTTCCTGTATCTCTACTTTCTTCAATCTCTAACCTTCTTTTCTTACATGCCTTAATATGTTTTCCATTCTTTTTTTTTTTCGTTTAATCTTCTATAGGTCTGCGTAGTCACAGATCGTCAATATACTTATGCGCAGCTGCGTGATGCGAGCGCCGCTTTTGCTGTTCGTTTGCAAACCAAGTTTAAGCTGGCCAAACCCGATGTCCTGGCTATATGTTTGCCCAATCTACCGGAGTATCCCATCGCCTGCCTGGGCGCCATTGAGGCTGGCCTCACCGTGACCACAATTAATCCCATCTATACGCCAGGTGAGCTCAGTTCCATAGCGCCACATCATAGCGATATTGTCAGCGCACTGATAAGACGCCGCAACAATAAACAATTAACGTAAATCTCGAATAATTAACTCTTATCAGGCTCTGTAAACTTTATGACCCCCAATCTCAGAACACCAGGCGCTAGCCACATTTCCAGTCCCAGGCCCAGTTCCACTCCCATTTCCAGTTTCAGTTCCAGTTCCAGCCAGAGTCGAAAGATCACCATTGCAGATAGACCCTTATTTTTTTCGAGTGGGTCCAGAGCAAAGTTTGTACTCCGACAAAAACATGCAAGCTTTAGACATGATAATGCCGTTTTAAAGTGATACTTTTTTTATGGTCATGATAAGCACATACTTTGACTGCAGTCCAAGATCTGGTGGGGGCAGAAAATGTGGGACTAATAGATACTCAGCATCGCAAGCTTAACAATTTCAATTCTCAGAAGCAGGATGTATAACCTACATTTTGGAGAGACTTTATTCATAATGGTGATGTACTATGATAATTCTGCATTAACTAAGAGATTCTTAAAAGAAATTATTCTTAACGTATAGCTTACATTTTGTATAGACTTTATTTGAAATAGATATCTTACGCTCTTCTTTATATACTATGATTATTGTGCATTAACTAGGAGATTATTTATAGAAATTATTCTTAATATACAACCTATTCTATTTCGTATAGACTTTATTGATAATGGAGTTCGTAATCTCTTTCTTATATACTACGATAAAACAGCATTCACTGAAATATCGACATCTTAAGGTCAAAGAAAAAGAATGAAATAAGAATTATAGTAAAAGATTAATGGATAGTCAGTATGTGGTATAACAATTATTATTATTAGTTATATTATGAGTATATACCATACCTACTTAGTAAGGTACTAATAGATGGATTTGAAAAGATATATGTAGATACATTCTAGATGAATACATCCGATACCATTCTTATCTCTATGCAATACCTATTGTGCCCATTATTAACGGTAAGGTATAGATAACTCACGTTTGATATGCGCTTTATAATAAAGATAGCAGAAAACGTTTAAGATAAATATTTTTGTAAGACCTTATCTACATACCACACTTATTGTGAAAGTTTTAACAAGTTAGCGCTGATTCAACCATACCGAAAACTCAACAGTATCGTAACAGCTTATCTACTAAAGATATACTGAAACTATAGTCTGGTATGTTAAATATACTAACTGATAAATCGTATTGTTTTGATTAACTAATGATTATTGCTTGAGTATCAAAATATAACTCGAACAATAATTATAATATATTTGATCATAAAAATACAAAATAGAATTCTGCAAATCATGGTGAATTTGCATAATTTGACGTTAAAGAATAGTAAAGTTGTGAAGTGAAATACTTTATTGTTTGAAAATAACAAAACAATCAATATTTATGGTATTTGGTATCGAGGTGTCAACCAAAAGAAAACTTCAAGAATATTTACGTAATATAGATCGTTGTAAAATTTTAAGATGAGTGTTTGTCATTCTATATAGATGTAGTACATTGTAGATCAACCATAGTAACATATTTTATTCTACAAATTCTATAAAAGTCTATGCAAGATTTAAATAAAATAATATACATTTACCTCCTATAGAGAGAGAGAGAATATAGATCGTACTATTTATAGCTAAGCACATAAGATTAACACGTTATTGCTGCTCGACTATGAGATACCCTGCACTTATCAACAAATCAACAATATCTAAGCGATATGTTCTAATAGATATTTTATGTTTATCCTTGCAGACGAGATTGCACGCCAGCTGACGTTCAGCAATGCCAAGTTCCTTGTGGGCAGCGCCCAGGGCTACGGCACCTTGAGGGAGGCGTGCAAGCTGGCGGGCAAACAGTTGCCCATTGCCGTGGTGCGCTGCACGGCGGACGAATCGCTGCCGGAGGGCGCCATCGATTTCTTCGAGGTGATGAGCACGGAGAATGTGCGCTACGATGAGCTGCGTGCTCCCAAGGATGCCAGTGCCGACGATATAGTCTTTCTGCCCTTCTCATCGGGCACCACAGGCATGCCCAAGGGCGTTGTGCTCTCGCATAACAACATCAGCAGCAACTGCGAACAGATTCAGGAGGCGTTGCGCATCGATTCCACCGACTTCCAGGACACGCTGCCTGCGGTGTTGCCCTTCTTTCACATCTACGGCCTCACCGTCGTCATGCTCTCCAAGCTCGGCGAGGGCGCCCGTCTGGCCACGATGCCCGCCTTTAAGCCCGACGACTTCATCAAGTCCCTGGACACCTACAAGGGCAGTGTTTTGAATTTCGTACCTCCAATTGGTAAGTAGAGATCGTAGTAAATATCTTTATGTGCAACTGACTGACCTTTGTTGATTTGCTCTTCTTGCAGCTCTCTTCATGATCAACAGTCCTAAGCTGTCGAAGGAAGTTGCCAGCAATCTGCGCGTTGTCATGTCTGGAGCTGCACCCATTGGAGAGCACGATGTCGAGCGTTTCCTCAAGAAGTGAGTCAATCTCTGCAGGGTTTTCTATCGTTGTTTGTCTGTCTGTTTTTTCATGCAAGTCTCTGATGTGTAGAGATAATTTCGGAAAGGTGCAGTCAAGTGTGCTTGACTTTGAGATACTCGTTACCCATTAATAGGAGCACAACAGTGCATAGACAGTATTATCGTAAAAGTATACCAAAATAATATACTGAAAAAATCCAAAAATATTTGATGAGCTATATAAACGGGGTTTATTGGCAAACTAGTATACCATAATCAAAAATTAAAAATACCATATACTACATTTGGTATATGGTACTATATTATATACTATATTAAAAATATACCATAGAGAACAAAGTATATGCGATTTCAACAGGAATATACATTTGTAAATCAAAACAAACATACTTCAAAAATTGTAGATGAATAATATTTTTACTCTTCTTGACATCACATTGAATGATTAAGATAGAGAACTTTCCAGAGTCATCGTGAGTTAAGATTTCAATTAGAAAACCACATTGAAGTCTCGTTTCAATCATTTTTTGAGATTTCAAAATTTGTATACCAACTGCAGGTCTTAATTGCATTGGTTCACAATCTAATATACTATATATTGCATTCTATGGTATATTTTTAATGTAGTGTGTAGTATATCGTTATACCAAATGTAATATTTAGTATATTTCATTGCTTTGGTATATAAATAAATACTTTTGGTATACTTTAAATTTAGTAGTATTTCGATATACCAAATATAGCATTTAGTATTTTTAGTTATTGTTTTTGGTATATTTATTTAGCCCATTTATTGCTCTTAGAACGTTTAGTATATAATATTTAGTATATTTCATTGTTTTGGTATATAAATAAATACTTTTGGTATATTTTAAATTTAGTAGTATTTCGATATACCAAATATAGCATTTAGTATTTTTAGTTATTGTTTTTGGTATATTTATTTAGCCCATTTATTGCTTTTAGAATGTTTTACTTATATTTAAAATGAGTAACGAGTATATCACAGTAGTGAACCTTCATTGCTAGCATATTTTTAAAGCGTAACTTGTCTTTCCGTATATGTAGGTTGAACGGATCAGATTACCTTATCAAATTTTACTAGGAACTAGTGACAATACCTTGAACTGTTTAGCATTAAAAGCAATTCAGCAAATCAATTGAAACTAAATCAACTTTGCCCACTCATCGCTTCTTGCAGGTTCCCCAAGACGCGCTTCATGCAGGGCTACGGCATGACGGAGGCCTCGCCGGTGATTCTGATGACGCCGGAGGGCAACACACGCTACGCTTCGTGTGGCATTGCGCCGGGCAGTACCGAGTGCAAGATCGTGCCCCTCGATGGCAGCGATTCGAAGGGCGTGGGACCGCGGACAACGGGTGAACTGTGTGTGCGTGGACCGCAGGTGATGTCCGGCTATCTGAACAACGATGAGGCCAACGAGGTGACATTCTATCCGGGCCATTGGCTGCGCACCGGCGACGTGGCATTCTACGATGAGGATGGGTATTTCTACATCACGGATCGCATGAAGGAGCTGATCAAGGTGAAGGGATTCCAGGTGCCGCCAGCCGAACTGGAAGCCGTGCTACGCGATCATCCCAAGATCCTTGAGGCCGCCGTCTTTGGCATTCCGCATGAGCTGAACGGCGAGGCGCCGCGTGCTCTGGTTGTACTCCGTGAGAATGAAAAGGCAACCGCCGAGGAGATTGCCGCCTATGTGGCGGAGCGTGTGGCGCACTACAAGAAGCTCGAGGGGGGCGTCATCTTCGTTGATGAGGTGCCCAAGAATCCCACCGGCAAAATACTGCGCAAGGATCTCAAAGCAAAGTTCTCGGACTGAGCCCATCTAAGCAATCCCAACGTATCTTTTATAGTACTCTAAAGCAGGCACTTTTTTTTTTTTGTTATATTTGTAAAGATACTTTTTTTTGTCGTTAGAGATATAGTGAAGGAGCAAACGAAGGTTTTGGCTCTCTGCACATTGCATTTAGACGAGTAGCCCCCAGGGGGCCACAATAATAGTTAGTAGCGAGTAGCGAGTAATAACTAGCGAGTAGCGAGTAGCGAGTAACGTGTAACGAGTGACGAGTAGCATAATGCAAGTGTCACGTGTAATGGAAATCTTTAGTCCCAGACGTAATCGAACGCTGGATTGGTCCATAGCTTGTAAGTTGTCGTAGGGCTAATTAAGCAACCTAAGTGTGTACCTATTGCATTCAGAATAGATTCTCGATTGCACCATATCTGGACCTGCATAAACACCTTTGAGATACACGTGTCCAAGGACCGGACCTAAGCATAAGTTAAAAAACGATCAATATACTGTTAATCTATGTAATACGAAGGCGGGATGATAAATGATCGAAATCGAAATCTACTTGTAATCTATTTTATCCTAAATGATATCCTTATGGAGCCCTTTTCTTGGTGCTATTTGCCCATTTCAACCATTTTTAAATTAATTGATAAAGAATTGATTTTTTATCAAATCCGATCATTTATCAGCCTGTCCTCGTATATATCTTCTTTTTTTTGTTATTAGTAAGTTAGTTTTTTAGGATATGAATAAAACGATATTGATTATTGATACAAACGCATATATTTAATCGTACTATATAAATACATATCCATATATAACCATATGGGATTTTCTAATAAAAACTGATTGACCAAGCACACAAATGTTTAATTATTTCACCCACAATTTGGAATTCCCAGTAAAACACGCACTTTGTGTCGTTTCTTTTCTTTAAATTTATTTATTTACGACAAAATACACAAAAATGTTAGATTCGATTTATTTATTGATTTAGTTTTAGGTTTTTTTTTTTTTGTTGTTTCTTGCACTTTAAATCATCCCGCACGCTGCATATATAAATTTAAGTTACTCGCACTTAAAATACAATAGAAAAAAAATATATTCTCATATACAATATATTTTTCTTTGATTTCAATATTCTTTATAATAAGTATTTCAAGTATTTTGTTAAATATTTTTGTATTGTAATTCTGTTCAATGATTTCCTTTGTTTTATGCTTGTGTGTGTGTAAATGCGCGTAGATTTGCTCTACGAATCTTCTTCTTCTTCTTCTTCGCTCTGTTCTACGTAGTTCTTCTTCTTAACATTCGTTCTTTGCATTTCTTAAACAAATTTGGGTTCGTTACAAGGCTGCAAAACCGTATTAATGTCGATCTATAAATAGACTAAACTATTGGAATATTTCGACAAAGGAGAAAGGAAATTCAATTTCAAATGTTAATCGCTAATTTGGAATCTATTATTAATGGCTGCGAATAGATATATCCCACATTGAGTTCTTGAATTGAGAACTAATTGGACATTGAATAAATAAACGATTTCATTTTTTAAAAAATATATATTAAATTTCCGACCTAATGAGTTCTTAAACGAAGAGTTCATTAGATTCATTTCTGAGGTAGAAAAAAAATATGGTTTCATTTCATAGAAAAGAAAATCACAAGCTCAATTCGATTGAGTGTTTAAAGAGGGAGAGAATCAATCGTGTTGAAAGCCTTAGAATAGCTATCGACAGAGAATTCTTCTGTAAAATTGTCAACTGTTTTGCAGCCTTTGATTAATTATTCTAGCAAATAAAGTAGGAAAACAAACAAAAAAAAAAACAAGTTCAATGGATGAAGAAAAACAAAAAACATTCGAAATGCTGAGAAGAAAACTTTAATATTTCTTAATTATTCGTATTTATAGATTTTTGTGATATTTTGCGGCAAATATCACGCGTTTAAATTGGGTACAAAGACAATGTAGATTCACAAAAATTGTTTTAACTAAATTTAAGTTGTTTTGCTTTTTTTTTTTATAAATTTTTTGTATGTTTTGTTAAGGTTTTGGTAATTTCAAGTGTTTTCTTTGCTAAGAACTAAAAAACAAAATGTGAAATGCAGATGGAACAGAAAACACGGGGGTTAAACAGAATTTAAACATAAATAGTGTTGTAAAACGTACAAAAAATTAGTAATGATATTCATAATAATAGAAAAAAAATATTGAATTGAACGCGTGTCGTTTGTGTGTGTGTGTATGAGAGTGTGTGTGGAAGAGCGGCCTCATTGAAAAAATAGTGTTGGAAAGTGCATCAACTGAATGTGTTAGTGTGTGTGTGTGTGTGTGTGTGTGTGTGTATTAGGGTGCCCATCATTTGGCACGTTGATGTCGTTGTTGATGTTGTTGTTGTTGTTGAGGCAGTTGTTGTAGTTTGAACTGAATAGAGACGGTCGAAAAGAGTGTTGGTGAACGACAGTGTTGGTGAACGACTGCCGATCCGAATGCTTGAATCAAAACTATTTGATGATCGTTGTGCGTTGCTGTATTAGATGTTTCTGTTTCTTGTTGTTATGCTTATGAACTAAATGACAGCGATTACAACATTGACAAATGACATGTAAATATATATAGTATATAGTTATTATCAATACCAACAAACTACGCACAATGAGTTTTACTTTTTTTTTTGCTTTTTATAGCTGTTATTTTTTTTTTGTTGTTTTTGGTATTTCTTATTAATCGAGAAAAGGCCACAAAATGCGTTTTGCGAATGCGTGCGAAATGCAAAAGTTTCGATTGTTTGTTTATATTGCTGATCCTTATACAGATCTGCATATTGACACACACACACACAGACACACATAGACACACTGACACGTAATATCGGAGTACATTTTGCTATAACTGTTATTCTCTCATTTTATGTTTTTACTTTTTCTTTTAGTTTTATTGTAGTTGTGTGTTCTTTTATATAGATTATCTTTAGACTCTTCCTTTGTGTGGTTTTCTCTTTCGCTCTCTCTCTCTCACTCACTCGCTCGCGCGCTCTACGCCTAACGCTCTATCGCTCTATCTCTATCTCTTTTGATGTCGTTCTGTCGTTTCATTTCGCTTCTTCCATTTTGCAATTCCTTTTCTTGGGGGGTTACGTCGTCATTGCCATTTGTTGCACATCCCATTCAAGCAGATTTCACGCCTTGGCTCCGGGTATCTTCGACAGCACCTTGGACAGATCCACTCCGGTCAAGGCATTGATCGAGGGCGGCAGTTGGGCCACCAAACGAGTGACATCGTTGGTCACATTATCGTTGCCACCGATCAGCACAATCTCATCCGTCTTGGCCAACGGTGCGGCCACCTCAGCAGCAATCTGTAATAAAAGATCATAGATCATAGATCAGTATCAGGCTTTTGATCAATTCTCTCACTCACTCACCTTGGGCAGCGACTCGAGCACAATGTTCATAATGGCCGCATCGCCGTACTGTTTGTACACATTCGCCTTCATCCTCATGCGTTCTGCCTCCGCTTTGCCCACCAGCTCGATGGCATGAGCCTCGGCTGAACCGAGCTTTCGAATGCGCTCGGCTTCAGCGCGGGCTCCCTCGATGGTCTGGCATCTGCACGTAAGAGAAAGAGTTGCATTAAAATCATGTACAAGTTCAATAAAGAAGTCTTGGCAAAACATTACGCATACGACATGTTGTTCAATATGTACTTCACTCTTTCTAAAAATCTACTTAAATTGCTTATTCTTTCCAATTAAACAGACATTTTATGATGTCACATGTGCAGAGAACAAAGATGTCGGTCTTTTAATTATGTAGTTTACAATAATTCAAATACCGCCTGAACTTATATGCCATAAATCATACTTTTAAGGGGCTATACATTCATATTGCTAATATGAATAACTAATTCTTATTCAACATAAAATGCAACCAAACTGATAATATTTGGTGGTGAAATACCTTCAGGAAAAGGAGGCTTCAAAATATGTATGCATTAAGTTGAATATAGAAAACATAACATTACGCATACGACGTGTTGTTTGAGCAGTAATTTCTAAAATGTTTAGACTTAACATATAGTACTTTCTTCCCACTTAAATAGACATTAAAATGCCGCCTATTCTCATAAGCTCCCTATACACTATTATACTGCTGATATTTGGAAGCAAATTGAGTATGCATTCATATTGCTCATACGACCTGTTGTTCAAACACTAATTATTAATCAAATTAAAGTGCTACTTATGATTTGGTAGTGTAGTATCTTTAATAAAGAAGGGAGAAGATTTTAAACTATGTAAGTACGCATTTACATAGTTCAATATAGAAAAGATAACTCATACGACGTGTAGTCAAATGAACTACTACAAAGTTTCTAAGAGAAATGTCGCCTGTACTCATATGCTTCTTAAAACAGACTGGTTATATTTAAGTGAAAATCATAAAAATTAAGTATGCATTTATATTGCTGTTCTTTATAGGAAGCATAGTTCATACGACCCGTTGCTCAAGCATTAATTCTTATTCTTATTAACCAAACTGAATTTATTTGGTATTTCAAGGATGCATGGAGAAGATTTCAAATAAAGTATGCATTAACATTGCAAATGTTATTTGAAACATTGCTCATACGTCGTGTTGTTCAAAGTACTATGATAATCAATCTAATCAAAGGAATCATTTTTAATGGCCTGGCATCTTCAGGGAAAATGGAGAATGTTTTAAATGATATATACATTCAGTTCAATATAGAAAACATAACATAACTCATACGTCGTGTTGTTCAAGAAAAAGTTTTTATTCTAATTAAAATGTTGCCTATAAATCAACCCATTTTATATGGTAGTCTAGCATCTTCACGAAAAATGGAAGTAGGTTTTAAGTAAAGTACGGATTCATATTGCAGTTTAATATAGAAAACATAACTCATACGACGTGTTGTCAAATTAATTACGACACACTTTCTCATTAAATTGTCGCCTCTAATCATAAGGTCCATAAATCATACTGATGATATTTGGTGACAAATTGTAATATGAGGTTCTACATATAAAAATAGCGCATACGACGTGTTGTTCAATCACTACTATTTATTCAAAATGAGGTACTACATCCAAACTGAGAATATTATGTGGTGAAGCAAATTCAGAAATGAAAGGATTAGGCCTAAAATTATGTATGCATTCAATTTGAAACATTGCTCATACGACGTGTTGTTCAAATTACTATCTGTAATCAAAGTGATAATTTTTAGTGGCCTGGCATCTTCAGGGATGAAAGTAGTACGCTTTGAACTAAGTATGCATTCATATAAACATAACTCATACGACGTGTTGTCATGTAAGTTATTCACATCTGTTTCTAATTGAAATGTGACCTATACGCATATGGTCCACAAGTCATGCTGATAATATTCGATGGCATACTGCAATATGAAGTTATATCTAAGCATAAGTAAGTTTTAAATACAGTTCGTAATCATATGGAAGTTCTACGTTCATACATATAGCGCATACAACGTGTTGTTCAATCAATACTTTACTAATTCAAATACAGCTCAAATTCAAACACAACCGAAATAGATTTCAAGTAAACATTGATTTCGTTTTTTATATGTACACACTCCTCCGTATGGATTGCATAAACCTAAGCTGCTGTAGAATATAATTTAGCATGCATGTGAAATGTGAAACCAATGGTGTAGAATATAATTGAGTAATCATTTCATTTGCTAAATTGCATCACTGATACAATTGCTTGGCAAGCGGAGCACAAGGCAAAGTGAAGGTCGTAAACGAGGAAATGTCATCGCAATCTACAATATCGTAAATATGTGTATGCCAGTCACATTGCAACTATGAACAACGCTGCGTATGCGTAATTAATTGCACCGAAAACAACAACTTACTGTTTGCCCTGGGCAATGGTCTGCACACGATAAGCCTCAGCCTCGGCGGGCAGCTTGACAGTGCCGATAAGTTCGCGATCCTTGCGCTGAACTTCCTGCGACTCGATCTCGATCTGCTTGCGACGCTCGACGACATCGATCTGGATCTCCTCGTTACGGATCTTCTGGCGAATCTTGGCCGCCTGCAGTTCGTAGGCCAACTGCGACTCAGCCTTGGCCGTGTTGATCTCCTGATCGAAATTGGCCTTCTGCAGTTTGAACATGCGCGTGTTGTCCTCGATTTTCGTGTCCGTCGAGTATTTCACATCCATGGCGCTCTTCTCGCACTCGGCCTCCCGAATGCCAGCGTCACGATTCGCCTCGGCAACACCGGCATCGGCATCACGCTTCACCACCGCCGTCTGCGCCTTGCCCAGCGAGGCCAAGTACTGCACATCATCGTAGACATCCTTGATGGTGAACGAGAGGATCTCGATGCCCATGCGTCCGACATCAGGTGCGGCCACCTCGCGGACCAATGCAGCGAACTGGTCGCGATCTTTGTACACCTCTTCGACTGTAAGCGTTCCTGTAAATCAAAGGACAAAGAATACAAATTAGGATGGAATGTAAGCAGTCGATGATGATTCCTGTTCATCAAAAGAAAGGGAATTTCAAGTTAGGGAATGTAACTTAATAATCGATTAAGCAGTCGATGATGAGGGGGTGGGAAACACTCGCTTACCGTCGCACCACCAGCCAGGTGACGCCCACAATCATCGCCACCTTGAAGGTGCCAATCCACACCACAGACATGACCAGCTACCGTTTTGTTTTTTGTTCGCCTCTTGAGTTCGCTTTTGCACTTGGCCTGCTTAAGCCCCCCCTGCTTATGGGCCCAGTTAGCGCTGTCGACTGACAAGAGCGCACGTCGCGTTCTTGCTTATTTATCGTATCTAGCCTATCTTCGTGTCGTTTCCCCCTCGCTTTCCTTTCTTCGTCTTCTATTTCAATTAAAACATTCGTATTAGTCTTGACGTCATTGGCGCAGTCTTATCGAACTGTCTCAGTTTCAGTCTCTAGTTGCTTGCCGCTGCGGTCAAATGAATTGAGTAAAAGCTCGCAAGCTTTGTGCTTTCATTAAATCTCTGACAGCTTTTAGTGCTCCTCAGCAGATTGATCGATAAGTTGAGTGCTTTTGGGCACAGAAGTTTAGCCAGAGAAGTGATTTACAATTGACTATTAAGGGGGAAGCTTTGTGCAGAGAATTTCAGATAGGGACTTAATTTAAAATTTACTTTGAAGGGGGAGCTTTGTGCAAAGATGTTTAGCTAGAAAAGTAATTCTTTTGAAGCACTTTATAGCGAAGATCCCAAATGTGTATTCCTTATGGTCTATGATTAAAGCATTTATATTCTTTATTACTCTTTATCCTCTATTCTGAAGAGAAGAAAAGTCCAAAACACTTTCAATAACTAGATTGATTTAAATCAAAGACTTCTATTTCGAACTATAAAAATACTTCACATAAAGATCACTTTTTTTAGTTTATTCTTTATTATTATGTATTCTCTATTCTCAAGAGAAGAGAAATCCAAAACACTCTCCAAAACTAGAACATTAAATTGATTTAAATTGTAATTTAAACTGAAGACATTCATCTAGAACTATATAACTCTTTCAGTTTAAATTTGTATCACATAAAGATCACTTTTTTATGTTTTTATACTTTATTCTCTATTCTCCAGGCAAGAGAAATCCAGAGGACACTCAAAAACTAGAACATTGAATTGATTTAAATTGTAACTTAAGCTAAAGACTTCCATCTAGAGCCAAAGATCATTTCTTGAAAGTATTAAATACTTATTGAGATAGGTTTAGCTGAGCTTTAACGAGCAACCACAGGAATTTATAAGCTTTGATAAGCTGTATTTTTTTTTTGTGTGTGTAGCAAGTGAATCAGAATACAAGAACTGAACACAGTTTTGATTGCAGGTTTTTAGCTTTTGTTTGTCGTTTGTGTCGGTCAGGATGTCACCAACGACCTCTAACGGTAATCAATCAAAGTGACGACCTTTTTTTTGAGCGATGGCCCTTAAGGTCAAGCCACCAGAGAAACTGGGGCACAACTGTGAACCGCACTCGCTGGTAACTAGATATTAACTAAATGGAATACCGCACACTCTCCGACACGGACAGTTGTTTGGTTCACACGCGATTGAATAGAACTAAAAGCAATGAGAATGTGAGGGGAATGAAACGTAGTTCGAGACAGAGACAGAGACGGAGACGTTGCGACCGAAGTGTTTCTCGTCGCGCTCGCAACTGACAGCGACAAATGTTGTATTCAAATTGTGGCAGTTGCATAAATGAAAACCGCCTTGAGATGCGAGATATACTTGTGTGTGTGTGTGTAGTATAATAATCGGTCCTCATCTATATACACAAATACATAACTATACTACAGTATACTTCATCCATGAGTTACGAACTTGTCAGGGCCCTTCGTCGACTAATTCCAAGTAGTTCCATTAACAACAACAATTATTATGAGTGTATTCACGGGTATTCGAGTGAGTATTCATTGGTCAGTTCGCAGTTCGCTCAGTCTAGTTCAATGCACTCGTAAAATTGTTCAAGTCTAGTTTGATTTGTGTAATTAATAGAGCAGCCAAGGTCAGCTCTACTCACAACAACAATCTGATTAGAACTGATCTCATAAATTGACCCACCGCATGCAAGCTATAAAGTTTCAACAACTAACAGCTGATCGTTAACATTTTGTAATTGGAATAATTATAGTTCCAGACTCTATGCAAAATCAAAAACTGTTCAGGTTCAGGTTTTTTCTCTAGTCATAAACAAAACTAGTGGTCTATCGGTCTCTATGGCTCAAGTCAAAGTTTCAGTTATCGTTCGATTAAAATTGTTCAACTTTTTGAATATCTGAAAGACTGAACTAACCAACTATCGACTCCTATTGCTTAAGTTAAAGCTTTAGTTAGTTGTCGCTCGAATAAAGTTCAAACTAGTAACTCATCCGTTTCTCACGCATAAGTAAAATCGATAGTTAGTTATCGATCAAATAAATGTACTGTCGATAAAAACACTGATCACCTTTTTCAATATCCAAATGATATTAGTAGGAGTTTACCGTTTTCTCATACAGAAGTTAAATCGATAATTAGTTATCGCTCTAATAAATTTATCACGCAAATAAAAACTGTTTTATTTCTTAGATATTCTTATTTTAAATATTGTAGACAACATTTCTTTTTCATTATGCTTGACATATTCTCATGTTCAATTAAAAGAATTTCTCAGTTAAATAAATTTGTAGTTCAGTTAGAAACTTTTCATCTTTTCTAATATCCGTCAGTTCTAACTAGTCTTTTAAGTTAAGTTAAATCGATAATTAGTTATCACTCGGATAAATTTATCGTGCACCCTCTATTCATTTTATTCTTCTGGCTAGTTTAGATGACTGTTGATAAAATTGCAGTTAACGTGTAACAAACATAATCTGTGGATACCAACTTATTCCTTAAGTTTGTCAGTTTCTCATGCTCAAATTAAAGCGTTTGTTAGTTATCGTTTGAATAAATATCTCTCTCAATATTCGTAAGTTGTCATGTTATCCTTTATCCGTGGTTTCTCAAGGTGAATTTAAAGCGTTTGTTTGTTATCGTTTGAATAAATTTATAGTGCAGATGAAAACTATTTGCTTTGTCAACGTTAGTAAAGTCAGGACGATCTTTGCTCTTAGATTTGAAACGCATAACTTGACGAATATCGTAAATCGTGCAATACTCAATTTTAATATTTTCCCTTGCAACTATCGTGTATCGTATATCGTAACAGGACGAGTTTCTTTATTCGAACAATACTATATTTTGAATACTATATAATGCAATTATCCAAGTATAGTTAAACATGCATCGTATATAGTTTTTTGGTATATTGTGTATCGTATATAGAAACCCGTCGAATATCGTAAATCGTGTGATTCTCAATTTTGATGTGTTCCTTTTCAACTAGCCATCCATTTGACTTAACATGATAAAACGTGTATCGTATATCTTATATCGTGTATCGTAACTGGACAAGTAACATAAATCGAGCAATACTAAATTTAGATGTTTCCCTTTGCAACTAGTCATTCATTTACCTGAATATCTTAAAACATATTTCGTATTGTGTGTATCGTATATCGAAGCCCGTCGAATATCGTAAATCGGGTCATACTACATTTTGATGTGTTCCTTTTCAACTAGCCATTCATTCAAAGATTCAACATCGTAAAATGTATATCGTATATCTAATATCGTATATCGTATATCTTAACTCACCCAATATGGCGCGCAAGTGTCCCTCCAGCGTTTGCAAGATCGTTTGCTTTATCTCCTTGACGCTCTTGCCCAGAAATTGTTCACTGGCCGTGCCAAGCAGCTCGTCGGCCTGATGATGAAAATAATAAACATTCATCATCTGTGTAAGTGTGTGTGTGTGTGTGTGTGTGTGTATGTATGTGTGATTTAGTGCGAGTGTATGTATGTGGGTGTGAGTTGTTGTGGTGTGTGTGAGTGTGTGTGTTAATTTATGATTGGTAATGTTAGTGTTGTTATTGGTTGATCAACACGGCACAGAAAGACAGACAGATAGAGATATAGAGCGAAAGATTCAGAAAGAAAGAGAGAGAGAGAAAGAGAGAGAGATAGACACAGAGAATGAGAGAGAGAGAGAGAGATGAAAAGAGAGAGACAGTGAGAGAGAGCAGCCAGAGTAGAAATTGACAATCCAAAGCCATAGCCAAAAAAGAAAAACACATGAGAAGAGTTTTTTGTTTTGTTAAATAGTTAATGAATAATTGTTGTTGGAGTAGTGATGAGTAAGTATCGATTGTTGTTGTTGTTGTTCATGATGATGACGATGAAGACGAATTCGACGTCGATGGTGATGATGAGCACGTCGATAATGATAACGATGATAACGATGATGATGATGAGATGGATGATGGTGATAATTGTGTTAGACCCGCGATCACACACACACATACACACACAATGCACGCACACACACACGCATTTGGCACGCGTCGATGGCAGTGATAATAAGTTTTGATTATGGCAACCGCAACCGCAACCGTAACATTAACAGTGGCATTAACATTAACAGTAATAGTAACATTTACATTAACAGTAACATTAGCAAATGTTTTTTTAGCATTTCAATCAAATGATGTTGTTAGATTGTTGTTTTTTTTTTTGGTTTAATTTCGATTATTATCATTTACAGTTGTTTTTTGGTTAGTTTTGATTTTCAGATTCGTTTTGATGAGTCGTTTGAGTTGAGTTAGAGTTGAAGTTCAAGTTGAAGTTGAGTAGTCGAACGATCGAGTAGCGCAGGGTATGTTGGTATGGTTGGTAGTATTGGTAAAAGAAAGTAGAGAGAAAGGTAAAAGAACACAAATGTCAACAAATTTCGACTGTAGCTCCATTTAAGTAAAATTCTTCTTGTTCTTCAGATTGTAATTGTTTTTTGTTTTGTTAAATTTAAATGTAAGTAATTCTCTATTTGGTGTGAGTGCTAAGAGTACGCTAAGTGTAAGAGTGTGTGAGTGAAACAGATATAGAGAGAGACAGAGAGAGAGAGAGAGAGAGAACTGAAACCGATAATGATAATAATTAAAAACAAACATGCAGGCAAATGATATGATGACAATTTGTGATCAGATTCTTCTTCTCCTCCTCATCGATTTACACCGCCTTCTCTTTTTTTTTTTTGCTCCTTCCTCTGATACGGACTCTGCGTGCGTGCGTGTGTGTGAGTGTATGTGTGTGGGGGTGTGGGTGCGAATGAGTGTACTCATGAATGAACATCGAAATACTTAGTTACAGATAGAAGAGCCAATGAAAAAGAGACACACACAGCCAAACACAAAAAAGCGAAAGAAAACGAAACCAAAGAATACCAAAATGAAGTTAAAAATAATCAACGAAGAGAGACGAAATTATTAACAAAATGTATATACCCTCTCGTGGTACAGGGTATATGATTGAAAAGAAAGAAATGATATAAACGTACCTCGTCGTTTGTATAATCTTTATTTTTATACGAAGATGACTGTAATAATGGAATGAAATAATTACTCAATGTAAGAACATAATTTCGATTTGAGGATCCAAAGTGAAAGTGCATCAATCATGCCATCAATCAGTTGGGATGATCCTTAAATATTTCTTTATAAATCAAATTATCGATGATAATGTGCAAAAGATAGAGAGACGATAAAATATGATTATGGTGAAATCATATTGTAATGATTGATACGATAAATAGGTAAAAATACTTGTGATTGAGCGATTGATTTCTGGGTTGGAAGTTGTCGCTGGGATTTTTTGTTGTGGGCATTTCAATTGCATTGCATAGTATTAATATCCTAGGTGCTTGTTGTTATTCAATTAGTTACAGTTAGTTAAATTAGCTGTGCAAATTGTGCTTCGGAATAATGTTCTTCATTCAAATTGCATGATTGATCGTATATCATACATACACACACACACACACACACACGCTCGGAGTGTGGAGTTGTGATTGTGATTAGTGAATAGCACTAAATCGAATCAACGCAAAAACCAAAAATGCCAATGGAACTGAGAAGTTTTTTGTTTGTACAGAATTTAAGAGATAATTCTACACTTACTTTTGATTGATCAGATCTAAGGCGCTTGCAAGGCTAAATATATTTAAATTTAATCGATTTCGTTTTTGGGAGGAATTAAAAAATGTTAAATTTGAAATTGTACATAAACAAAACGCAAAAGGTTTAACGAAAAGATAAGAAAAACAATTGCCAAAACGGTATTAAAATCGAACAAGAATATTATATAGTAAGTACAGTTGAAACGCTGCATAATACAATAAATATTGTTAAAAAGGTATTCAATTAACTTTAAGCCAAATTTTCAGACTTTTGCACTACGTTGCTACCAAAAATGCATGCCAAATAGATAGATAAGTATAAGTATATTAAGATAAGATATTCATATATATTGATACTAATACTGATAGATAGATAGATTGATAGATCTCTAGCTATTCGAAAGCCAAGGAACTTGCATACAGAACTCGGATAGATCAGCTCAGTTCGGTTTAAACAACACACACATACCTTCATGATCTTGCACTGCGCCACACCCGTCACAGTCAATGGAACACCCTGAGCGGTCTCCACGTTCTCGCACATTGGATTCAAAGTCATCACGTTGAGGGAGAGACGCTGCACGTCCGTCACCAGCCACCAGGCCCAAGCCCAGCCTCCGACGATTGTCCGCTTCTTTGTGGAACCGCAGCAGCCACCTGAAAGAGCGAGTAAAAAGAGATTATATAGTAAGGGAGTGTTTTGGGTTTTGTCAATATATGGCAAATTGTTTTATAGAAACGTTATGAACTTTCTAAGCTTGCATTTTAAATAATATAATAAATATATTTAAACGATTATAAATTGTATTTATACCCGCTACCCATAGGGTAGAAGGGTATTATAACTTTGTGCTGGCAGGAAATGTATCTAACAGGTAGAAGGAAGCATCTCCGACCCCATAAATTACATATATTCTTGATCAGCGTCAACAGCCGAGACGATCTAGCCATGTCCGTCTGTCCGTATGAACACCTAGATCTCAGAGACTATAAGAGATAGAGCTATAATTTTCAAATTTTTGCCACGCCCACTTCCGCTCCCGCAAATCAAAAAATCGAATAACAACGTAATTGTAAAGCTAGAATTTTGGTATATACAATAATAACTATAGTATTTATGATTGCTGAAAATTTGGTTGCGATCAGATAAAAATTGTCGAAGGTATTAAAGAAATACTTTTGTATGGGCAAAAACGCGGGTCTAATTTGCTTTGACCGACAATCTGGTATATTGTGCCGTCTATGGTATATTTTGAATACGGTACTATATCGATATACCAAATAAACCGTTTGGTATATTTTTAGTATTTTTAGTATATTTGGTATATTTTAATAATAATACCCCAAAATATATTTTTAGTATTTTTGTAGTATAATTGGTAAGTTTTGAGAATAATACCGCAAAATATATTGCTTTTATTCAAAATGGGTAGCGGGTATCTCATAGTTGAGCACACTCGACTGTAACTTTCTTACTTGTTTTGTTTTGTTCTTTCCCCAACGATTAAAGATGGAAAGAATCTTTATGGAGTATCTAATAACATAGTTTGCATTCTTAACAGCCGTATGACGATATCCTCTTATATAATATAATATTTCTAATTTTTTCCAGAATATTTCTTCCAACACAATATTTATTATTTTCTTAATTGACAGAATATTGCGAATTTAACTATAGTTCTGTTATAAAATTTAGATTGTAATGGACTTAAATGAAAAATGTTATGCACTTTTTAAGTTGACATTTTAAATGATAAAATAAATAGTTGCACAATCATAATATGTTTTATTTTGTTTGTTCTTCTTTTGAGTTCTCCAATGAATATTAAACATTTTAGTAGACACATTGTTCAAGTTCCCATGAATATTGAAAGAATGTTTAGTGGATATTTAAAAACATAGTTTGCTTTTTTATAGATATGCATTTATATTTGTCATTTTTAAGAATATTCCTTGCACTATAATATTTATTGTTTTTTAGATTCACAGGTTATTGCGCATAAAATTTAATTTTAATAATGAATTTAAATAAACAATGAAGTTTATTGTATTCTAAATCGAGAATAATATTCAAAAGTACAGTAATCTTTTAGATTTTTTTTAGAATATAACATATTTAAGAAGAAAATTTTCCGATTGACTTCTTCACATATTTCTATCTTAACGAAAGTTATGCAATTATAAAATATTACTAAATAAATATACACAATTGGATCATTTAATCAACTCTTTCTATATTCAATTATGGAATATTATAACAGTAAGTAGGTTGCTTCAAATGTATTTTAAAAATTTTTCTAATTTACTTCTTTATTATCTTTGTATTTAACTTATTTTATTTCTCTTTTATCTTCCATCATCTTAATTTGTGATTAAAGTTCAGAAATAATCGAAATACCTTTCTACGCAAGCTCTGTGCATAGAATCAAAGTTGTTTAGCTATATTCCCGCCAAATATTTGGCTGTTTTGCAGCTTTTTGCTGACGTCATTGGGGCAACCAGGTGGCCAGGTGCGATGGCCTGATGATGGGTCGGCCAAAGTATGACCCACAAATATCGCCGCTTGTGTACGCACATTTTGGCAGCACAAAGCTCGACTTTAGCGGCTTATATAGTAAGAGTGAAAGCATTTCGCTGCCTTCACGAATGAGTGTGCGAGTGCGAAGAGTGTAAGTGTATGTGTGTGTGTGTGTGTTGTCTACGTGCCGGCAAACACGTCAAATGAGTCGAAAAAGTGATGATCGAGTGTTGTCAGCTGCAAGTCGAGTTAAGCAGGAAGCAATTGGCCATTTGCAGTGCCAACTAACGGGTCAAAGAAAAAAAAACAACAAAACAAAACAAAAAACAAAGCTGCAGTGCTTGGCCCTCATTGCAGGCCAGCCAAATTAAAAAGGGCATTGCGACCGTTGCGCAGACGCAGACGCAAACGCAGCTGACGCCAAAGCAAAAGCAAATACAGTTGGAGTCGAGCTTGCTGAGAGAAAGGGATTTGACAAAGAGAGCCCAAAGCGAGCGAACGAGCGAGTGAGAGAAACAGAGAGAGCGGCTTAAAATGTGACAGCGAGAGAGCGGAGGAGGAGGAGTGAGAGAGGCTTGGCCATTTCTAGTTGCTGTGGCTGTTTTTGGCTCTGGTTCCACTTCATTTTATGCGTCTCAGTTGCCCAGCGAACGTCGCAGCGCGCGGCTGCAGAAAGCGCACAGAAAGAAAGTGTTGAAAGAAAGCACAACAAAACAACAACAACAACGAAAAGCTCCAAGGCGGCGCTTGAACTCGGCTCTCAGGCTACAAACAAATAAAACGACAAATATACAAAAAAAAAAACCCTCTCGCAATCGTTCGATCTCGTTCTCTTATTCTTTCTCTGTCACTGTCTCCTTTGACACAGTTCTAAGAAGTGTTCAGCAAGTGAGTGAAAAGCAATAATAACAATATATTCAAATACATTATTAATACACTAACACACACACATATACGCATGTATAAATAAACAAAATCACAATGCGAAAAGTGTGCCAACGGCAAAAAGAAATCAAAGTCAACAACAATAACAAGAAGCAGCGGCTGCGGCAGCGCAAAAGACAGCAAAACAGAACAAGCAAAAGGCTCGCGCAACAACAACAATAACAATCAAAAACATTCTAAGCTGTTGACGTCGCCGCAGCGACGCGACGCAACGCCTACGCAGAGAAGCTTTCTCAACGAAAGTGATTCACGGCACGGCTTCGTTAAGTTTTTTTTTTTTTTTGCTTGCGTATGCGTATGCGTGTGTTATGCATTTCTCTTTAGCGCTGTTTGCTCATCTAATTAGCGCCTATTCGCAGTGCTCGCCCCTCGCTGCTGTGCTGTGGCTGCTGCTGCTGCTGCGGTCGACGTCGCAGCCGCAGTCGCTGGACGGCGCTTTGCAGCTGGTACCTTGAACTTGAGCAGTGTAGCGCACATTCAACTCGGCGCAGCGGCAACCAGTTTGCAACAACAACAGCAATCACATCAAATATTATTAGCGGCAACAACAAGTTTGTAATTGCCAACAACAAAGACAGCAACAACAACAACAACATCAGCGAATGCTGCTAATGCTATTGACTTGGTCCAGCCAAAGATTATGCAAAGTCAGCGAGACTGCGACTGAGACTGAGCGACAGGAAATGTTTTCGGCAGCAGCCACAAGCTGCAAAGCCGCAATCAACAAGCGAATAGCCAACAACACAACAAGCCAAGAAGTCAGCGTACTCCTCTCAATCGATAGGGCGGCATTTACTGCAGGGCGTGGCCACAAACTGGTTGCGCTTGCCTCTCTAAATGTGTGACTGTGTGTGTGTGTGTGTGCGTGTGTGAAGCAATTGTTGCATGGCTTTCTGGCCAGAAATAATGAGAGAAAAGCTGCATAGCTTCAATGGAAGTTTTATAACAGCCGCAAAAGATTTCACTTTTATGCGGGAGACTTGCAGCACCTTCCGCTCCCCCTCTTACACCTCTGACTGTTCCACTTCTCTCACCACTAACCGAAGCTCTGCTGAGCTACCAAATGCCAGTTGCTATAAAAGTTCTTACAAAAGCTTAAAGTAACGGCACTTTTAGCTAGAACGAAAGTCGCATTACGAAAAAGCTTCGCACTCAAATACGAACAGCACAAATTCGTCATTTTGGGGGCGCTGATTTCGAATTCCGATCGAAAAACGTGTGATAAGCTTCGTGCATGTTGTAATGGACAACCGACAACCACGACAACCAGATGTGCTTTAGGTAGGGTATGCATAGCAAATGGAGTTACGAAATTACAGATCGTGATCGAAATGTTGAAAGCATGAAAAGTGTGTTCCTGTCTCCCCCATCACAGCACTTCACAACGATAACCCGATTACATACATTACATGCAAATTATTTAAACCTGACCCGTTGACTGATTGACTGAGTGTTTGGCAAGAAAAACACTGTTGACAACTTACGGGGAAGTTACATTTAGTACGTTATTGACCAGTTGATACGAAATATTCGTGTTACTATTTCAATCATTATTTATCTTATTTCAAATCATATTCAAAAGCTGAGAAAGTATACAAATATCGCCCTAAGGGTGGAAAGTTGTTGAATAATCCAACGAAAAAGCGGGTTTCCATTACTTAATTTGGAAATAAGCTGTCAATCTCTGGTTAGACATTTTCTACGATTGTGTAAACAGCGACGTTAGCAAATTGATTTCCATATCCAGAAGTAAAACTCACATCACATCGCATAACTCGCTAATTGACTTAACAACATTTTCTATTACAGACGCGTTGAGATTTTGGACGAACGCCATCGATTGAAACATGAGCTCGGCTATTGTGGGCGCCGCGTCGGCAATTGGAGGCGCGGTGACGGCGGCGACAAGCAACAGTTGGTTCATACCGATGCTGATGGCAGCGGTTGCCTATTTCCAGTATGAGGAGATCATGGATCCCGAATCAAAACCCAGCGATGTGAGCAGCGATGACATACTCGATCACTATGATTTCATTGTGATAGGCGCCGGTTCCGCCGGCGCTGTTGTTGCCAATCGTTTGACAGAGGTCGAGAACTGGAATGTCCTCTTGCTGGAGGCGGGTGGCGATGAGACCGAACTGACGGATGTACCGCTTATGGCCGGTTATCTACAACTCTCGAAGATCGACTGGCAGTATAAGACCGAACCTTCGGGAACTTCATGTTTGGGTAAGTTCAAACATCTTTACAAATTTGGCACAGCTAATGTTTCGATTTCCCGGCAGCTATGCAAGGTGGACGCTGCAATTGGCCCAGGGGCAAGGTCTTAGGAGGATCATCTGTCCTGAATTACATGTTGTATCTCAGAGGCTCGAAGAGAGACTACGAAAACTGGGAGGCACTCGGCAATCCAGGTTGGTCGTATCGCGATGCCCTCTACTACTTCAAGAAATCGGAGGATAATACCAATCCCTACCTGGCCAGCACACCCTATCATGCCACTGGTGGCTATTTGACTGTGGGCGAGGCACCTTACCACACGCCCCTGGCGGCCAGCTTCGTTGAGGCTGGCGTGGAGATGGGCTACGACAATCGCGACTTGAATGGCGAAAAAATGACGGGATTCATGATTGCCCAGGGCACAACCAGACGTGGTTCGCGCTGCTCCACATCCAAGGCGTTCTTGCGACCCGCTCGCCTCCGTCCTAATCTGCACATCTCGATGAATTCACATGTTACCCGCATTATGATCGATCCGGTCACCAAGCTGGCATTTGGCGTCGAGTTTGTTAAAGATCAGAAGCTGTATCATGTGCGTGCCACCAAGGAAGTGGTGTTGTCTGGTGGCTCGGTAAACAGTCCGCAACTTCTGATGCTGAGCGGTGTCGGACCACGCAAGGAGTTGACCAAGCATCGCATTCCAGTCATCAAAGAGCTGAGCGTTGGCGAGAATCTGCAGGATCACATTGGTCTTGGTGGCTTGACATTCCTGGTGAATCAGCCCGTTTCGATTGTAGAGAATCGCTTTCACACAATGTCAACGGTGCTGCAGTATGCAGTCTTTGGCCAAGGTCCTCTCACCATACTCGGGGGCGTCGAGGGTCTCGCCTATGTGAACACAAAGTATGCGAACAGTTCACTGGACTGGCCGGACATTGAGTTCCACTTTGTGTCGGGTTCAACTAATTCCGATGGCGGATCACAATTGCGCAAGGCACACGGATTGACGGACGCATTCTATAGGTCGGTCTTTGAGCCGATCAACAATCGGGATGCATGGAGTATAATACCGATGTTGTTGCGTCCCCGCAGCGTGGGCAGCATCAAGTTGCGCAGCAGCAATCCCTTCGACTATCCCTACATCTTTCCTAACTATCTGACCGATGAGTTCGATATGAAGACACTGATTGAGGGTGTCAAAATAGCCGTAGCCCTCTCCCGAACGAAGGCTATGCAACGCTTTGGCTCACGTCTCTCCAGCATACACTGGCCGGGATGCGAGCAGCTGGCTCCCTTCACCGACGCCTACTGGGAGTGCATGGTGCGTCGCTATACTTCGACAATCTATCATCCCGTCGGCACCTGCAAGATGGCACCGTATTGGGACAAGGATGCGGTAGTGGATGCCAAGTTGCGGGTGTACGGCATACGTGGTCTGCGGGTGATCGACGCCAGTATCATGCCCAAGTTGGTGTCGGCCAATACGAATGCGCCCGTAATTATGATTGCTGAGAAAGGCAGCGATATGATCAAGGAGTTTTGGATTAAGAACACAATAGTCTGATAGGGAGACACAATTCGGTATGAGAGTGAATCTGAGTGTGAATGCGAGCGTGAATGAGTGAATGAGTCAGTGCGTGAATGTTTCAGGTCTTTAGACTTAAGGGATTTTTCCTCCGAAAACCCAAGTTTATTTTCTTTTTTTTTTTTTGTTATGCTTAAGACAATCCCATGTATTTATTGTAACTGTACGAACAAGTCAAACCAAGTGACCATTAAATGAGTATTTCGACCGAGACTTGGTTGCGTTTTATGTTGATCAGATAAAGTTGGCACGCTTTCATCATTATGGATTAGTTAATCATATCTTAACAGCAAAAAGATTAAAGTTGTGCTTTGTATTAATATAATATAAGTATAAGAAAGTAAGAGTCAAGATCAGACGTTACTTGGCTTGTAGGAATGAACTTTGACTGAAACTAACTATTATTTTGCGCTAAGGAGTAAACATCATGAAATAATAAACAGGAGTTATATTTATTGCTAAAGTATAGAGTCTTGATGAGTACCTTGAAAGTGCTGCAAGCTAACATATTTGATTATTTCTAGACATGTTGTAGTAGTAAAGGGTCTAACAGCGTCGTAGCTAAGCGCAGCCTTTTTCAAATATGTATTTCATTTGATTGCTCAGGCAATTCACTAGAATTCACCCGTTCGTCGCTGTCCTCTCCGCTCTTCTGCTGACCCAGCTGATCCTCGCGAATTATGCGCGCCGCCTGCTCGGCGACCATCATGGCGGGTGCATTTGTGTTGCCAGCCGTTACCTCCGGTATGACACTGGCATCCACCACCCTCAGACCTTGGATGCCACGCACCCGTAGTCGCTCATCGACGACACCAAGTGGATCACTCTTGTCGGCCATGCGGCAAGTGCCGACCGCATGCCAGGCGCCCACAAACATGTACCGAATGTGGCACATCCAATACGCATCCGAGTCCGGCTGCAGAGCATCGCATTCGGGCAGCGGTGGCAGCCACAGCTGCAGGCCGCAGCTGCGAAAGGCGCGAGTACGCGTCAAACGCTGCACGTAGCGGACAAAGCGTAGCAGTGTGGCACGATCCTCAACATGAGCACCATAGTTGTTCCAGATCAGCGGACTGTCCGATGGATCACTGCTGCGCAAACTGACGCTACCTCGCGACTTGGGCAACAGCAGCGATCCCATCACCTGCAGCAGATCCGTGCGCTGCAACGCCGCCTGCTGAGCGGCCACAAGTTCGGGGCGAAAGCCCAGATACTCGAAGCTGCCGCTGCCACCGCGTGGCAACAACGTGTGTGCCACTACATGCAGATCAGGCTGTCCCGAGCGACTGTGCGGCGCACTCGAGTTGAGGAAACCCATCATCGAGTAGCTCTCGGCCATGGGACCACGTTGCCGCTGCAACAGATATTCGGCCACCGAGTCGGCGGCGTAGGCACTGCGCTCCTGGGCGCTGCTGCTGTTGACGGCGCAGTTGCTGGTGAAGCGCAGGAACAGCGGCAACATGCCGTGATCGTGCAGGTTCTGCCCCACGCCCGCCAGATGCCGCACCGGCTTGATGCCCAAGCTCGACAAGTGCTCCTCTGGTCCAATGCCAGACAGCAGCAGCAACTTGGCCGAGTTCAGCGTGCCAGCGCTGACAATAACTTCACGCCGCGCCCAGACAGCACGCGTGGTATTGTCCCCACTCAGGGTGTAGGCCACGCCACGTGCCCGCTGTCCACTACCGGAGAAGAGCAGACGCTCCGCTAGAGCACCGCGCAGAACGCGCAGATTGGATCGTTGCTGTTGCTCTGCGCTGGCGAGGAACATGCGTGCACTGTTGGCTCGCCTGCCTTGGCGAATGGTTGCCGGGACGTGATGCGTGTACCCGAAGCTGCTGCCTGCGATCAGGGGCTGCTGTATCTTGGGCACGCCCAGCTCGCCGCTGGCCGCGTAGATCAGCGAAGAGAGACGCAGATTGAGCGGCGAGACCGGAAAGTAGCTTGGCTGCAACCTCTGCTGGAGGCGAAGATAAGCGCGCTGCACTTGCGGCCAATCCCAGCCACGCAGTCCGAGCTGCCAACGCCAACGCTGATAGTTCGCCGCACTCCCCGGCACATAGATGTTGCCATTGATGGCCCCGGTGCCGCCCAACAACCGACCGTGCCACCAACAGCAGCCGTGTGGGGGAGCCATTGCCTGACAGCAGCGCACATTGGGCTCCGCCTCGTCCAGCCACATGTAGCGTGCATCGTGATGCAACGTCCCGCTCAGGCCGTAGATCTCGGACTCAAGCGGCGGCAACTCGCCCGCCTCCAGCAGCAGCACCTGCACATCGGGCTGCTCGCTTAGCCGGCTGGCCACAATGGAGCCAGCGCTGCCCGCTCCCACCACAATGTAGTGAAAGGTGTTGAGCTCCACTTGCTCGTTCTCCGGTGGCGGAATGTAGGATGCTGGCCAAACGCTGCTGTTCGTCAGCTGTGCGGCAGAGGCATTGAGTGCTGTGGCCACCGATTGCAGCAGCGAGGCCCCGATGCCATTGCTGCGTATCTCTGTAACGTCGGCAGTCACAAATAACGCTCCTGTTTGGAGTAGGGTGAAGAGCGTGCACAGGGTTGCCACCCTGCGCAAAGACCGCACGCTCGGGCGTTGCATTTTGAACTGTTTAGGCCAGGCCAAGGCTGTGTGACTTGTTGCCTTCGATGCCGTCAAAACGTTCGTTTTATCGTTGCTTTAGCTTTTGCTTTATTGTCATGATCTGCGACGATAAAAATATTTTATTATTTTTATCTGCCATTTGCCTCTCAATTTCTGTTTGCACTGCGCTTTAAATATTTAAAGCAGCTGCCGCCCCTTTCGCTGCTGCAATCGCGCTCGGCGGCAGAAGCTTTCGCTGTTAATTAACATAGCTGTTGGGTAGCTATGCTCAAAAAAGAGCATGCTAAGAATGCGATCGAGTACGTGACACTTGACTTGATTGCAACAAGAGAAAGCTTTTCACTTTTTGAAACAAAGAACTTTCGTGAAATTGATTTTACGATCAAATTATATGCAAATCAATTGTTTTGCAGGGTATTTACTAAGCTAGCATGCCAGTTTAGTGCAACGAATACTCATCAGTTGCAGTCACGACTATTTCCATAAGTCACGCATAGTTCAGAGCGATACTTTTAAGAAAGTCAAGTTAACAGTGCTAAAAGATGCGGAAGATTGTTGGAAAAATATATTTTACTTTTAAATATTAATCCAATTTAGAAAGTGTATTGCAACTGCGCATAGATTTTAAATAAAACTTTTGCGGTTTCATAATCTGCAGCTGATCCAGAGAAACACTTGACAATACACTTCGTTCCAAGTTTGTGTTGTAGATCAAGAGTGTAATCGGAGCTAATTCAAACACACTCATTCACGGCTACTGACACTCACTCTTATTGGATTTATGAGTACTCACAGTGGTAGATTACCACAACAGAAAAAGAATAACACGACAAGCAAAACAAAGAGGTATGCGCACATTAAAAAACGAAAGATAAGCACAATGTGCAGTATTATACAATTGGGGCACTATTCTTAGGGTATATAAAGTATATGCTATATAGCAAAGTTTACTGATAATGCACTTGATTGTGCACACGGGGCAAAAAGAGATAGACAACGAGGCGCGACAATAAGAAAGTGATCTATAGATTGTCAATATAGGAATGTGTAAGACTAAATATGTGATGTGTTATAGCTGACATAGGTAATTAAATGTATCTGTGTTTTATTTGCTTTATTTTCACTCAGCTATTGACTATCAGCAATATGCTTATCGTATTATTAGCTTAGCTTGCATGGCTATTTTTGGCATACAGCTTATTAATGATATGTATATACAGCTAATTAATGATATTTCATAACATTGCCATTATCACAATAAAAGTTATGTGCCTTCAAAATACGTTCTGTTGTGAAGCTATCTTCACTGCAGAATTTGCGATAAATCCCGATAAATCTCTTTCATTCACTTTGGTATATAATATTACAAAATATTGAAATTGCCCAAAATAACCAAAATACGCAAAATATCATGATAATTGCATTACCATAATCTACGTGGTATTATTATTCTTTTCTTCATTACAAAAGCTGTGATATGTCATGCATTTCTCTCTATCACTCACTTTCTTAACATAATAATCAACATGATTTTTAGTTTCTTCTTGATATATCTCTTACTAATCCATTACTCGTATTTACTTTGGTATTTAATAATGAAATTGATCCTTAGCTATACCCAAAAATTTCATAATAACGTCATCATCAGAAACAGAGTTATTCGACTTCTGAATACGTTTTGTTTTGCAGTCATCTTCACTGCATTATCCATAATATATCGTACACTTATTATCCCCATCACTCGCATTGGTGAAATTAATAATTAATAATAATTGTTTGCAATATATCGCACACTTGTCCATCTCTATCACTTTATTAACAATGAATTTGGAACCCAAAATTTCATAATAACGTCCTCATCACAGTTAAGGCATTGTCAACTGCATAATATAATATCGATATAATATTGTCCAACTCTTACACCGTCCTTGTAGTTTACTTAAAAGTGACAGCCAAATTGTCAGCGATATATCTTGTCCATCTCTAGCACCCATTGTGGTCATTGCACTCGCTCAAGCTGCAATGCTGATGCAGCAACTGTTGCAGCGAACAGCGAGCAGCACTTTGCACAGCCAGATTCAGTTGACAATCGAATCGAATGCAATTATGACGGCGGTCAACACCTTCGTGACCATGTGGCGGTTTCTGCTCACACTGGGACCCTCGGCCATGGTGATACTGATGCTCAACAAGGGCATCAAGGACTATCGCAGCGACATCGTCGATGAGGCGCAGCGTGTGCGCTCCATTCACATCGAGCAGTTGCGCAGCACCTATGACTTTATCATCGTGGGAGGCGGTTCGGCGGGCTGTGTGCTGGCCGCTCGACTCTCCGAGAATCCGGCGTGGAATGTGCTGCTGCTGGAGGCGGGCGGCGATGAGCCGCTGCTGATGGACTTGCCGCAAATGTATCCGGTATTTCAGCGCAGTCCCTGGGACTGGAAATACTCCACTGAGCCCACCGATCGCTATTGCCTGGCCATGGAGGATCGCAGTTGCTTCTGGCCGCGCGGCAAAGTGCTCGGCGGTTGTTCGTCGATCAATGCCATGATGTACATACGCGGCAATCGCCACGACTACGATCACTGGGCCGAGCTAGGCAACCCCGGCTGGGATTACGACAATGTGCTGCATTACTTCCGCAAGGCCGAGGACATGCGAGTGCCCGGCTACGAGCACAGTCCGTATCACGGCCACGGCGGACCGATCAGCGTTGAACGCTACCGCTCACCGTCGCCGCTGCTCGATATCTTCATGTCGGCCGCGGTGCAACTGGGCTTGGGGCATCCCGACGGCGACTTCAATGGCCGCACCCAAAGCGGCTTTGCACCCCCGCACGGGACGCTGCGCGACGGGTTGCGTTGCAGTGCCAACAAGGGCTACATGCGTCGCAGCTGGCAGCGACCCAATCTGGATATTGTGCTCAAGGCATTCGTCAATCGGCTGCTCATCGCCAAGGATGCGAGCAAGCGTGTGCTGGGCGTCACCTTCGAGTACGGCCTGGGACACTACAAGGTGCTGGCCAGCCGCGAGGTGTTGCTCTCAGCCGGTGCCTTGGCCAGTCCCCAGCTGCTGATGGTGAGCGGCGTGGGACCAGCGGAGCAACTGCTGCCGCTCGGCATTGAGGTGCATCAGCATTTGCCAGGCGTGGGCGGCAATCTGCAGGATCACATCTCCACCTCGGGGGCAATCTACACCTTCGACAGCCCGCAGCCGGGTCAGCACTTGTCGTTCATTGTGCCCGAGCTGTTGAACGAGAATTCGGTCAATGACTTTGTGCATGGCCAGCGGGGTTTCTTCTACGCCATGCCTGTGAGCGAGGTGATGGGCTTTATACACACACGCTACCAAAAGTCCGGACGGGATTGGCCCGATGTGCAGCTGTTCATGGGCAGCTATGGCTATGGCGCCGATGGTGGCATGATTGGGCGACGTGGCGCTGCCATCACGCTGGAGAACTATGCGAATACCTTTGAGCCGTTGATGTATCACGATTCCTTTGTGATCGCTCCGCTGCTGATGCGCCCACGATCGCGTGGATACGTTCAACTACGGTCTGCGGATCCCAAAATACATCCACGCATTCATGCCAACTACTACGATGATCCTCTGGACATGGCCATCATGGTGGAGGGCCTCAAGTTGTCCCATCAGCTCACCCAGACGCCGGCCATGCAGCGTCTCAATGCCACCATGAACATCTACGAGTGGCGCAACTGTCCCGAGGTCGAGTACCTGAGCGATGCCTTCTGGGAGTGCCTCGCTCGTTACTACTCCCAGACCATCTATCATCCGGTGGGTACATGCAAAATGGCACCTCTAGACGATCCCTCTGGCGTTGTCGATCCCCGCTTAAGGGTGCGAGGTCTTCGCGGCTTGCGGGTGATTGATGCCAGCATCATGCCCACGATTCCCACGGGAAACACGAATGCGCCCACGCTGATGATCGCCGAGCGCGGAGCGGACATCATCAAGGAGGATTGGCATCGTTATACACACGGTGGTTGGCTTTAATTGAACAGCTTATTTCACTTAGTTTCAGTCTAGTCTCAGTCACTCTTTAACTTGCTCTCAATGTTTTCGAATGAATAAAGATATTTAACTCAATGATTAATGGCATTCAATTGCGCGCCGAGGTCGAAGCATTGAAACAATTCAATCATTTCTTAACCGGGCCAAACAATGTGGCAAGGGTCAAAGCCTCTAAAGAATTTTGCAACCTTCGCGCGCTCAGCATTCAAAGTTCCCACCCGACAATTCGACACCCCAGCAGCAATTGCGTTGCGGAAAAAGTAGACTACAAGTGAGGAAATGCAAAGCAACAATTTGAGAACTTTTTCATTCCTACAGAGACATACGAGTATGAATCCATTTTTTTGATATAGCATATATAATTTTACTTCTAGAGAGTGCAATTAAAGTTGTTAGTTGTGAGCAACTAAAAATTAAATCAAATTTTATCAATTTTGAATTTCATTCAAGTATTTTAGTGCAGGGTATTTGTTAGTCCTTATGCCACAAATCGATCGTATAACTTATTCTTAGATTTCAGGTTATGGCAAAGCGCAGTGTTGTAACTGTATGTAATGCGATTAGCTGACGCTAGGGGGCGTTTATGTGCGGAGGCGAGTCAACCAATGAAGTTTTGTGCATTTTGTTCCTAATTGAGTTTAAAATCGAATGCTTTGTGTCTATGTTGTCGTGACGCAGTTGCAGTTGCAACATTTGGCAGCACATTCTGGCGACATTGACTGTTGCTGCTGCTGTCTTGATTGTAGTTGTAGCTGTTGCCGTTTTGGCGCTTTTGGCTTTTATTGTTGTAATTTATGAGCGGGCGCTGAACCAAATGGCAAACGCGACAAGTTTTACCAGTTTGCCAGTTTGCCGACACACACACACACACACACAGACACACGCACACACTCGGGCAACTTGTGTGTGCTTTACTGTGCCGAAGTTTTCAAAAAGGTTTCCGAGATTTTTCATATCAACCAGTTCACGCCGTCCGCTGCTAACAAAATGTCGCGACCAAAGCAGCTCCAACATCAGCTTCAGTTTCACTTGCTGCTCCTCATCGTGCTCATCGGGCTGCTGCCATCGATAGACGCTCGACCCCAGGACATCATCCTGGATGCCACACAGCTGGATGCAACACAGGCAACGGCGCCCACATCGCCAGCCCTCAATGTGCCATCGGGTAAGTCAGCCACCTGTTGATCTGTTTTCCTTCCTTTCTTCGTTCTTTCTGTCTTCCTTTCTTCTATCTACTGCTCTATTGTGATTCCATTCCTTGAAGATTTCCTTCTTTCTTTCTATTAACAACTGTTTCCTTCTAATCTCTTCGCTCTCTTCTAATACTTTCCTCATTCCTTCCTACGACAAACTTTTGTTCAATTTTACCTTTTCATCCTAAGACAATGATAACTTAACATGTACCGGCACAGCTTCGGACCTCCACTGGTCTACGCTCCCCTCATAGGGACAATCGGTCCCACCTACCTACCTACTTCCCTCTTCAAATACTTTTTTCTCATAACTCGAAATCGAATTTACCACTGAATATTCTGGGTGTTATCTCTTCCATAACCTTTTGACTACAGATAACTTTCTGCCTCATCAAATTCCTGCTTTTTCCGCGAGTTTCCAGTTTCCTGCTTCCTTTTCGCATTCTCCGCATTTTTTCCTCTCCCCCCACATGCCACTCTAAGCTACCAACTCAACTAGCTTTTGATTCTTTCACAGATCTCAGCGTTGGCCTCAATCTGGTGCCCGTCAGCAGTCTGATCGCCGCTGCAGCAAATGCCGAGCCGCCTGCGCCGATTCAATTCGTGCGCATTGCCATGAATAGTGGACTGTAAGCAGCGGCCGACAGGTGGCGCCAGCAGTCTGCACTACTCATTTAACTTGTATTTAATTTAATGTTTTTTTTTTGTATTCCCCTCATTTTTTTTTGTTTCCCAAAAACGCTTCGTTATCTGTGTATAGAATAAAAATGTATACAAACAATATTCAAGTTTTATACTTCAATTCGACTATCGAGGGTATCTGCTAGTCGGTCAAGTTGTTAAACGTGTGTGCGGCAACTTGTTTGCTTGCCACTTGGCGTTGTATGTGCACAATGTGGTTGTGGCTCTATTGTCGCGATTATAAAATTTATGCGCCTTTTATAGCAATTAGCCGACAGAACACAAAAGTGGAATTCTTTTTGTTTTTTCTGTTTTCTGTTTTTTTTTTTATTGTCATTCATTTGCCGATTACAGCGCGCACCTGTCCTTGATCGACATTGTCGGGGTCTGGGTTGCACAGCACAGCACGGCACAGCACGGCAACAATGATATTTGTTACATACTTAGTATAAGAAATACCATTATAATAATTGTACAAATTGCAGACGGATTAACTTGAGTTAGCATTTGCTGTTTGCCATTTGACACTCGATAAGATAACTCGAAATTTTGTGAAATTTTTACGATCGACAACAAAGGGGAACTTCTTAGAGTGAATTGCCAACTTGAAGTTGAAGATTTTCTTAACTAACTAACTAACTAACTAACTGCTTATCTAAGCGCTTGCTTTAGCTCTATTTGTTCTGGAAGAAGGTCAGTTACTAAATCCCAATGAATTATTACAACAGACAACAAAATATAATATAAAGATTCTTGGAGTCTCTTTGGATAATGTAATCGTATCGTATGTTTAACAACAAATTTCTCTGCTGTTTTTTGTCGTCCGCTCCGCGTGCGGAAATCGAGTTAACAAATTATTTTTATTTCAATAAAAGTATTTCGATCAATGCCCGCTGCACTGGGTCAATAGCAACACCGCCGAACGATACTTAATTTATTTATTTAATTATCAGCTGCTTGATAATGATATTGCGAGTGTGAATAAACCTCAGTAATTTCTTGAAATATGCAACAAGTAATTCAAAGTAATCGCAATTAAATTAAACACTTCGCACAAAACGTGAAAATGCTAAATTTAAATCCAATCACGTGGGTTTTAAAAAAGCCGGACTGAATTGGATTTAAGGAGCTCTTTAAAACATAAATAAAATAAATGTTCTCAAAATAAGATTATTGCCTGAATGTTATAGATAGAAAGTAGGAAAGCATCAGCCGCATTTCCAATAAAAGCCGAAAAGTGAGGTATTATTCTAAAAATAAACCTAATTTATATACCGAGACAAGTCTAAAATATACTATACTTTGGTCTATCGAAATAGTAATACATTCAAAATATAATATATCACAGAGTGCAAAATATGCCAGTCTGTCAATCAAAGAAATGAAGATCCAACAGCAGTAGCTGTTTTTAACATATTAAATTATTTCTTAAACAATTTATTTCATTTTATTTTCTCGCTATTTTCAGCTTAGAAATTGTATTCTAGATTAAGCTTATTGTAAATACTATTACTATAGCCTATACTCTATATAGGTGTGTCATGTTTTGCTCTCATAATCTGTTAAAAAAAATATACATCTGTAAGTCCATACCGTTAATCATTAACAATGTCTACACTGAACGAAAAGTGGAATGAAGATTTGATTATTTAAAGTCTCAAATTCGCTGCAGTAAAAATATAACACAAATCGATTGCACACTAGATGGCGCCAGCCTCATAGGCAATACAATTTGATCAAAATATCAAAGCAGAAATAACAAAGTCGCAAATCTAGCACACACTAGATGGCGCCAGCTTTAAAGGCAATGCAATTTGCCCAAAAATTTGGAAGCGTGAAATTTAGTGTTAATTAAAATTGCGAGACTGCTTTAAATAGCTAGAAATTAGCTACTTGATTGCATGAGCTTGCAGAATTGCAATTATGAAAAGTGGCGACAATTCTCTCGCCGCTAATCTGCTGAGGAGTTCATGACTCGACACTTCACTCGCTCTGTGGCAACTGTGGCAGTGGCACGTGTCGGGGTCAGTGAGCACTGAGATGTGAGGCAGGAGTCGAGCACACCAGATACAGTTCATATATAGATTGATATAGCTGATTCATTGTTATTGTTGCTGCTGCCGCTTGAGTCAACATCTCAGCTGCTGCGATAACCGGCTAACAGAGACAGAGGCAGACAGACAAACGGGCAGAGTTACAGACTAACTGGCTGACAGTTTGCTGTTATCGCCTGTATAAAAGCAAATCGCAAGCGCTGGCAGCGCTTCAATTCGCCAACGGCTCAAATGTTGGACACAACAACAAGCAACCTCACGCATGCCACACAGTGTGGCACACCGGCCATCGGCCTGTTCCAGGGCATGGTCACCATACTGCTCCAGAGTCTACTCGCCGCCCAGTGTCGTGTGGCACCCGCCTCCCTCTGGCCACCGGATGCAGGCGATCAGCTGTTGCCCCAACTGCAGCGCCAAGAGCTGGACTTTGATTTCGTTGTGATTGGCGCCGGGTCGGCAGGATCTGTGGTTGCAAGTCGCCTCAGCGAGAACCCCAACTGGCGTGTGCTCGTCCTCGAGGCTGGAGGAGATCCCCCCGTCGAATCCGAGGTAAGTTCCCCCCAATCTCTAGGCAAAAAGTCAACTATAAACAGGAATTGTAAGCGTCAAATGCGGAAACTTTTGTGTGTGTGGAAAACTGCTTTAAATGGAGCAACAGGTGAACCAGTTGCCTAAATGTAATAAAACGGGCAAAAGGAAATGCATAGAGCATATTTCAAGTGTAAAGGAAGATATGAAAAACAACAGTGAAGTTCAGCGTTAACATAACGAAACAAACAGAACATTGTTCAATCGTTAGAGTTAACATATGTTACTTAAATATATGTATGTACATATATAGCAGCACAGTGTTTATATGATATGAAGAAAGCAATCTTAATAATTTGTGTAAAAGGTGTAAGCCTAAAAGTTTAAAAGCTCGATAACATTTCGCTGTTAACAAAGTTAGCTCTCGGCATCTAGTTGAAATGTGCGATCAGCGAGAAAATAGGACGAAAAACAACCTTTTTAATATTCTTAAGTTCTGTTTAAGTTAAAATGCATATTTCAAAGAATTAACTACGTATCGGGTGGCAGCATTGACAGAGCGAAACTTACAGAACTGTGTTAACATATGTTATTTGAATTGTAATGTAAGCATTAAGTAGAGATAGCGAACTTAATAATTTATATTAACTGTGTAACAACTTAATAGCTCGATGTAAAATGAGATAACGATAACAGTTGCCTGTTAACTAAGCTATCTCTTGGCGTCTATTTGAACTCTAGATGTTTTCGCCTGCATATTGCTTCATTTTACAATATGGATAAGCTTCATTTGTCCATAGACAAAAATCTCAACAATATTTGCGCTCTGTCTTATCTCAGGAATATACTTAATGCAAATGTTTGTTGGAGAAGGTGTTTTACATACACATCTAACAAGGTGTTTGACATCTAAGATAAGCGAGAGATAATATCACTCCACGAATGATGAAGAAAAACGCTTTAGTGTGGTACCATGTGATAAGCTGCAGTCCAATAAAATGCAGCTGCTTATAATTATACATACACATATGTATATTTAATTTACCAGCGAAGCATTTTATTATATTGAATGAACTTGTTTCTTACTGCATGTGGAAGGCTAAGCACAATTAAATTTCCAAAATTATGGAAGAACAACTTAAATGTCAAGGTTGTTTTACCAATTCTTCAGATTTAGGAAATGCTTGACTAGAACATAGAAATTGTTGACACGGACATCATTAGTAAAAAATCCCTTCAATCGATACCTGAGAATTTTCTCTTAAATATATTATTACCGGGGGATTAAGACATCATGGCAAAAGCTCACATAAAATTTTATACACGTAACTTGAATTGACCCATTTAAGATGAACAAGTAAGAAAGCTACAGTCGAGTGTGCTCGACTGTGAGATACCCGCTACTCATTTTGAATAAAAGCTATATATTTTGCGGTATTATTCTCAAAACATACCAAATTTACTACAAAAATACTAAAAATATATTTTGGGGTATTATTATTAAAATATACCAAATATATTAAAAATTCTAAAAATATACCAAATGGTATGTTTGGTATATCGATATAGTACACCATTCAAAATGTACCATAGACGGCACAATATACAAGATTGTCGGCCAAAGCAAATTAGACCCCTAGTAAGTAGGCGTTTTTGTCCATACAAAAGTATTTCTTTAATAACTTCGACAATTTTTATCTGATCGCAACCAAACTTTCAGGAACCATAAATACTATAGCTATTATTGTATATACCATTCGCAATTCTAGCTTTACAATTACGCTTCTTATTCGATTTTTTTGATTTGCGGGGGCGAAAGTGGGCGTGGAAAAAATTTGAAACAAACTTGATCTGCGTGCAAACATAACAAATGCTGTCGAAAAAAAATTATAGCTCTATCTCTTATAGTCTCTGAGATCTAGTTGTTCATACGGACAGACAGACAGACACACAGACGGATAGACGGACATGGCTAGATCGTCTCGGCTGTTGATGCTGATCAAGAATATATGTACTTTATGGGGTCGGAGATGTTTCGTTCTACCTGTTACATACACTTCCTGCCGACACAAAGTTATAATACCCTTCTACCCTATGTGTAGCGGGTATAAAAATCCCGCAAACTGAACATTGTATGGTATTTTTGTCTCCCCCAGATTCCCGCACTCTTTTTTGGCCTGCAGCACACAGACTTTATGTGGAACTATTACACGGAGCCGAGTTCTCGCTCCTGCCTGGGCATGAAGCAGGGACGCTGTTACTGGCCACGCGGTCGCATGATTGGCGGCACCGGCGGCGTCAATGCGATGCTCTACCTGCGTGGCAATCGTCGGGACTTCGACGACTGGTCCGACATGGGCAACACGGGCTGGAGCTATGACGAGGTGCTCGCCCTCTACGAACAGTCGGTGCGTCCCGTCGGCAATGAGACACATCCTCAGGGCTACGTGCAACTGAGTCGCTTCGAGACGCCACAAGGCCCGCCCTTTTCCATGATCTACGAGGGAGCTCAGGAGCTGGGTGTGCCGCAGGTCCGCGAGTTTGCCGAGGGCAGCTTTGTGGGCTATACCCAGGTACCAGTAACAGCACAGCAGGGACAACGTGCTGCCAGTGGCAAGGGACACTTGGGACGTGTGTCGCAACGCGGCAATCTGAAGGTGATCAAGCATTCGTTGGTCAAGCAGCTTCACTTCGATGCGACAGCACAGCGGGTGGAGGCTGTGAGCTTTGAGCGCAACGGACACACTTACCGCGTGGGCGTGGCCAAGGAGGCGGTACTCTCGGCGGGCGCCATTGATTCACCAGCGCTGCTGTTGCGCTCGGGAATTGGGCCAGGCCAAGAGCTAGAGCAGCTGCAGTTACGGGTGCTGAGGGATTTGCCGGGCGTGGGCAAGAATCTTCAGGATCATGTCCTAGTTCCGATCTTCATGCAGCTGCAGGTGAACGAGCCGCAGTCCGAAAAGGAGATACTTGACAGCATCTACGAATATTTGTTGAGTCGCAAGGGTTCGTTGGCCAACCATGGCACCGCCTCCATTGTGGGCTTCATCAACACGAACAGCAGCACCGATCAACGCTATCCGGACGTCGAGCTGCATCATCTCTTTATGCCGCGTGGCCGTCATGATGTGCTTGCCATGTTTGTGGGCGGTCTCAGCATCCAGGAGCAGTATGTACAGCATCTGCAGCAGCTACTGATCGACTCTGATCTGCTCTGCATGTTTGTGCTGCTCTCGCATCCCCAGTCCAAGGGCGAGTTGCGTCTGCGCCAAGAAAACCCCAAAGAAGCCCCGCTTCTCTTCAGCAACTATCTGTCCCATCCCGAAGATATGGCAACGATATTGCGTGGCATACGCTACCAGGAGCAACTGCTTAACACTGCTGCCTACAAGGCATCGGGTGCCCAACTCACGCACATACCCATTGAGGAGTGCGATGCCGAGTATGAGTATCGATCGGATGACTATTGGCGCTGCTATGCGAAGTACTTTTCAATGACGTGCTACCATCAGTCGGGCACCCTCAAGATGTCACCGGCCAGCGATCCGGAGGCCTGTGTCAGTCCCCGCCTTCAGCTGCACGGTGTCGACAATCTGCGTGTGGCCGATGCCAGCATTATGCCTAATATCGTCAGTGCTAATACGAATGCCGCTACCATCATGATCGGTGAAAGGGCGGCAGACTTTATTGCCCAGGACTGGGCTGCCTTAGGGGATGACCGCGAAGACAATCGCCACACCCACGACTACGACTTATGAGCAACAGTTTAAAATAACTCATTTAAAGTATAAGCTAGAAATTTGCAAGCTTTTTTTTGTTTTTTTTTTTTACCAACCAGAAATCTCTAATATTTATAATTGAAACATTCGTTTAGTCGAGGGTGTCGACAGGATTCTTAAACCAACAGCCAGACACTCAGATAGATATATAAGCAAATCTATAATGACTAGTAAATAAATGCGTAAGGGAATTTAAATTAATTTCAGTCACGTTGACTCATTGAATTCGTTGATAAAATGCACTTCAAAAGTTCTTGACACTTATTACATACATATCCTGCCGGCACAAAGTTAGAATATCCTTCTACCCTATGGGTAGCGGTTATAAATATGCATCTTGTTTTTTCTATATCTCTACAAATTTGTCATCCTTTCAGTTGAACTGTGAACTTGTGACCGAAAAGTGAAACGAATTTCTCATTATTTTAAAGTCCAAAATTATAATTTATATTAATCTGATTAAAGATAATATTATTATAGCCAGCTGTGTTGTTTTGCAGAGTTTTATTCACCTCTTCAGTTGAACTTGTGAGTCCGCTCTTGTAAATAGCTAGAAATTTGCTGCTTGATTGCATGCTGCTTGCAGAATTGCAATTATGACTAGTGGCGACAATTCTCTCGCCGCTAATCTGCTGAGGTGTTCATGACTCAACACTTCACTCGCTCCGTGTCAACTGTGGCAGTGGAACGTGTCAGGGTCAGTGAGCACTGAGCACCAGATGCAGTTCATATATAGATCGATATCGCTGATTCATTGCTGTTGCTGCTGCTGCCGCTTGAGTCAACATCTCAGCTGCTGCGATAAACAGCTGACAGAGACAGAGGCAGACAGACAAACGGGCAGAGTTACAGACTAACTGTCTGGCAGTTTGCTTTTATCGCCTGTATAAAAGCAAATCGCAAGCGCTGGCAGCGCTTCAATTCGCCAACGGCTCAAATGTTGGACACAACAACAAGCAACCTTACGCATGCCACACAGTGTGGCACACCGGCCATCGGCCTGTTCCAGGGCATGGTCACCATGCTGCTCCAGAGTCTACTCGCCGCCCAGTGTCGTGTGGCACCCGCCTCCCTCTGGCCACCGGATGCAGGCGATCAGCTGTTGCCCCAACTGCAACGCCAAGAGCTGGACTTTGATTTCGTTGTGATTGGCGCCGGGTCGGCAGGATCTGTTGTTGCAAGTCGCCTCAGCGAGAACCCCAACTGGCGAGTGCTCGTCCTCGAGGCTGGAGGAGATCCCCCCGTCGAATCCGAGGTAAGTTCCCCCCAATCTCTAGGCAAAAGGTCAACTGTAAACAGGAGTTGTAAGCGTCAAATGCGGAAACTTTTGTGTGTGTGGAAAACTGCTTTAAATGGGGCAACAGGTGAACCAGTTGATTAAATAGCAAACATGTAATAAAAGGTGCAAGAGGAAGAGAATATTTCCCAAATGCCGAAGTTATAAATGAAATGAAAGTGCATATTTCAAGCGTAAAGGAAGATATAGGAAATAACAGAGAAGTTAACAGTCTTCTGTTAAAGCGAAAGTTTTACATATACATAGTACACATCTAACAAAGTGTTTGACATCTAAGATAAGTGGGAGATATTTTTCATCACAAATAATGAATAAAAACACCTTCAATTACATAAATTGGAGCTGCCTAAAAAAACAACTAAGAAAGCTACAGTCGAGTGTACTCGACTGTGAGATACCCGGTACCCATTTTGAACAAAAGAAATATATTTTGCGGTATTATTGTTAAAATATACCAAATATACTGCAAAATACTAAAAAAATATCAAATGGTATATTTGGTATATTGATATATTACCGCATTCAAAATATACCATGGACGTCTCGGCTGTTGACGCTGATCAAGAATATATATACTCTATACTCTATATACTCGGAGATGCCTCGTTCTACCTGTTACATACATTTCTTGCCGGCACAAAGTTATAATACCCTTCTACCCTATGGGTAGCGGGTATAAAAATATAAATGTATATATATATATATATATATATATATATATATTTTGTTTTTAGTTTTTAAGCAGCTGCACAAATAATGAACAAAACACCTTCAATTAAATAAATTACAGCTGCTTAAAAAAAAAAAAAAATAAATAGACATATATATATAAATATATATATCATTTGCTTTAGCTTATCCCGCGTAGCATTTTATTATATTGGATGAAGTTGTTTTTTACTTTATGTAGTTTTAGGCAAAAAAAAGTAATAAAATATGTAATGATTGAGTTTTCACAGTCCGCCCTATGCAGCAATTCACATTATTATATTTTCGCTTTCCTTAATATTCTTGTTCAAGAAATGTAATCACCGGTGAACTTGCTTCTATGCGAGATACAATAAACAAATTTCTTACACGGTTACAAAAGCTTAAGATATTTTGAGTGGGAATTTATGAGCATGATCAAATTTTGTTAATAATGGAAGAACAACAAGAATGTTAAAATCGACTTATGACTGATGATGTAGACCAAGATATTTACAGCAGATATAGAAAAGCCACCAAGGTATATAGCTAGGTCCCGTAGTTCATTAGACAAAAGTACCTTTAATTAATTATGATGTCGAGAGTTAAAAAGCTTCGGGTGAAAAATCTAGTAAACTGAACGTTCCGGGTGTTTTTCTCTCTACCAGATTCCCGCACTCTCCACTGGCCTGCAGCACACAAACTTCATGTGGAACTACTACACGGAGCCGAGTTCTCGCTCCTGCCTGGGCATGAAGCAGGGACGCTGTTACTGGCCACGCGGTCGCATGATTGGCGGCTCCGGCGGCGTCAATATGATGCTCTATCTGCGCGGCAATCGTCGCGACTTCGACGACTGGTCTGACATGGGCAACGCGGGCTGGAGCTACGACGAGGTGCTCGCCTACTATGAGAAGTCGGTGCGTGCCGTCGGCAATGCCACACATCCTCAGGGCTACGTGCAACTGAGTTACTTCGAGATGCCACAAGGCCCGCCCTTTTCTATGATCTATGAGGGAGCTCAGGAGCTGGGAGTGCCGCAGGTCCGCGAGTTCGCCGAGGGCAGCTTCGTGGGCTATACCCAGGTGCCGGTGACAGCGCAGCACGGAGAACGTGCTTCCACTGGCAAGGAGTACTTGGGACGTGTATCGCAACGCGGCAATCTGAAGGTGATCAAGCATGCGCTGGTCAAGCAGCTGCACTTCGATGCGACAGCACAACGTGTGGAGGCTGTGAGCTTTGAGCGCAACGGACACACCTATCGCGTGGGCGTGGCCAAAGAGGCGGTACTCTCGGCGGGCGCCATTGATTCACCAGCGCTGCTGTTGCGCTCGGGAATTGGGCCAGGCCAAGAGCTAGAGCAGCTGCAGTTACGGGTGCTCAGAGATTTGCCGGGAGTGGGCAAGAATCTTCAGGATCATGTCCTAGTTCCGATCTTCATGCAGCTGCAGGTGAACGAGCCGCAGTCCGAAAAGGAGATACTTGATAGCATCTACGAATATCTGTTGAGTCGCAAGGGTTCGTTGGCCAACCATGGCACCGGCTCCATTGTGGGCTTCATCAACACGAACAGCAGCAGCGATCAACGCTATCCGGACGTTGAGCTGCTTCATCTGTTCATAACACACGGCCGTCATGATGTGCTTGCCATGTTTGTGGGTGGTATCAGCATCCAAGAGCAGTATGTACAGCATCTGCAGCAGCTATTGATCGACTCCGATCTGCTCTGCACCTTTGTGGTGCTCTTGCATCCCCAGTCCAAGGGCGAATTGCGTCTGCGCCAAGAAAACCCCAACGAAGCGCCGCTCCTCTTCAGCAACTATCTCTCCCACCCCGAAGATATGGCAACGATATTGCGTGGCATACGCTACCAGGAGGAACTGCTTGACACTGCTGCCTACAAGGCATCGGGTGCCCAACTCACGCACATACCCATTGAGGAGTGCGATGCCGAGTATGAGTATCGATCGGATGACTATTGGCGCTGCTATGCGAAGTACTTTTCAATGACGTGCTACCATCAGTCGGGCACCCTCAAGATGGCACCGGCCAGCGATCCGGAGGCCTGTGTCAGTCCCCGCCTTCAGCTGCACGGTGTCGACAATCTGCGTGTGGCCGATGCCAGCATTATGCCTAATATCGTCAGTGCTAATACGAATGCCGCTACCATCATGATCGGTGAAAGGGCGGCGGACTTTATTGCCCAGGACTGGGCTGCCTTAGGGGATGACCGCGAAGACAATCGCCACACCCACGACTACGACTTGTGAGCAACAGTTTGAAGTAACTCATTTTAAGTATAAGCTAGAAATTTGCAAGCTTTTTTTTTTTGTTTTTTTTACCAACCAGAAATCTCTAATATTTATAATTGAAACATTCGTTTAGTCGAGGGTGTCGACAGGATTCTTAAACCAACAGCCTGACACTCAGATAGATATATAAGCAAATCTATAATGACTAAAAAATAAATACGTAAGGGAATTCAAATTAATTTCAGTCACGTTGACTCATTGAATTCGTTGATAAAATGCACTTCAAAAGTTATTGACACTTGCATTCGAATTTGCTTTGGAAATGGCAAAAAACTTGAAATCAAACAAGTAAGAAAGTTACAGTCGATTGTGCTCGACTGTGAGATACCCGCTACCCATTTTTAATAAAGGCAAAATATTGCGGTATTATTTTCAAAATATACCGAAAATACTAAAAAAATACTGAAAATATACCAAACGGCATGTTTGGTATATCGATATAATACACCATTCAAAATATACCATAGACGGCACAATGGAACAGATTGTCGGCCAAAGCAAATCAGACCCCTAATAAGTAGGTTTTTTTTGCCCATACTAAAGTATTTCTTTAATAACTTCAACAATTTTTATCTGATCGCAACCAAATTTTCAGAAATCATAACTACTATAGTAATTATTATATATACCAAAATTCGCAACTCTAGCTTTAAAATTACGCTTGTTATTCGATTTTTTTTGATTTGCGGATGCGGAAGTGGGCGTTTCAAAAGTTTGAAACAAACTTGATCTGCGTGCAAACATTACAAATGCTGTCGAAAAATTAGAGCTCTATCTCTTATAGTCTCTGAGATCCAGTGTTTCATACGGACAGACGGACATGGCTAGATCGTTTCGGCCGTTGATGCTGATGAAGAATATATTGTATATATATACTTTATAGGGTCGGAGATGCCTCCTTCTTAGAATACCCTTCTACCTAATGGGTAGCGGGTATTTCTATACAAATTTGTCATCCTTTCAGTTGAACTGTGAACTTGTGACCGAAAAGTGAAACGAATTTCTCATTATTTTAAAGTCCAAAATTATAATTTACATTAATCTGCTTAAAGATAATATTATTATAGCCAGCTGTGTTATGTTTTGCAGAGTTCTATTCACCTCTTCAGTTGAGCTTGTGAGTCCGCTCCTTAAAATAGCTAGAAATTAGCTGCTTGATTGCATGAGTTCATGACTTGGCACTTCACTCGCTCTTTGGCAACTGTGGCAGTGGAACTTGTCGGGGTCAGTGAGCACTGAGCACCAGATGCAGTTCATATATAGATCGATATCGCTGATTCCTTGTTATTGCTGCTGCTGCCGCTTGAGTTAACATCTCAGCTGCTGCGATAACCGGCTAACAGAGACAGAGGCAGACAGACAAACGGGCAGAGTTACAGACTAACTGGCTGGCAGTTCGCTGTTATCGCATCTATAAAAGCAAATCGCAAGCGCTGGCAGCGCTTCAATTCGCCAACGGCTCAAATGTTGGACACAACAACAAGCAACCTCACGCATGCCACACAGTGTGGCACACCGGCCATCGGCCTGTTCCAAGACATGGTCACCATGCTGCTCCAGAGTCTACTCGCCGCCCAGTGTCGTGTGGCACCCGCCTCCCTCTGGCCACCGGATGCAGGCAATCAGCTGCTTCCCCAACTGCAACGCCAAGAGCTGGACTTTGATTTCGTTGTGATTGGCGCCGGGTCGGCAGGATCTGTGGTTGCAAGTCGCCTCAGCGAGAACCCCAACTGGCGTGTGCTCGTCCTCGAGGCTGGAGGAGATCCCCCCGTCGAATCCGAGGTAAGTTCCCCCCAATCTCCAGACAAAAAGTCAACTGTAAACAGGAATTCTAAGCGTCAAATGCGGAAACTTTTGTGTGTGTGGAAAACTGCTTTAAATGGAGCAACAGGTGAACCAGTTGCTTAAATAGCAAACATGTAATAAAAGGTGCAAGAGGAAGAGAATATTTCCCAAATGCTGAAGTTATAAATGAAATGAAAGTGCATATTTCAAGCGTAAAGGAAGATATAGGAAATAACAGAGAAGTTAACAGTCTTCTGTTAAAGCGAAGCGTTAATAGAGGGATACTAATAGTTAACAAAATTAACATAAGTCGTTTTATTTGATATAACAGCGTAGTGTAAATATGATTGAAGATAGCAAACATAATAATTTATATTAATAGTGAAACCATAAAAGCTTAAAAACTTAAAACTTAAAACAGTTCACTGTTAACGAAGTTATCTCTCGGTATCTAGTTGAAATATAAAATACCGTAAAACGGGAAAAAAAGGACGAAAAAGAACCATTTAAAAATTCTTAAGTACTGTTTAAACAAAAATCCACTGTTAACTTTAATTGTGTTCTGTTAAAGCGCAGCGTCAACAGAGTTATTTAAATTGATATGACAGCGTAGTGTAAATAAACTTAATAATTTATATTAACGGTGTAACCTTAAAAGCTTAATAGCTCGATGTAAAATCTGATAACAATAACTAAGCTATCTCTCATGTAGTTGAACTTTAAATGTTTTCGTCTGCATATTGCTTAATCTTACAATATGGATAAGCTTCATTTCTTCATAGACAAAAATCTCAACAATATTTGCTCGCTGTCTTATGTGAGTAATGTACTTAATGCAAATGCAAATAATTAAATAAATTACAGCTGCTAAAAAAAAAAAAAAAAAATTTAAATATATGTATCTATATTTTAAGCACTTGCAATTTATTTAATTGAACGTGTTTTTGTTCATTATTTGACGCAAAATTATATCTCGCTTATCTGAAATGTCAAACATATATCTATATTTATATATATAAAAACAAAACAAAAAAATTTATATATATAGAATATATATATATATTTATATATATATTTATATATTTATATATATATTTATATATTTATATATATATATATATTGGATGAAGTTGTTTTTTACTTTATGTAGTTTTAGGCAAAAAAAAGTAATAAAATATGTAATGATTGAGTTTTCACAGTCCGCCCTATGCAGCAATTCACATTATTATATTTTCGCTTTCCTTAATATTCTTGTTCAAGAAATGTAATCACCGGTGAACTTGCTTCTATGCGAGATACAATAAACAAATTTCTTACACGGTTACAAAAGCTTAAGATATTTTGAGTGGGAATTTATGAGCATGATCAAATTTTGTTAATAATGGAAGAACAACAAGAATGTTAAAATCGACTTATGACTGATGATGTAGACCAAGATATTTACAGCAGATATAGAAAAGCCACCAAGGTATATAGCTAGGCCCCGTAGTTCATTAGACAGAAGTACCTTCAATTAATTATGATGTCGAGAGTTAAAAAGCTTCGGGTGAAAAATCTAGTAAACTGAACGTTCCGGGTGTTTTTCTCTCTACCAGATTCCCGCACTCTCCACTGGCCTGCAGCACACAAACTTCATGTGGAACTACTACACGGAGCCGAGTTCTCGCTCCTGCCTGGGCATGAAGCAGGGACGCTGTTACTGGCCACGCGGTCGCATGATTGGCGGCTCCGGCGGCGTCAATATGATGCTCTATCTGCGCGGCAATCGTCGCGACTTCGACGACTGGTCTGACATGGGCAACGCGGGCTGGAGCTACGACGAGGTGCTCGCCTACTATGAGAAGTCGGTGCGTGCCGTCGGCAATGCCACACATCCTCAGGGCTACGTGCAACTGAGTTACTTCGAGATGCCACAAGGCCCGCCCTTTTCTATGATCTATGAGGGAGCTCAGGAGCTGGGAGTGCCGCAGGTCCGCGAGTTCGCCGAGGGCAGCTTCGTGGGCTATACCCAGGTGCCGGTGACAGCGCAGCACGGAGAACGTGCTTCCACTGGCAAGGAGTACTTGGGACGTGTATCGCAACGCGGCAATCTGAAGGTGATCAAACATGCGTTGGTCAAGCAGCTGCACTTCGATGCGAAAGCACAACGTGTGGAGGCTGTGAGCTTTGAGCGCAACGGACACACTTACCGCGTGGGCGTGGCCAAGGAGGCGGTACTCTCGGCGGGCGCCATTGATTCACCAGCGCTACTGTTGCGCTCGGGAATTGGGCCAGGCCAAGAGCTAGAGCAGCTGCAGTTACGGGTGCTCAGAGATTTGCCGGGAGTGGGCAAGAATCTTCAGGATCATGTCCTAGTTCCGATCTTCATGCAGCTGCAGGTGAACGAGCCGCAGTCCGAAAAGGAGATACTTGACAACATCTACGAATATCTGTTGAGTCGCAAGGGTTCGTTGGCCAACCATGGCACCGCCTCCATTGTGGGCTTCATCAACACGAACAGCAGTAGCGATCAACGCTATCCGGATGTTGAGCTGCATCATCTGTTCATGCCGCGCGGCCGTCACGATGTGCTTGCCATGTTTGTGGGCGGTCTCAGCATGCAGGAGCAGTATGTACAGTATCTGCAGCAGCTACTGATCGACTCCGATCTGCTCTGCATCTTTGTGGTACTCTTGCATCCCCAGTCCAAGGGCGAGTTGCGTCTGCGCCAAGAAAACCCCAACGAAGCGCCGCTCCTCTTCAGCAACTATCTCTCCCACCCCGAAGATATGGCAACGATATTGCGTGGCATACGCTACCAGGAGGAACTGCTTGACACTGCTGCCTACAAGGCATCGGGGTGCCAACTCACGCACATACCCATTGAGGAGTGCGATGCCGAGTATGAGTATCGATCGGATGACTATTGGCGCTGCTATGCGAAGTACTTTTCAATGACGTGCTACCATCAGTCGGGCACCCTCAAGATGGCACCGGCCAGCGATCCGGAGGCCTGTGTCAGTCCCCGCCTTCAGCTGCACGGTGTCGACAATCTGCGTGTGGCCGATGCCAGCATTATGCCTAATATCGTCAGTGCTAATACGAATGCCGCTACCATCATGATCGGTGAAAGGGCGGCGGACTTTATTGCCCAGGACTGGGCTGCCTTAGGGGATGACCGCGAAGACAATCGCCACACCCACGACTACGACTTGTGAGCAACAGTTTGAAGTAACTCATTTTAAGTATAAGCTAGAAATTTGAAAGCTTTTTTTTTTGTTTTTTTTACCAACCAGAAATCTCTAATATTTATAATTGAAACATTCGTTCAGTCGTGGGTGTCGACAGGATTCTTAAACCAACAGCCTGACACTCAGATAGATATATAAGCAAATCTATAATGACTAGTAAATAAATGCGTAAGGGAATTCAAATTAATTTCAGTCACGGTGACTCATTGAATTCGTTGATAAAATGCACTTCAAAAGTTATTGACACTTGCATTCGAATTTGCTTTGGAAATGGCAAAAAACTTGAAATCAAACAAGTAAGAAAGTACAGTCGATTGTGCTCGACTGTGAGATACCCGCTACCCATTTTTAATAAAGGCAAAATATTGCGGTATTATTTTCAAAATATACCGAAAATACTAAAAAATACTGAAAACATACCAAATAGTATGTTTGGTATATCGATATAATACACCATTCAAAATATACCATAGACGGCACAATGGAACAGATTGTCGGCCAAAGCAAATCAGACCCCTAGTAAGTAGGTTTTTTTTGCCCATACTAAAGTATTTCTTTAATAACTTCAACAATTTTTATCTGATCGCAACCAAATTTTCAGAAATCATAACTACTATAGTAATTATTATATATACCAAAATTCGCAACTCTAGCTTTAAAATTACGCTTGTTATTCGATTTTATTTTTTTTTTTTATTTGCGGATGCGGAAGTGGGCGTGGCAAAAATTTGAAACAAACTTGATCTGCGTGCAAACATTACAAATGCTGTCGAAAAAAAATTAGAGCTCTATCTCTTATAGTCTCTGAGATCCAGTGTTTCATACGGACATGGCTAGATCGTTTCGGCCGTTGATGCTGATGAAGAATATATTATATATATATACTTTATAGGGTCGGAGATGCCTCCTTCTTAGAATACCCTTCTACCCTATGGGTACCGGGTATAAATATGCATCTTGTTTTTTCCGATTTCTATGCAAATTTGTCATCCTTTCAGTTGAACTGTGAACTTGTGACCGAAAAGTGAAACGAATTTCTCATTATTTTAAAGTCCCAAATTATAATTTACATTAATCTGATTTAAGATGTGTCCAGCTCCTCCTTCACCTTCCTTCACCTCTTCAGTTGATCTTGTGAGTCTGATCCTTAAAATAGCTAGAAATTAGCTGCTTGATTGCATGAGCTTGCAGAATTGCAATTATGAAAAGTAGCGAAAATTCTCTCGCCGCTAATCTGCTGAGGAGTTCATGACTCGAGACTTCACTCGCTCTGTGGCAACTGTGGCAGTGGAACTTGTCGAGGTCAGTGAGCACTGAGAACCTGATGCAGTTCATATATAGATTGATATCGCTGATTCATTTTTATTGCTGCTGCTGCCGCTTGAGTTAACATCTCAGCTGCTGCGATAACCGGCTAACAGAGACAGAGGCAGACAGACAAACGGGCAGAGTTACAGACTAACTGGCTGGCAGTTCGCTGTTATCGCATCTATAAAAGCAAATCGCAAGCGCTGGCAGCGCTTCAATTCGCCAACGGCTCAAATGTTGGACACAACAACAAGCAACCTCACGCATGCCACACAGTGTGGCACACCGGCCATCGGCCTGTTCCAAGGCATGGTCACCATGCTGCTCCAGAGTCTACTCGCCGCCCAGTGTCGTGTGGCACCCGCCTCCCTCTGGCCACCGGATGCAGGCGATCAGCTGTTGCCCCAACTGCAGCGCCAAGAGCTGGACTTTGATTTCGTTGTGATTGGCGCCGGGTCGGCAGGATCTGTGGTTGCAAGTCGCCTCAGCGAGAATCCTAATTGGCGTGTGCTCGTCCTCGAGGCTGGAGGAGATCCCCCCGTCGAATCCGAGGTAAGTTCCCCCCAATCTCTAGGCAAAAGGTCAACTGTAAACAGGAATTCTAAGCGTCAAATGCGGAAACTTTTGTGTGTGTGGAAAACTGCTTTAAATGGGGCAACAGGTGAACCAGTTGATTAAATAGCAAACATGTAATAAAAGGTGCAAGAGGAAGAGAATATTTCCCAAATGCTGAAGTCATAAATGAAATGAAAGTGCATATTTCAAGCGTAAAGGAAGATATGGGAAATAACAGAGAAGTTAACAGTCTTCTGTTAAAGCGAAAGCTTTACATATAGTACACATCTAAGAAGGTGTTTGACATCTAAGATAAGCGATATATATAAGATATTTGCATCACAAATAATAAATAAAAACACCTTCAATTAAATAAATTGAAGCTGCTTTAATATATTTTTAATTGAAGGTGTTTTTGTTCATTATTTGTGACGTTAAATTATCTCTCGCTTATTTTAGATGTCA